>NC_142787.1:20517197-21139697 GCF_988280905.1 Pimephales promelas
CCTTGCCACATAAGTAAATAATTAGATACAAAATATTGACCTGAGTTGAAATATTTTATTAGGTCTTTAAACACAAAACGTCCAAGGAGAGAGCAGTTGCCAGCACGGCAACTTCAAACTAGGCGGACATTTAAGAGATAAGGTACACCACTCATTACACAGCATTATGCCACATAAATAATTATGGAGATAAAGCGGACCTGTTTGTATCCAACAGTGTCACATGTTCCTTAGCAAGTGTATCTGCTGACTTCCCAGATGAGCCTGTGTTATCTGTTTTCAGAGGTTGTTATATGGGAATAACCAGCCCATTCTCACCCCCAAGGCGTCACTTAACTGACGCCTTGGGAAGAATTTGGACATGCTTCAATATCTGACGCTTTAGGCGCCCTTTAGCGTCAGTTAGATGACGCCCTAGGATCGCGTGTACCCTACCCCCACCCCACACCTATACCTAACCGCGTCCTCTAACTGACGCTTTCCTTTAGCGTCAGTTAGAGATGACGCCGTAGGATCGCGTCATGTAAGTGACGCTAAAGGGCGCCTAAAACGTCAAATATTGAAGCATGGTCAAAGGTGACGCCTTGGGGTGAGAATGCGTTGGAATAACATACCGACGCATTCAAGTAGCTATACATTTGTAGTCAGAAATAATGGCACCCTGGTAAATATGATCAAAAATGGCTGTAAAAAATAAATCTGCATTGTTTATTCTTTTGATTTTTCTATCTTTCATTGAAGTAAAAGAATTGAAAGTTTGTCTCATTGCAGTAATTGGCGTGGAGAGAGCGTTTATAAGCCATCCGAGAACGAGAGAGAGATGGACTAAGGACTCGTACTGGCCGTGGTTGGATTTTCCATCAGAACAACGATCCAAAACCATGGCCCAATCTAAGATTAGTACTTCAATGAAAGTTTTGATTTTTGTAATTTTTTTAAATTAAAGATCAAAAAGATAAACAATGCAGATTTATTTTTTAAAGCTATTTTTGATCATATTTACCAGGAGTGCCATTAATTCTGACCACAACTTTATATGTACTGTATAACTGTATATGTGCATAATAAAACACTCTCCCTGATGAAATAAAACCAACACACTGGTGGAGCTGCTATTCTGGTGAGCTTCTTGTTCAACTTGAGGTAAGATGATTAGGTTTGGGAGTCTGTCACCTAATACACATATGAACCAAACCACATGCTAACATGTTCGGATCACAAAAGCTGTTCTACTTCGCAGAAATCTACACAGCTGTCTTTTACGGCTGGCAGATCGAATTACGGCTCGACGGAACAACACAAGCTACGTGTGACGAGAGTCTCCACAGTCAGCATGTGCTCGGATTAATATGCATGAAAATTGAAACACGTACACTCAATAATCATTTAAGCACCAAAGTAGGCTTGCAACATCCAAATCCGCTGGAATTCATGCATGTCACGGACAAAAGTAAATCTCTCTACAGGGTTTTCTTCTTATAGACACCAGGAAAAAAAAAAATAAGAGTTGGCAATATTTTCCCCATTACCACTGCAGGGGACTTTTAATATCATTCCTTAAAGGTGTACAAACGCATTTCAGGATGAAATTTGCTTAAATGGAGGCGTCTCACAGCAACGGCATGGTTAAAGATGTCACATTAGGCTGGTTAGAAGTTCTAAGGTCCTTTTGAACTTCATATACATACATATCAAGGTCTAATCCCCCCACGTTCCTTTTGGGCTATCAGGATTTTCAGATTTCCCTTTCAAGTTAGACACTAAAGGAAGACTCTTCCTCTGAATGAAAGTTGTATGATCTGTCCCTTCCACAACTCTGTACAGACTCTGTACAACTCTTTACAACATAATTTCTTTATGAATGTATGTAGTGTGAATGTAATCTGGACGTACATTCACCACGTTGTCTATGTCATGTGACCTACAAGGGTCAGTTAAGTCACTTCACTTCACATGGTAAAGTGTCCATCATATGCACACTTCAGAATCTCAGAAGATCACCTGGGTACTTTTCACCTACTTTTTAATGAGTACTGTGAATTCAGACATACTTCTTTTGTCACATGCTGTTTTTGCTTACTACAGTATATACAACGCATTCTCACCCCAAGGCGTCACCTTTGACCATGCTTCAATATTTGACGTTTTAGGCGCCCTTTAGCGTCACTTACATGACGCGATCCTACGGCGTCATTTAACTGACGCTAAAGGAAAGCGTCAGTTAGAGGACGCGGTTAGGTTTAGGTGGGGGTAGGGTACACGCGATCCTAGGGCGTCATGTAACTGACGCTAAAGGGCGCCTAAAGCGTCAGATATTGAAGCATGTCCAAATGCTTCCCAAGGCGTCAGTTAGGTGACGCCTTGGGAGTGAGAATTGGCTGGTATATAGTAGTGATATATATGTAAATGAGCGGCTGCAGAGGGCGGCCTTGTGTGTTAGCAGCTGCGTTTTCCTTAAGCAGACTCACTAAAATGACAGAAACTGTTCTCTCTTTAATGTTAAAACAGAGTCAGTTAAAAATGGAAAGACTCAATAAGAAGTGACATGTAGAATGCAACAGGACGTCTCTGAATGATTAGCTGAATGTGGAGTTAACTATCTTCAATTAGGATATTCCGTCATGCAATCTATAAATCACTCATATACAGCCCATTCACATCCCAAGGCGTCATCTAACTGACACTAACGCGCCTCCTAGTGGTCTAACCCTACCCCCTACCCCGCTAAAGGTTGCCATGTGCATCGGATTTAGACGCATGATCAAAAGCGTCAGTTAGATGACACCCTAGGATGAGCATCATATAACTGATGCTAAATGTTGCCATGTGCATCGGATTTAGACGCATGGTAAAAAGTGTCAGTTAGATGACGCCCTAGAAGGAGAATGCATTGTCATATAGGAACTGTTGTGAGATGCACACCGAGTGTCTTTCTATTGCATGTGAAAAGATGGATGCTAAAGTTTGAGCTGACTCACAAATTTGCTATTATACAACCACTCTTCCTCTTCTCAACATGGACTGAGTGTTCCTGGGGGCGGGGTTTATGCGCATTTTAGGGTTGGTGACGTCACTAACCCTCCCTGATATCACTGATATCATTTATCATTAGTCCGGTCGGTGACTGTATTACTTTCTAATTCATTGGAAAAAAAAAAATATTATCCATTAAAGTAGCACTATGGTTTGTAATTGTACTCGGTTTAGTTATTAGAGGAAACACACCTATACTAAATAGAGTATTAAAAAAAATGTCAGTCTTTTTATGAATAAGGTCACAGATTCATTCAAAGCCGCAGATTCGTTCACTAACAAAACTCTGTTGTGTGTTGCTTGGAGTTGCACATGGGTTCTGCTGCCGCTTTCATTGGAACTACTAATTCATTACAAAATAGAGCTAACAATACTGACAATACTTTGTTTGAAATGAACATCACTTAATATTTCCTTTTTATTTGTTAAACTGCTCTATAAAAACAAATGTCACATCAACATTAAAATCATTTGTAAATCATTCACTCTCAGAAAAAAAAAAGTACGAAAGCTGTCACTGGGGCGGTACCTTTTCAAAAGGTACACTTTTGTACCTAAAGGGTGCATATTGGTACCTTCATGGTACATATTTGTACAATTATGGTACCAATATGCACCCTTTAGTTACAAAAGTGTACCTTTTTGAAAAGGTACCGCCGCAGTGACAGCTTTTGTACCTTTTTTGACAGTGTTGTTGATATCCTTATCAACATTAAAAACAAGAAAACTCACACAAGAGAGTTGTTTCCTTATCAAAGAGAGTTTGAGTCTCAAATGGTCTCTATATTTGTTCTTCATGCTATTATGTGCTAAATCCCCACTTTTAAAAAGGTACATTATCAAGAAAGGTAGCATGATTTGCAGTGTTGGGGAGTAGTTAACTACAAGTAGCGACGCTACTAACTTAACTACATTTTTCAGTAGCTTGGCTGTAGCTCAGTTGCTTTTTAAACAGTTTTCCAGTAGCTAACTACTTTTTGCAGCAAGTAGCGGTGTAGCTCGAGCAAAAGCTACATTGTGTTTGTCGAGCCTGCACGAATCAGCGCGATGCTAGGATATTCTTCTTCTTGTTAGATTAAACTCATTTTTTGCCATTACCGCCACCTGTTGTTTAATCACGCATCTTGCGGCTAACCGTTCACCGACGTACAGAAGTGTGTTGACACACACATGATGATGTAGCAAGGTGTGACGGCAGATTTGGAGGATGGAGAAACAACTAAAGTTAATTACCCATGGCCTTATTTGTCCAAGTTCAATCGGTATTTTTGAGAAAATACATGCAATTTACGTTGGATGTATATTTTTTTCTTGCAATGTTGTAGACTATTTGTTGCAATTTTGCACTTTTGACAAACATTCTGAGATATTTGACTGTTGTGTGTAATAAAACAATACTTTTTGAAATCATAATTTTATTGCATTGTTTTAAAACAATGCAATAAAATTATAATTTCAAAAAAAAGTATTGTTGTCCCCTTCTGTCTCACTTATTCAGTTATTAATAATACGTTGTTCAAAAAAGCAAACGTAGTTTCAATGTAGCTAGCTACTTTTTGATAGTAACTTGTAGTGTAGCTAACTACTTTTCCAAAAGAGTAGCTTGACTGTAGTTTAACTACTTTAACTTATGAGTAGCTTGTAGCTTGTCGAACTACAGTTTCAGAGTAGCTTCCCCAACACTGATGATTTGCTAAGGCAGCATAGTCAGCACGCAACATATCAGTATGCACACAGCTTGTGTCCATGCAGTCAGTTTTGACCGCAAAGGTTTATTTATTATGATGGGATGTCATGTAGGCTATTTGACCTTTCACGGCACTACCATTTTCCTGTTTTTACATTAGCAGGAGAATTTTGCATGTTATAAACGCATGCTTGATTTTGTTATTAATAAGGTCAGGTAGAATTAAATGAACAAAAAAACTCAGCATTTTGTTTGCGTACCCCCTCTGTCACCTCACCAAGATGGGGAACCACAGATTTAGTGCATTGCTATGTGTTTACCAATGCATTGCTAAGCAGTTGTAGTTGCAGTGAAGAGTGTTTTGAGTGCATTGCTATGCAGTTTTAGGCGGATCTCTGGGTGGCTGCTCATTGGTCCAAATCTAAGTGATATTCCAGACACTTGATGTGGCTCAGGTCCCTGCTTCAGTTTCTAAGGGATTTTCTTTTATTGAAAATCCTTTTATTGTTTTCTTTTATTCGACCAGTCGAAAAAAAAACATTAGGAAAAGTCAGATTGCTTATAATAATAACACTCTACCCAACTTTATGTCTGAAAAACAGTAACCACACAGGATGAATAAAGTTTAGTACTTGGGGTTTGAAAAAAGCACAACATATTGGCAAGCTCTGCTATTTCTGAAAGCTCCAAATTGAGTAAAAATGGAAGGTAAACATAATAAAAGCAAGGAGAGGTGGGCGCATTGTGGCAACAGACAGAATATGACAGTTAAAAAAAGAATGATACTGGAATGACAAACAAAATAAAAAATAAAACCAAGACTAACAAGCCAAAGGAAAACACACACACACACACACACACATGCACACACACAAACATAAACCAAGTCTTTCCCTTCCCATCATCCTTTACCTCTATTTAAAAACACTCGCATACATTTCGGCTTATTAGTTTTGTCCGCAGTGGTGCATTAGGCAGCGCGTCGGCCATGAAGCATCGTGTGAGGCTCAGCCTCCTCCCCGGGGATCTTTCTATTTACTGATACTATCGGTAGAGTGCTGTGCGGAGGACACAACCTCCACCACCACCCTGCTTACGGATGCCTGGTCACGGTGCAAAGATAGACTTCCTCGCTTCTCTTGCTTCTGAACTAGTGCTGCTTCTCTTTTTGGGGGGCCTGAAGCAAGTACAGACAGGCTGACTGACAATGAGGCAAACATTACATGAGACAGTAGCTACTTCTGCTGCCTGACTCAATCGTGTTGAAAATGACAGTGAAGGGGTTCAGAAGAGGAGGCGGAACCACAGCGGATGTCGTTGTGAGTCGTGAGAAATCCCAATAATTTGGCAAAGTCTCCTAATAAAGAAAAACGTATGCGCCTACACACAGCACCAAGGACACCCAAGCTCAGGAACTCGCCCTTCAAGTACGTTTCGTTCAAAAGTTTATCATAGGGAAAGCGGCTCTAGGGGGTTTGTTCAACAGCCTGTTCTCTTCATCTCCGCTTGAGCTGGAATTATTAAACACGTCCACTGGACAGTGAGAACACCACACATGGCTTGTTTGTCAATTTCAGAGGGAACAGAGGCAAATCTGAGCTTAATGAAGAGAGGCTCACAGCGAGCCTTTGAAGTCGCTAAGCCGGCGAAGGCACTCGGCAAACACTCTATTGTACACTATTGAATGAGTTGTATGAGGTCGACGTAAGTAGAGCATCTCTTTTTGATGATGAGGAGAATTCTCTCAAAACTCATGATGATAATACTTCTGTGGAATGCGCTTCACTATTGGCGAGAGGGTGGAGGGAGAGAAGGAACGAATGGAAGAGAGAGTTAGGACGACGTCATATAACTGACGTCTTGGGACGTCTTTTGACCATACGTCAACATCGGCCTTTTTAGGGTACCCTTAAACGTCGGTTAGATGACGTTATCGGATCCTAACCCTACCCCAGACCTAAACCTACCCCGTCACCTAACCGACGTTAAAGGTAAAGCGTCAGTTGTATGACGGCCCGGGATCGTCATGTAACCGACGTTTAAGGGTACCCTAAAAAGGCGGATGTTGATGTATGGTCAAAAGACGTCCCAAGACGTCAGTTATATGACTTCTTGGGATGAGACTGTTAACTGCAGAAACGGAAGAGGGAAAAATGTACAAGCAATGCTTAAGTGAACGCATCTGCAACATCGTTCCTTCTCTGCTAAAAAGACCAGCAGTGTCTGCACAAAATGTAGACAGATCAATGTCTTTAAAAACTACCAAAAGCTGCAAAACCAATTGAAAACCAGTTGAAAACAGTGATGAACAGCAGCATGTATTTTGTAAAAGTGTTCTTATAAATATGTGAATTTAAACAAACGAAACCTATTTATTGAAATATTTGACAGTGAGAGGGCAATCCCAGAATGCACTTCTACAGGCACACTGATCCAAGATGGTGGAGAAACTGGGAGATCTACTTTTGGTATTGTCAATCAAAATAGTTTAATTAAAAACGAATGTAATGAAATATTTATGTCATGCCATTTTTTTTTCTAATTAGGGGTACATTGACTATGTTTACATGCAGCCAATAACCCGTTCAAAACCGGGATATTAGCAATAGCATGGTGAATGGTGTAAACACCGGCAAAAACCCGAATATGTTCATATCCCGGATTTTAAAAAACGGGATTTTATAACTGGGGTACCCCTTTTCTAACCCAAATTTTTGGTCATGTAAACGCGTATCGGCATATCCCCATAGTGATTTGTGTTCTGAGCATGTTCTATTCGCAATGAATCTTGGTCTTTTGAGTAGAGAAACTTCTCAGCGCATACAAAAATCCGCGTGCATGTCGAGACACAGCACAGCATAATTTTGGAGCGAGGTCAGTAACGTTACCAGCATCAAAGCGCAAACAAAGGCGATCACTATCTGCCCCGAACTATTCATTATCTGCGTGCTGCTGTTGTCTTTGGATACAGGAAGAAGAATCGGAAATGACGCATATTGCGTCTTAAGGTCGTCCGTACAACTAGACGCTAACCGCGCGTCGCCGTTTACATCGGGATATTGCAATTCCATGTATACAGGAGATACTCTCTCTGCTCACGCATGTAAACGGGTTATTCCTAATGTTTCAGAAACCCGAATAGTGACCTTAACCCGACCATAACCCGAAAATTGGCTGCATGTAAATGTAGTCATTGTTAGCTCAACAACATTCCTATGTCAAACGGCATTGGAATGAACTTGTAACTTACTTAAACATTAATAACTCATCCTGCAATACACCAATCAAATACATTTTTAGAATCGTCCCTTTGAATGCCGTCCAGTACCCTAATAGACATTATGAATCGAAAAAAAGACACTTATTGTTTAAAATCAATGAGATACATTTACAAATCTGTTTTTACATAAACTTAAAGGTGCTCTAAGCGTTGTCGCGTGTCTTCTTGTTGACGTTTAAAGTATTTTCAAACAAAATGTAGGCTAGACCCTCCCTCCTCCTCATCTGCACTGACCCCCCAAACCCCACCCCCAGGGCCTTCTTGTCAGCTATTGGCTGGAACAGATTGTTATGTTTCGTGGAGCGGGTTGCCGCAGTTTGTTTTTGTTGCCATTTGGAGCCTGGGTTGTCTGCATAGACCGCATTTTTTTTTTTTTTTTACAGTTTAGGGGACAGGCAGCTAGCGGATAGTGAGGAGATGTTTGCTGTATGTGACAAAAAATGTTTGGGGCTAAAAAATGTGTGACATCGCTTAGAGCACTTTTAATACACTAAAAGAAACTATTTTTTTTTATTAAAATGTGACATGTATATTCAAATTTATACTCATATCTGAATATACATTAGCAGCTGACCTTTTAAGCATTGCATAATCTAAGCATTGCATAACCTCTAACGAAAACAATTTATATAATGTGAACGAAGCCCTGTTGAATGAGCCGCAGTACAATGATTGATGTTTGTGGTTTCCAGTTAGCCATTTTGTGTCTTTGTGTGGTGTGAAATGATTTGACCTGTGATGTTCTCCTCCTTCATTCTGCGCTAAAACTCCCGTCAGACAGCCCAAAGGTGCTGTCACCTCTTCAACTAGACAAGAGAGAACCACTTACAGTCAACAAATGAAAAGAGATGTAACAGGCAAAGAGAAATCTATACATAGCTTTAGGCTATGCTTTTATACATTTATGTATTCTGCCTCTCTCTCCTTCTGTCTGTATTCTTTTCACAAAAGCTTGTAAAAAAAAAGTCTGATGGAGAAGGAATGCCAAGCGACACTGGTTGAGGGGTAGTTTGGGATTCCTGGTGCCTGGGGACAGCTGTGTATGAAGATTAAAAATGCAGAGCCAAGCTTGGAAACAAGGTCAGGGGGAGTGTGAGCAAGCAGCGCTTCAGGGCAATGGAGAATAAAGACAGACAGACACATATGGAGTGATGGAGGAGAGTATATTTCAGACGAAATTAAACTGGGTGAGGGTTTTCAAAAGGGGTGGGTGCTTTTATGATGGGATCGATTCGGTGGTTGTGTATGGGCCTTCGTTCACCGTCCCATGCCTGTAAGTAGGTTTTTATGTAGTATGCATCAGTGACCATATACACTGTAGAGCATGTTCATGTGATGGATATAACAGAAAGAATAAAGAGGAAAGGATTGTGGGAAAGATACAATCAGCCAGATAGGAATTAAGAAAACAAGGGATGAGAATAGAGAGATAACAACAACAAAAAAATCCCTTTTTAAGGATCCAAATAATGCTTGTTCAATTAACCATAAACAATTATTGCACATGCACTTGTTGAAGAGTCCTTAAAGCAGAACTAAGTAACTTTTTTTACCTTAACTGAACAGCTTTGGAGTCATTGTAATGTTTATATTACTGATTTCGTGTTGAATGGTGATCGTCTCGCACCCCCCTGGTGCCTGTGAGCCGCAAAACCACCCTTGCAACTTTGGGCCGGCGGCTCGCCATCCTCAGTGTTAGGAAGTATCGTGAGATTTCAGGTCTCGCGAGGTAACGAATTGCTTTACGGCACTATACGCGCACACGCATGCATACACGCCCCCATCCATCCAGGAGCCGGCTAGCTATAAGAAATAGGTAACGCTATATTGAATTCTTCAAGTTTTCGTGATGGCTGATGTAAAAGAAGACGAAGAAAGCTCGGAAGTGTTTATCAGAGGAACAAAGAAAGAGAAAACGGACCGGCTTTTTCAGAATAGAGAGAACTGAAAGAAAGCGAAGCCTGCAAAACCGATGCTGACCTGGCCTTCTTGCTGTTGCACTTGTAAGTATCTTTATAATAAACTGTGTTTAATGTTTGTATGTCGTAATTGTGACCTCGGGAGTCGGGATGTTTGCTATTGTCTGGTTTTTTTTTTTATTATGCTCGCTGTCTGTTACCGGCTTACTAGTACGTTAGATACTGTAACTTAGATGTTAGCATTTTCATTAGCAAACAAACTTGCTTGTTTTCTGTAAGTTAGTGTTTTGTCTGTTCCTCTATCAGGGTTTATTTGTGTTTCTCAGATCGCCTATAAATCGATATGAAATTCTACAAATAATGCGTTAGTTTAGCTTGTCGTCAGCCTCAGAATTAGAAACGTTATATACTGTGCTGACTTGATATGCATAAACCGACACGAGAGCTGCTAGCTAATAATGCAACTTTTTATATTTATTT
Organism: Pimephales promelas; assembly: GCF_988280905.1. Classification (NCBI taxonomy): domain Eukaryota; kingdom Metazoa; phylum Chordata; class Actinopteri; order Cypriniformes; family Leuciscidae; genus Pimephales; species Pimephales promelas. The sequence goes on from NC_142787.1 coordinate 20,527,597, forward strand.
ACCCACATTGACACAAACAGAACTATAAGTAAACGAGAAATTGCATTGCAACTTTACACATGCAACTCCATCTGTGCTAGTTTGACCTTGTGTATGAATGATGTTGATAAAAGATTGATACATTTTCTTTTTCCTTTTTAGCTACAAGCGTTGGCAAGTGTCATCAACTCCGAGTAAGGGGCACCCCAGACCACCAGTACCACCGGTCTCAAGCTTCAATAATAAAATAAACAAACTTGTAATAAACAAATTAAATGTGTTTGACTTTCTTTGGTCAATCGTTACGATAGACAACTCGGATCACCAGAAAAATGATAGAAGAATGTAACGTAACATTTATTTTGATAATGCATAATCTAAGCTAGCTGTAGGCTAAACTAAAAATTAATAAATAGCGGAAATATTTCTTATAGTATTGATTTTTAACCATAATGTTACTGATTACGTTTGGTAACACAATACAAATATACACTATCTCAACATTTGAATAATATTGTTCTGAGAATCATACCTCAGTGGACATGGCTCGGGCGTCAGTTTGGTGCTGGGTACAATAACGCATTAATTCTTTTTTTCTCTTTCGAGTAGGTCATGTTTTGAAAGACGATGTCCTGTAGCTTTCCTGATGCACATAAATAAAAATGAGCACAATGTCCGAGTATAGTGAGTATAATAGAAAAATATACGCCCTTGATAGCATATATACAGTGATGGTCCGTCCAGAGGTAGAATTCCGCACTCGAATAGTTTTTTTTTTCCCCTCATCAAAACCAATAATGTTTATCAGTGGTTGAATTGATATAATGTTTATCAGTGGTTTTGTATGTTTTGATGAGGGGGAAAAAATATACGAGAGCGGAATTAGAACCCATGAGAAAAAGGGACACGTTTGTGTGCATTTTGATTTGTGATTTCACCGGATAGAATCTCCGCAACGGATTGAAGCGCGTTTCTGAGAGAAGGCAACACATTTCAGTGCTAGATCGCCTGTTATTTAACAAACAAATGAAACGAATGCTGTTAACAGGAGATGTTTTATTTGCATTGGTACATCTGTGCCGCGAGATGTTTCAAAAGTGGTGGGGACAAAATCGACCCACCCGTCCCCCCCGTAAATGACGCCTATGCTCCGTTTGTTCGCCGGCTTCTCTGAAAACAAATGCACATGGCCTGAACGAGATGGGAGGGGGGGAGAGTTGACAACGAGTTTACGACAGTTTTCTCATATATATACTCCGAAACTGTAGGGGGAGCTCGAGAGAGAAACCTGCGAGAAAACAGCAAAGAAGTTCCCAGTCTTACTGAGCGCTGCTTTAAGATACTAACAGTTAACAGGCGGTAGACAGTTACGGTAATAGTCACAAAAACATAGAACACTAAGGAGACCTTTCTACTGATTCAGAAATGAAAGATGCTTAGGGTCCCTGGTCACCTGTGTGAACATGCCATAGTCCTGCTGGAGGCATGGGGACTGCAGATGTGGCCAGAGCAATAAACTAGCAAACTGGAATGTCTGTAATGTAAGACGCCAGTGCTACAGGTAGACAGGAAGGACAGCTGATTTCCCTTGCAATGGCAAACCATGTCACGGTTTTCAGATACAAACCCAAGCGGTTTATATAAACATTGACGAGGCAAAATAAACACTGACAAGACTAGATGCCGAACAAAACAGCAATTCTGACAGTAAACTTGACTTAACAATATACACTATACTGGATTAGTCACAGACAGGACATAAAACGAACAAGCACCGAGTAACAACCACAAGAAGATTATATAAGGGAGATCTCACAAGGGCAGGTGACACTGATGAAACAATAATGAATGAACGAGGAGAACAAGAGGGCGTGGTAAAGACCCAAGACAACGCAAACAGGCTATGTGTTCACACCCAAAACATGAGTCTGTCATGATCCTGCCTCAGGACTTGAATAAAACAAAGATAGAGGACAGAATCCTTGCAAACCAACCCCGTGTAACTATATTCCCCCCATATGTACATGGTATTGTACTACCAAGTACAATGCCATGTGACGGATGGACTGGTGTATAGGCGAGCTGTCACTGGACTGTTCTGTGGAGTGGGGATTAATGCTTCTGTTTGTTGGTCTGATGGGTTTGGTGCAGGTGGGATAATGGTATGCAGCTGTTTTTCAGGGGTTGGGCTTTAGGGGTTCCCTTACTTCAATTGAAGGTAAATCTTAATGCTTCAGCATGCTATGCTTCCAACTTTGTGGGAACAGTTTGGGGAAGGCCCTTTTCTATTCCAGCATGACTGTGCCCCAGTGCACAAAGCAAGGTCCATGAAGAGTTTGGATGAGTTTGGCGTGGAAGAACTTGACTGGCCTGACCTCAACCCCTTTCTATGCATTCTTTTTGTTTCTATCACTGCTCAACCATCCATTTATTTATGCATATGTCTCTCTGTCCCATTATGAACCATTATGAAAATCATACTTAGTATGCAGTTTAATCAGCTTAGTATGCAGTTAAGGTACTTTGACTACCCCCTACAGGGCTGAATGCATCACTAGACTGTCATCTGCAGGGCGTCATTCTGATGCATCACATTTGTTTTACTTTTTATTCTAAATCGAAATTCTCTTATTTAAGCAATCAGCTTTGCTGCTCTCTCTCTCTCTCTCTCTCTCTCTCTCTCTCTCTCTCTCTCTCTCTCTCTCTCTCTCTCTCGCCTTCTCTCTCTCTCTCTCTCTCTCTCTCTCTCTCTCTCTCTCTCTCTCTCTCTCTCTCTCTCTCTCTGATGCAGTGAAGTGCAGTTCATGTATAGCTATAGACTGCCAGAGGGTCTAGTGCTATTAATTAGCTTCCGTTTATTGATATATGGTTTCCTCTTGAGAGAAAACAATGCATTCATCTCCACTCCCTCCAATCTCTTTCAATTTCTCTCTCTCTCTTGCTATCTCACTCTTTCTGGTGCACACTCGCATTCACTTGCGTGCAGGATAAGGACCGGTAACAGGCGTTTGAAATCGCTTTTCTTTACAAAGCAGGTGAAACAAGCATTCATTCTGAAACAACGGGCATTGTTCTGTTATTGACCACTTACCTAACAAAGAGCTTAGACTGCCATTGTTGAGTTATTGAAAAGACAAAACGATTCTATATTAGAGTCCTTCTATATTACGGTTTTAAAGTGGACATCCTGGTTTTATTGTGCAAAATTCATTCTCTAATGTTAAAGCGACAGTTCACCCAAAAATGAAAATTCAGTCAGTATTTATTCACTCTGATTGTTGGAGTCCCATAATGGAACAAATGATTAAAAGATAATAATAAGAATTGTTATTATTATTATTATTATTATTATTATGAAATAATGTTTACCTACATATAATATATATTTTATATATATTTTACCAATATACAGTATATATATATATATATATATATATATATATATATATATATAAATTTAGACAAAATAGTATAAAAAGATACATAAGCCATTTATCAGTTAAAGGACATTCATTTAATTATGGGCTTAATATGTAACAAAAAATAATATGTACATCACTATTTCCAATACAACAACAGTTCATAGTGATTATACTGTATTCAGCTAAATGTGGTCAATATATTGTTTAAGTAATTTTCTCTAAAACTTTTTGTTTCACTCATAAATGCGTTACATTACAGAAGTAAAATAATATGAATAAAGGTGCAAATCCATAAAATATATAGTCCTATAATGGACCTTAAAATATTAATACTACGATAGCAAGTGGTCCATCACAGCTTCAACACGAAACCGCTATCACATGTACTATGCAAGATAAAGCCAAATTACTGTATTTGGAATGAAAGGTGAGGGAAAACAAAAGGACAAAGGGAAAGAACCTCTGTCAATCAACACCAATAACCATTCAACAATGCTTAGATGCAAAGCATTGCATTGGCCGAGCATCATTTAAAAATCAATGTGGAGAGTGCATCAGGCTCTCGAGAGAAGTCTCTTATTACATTGTTCTTTCCCTCTCAGGAGAGACGCGTCTCTCTAACTCAATCCCTACAAACATTCATCTTCTCTCCTGCTGACATTATGATGTCATTACATTCCTCAAAGGTCACGCTAAGGTCGTGCTGAACGACTGCTTTCATTGACCAGGCCGCTCTTCAGGGCTTCAGCAAAACATTAGTGAGCTGTTGACCCTTGACCCATCTTCCTCTAAACACTGACCAATCGGCCTTTGTCTGTTTGCATACACACTCCCGCTTGAGGGGTGGGGGTGGGGGGGGTAATTTATTCCTGTATAGACAAGCGCCAGTTCTTTTTTCCATTCTTTTTTAATTAACTATTACATGTGGAGCGGTTTATAATTAATTCACTTCATCAAGTACAAAGATGTGAAAAACGTTGTTCATACAAGCACACTCGGCCACACGGCTTTAGACATAACAGTTTGCTGAGAGAAATATCAGGGATATTGTTTTATAAGAGGTGAAAAGAGAGAGATAGAGAGACGAAAAGAGAGAGAGATTGAATGAGAACGAAGGGGATGAAACGGTACGAGAGAGCAAAGAGTGGGAGGGGAAGTCCATGCAAATTGGCGGTAATGCAGTCGTAAGCTTGTGCTGGCTTATCACTGGTCCATGTCCAATTTTCTGACTCAAAGCGAGATGCAGAACAGATGATTTCTTGTTTGTTTTACAGCTTCATCCTGTTAAAATATTTCTTGCCCATTCACAACGAGAGCACCCACACACACACACACAAACACACTCACAAACACAATTACAGGCATTTTGTGTTGCCATTGTTTAATGCTTAAAGGAGAACTCCGGTCAATTTTAACATTGAGCTAATTTTTGTACATTTGAAAACAGTGTTGCCTACACAATGTTATCCTCTTTTTAAAATTTTAGCCTCTTAACATCCTTGATTTGTCATTACAAGTGCACAGCCACACTCTGAGAAAAAAGGTACGAAATCTGTCACTGGGGCTGTACCTTTTCAAAAGGTAAACTTTTGTCCATTTTAGGTGCTAATATGTACATTTAGGTTGTAATATGTACATTTTATTTCTAATTTATTTCATTTAGGTTCTAATATGTACATTTTAGTTGCTAATATGTACATTTAGTTGCCAATATGTACATTTTAGGTGCTAATATGTACATTTAGGTTCTAATATGTACATTTTAGGTGCTAATGTGTACATTTAGGTGCTAATATGTACATTTCGGTTCTAATATGAACATTTTAGGTGCTAATATATACATTTTAGGTGCCAATATGTACATTTTAGGTGCTAATATGGACATTTATGTGCTAATATGTACATTTTAGGTGCTAATATGTACCATTAAGGTGCCAATATGTACCATTAAGGTACCAATATGCACCCTTTAGGTACAAAAACTTACCTTTTGAACAGGTACAGCCTCAGTGACAGCTTTTTGACCTTTTTTTTCTGAGAGTGCATGTGAGTGGTGTTATTAAGAGTGACCACGGTCAATCTGACTGCAGTAGATATGAAAGATATTAATAAAAATGATGTTAATTCAGCCAGCTCACATACCTGTATTTACTTCCTGTTTTTGGTCGTAACTAAGCAACAGTGGAGACTCGTTCATTCGAATCAGATGTTGAACATCATTTAGTTACCATTGATCAAGTGCGCAAACTCGACAATCCACTACTGTGGACTTCGACTGGAAACAGGAAGTAAATACAGATATGTGAGCTGGCTGAATTAACATCATTTAAATTAATATCTTTAATATCTACTGCAGTCAGATTGACCGTGTTCACTCTTAATAACACCGCCCACATGTCTGCGCACATGTAATGACAAATCAAGGATGTTAAGAGGCTAAAAGGTGGTTTAGATCATGCCCCATTGAAGTCAACACCGATTTTTGTCGTTTTTGTCTGTATACTGACAGCACTCCAAATGTACAAAAAACGAGCTCAATGTTACAATTGACCGGAGTTCTCCTTTAAAGGCTGTGTTGTAGGTGTCAACACTCCCGTTTTTCCCAGGTTTCTCACGTTTTTTAGCCCTATCTTGTTATTTCTCCCGAGAAACTGCTGTAATTTGCATGGTTCAAACCCCTTAATGAATAATCGGACCAATATGTTTCTGTAATGTTGACCAGTTGCCAGATATTGTATTAAATGCATTAACTTCACACAATCCACACACCATATACAATTTCAACCCGTTTGTCATCTCAACCTGGCAACACCCAGTTGCGCAGTCCTTGGAAAAAGAGTAAACTTGCACAAATTCGTTGAAAAATTAACCCTGCAACACGGCCTTTAATGCTGACTAAAATAATATTAACATGTTGATATCTGTTTTGACCTTTAAATAGAATCACTTATTTGTGAATGCAATTAGAATTTCTAAAATAATCCAAAACATTTTTTCTAATTTGTATCTTAAAAAACGACCTTGCTATCCTGTTGTCCTCCTTAAATGCTCATGATAACCTCAGCAATTCTGAAAAGCTATCATGCCATTTATTAATACTATTTATTAATTCATGTTTACTCATTGGGATAAGTAAACAATTATAGAATTGTCATTTTTGGGTGTAACGTCCCTTTAAGTGCCTTTTGGGTTACAGCCAGGTTAAGATTACCTTACCAGCAGTTCTTAATATCCATTCAGCTCTCATCTTTGCAATGCATCCACCAATGATAGAATTAATGTTTGTCTTTACAAAACAGCAAACAAACAAGCATAATCTCCCATCTCAGCCAACACGGAAAATAAATTTGGCATCTAAATCCATGACCAGTATCGTCTCTATTGAAAGAGGGGATAAATATTAGTTTGGCAATGGGAAATTGGCTGTGCGACACTTTTAATAACATAGCTCTGGTTTTAAAGCCGAGTGAATTTGGTCTATAAATAAACGCCTGCAAACACACACAAATATATATTCACAACAAGTCAAAACAGACAAACAACCAGGTATTAATATGCAGTAAAGACACAATATATTAATAACTAGACCACTACCAAACAAGCCAATTATACATGCATGAGCTCATACCAGTTAGTAGTATTTGAGTAAAATCATCATACGATTAAGAATTTGTTCATTTGAATCTTTTTTACTTAATTAGTCCGTTAATTAATAGAGAAGTTCAAAGTGGGGAAATATGGGTACTGTTAAACGTGCAATTAAGTAACATTTAGATTTTGTAAACATCTTATAGTAAACAACACATATTTTGGCTTATACATCATTACTTTTAATATCTTCATATCAATCTTGACCTTGCAGGGAATCCAACGCTGCCTCTGGCTGATAATTGCACAAGAGTTTCAAACCCCTTTCTGTCTGAAGAAACTCTAATGGTCTGTTTGCAGGACCAGCATTCCTTCAGTGAGAAGCAAAGACCTAATAAACCTTCCACACACTGACTTTCCTTCTAAACGGATTATATACAGTAGTAAAAACAGACCACTATTCATTTTTACAAGTTAAAAAATATATTAATAGTCATTTACAGTAGCTGGTTGGATTTGCATTGAGAGATGATCTTATGGTGAAGGGTAGGTGATGGTGTGGGCTTATTTTAATAGGATGCATATTATCCTGAATCCAATAACTGGCCTTTAAAAATAAAAATCTGCCTGCCTCTATGGGAATTTACCAAAGGGGTGCCCTGGCTTATGCACCATTTATTTTAAGGAAGAACATTTATTAATTCACATTCACAATACATATTCATTCAAAAAGTAAATTGGTGTACTTAAAGGTCGGATTTTTCTTTATTTTTTAAATTAAGGCCTTAAGATCAATTCCCAAAAGATGATTTTTTTTATTCCTCTTTTTAGTCAACTTTAGCGTGGGTGTGTTCACTTATGCTAAGCACTTTATACACACACACACACATAGGGCTGTCAAACGATTAATCGCATCCAAAATAAAAGTTTGTGTTAACATAATATATGTGGGTGCACTGTGTATAATTATTTTGTATATATATATATATATATATATACACACACATGTGCATGTCTATTTAAGAAAAAAATATTATTTATATATATAATATTTATATATAATATAAATTATATATAAATCTATATACAGTATATACATGAAAATAATTCTTAAATATATACAAGCATGTGTGTGTATTTATATATATAAAATAATTATACACATTGCACCCACATATATTATGTTAACACACACTTTAATTTTGGATACGATTAATTGCGATTAATCGTTTGACAGCCCTACACACACACACACACACACACACAAGAGGACCAGAACTAATAGGTAAACAAATAAACAAACAAACATAAAAAACGGTTTGAGGGCCAGAACTAACTGTTAAAATAAAATAAAATAAAATGCTTATAAATGCCTTTAAAAATACTGTGAATTTACAAACAAGACCATTATAATGCCAACCTGACCAAGACATCATTCTTCTGCAAATAATAAATACCATTTTATAAAAGGGATTCACATAATGCATTTATTTATTTCCCTATATTTTTTGTTGTCGCTCTGGTGGCATTTCCGTCAAAATCAAACTGTAAAGTAATTGCAGATCTGCGAAAGTCATCCTTCAGTAAAGCCATTCATGAAGTTGTTTATGCATTTTTGAAAAGAATATAAAGCTCCCAGTCATTCCTGAGAGGTGCACTTTGCTTTTTAAAAGCTGATGGCTCAGTCTCAAAGCTATGAGAATGGAATTTGTCCTTCACTCACAACTGCAGTGTTTCCGCTGAACGAAACAACACGTGCTAGAACATCAATTCAGCACTTTAAACTTTTACCCTGTGTAATTTCTGTACTTTTGACGCATTCTCCACCCCATGGTCAGACTGTGTATGTGTCTTGACGGAGAAATGACTTTTCTCTCCGTCCCTATCTATGGCTAATGGAACATGTAGAATGGGAGTCATTAGGCGAAGCTGTGGACTATGGCAACACCTATTCTATGGCTCCTGGATGAGACGGCCTCGTCTATCACTGCTCAGCCAGGGCCACTCACACAAGGTCAACTTGTACTAATGACGCGTGACCACTGCCTGCCAAAGAGAGAGAAAGCGAGAGACAAGAGCACTCGAAAGACAGAGCGTTTATGATATGCGTTGGAAAGCCACATGTAATGGAGAGAAATGAGAAGGTTAAACCAAAATTTCAGAAGGCTGGTAGAATTATTAGATTCATCAATGGATCAATTATCCATGATGTCTACATAAGTGCTGGTTGAAGTGACAACATGTCCAGAGATCGGAGGTCAGTTGTGAGGAAATTGCTTGATGAACACAGTTTTCCAACTGAAATTGGGCGTTGATCTTGATTTTAGTCTTAATGGTGTTTTTAACAATTTACTCCCCCGTTGTTCCAAACCTGTATGAGTTTCTTAGCTGAACCCAAACAAACATATTTTAAGCAAGTTCGGAAACAAACAGAAGCACAATAGGCTCTGCACAACTTACTTCCTTATTCTGTAAAACAGATCGAATCGCTTCCGGTTCAGGTCTTTTGTATGTGCTTTATATATATATATATATATATATATATATATATATATATATATATACTTTTTTTTCGGTTTTACTTAAGATAAGTTAAAAGGAGCGAGCAAAGATTAGCATAACCAATGTCCCTCACATGTGCAGATTGATAGTTAAACGTTTAATATTTTTCTTCTTCACAGTAAGGTTTAGATATTTAAATGGAATAAAACGCCAATAACAAAGTGAACTAGGTAGGTTAGCTGATTACCTTAAATATCCATAGATATCGTAGTCCGTTCTTACAGCCGTTAACACTTTCTCTGACAAGCGAATGCGATGAGACCCTTTTTCCGGTTTGGTCACGTGACACTCGGAATAAAGCCTATTGACTTCCATAATATGAAAAAAATATTATGAAAGTCAATGAGGACCAGAAAGTTTGTGTCTACCAACATTCTTCAAAATATCTTATTTTGTGTTTAAAAGAAGAAGAAAAAAAATTAATTGTATTAACTTATTATTACTTTTGGGTGAACTAAAATCCCTTTAAAAAAATTGCATGCATCCACATCACAGCAACAGATAATAGCCAGGTTAATCTTTTCATACAGCTCCCAAATTCAGTCACTCATATTAACCAGCTGTCTACTCCACTGCAAGAAGATTTAAAATAGCAACTCTCGATCAGCTGCACATGATGTGATAATTGAACAGTATTGTGTTGTAATTGCAAAGCACTTACAGGAGCCATGCCTACATTTTGGGAAAAACTCACTGCTGTCTCTGTCTTTAATAACGTTTCCGTCCTCGTAGCATTATTCCTAATCACAGTTTGAACTCCCAAAAGACTTCTCCCTCTCTTGGCGCGTGCACACGCGTGCGAACGATCCGCTGATCTGCAATGTTTCACGCCTCCGTACGAGTCGAAAAGAAGCACACTTTTGTTGCGCAATTATTTTCCCGAGGAGCGGAACACAGCGGCGCGAGCGCGAAACGTGAAACAAAACAAGTCCTTGCTGAATTGATTGGCAATTATGATAAACTGCCTTAATTACGGGGCCTAGCTCACCGGGGGATATTTTGAGGGAGGTCTAGGTCTACAAAGCGACAGATTTTCACTCGTAATTCAGCATGAAGCTCCGTCGCCATGGGTCCCTTAACGCTGGAAGCACAGCTGGTGAAGGGTGACAGGAGAGAAGCTTTGAAAAGAAAACAGAGACAGTTTTACATATGCGCAAGCTAATTGTGTGATTATAGAGTGTCTATAGAATTCTATGCGAATGGCCTACTAGTCCAAGCTCCATTCGATGCATTGTAAACACACCTCTAGCATACAAACAATAGCATATGTCGTTCGTTCATCCGAGCACGTGTCGCAACATCAGCATGCAGAGCTGCTTTTAATACATAGTCATTTGGTGTAATTAGCTAAACACAGCACGCGCAGGTTGCTGTTGGGATGATTGCAAGCATACTGTCAAATGAATAAGGCTTTCGAAGGAAACCCAAGGGGGTGATATGACAGGTGTCTGCCATTATATAAAATAAAAAAATGTCAATCTAATAAGACGGAAATGAGTAATTTGTTCTAAACAGTTGAACCTTCTGATTTTGTGAAAGGGATTAGCACTTACTTTGGGTTTGTATACCACATTCATTCCCTGTCATGTGATTTGGTGCTCCTTAGTATTACCAATTATAAGTATGCTATGTTTAGTATACTCCCTTTAAAAAGCAGAGGGGAACAAACAAGAGTAGATTTCAGGACCATGGACAGCGCCCCTGGCGACTGCATTATCTGTATTTTTGGTAGGCTATATGGCGTAGTTTTGTTAATGGGTTAGTTCACCCCAAAATGAAAATTCTGTCAGTATTTACTCACCCTTATGTTGTTCCAACCCTGTAAGACAATCATTCATCTTCGGAACACAAATTAAGATATTTTTGATTAAATCTGAGAGCTGGATCAGTCCTCCATTCTTAAGGTCAAGTCAAGTCATCTTTATTTATATAGCACTTTTTACAATACAGATTGTATCAAAGTAGCTTCACAGTGATAACATGAAAATAATACAACACAGATCAATAATATAGTTGAGTATTACGTAAATGTCCCCAACTAAGCAAGCCAAAACCCTGTGATCGAAAAAAAAAAGTGATCGATTCTCGTCGCTTGATAAACTTAAGATTGAGCCATTGTAGTCAATCAGAATATTTTAATGATGTCTTTCATAACTTTTCGGGCGGCCAGTTTCAATCCCTTAAGGAGCCTATGGAGTAGTGATCCAGCTCTCAGATTTACAAAAAAACTTCTTAATTTGTGTTCCGAAGATGAACGGAAGTCTTACAGGGTTGTAACAACTTTAGGGTGAGTAAATACAGACAGAATTTTTTTTATTTTGGGGTGAACTAACCCTTTAAACTTATGATATTTTGTTACAAATAAATGAATAAATAAAGATTATATAAATTGATGTTATACAGGTGAGGATCAGCGTGGTCTTTGGTAAATTTCAAGTGTATGTAGACTTGTTCATTCATTTGTTGTTGCTTGGAGCTTTTTGCAATAACCTATGACTGAGATTTTTTTTTACTGTAAAACAACATCCAACATCCATTTATTTGACATAAAATGAAACCAACAAATGGATAGACAAGTACAGATGAAGCAGGACAAAAATTACTGTAAGCTGCCATTACTGGTCATTACCATTATGTCAACATATTGTGCATATTTTAATCATGGAACCACATTTCTCTATTTAATTATATCTAACATTCCTTAAAACTGTGACACGTGCAATCTCACACGTATCATATTGAAATAACTGGTAATTTTCATGGATGGATGGATGGACGGATGGACGGACGGACGGACGGACGGACGGACGGACAGACAGACAGACAGACAGACAGACAGACAGACAGACAGACAGACAGACAGACAGACAGACAGACAGACAGACAGACAGACAGATAGATAGATAGATAGATAGATAGATAGATAGATAGATAGATAGATAGATAGATAGATAGATAGATAGAGAGAGAGATAGATAGTATTGTGTACACTATTCATTGAAAGTGGCACTTGAATTTAATTTTTACTGACATCGACTTCTTTGCCATTCAAAAGACCAAAATCAATTTACACACTGTCAATACACACCTAAGAGACTACTACACACATGCAGACAAACAATTACATATATACGCAGACAGTCAGACAGATAGAAACTGACACCCGCGCACAGAAACGTCACAGATCAGCAGCAACTGAGCGGTGAAGGAATAATTGCGTGCATGTAAACATATGCAGAGTGAGAGAGTCATCAGACGGTTTTGATAAAGGTGGCGAGATAACCTTTCCTTCCCTGCTTCACATGGATGAACACGGAAAATAAGAAAATCTCAATTATAACCAGTAAAGAAAGACAGAAAAATACAAAAAAAAGCTGAGCAATAGAAAAACAAAGGATGCAAAGGAGACAAGAAAAATGGGTGAAGTTCAAGGAAAGTCAGATACTACAGGCAAACAAAAAAAATCGCTGTCTTTCTCAAACAACTCATCTGTAATGCTATAATGCTATAAGAAGGCAGGAAGCAGAGGCTAATCTGAATAAATCACATTAATCGAGTTCATAAGATCTCTTCAATCCAGCAACAACAACCTATATAAAAATACTCATCTACCTTCGCTGGTAATAGATGCAAGCAGAAGTGGTTTTGAAAAGCATCCATCATAAAATTGATTATGTACATGTAACATGTAACGTGACACATCTATGGTTTTCAACTAAAGTTTGACTCCCGGTCTCATCCCAAGGCGTCATATACTGACGCTTTTGCCAATGCGTATACATCCGACGCACATGGCACCCTTTAGCGTCAATATGAGACACAGATATACAGTATATGGGGCTGAAGGCGCCTCCTAGTGGTCTAACCCTTACCCTACCCCAGACCTAAACCTACCCATAACCGAAGCGTGTTATATTGACGCTAAAGGGTGCCATGTGCTTCAAATTAAGACGCAATGTCAAAAGCGTCACTATATGACGCCCTGGGATGAGAATGTGTTGATGGGTTGAATGTGTTAATGCTGTTAGAGACAGCAGGGGATAAAAAGATGTTCAATAATACAAATGTAACCAACCATATTATCATAGATAATTAATATGAGTAGCAAAATAAACAGGCTTATCAACTTTTAAACGAGAAATCTGTTTATTTATATATAATTATGTAGCTTTTTTGTCATTTAGGCCTATTTATTATTTGAATTTTGTATAACAGTTGGGAACCATGTAAGCAACCTTGAGTTTTCGAGCACATATCAAGGTATTTCTAAACTATGACTAACTGAAAGGCTTATTGATGTGGCCATGTGGGCCAAAATCACAGAAGAAATGTTGGACTAAAATGTGAAAAACATTTGATGTATATCTGGCGTATGAGTCAGCAGTATTCTAGCAACAAAAAGACCCCATAACACCCATAACAACTTCTCTCTTTTTTTCTTCTTTTTTTCTGTCAGGAAATCACAAAGCAACTGAGGAACATACAGTAGTGCAGGTGGTGTCATTCCTCAAAGAGATGGGACACATCTCATTATTGCTCTTGAATGTTCTCACCCACCCATCTGCTGCACTCTTCTCCTGTCCTGGGGGGACAAACAGGGGATAAGTCAATAAACCAAAACAGCTGAATGGCTTTAGTATGATAAGCATGGCACACACAAAAAAAAGTTGTAGTCTTGTTTTAGAGTAAGTCTTTTTTTCAATCAATGTGATTTATTATTTTAAAAATATATGAAAATAAATAAGTGATACATTACAATTATTAAACTCCCTGACCCATACATGAATTCAGTAATTAGAAATGTTCCTATCATTTGAGCATTAATAATGACAATACATGCAATGCCTTTGAATCATCTTCATTCTATTTGATGATGATCATGTAATCACCAGTAATTAATATGATGCTTTTTGCTGAACTAATCAGCATATCAGATTGACAGCCTTAATTATAATTATACACATGCACAGCATAAAGGTCTATTTGATGATAAAAACACTTATGAGATGGTCTAACATCAGAAATAGTGCTGTGTGGGTGTGAGATTATTAGTAGCATCAATAATGTGATTAAAACAGAATGAACTCGTATCTGAAGCTGATTTGCGGAACAAGGTAAAACAGCAGCACAAAAAATTGGTTACAGTATAGTCATAGTAGCACAGTTTCTGTTCAAGGTTTCAAATATAAATGCTAATTTGAAATAGTTTCATGAGAGAGTTGTTTTTGTTTTGTGATTTGACAGTATATAACCGTTTTGCTTATGTAATTAGCATTTTAAAAGGTAGTCTGCAAGCATAATTCCATAAGGTTTCTAAAAACGTCAAGAGTATGAATTTGCATTTTCTGACAGTAGAATTACACTCACCGGCCACTTTATTAGGTACACCTGTCCAACTGCTCGTTAACACTTAATTTCTAAGCAGCCAATCACATGGCGGCAACTCAGTGCATTTAGGCATGTAGACATGGTCAAGACAATCTCCTGCAGTTCAAACCGAGCGTCAGTATGGGGAAGAAAGGTGATTTGAGTGACTTTGAACGTGGCATGATTGTTGGTGCCAGAAGGGCTGGTCTGAGTATTTCAGAAACTGCTAATCTACTGGGATTTTCACGCACAACCATCTCTAGGGTTTACAGAGAATGGTCCGAAAAAGAAAAAACATCCAGTGAGCGGCAGTTCTGTGGGCGGAAATGCCTTGTTGATGCCAGAGGTCAGCGGAGAATGGCCAGACTGGTTCGAGCTGATAGAAGGGCAACAGTGACTCAAATAACCACCCGTTACAACCAAGGTGGGCAGAAGAGCATCTCTGAACGCACAGTACGTCGAACTTTGAGGCAGATGGGCTACAGCAGCAGAAGACCACACCGGGTGCCACTCCTTTCAGCTAAGAACAGGAAACTGAGGCTACAATTTGCACAAGCTCATCGAAATTGGACAATAGAAGATTGGAAAAACGTTGCCTGGTCTGATGAGTCTCGATTTCTGCTGCGACATTCGGATGGTAGGGTCAGAATTTGGCGTCTACAACATGAAAGCATGGATCCATCCTGCCTTGTATCAACGGTTCAGGCTGGTGGTGGTGGTGTCATGGTGTGGGGAATATTTTCTTGGCACTCTTTGGGCCCCTTGGTACCAATTGAGCATCGTTGCAACGCCACAGCCTACCTGAGTATTGTTGCTGACCATGTCCATCCCTTTATGACCACAATGTACCCAACTTCTGATGGCTACTTTCAGCAGGATAATGCGCCATGTCATAAAGCTGGAATCATCTCAGACTGGTTTCTTGAACATGACAATGAGTTCGCTGTACTCAAATGGCCTCCACAGTCACCAGATCTCAATCCAATAGAGCATCTTTGGGATGTGGTGGAACGGGAGATTCGCATCATGGATGTGCAGCCGACAAATCTGCGGCAACTGTGTGATGCCATCATGTCAATATGGACCAAACTCCCTGAGGAATGCTTCCAGCACCTTGTTGAATCTATGCCACGAAGAATTGAGGCAGTTCTGAAGGCAAAAGGGGGTCCAACCCGTTACTAGCATGGGGTACCTAATAAAGTGGCCGGTGAGTGTATGTTTCAATCAAGCCTTCGACTCTCACAAACAAATGAACGTCCCTTTACTTTGGAAAGAAACCTCCTCACCCCCTTTTCTTCTCCCTTTCTTTCTCATTTCCTCACATTCTCCTGACATTGTTTTACAGAGCGACCTAGAGTGTCAGTCTCTCCTGGCTCAATCTGTTCTGACTAGGAACACTCTGGCTCAAACCTCTCATTCGTCAATGCAGAAGTGTTTTTTTTTCCTCACTTCTAAGTTCTTTCATTCTTTTCCACACAGCTTGAGGGCAACCTTATGCACCCAATACTACACTACCAGGAACTAATACAAAAACTATTTCTGCCCGGCACGACAGGGAGAGGTTGAAAGGTGGAAAGGCGTTCGGAGTCAAGGAAATATAACCCGGAGTTGTGAGGGGTGAGATTGGAAAGTGTGACCCCAGTGCGCCACATCAGCTATAGCTCTGGAATCTCGCACAGATATGCAAGGACATACGCACATGCACGAGCATGGAACAAAGAGTGACAAAAGTGAACAGTAAATCATTGCGGAATTTAAATTAAGTCACATTGTACAAGACACAAAAATGTTTACAAGCAGAGTAGTAGACCAGAGCGGTTTGAGGGTCAGTGAATATCCAGAGCGCAATCCCAACATCAGTCCATGTGTTTATAGACATGATGAAATACAGGAACATGATTGACAGGAACATGAGACTTTCGGTATTACCAACACAAACTAAAGCCTCAGTCTCAGCTTAATACAGAAAGGTTTACTGATCAGTTTGAAATGTATTTATGTTCATTTAAAATCTGCATTTTTGGTTTCTAATTTACACCAAGCACAGAATTTATTATTTTTTTTATTTTTTTGGTTTTGATTCCCTAATATCCTAAATAGTTTAAACACAGCTTTTTATACACTCTTAGAAGAAAAGGTTCTATCATCCCAAGACGTCATATAACTGACGTCTTGGGACGTCTTTTGACCATACGTCAACATCCGCCTTTTTAGGGTACCCTTAACGTCGGTTAGATGACATTATCGGATCCTAACCCTACCCCAGACCTAAACCCCTAAACCTACCCCGTCACTTAACTGACGTTAAAGGTAAAGCGTCAGTTGTATGACGGCAGGGTTCGTCATGTAACCGACGTTTAAGGGTACCCTAAAAAGGCGGATGTTGACGTATATGGTCAAAAGACGTCCCAAGATGTCAGTTACATGACTTCTTGGGATGAGACAGTGTTAATCAGCGCAACGTATTTGGAACCCCTAAAAGGTTCTATACAGAACCCTTTTTAAGGTTCAATAATAAGAACCCTTTAGGGTTCTTTACCAGGAAAAAAGGTTATGGAACCTTTTGGGTTCATTCATTATCATTTGTTTTGTCCTTTCCGGATTAAATATTTCATATTATTGACAAACATCAAGACCCTAAAATGTATTTAGGAATGCATGTGAATGATTACAAAATTTAAGATATGGGGTTTAGAAAATGTACATATTTATATCATTTTATGTAGTTAATCAATATCACACGAAGAGTGCCATTTCAGTTTTTCTCCTCCAAAAATCAGCATGATTAAAATGTGATATTAAGTTACTAATAAACAATAATTTAATCACAACTACAAAATGTTGCAGAATAATGTCATATATTAATGAATAATAGCCTATAAAGAACATTTGTGCCAAAAGGGTTCTTTCTTGTTATTATATAACTTTTTTAGCATAAAAGATTCTTTGGAGTTGAGTAAAGAACCCTATGCTTCATAATAGAACCCAACGAACCCTTTTTTCTATAGAGTGTACTACTCCAGAATTTCATTTCTAAAATTTTCACTACTGGATCTGGGTTGACAGAAACTCTGAACAAAAAGGCACAAGACGTTTCTTCAACTCTTCTCAGCATTATCTGCAGAACAGGCCATTGTTCCATAATTTAAATAAGTGCTTCCACTTAGTCACCGAATACCAATGCCAAAAGTCAAAAACTTGGCTTTCGAAACTACATCTGAAGTATAGAGCAGACTGAATGACTTAAATGAAAAAAATGACAGACATGAAAGCTTAGCGGGATCTTTCCAGATGTTTTAGCTTAACATCCATGGTTCTTGGTTTAACAACTGGTAGACCAGAAGACATCCTGATTTCACACCTTTCTTCTCCTTGATGTTTATGACATGTTTATGACAGGTTGTGTTGTCTTAGTAATGCCAAGTTGCCATGTCAAAGACACTGACAGGTTATGATGTATTGGTTTATGTCAAGGTGTCATAACAAAGACATCTCAAACAATATCATATTTGCATTAAAAAATGTCATAACTGAGCGAATGACACTTACATTAACCTTCATATTCGTATATCATGTCATGATTATGAAGGTGTCACAACTTGACCCTTCAAGTAAAGTGTTACCTCTCTTTTTTCCCTCTACAAATTCATCTGCAGAACATTTCCGATAACTTAAAAACAGAACAATTGTTATCTGAATATATAATAACCTTTTAATCGCGACATGTTTCAAATGACTCTGCAGTGAAGTTTGTGTTTAGAGCTCTCTTCCACATTCTCTATGTCTGGTTGTGGTCCTGGTGGAGCGCTTGGTAATTAGCTAATCTGCCTAGTTGTGATTATGTGTGCTGGAACAGAAAAGGAAAGGGCGGGAGGGTGCGGCGACAGATTAGGGAAAAGTTGTGCATGGAAAAAAAAAAAGTTACTTTTCCAGCACATGCTGGGAACACAACACTGGAAGATTAATTTAACTCGCCTGTCATCCCATCAGGTTAATTAGGGTTAAGGCATAATTAGGACACAATTAAAAAACTGGCACACACTGAGGTCCTTCCGTAATCTGGCAATATCTGAGCGTATGTGAGAGCACATTTGCATATTTGCGTATTAAATGTTAGAGGCCACATTGCATATGAATGATCCGACCTTGCCATTAGACCCCAGAGGACTGAATGATGATGGTTTCACTTCAGCCTATACAGCGAAAGGTTTGAGAGAGAGCAATTTTTCCACTAAACAAGCCTGTGGGGTGTGAGTCGTGCGACTAACGCTCCAACTTCCCTTTAGCAGTAAAGCTTCACGGTGGCAATTTCATCAGTGATTTAAAATGAGCATCACCAATGATGCCACCTTATGGGCTACATATATTTTTATTGGACATAGTTTGATAAAAATGTGCGTTCAGGCCTCAAACATTTACAAACCAAACATCCTGAGAGTTTTATGAGCATTATATCAAACTTTTAAAAAAATAATAAATAAAACGATAAATTGAATTCAAAATAAAAATAAAATATGGTAATAAAATAATATTGATGGTCCCTTTAACACATTCTGTTGACTATAAATATAGTTGTAAACAATAATAAAATGAACTGAAATAAAATACAAAATATGATAAAAACAAAACAAAATACAAATAAAATCAAAACTAAACAATAAAATTGTTACGAACTGCTCCGAGACTTGGAGATGAAGATCCAAATGCAGCTTTATTTAAGATTAGTCGTACAGGCAGGGTCGAGAATTAGCAGACAGGACAATGGAGAATACACAGTGGGAATCCGGGAAACAGGCAGAGGTCAGGGCAGGCAGCAGTAATCAAAATCCAAGAACAATCCAACGTCAAAAACCAGAAAACAAACACGGAAAACGCTCAGAAATGCAGTGTAACACTTAAACAAGACTTCGCAAACACTGACCGTGAACACAAGGTATATAGACACACTAACAGGATGAGACACAGGTGAATGCAATCAGTGAATGAGGTACAGGTGAATGTGATCAGTGATGATGAGTCCGGGCAGTGAGTTCTGGGAAATGTAGTTTGTGTGAAACATAGTCTTATCTGGAGTGCCCTCTGGTGGCTCAAGAGGGCACTCCAGCTGGTAACCGTTACAAAAATATCTATATTTAAATTAAATTAAATATTATAATAATAAAACAAAACAAAATACAAATAAGTAATAAAATAAACAATGAGAGAAAGTAATAAAAGGAAAGACAAAATAAATGAAAAATTAAATAAATAAAATAAAATAGAAAAATATATATTATAGTAAAACAAAACAAAATACAAATAAGTAAACTAAACTAAACAATAAAAGAAAGCCATAAAAGGAAAGACATAATAAATGAAAAACAATATAAAGAAAAGAAAAATATTTATTATAATCAAATAAAACAAAATACAAATAAAAACAAAAATAAACCAGCAGAACAAAATCAGAAGCATGATGACAAAACAAATGACTTTTTGAAAAAAAAATATGTATGTGAGAAAAATCCATCGTGAGAGAGGATTCCCTCTACTCTTCCCAGCATGCAAATATGACCGCCGAATCACCCTGCTGGACTGTAATATCCGAGCATTGTGAAAAAGAGTCGGTTAGACTGACCTCTGGCTCAGATGGTTTTCAGCTGGGTTTTTTAAGAAACCTCCATAAAGCTCTTACAGAGCCCAGGCAGAGAAAATATTACTCTGGTCCATTAGAGCGCTCTAAAGCTGACGAGACTTACACATGTAGCGTTCTGACCTGACACAGGCCTCCCTCCAAACAAATTGCCCCCAATTTGGTGCCACCAAATGCGACCCTCGATGTTCCCGTGACAAATTGGAATTGATTTGTGCCTTGGCTACGACTTCAGAGGTCACGACCCCCGGCTGCTAAAAAGCATTCCTGTCATTAACATTCTGGACGCCCACCTCACTGCCACGGCGACGAGAATTTCAAGGCATGAATAAAATCAATCACTATTTTTCTTTTTCTTTCTTCCTCTTCACGCCCTCAAGATAACCACACACACAAACAGGCAAGCAAACACTTTCTATTTTGGTGTCCTCTCCGCATTTCAATACACAGTGCAGGCATTTTAATGGAAAAACATTATTCCATATGTAAAACTCACATGAGGAATGTAAAATACATCTACTGATAAACAGATGGCCAGCTCCGAGCTAAGAAATATGAGGCTTTTTCAAAGATGTGGGCCTCTTTGCTTTTTTTCACTCAGCATATGTAGGGGAGGGTGTCATTCCTATTATGCAGTATCTTTTGAACTATGTAACTTAAGACTTTCAGAAATATGCTTTTATCAAACTTTTGCCTCTTACATTTTCTTAATTACTGCTTGCAATGTAAGACAATTACATAAACAGGATAAAACCAATTCAGCTGAAGTTAGCTGAAGGATTGACACTTAGCTTACATAAGGATGTTTATTTATTTATTAAATACTTTCTGTATTTTGTTTCTATTTCTGCAATTAAATAGGGTGGGGTGGTTTAGAATGAGACAAACCAAGTAATCTCACAAAGCATTGTAGAATTCACCAAATCCAATGCTTACTACGAACTTTGTTTTTTGTTTTCCACCAAAACAATGTCCCTTCCTGTGTGTTTTTTTTTTTTTTTTGATATATGGAATTTGTCTTACTAAATTAAATGTATAATATTACATTTATATTATCTTACATTTTATTCATGTTAGAAGTAATTTAAAACATGGCAATAAAAATGTATTGAACAATATATATATACAGTTACAAAGTTACTAATACAGTTACTAATACAGAAAAAAGTACAGTTTATTGAGATTAACTAAGTTAATGAAAAGCAAAGTAAAGTAAAGCAAAGTATTCACCTTATTGTAAAAAAAACTAAGTGAATACAATTAAATTTAAAAAGTAAAGTAAAAAAAAAATGAATTGTTCAGTTTATTGTGATAGACTAATTTAGTAAAGTAAAGTAAAAATCAGCGCCACTAAATCAGAAACTGATGACAAAGCAAAGTAATTCTCGAAAAATGTACAGAGGTAAAAAAAAAGTATTACTTTTAATAAAAAAAATTTCTGACTTACTGACAAGGCATACAGTAATGCACATAATGAATATGTGCCGTTGTAAGATTCTGCATAGCAGGAATAAACTTCACAACATGTGGCCGGAATAAGTCGATGCTAATGGCTCAATGTGAAATTAGCCATCCCGGCAGGACGTTTCAGCAGATAGTATGAATCTCAGTCCATCAAGTTCAGCTTCAGTGAATATCAATATCAGTCAGAGGCTGAAAGCGACCATGTGCTCGGTGTTATTTACAGTGAGTGAGATTATATCTGTGATACGAGGCAGTGATCGGAGAAATGGACTGAAGGAGAGCCACTGATTTCTGTGTAATCAGTGATTTTACAGTCCATTAACTCTGGCCATCTGAGACCGTGACTGGACATCTGCACACAGACTTGGGTGTTTTCTGACTCACTGTCTGAATGGGCACATGATCATGCATGTCATTGTGAATGTTTGAATAAACATTCAAATGGCCCAATTTTACACTACAAAATCAATTAATTTTAAGAAGTTGATTGTAGTAGTCTTTTACACTTTTACCAGTATT
The DNA here is from genome assembly GCF_988280905.1 of Pimephales promelas. Classification (NCBI taxonomy): domain Eukaryota; kingdom Metazoa; phylum Chordata; class Actinopteri; order Cypriniformes; family Leuciscidae; genus Pimephales; species Pimephales promelas. The sequence goes on from NC_142787.1 coordinate 20,550,130, forward strand.
TTTTATTTGAATGAATGGAAGCACATTGCTCATAGTTCTCAAAGAGATGTGAGTCATGTTCTTTGATGAGTTTCTGGTGTTGAGGGCAACACAACAGTTGAAGTGACTAAATGTTTTGAAGATAGGAAACATCTGTGAAGATGGAGGAGTCACAACCCTAGAGACGAGAGCATCATAACAGTCATCGTGACGGTTGTTATGGTGACAAGCACTGAGAGTTTGAGCACCTCTGTTATGAGCATGTGTTATCTCACGCATGTGTGAAAGTGTGTGTTCACAACAAGTCATCTTCTCTAAGTGCTAACTCTCTCTCTCTCTCATCATTCATTTTTCTGCAGCGGTGCATTTATTTAATATTCATCCTGAGATAGGCCATGGATCTGAGTCCACTCCAGCCCCAATCCTGTATACAAATAAGTCCTAATATGTTTTTGACATGCACAAACCTTTGTTCAACTCCCCTGTCCAAAGAGACCCAATTAAGCTTACCTTAACTGGGTGTTTGAATGGACACCCAACCATGTAATATCTATATTTCAGTCATGATTGGATGTGGGTCTTGATTTAATCATGAGTCTTGGGGTGTTCAAATTTCAACAGGAGCATGCAATATACATAGGCTTAATTTTGGTGGATAAGATCTCCTACACTGCTGCTGCTGAGCTTAGTCAGAATAACAAACAAAGGAAAGCCTGCTGCCAGAAATGGTAGAAGCCCCATAGATCTCTACAGGTGGCACTGGGGAGGAGGACATTTACATTTTTACATTTAATCATTTAGCAGACACTTTTATCCAAAGCAATTAAACTAACAATAGAACAACAATATGCAAAAAAGAGAGTGTTAGTATTAATGGATCAAGTGTTGCTGGGGAAAAAAATGGCTATGGACTCAGCAGCTTGGATTGAGATAGGCAGGTCAGTCTACCAGAAACAGTGCAGGTAAAGTTCAAGTTCAATTTGAAATTTAAAATTTCAATTTTCAATTTTCAATTTTCAATTTTCAATTTTCAAATCTTCAAATCTTCAAATCTTCAAATTTCAATTTTCAATTTTCAATTTTCAATTTTCAAATGTCAAATGTCAAATTTCAAATTTCAAATTAAAAACACTTTATTTGTCCCCAAGGGGCAATTAGTAAGGCCACAAGTTCAAGTTCAAGTCTTTATTTTGCCAGAACGACCCACATCGCCTGGAATTCATTTAGGTGAATTGGATCACACAAGACAATACAACATAACATATACAATAAAAACATGAAATCCAAACAGAGAACAAATACTTAGATTGCTGCTAATAAATACTAATAAAACTAATCAGACAAAGTGCTAGTGCATTTAGTGACCCTGAGAAGAAGTAGATTGTTGTTGTGAGTTGAGAGCCCTCACAGCCTGCGGGTAAGTGCTATTAGAAAAACATGTGTTTCTGGATCTTATGCTTCCTAACCTTCTGCCTGAGGTTCCTAACCTTCTGCCTGAGAGGGTTGAAAAGGGAATTAGCAGGGTGGAATGGATCCTTGAGTATTTTCAGACCAGTTTTGAGTAGTTGGATGTTAGAAATGTCACAGGGAGGTCCAACCAAATAATTCTTGATGCAGAGCTAACTACCCTGTTCAGTGCAGACTTCTCCTCTGCCGTGCAGCTGCCCCACCATACAGTGATGGAGAAAGTGAGAATGCTCTCTATGAGCATTCCAGCTTTGGACACTTTAAATGTTCTAAGTTGTCTCAAAAAGAAAAGTCGCTGCTAAAGAGCTAAAGATCTTTTCATGACTCTAAAGATCTAGGTAAAGATCTGGGAAAGTGATTTTGTGCCTCTTTGAGATGGCTTTGCAAGCTTCTGGATGGCACGTAAGTCTGGAGTAATGAGTTTAGGTAAAAGGGTGCAGAGCCAGTGGTTGTTTTGTAGACAAGCATTGAATTTAGTGCAATCAGTGCAATTTTGTAAAGGAGAGGTGTGACGTGTGCTCTCTTCGGCTGGTTGAAGATCACTCCAGCTGCAGCATTCTGGATCAGTTGCAGAGGTTTGACAGAAGGCCTCCCAAGAGACCATCTATCCATCCATCTATCCAGTCTGGAACAAGAGCTTGGACAAGGAGTTGTGTAGCATGTTCTGATAGGAAGGGTAAGATCATAATAATGTTGAATGAGGCGAATCTGCGGGACTCGGCAGTACTGGCAATAGCGTCTGCGAAGTTTAATTGATCATCAATCACAACTCTAAGGTTCCTGGCCTTGATGGAGTTATGGATGACGAACCCAGTCTCCGAAGGAGGGATGCTCCTGAACAAAAAGGTGCAGAGACAAGGATGAGTCCCACAGCTGCCCCAGTGCAGGTTCTGATAACTCACCACGCATAATGTTGTAGATTCGGTGTGCATGTCGGGCAGTCTACGTGGCTCCAGCATGAGTGTACTTGCGGGGAGGAGTGGGGTGGTACTGGTACAGGGCTGCGGGAATCCTGATAAGGGACTGGATAAACGTAATGAGGTTGTGGGAGTGTGAATTTTTGCTTACTTTAAACAGGGAAAGCGATTCTAAGCACAGCCCAACAGCACCTTGGTTATTTGCTCCAGCAGCTGTGGCCTGGAATAATAATCAGGAGGTTTGTCTCGCAGTCAGAGCACACTGTCAGTGTGTGTATGTCACTCTAATCTGTCCGTGTGTGCTTGGTTAGTCATGAGGCCAATATTACTTTTGCCTTATCTGTGGTCCAAACCGAACCAAATCTTTATAGGCGTTATGGAATGTCGGAGGAGTGTGTGTGTGTGTGTGTGTGTGTGTGTGCTTTAATGTTGCAATAAGTCATTCAATCACCACAGCTGGCAAAAGCGACATGGGGCTTAAACCCAACTATCCCTCAAGCAGACAAATGAAGAAAAGCAAGCATGCATACACTCACACAACCCTTTCAATCAACAACTACGGTCCAAAACACACTTTATAGTTAAGCGATTAAGCAATACGCTTCATCCAGAGTAAAAGAAAAAAAAATTCCATCAAAATGATTTTTATAAATCAATAGTTGGAGTCTGATAAACACATTTGATGTCCTTTTTTACACGATCAGCAAGTTTTTTTAATTGATCGAGCCTCCAAAACAAACAGACAAACCAAAGAGCATACTGCATTATTTTGGACTTCACCACTCCAGTGCAAAATATAGATGTGCTGTTTCTTTTTAAAATCTTCTCAAACATTTTTCTCCCTCAAGCCAAAACATTATAGACTTGGTGTGAAAAGACCTTGAGGTTTCTGTAGTCAACAGAAGCCAAGTATCACAAAGCTATTTGCTAGAAATAGTTCTTCATACAGCTTCCTCTCCAGATGATCTACAATCAAACAAATCATCTTTACCTCTAAAATCTGCATAAAATGGAAATTCACCCTGTGTATGCAATATTGATCTTATTGTGTTTTTATTTTATTTTTTTAACTATTTTTTAATTTGTAATTTTGAATCAAAAAATGTAACTTTGCCGGATTTGTCCAATCATTTCCTACATAAACTCCATTGTCTGATTGGGATCTGTCGCTAATTCTGTTATATTATGATTTTAAAAAACAAGTATTACTAGTTCTAGGGAGTAGATTGACACATTACAACCTCCTCTTTACCATACAATAACAGACTGTTAACATCTAAAAGGACAAAATGCATCATAAAAGTAGTCTGTATGATTGTATAACAATATAATCAATACACAGGAGTACAAAATTAAAACAGTCAAGTAAAAGCTTTTCTGAAATATGTATTATATTACAGTTAAATATAAGTATCTAGATCAACATACATTAAAAGCAATACAAAAAATTCTAACATGATGCATGTTACAATTAAAAAAGTATACAAAACGTTGTTTGCCGTTATGAAAATGAGATGTATTTAATTGTTATGTCACAATGCAAAATGTTAAGTGTTGTTAAATGAACACTCCGACATTTTGGGACTTTAGCTTATTCACCATATCCCCCAGAGTTAGATAAGTCCATACATACATTTTTCATCTCCATGCATGCTGTAACTCTGTCTGACGCACCCACCGCTAGCCTAGCTTAGCACAAAGACTGGATTTAAATGGCTACAGCTAGCATACTAATCCCTAATAAGTGACAAAATAATGCAAACATTTTCCTATTTACATGTTGTAATTTGTATAGTCACAGAGTGTACAAATAACAAGGTCATATGAGACACAGACATCTTTTAATTGTATAAATACTGGGAACTATATTCTCAGAAGTGCTACTTAGGCTAAAATAGGCTTTTTTAATATACATTTTTCTTTAACTATGACTAATGCACTATATTCCAAATCTTCTGAAGCCATGTAATAGTTTGGTGTGAGACTGAAACGTAAGTAACTCAAATTCCCCATCCATAGCTCTCACATCTCATTTGAAAATTCAAAATATAAGTTCATACAAAAACCTGAAGAAGAGTTCTTCATACACACTGGTAAAGTATAATATCTTAAGTCCACTAATCCAAAATACTCATACTTAAAAAAAAAAAAATCATAAATAAATAAATAAAAATCCTGAAAATGAAACACTTTGGCTAGGAATATATTCGTTTTGGAAGTGTAATCTGGTGTCTACTCACCGAAGACCTTGCTGTGAGCCAATTCATCCATGTCCAACAGACATGTAGCTCTGAAATCTCTCAACACAAATGTTCTTACGGAGAGGTTGTGGGATAGAGAGAAACTTGTGGATTAGGTTTTCTCAGGAAAACCTGGAGGGCAAACGCACTAACAACCTTACACCAGAAGAATGCTAAATATATCAGAGCGAGTTTTACACTCTTTCTCTCTTTCAGGTAAAGAATTTAGAGTTTTACCTTATAGATTTACGTACTTTAAGATTAATGCTCTTAAATACCAATCTACAAAGGTGGGCAATGAATGGCAGTTATATGATCATAAGAAATGTGTAATGTTTTGAATGAGTGAGTAAGTGAGTGAGTGGAGTAATTGACTGAGTTTATATTTACTTATATAACTCATAATCATTTCTTCATTTCTATCACAAAGCAAATGTATGACTGCAGAAGATAACATCCAATAACCTCCAGATTCTTTTCTGCAGTCCTCCATTATGAACTAAAATAAAATAAATGTATTTATCAAATGAAAGGATATGGGAAGGTACTGAGAGGCATTTTGCAGTGAGGCCTTTAGTATGTAAGGTTAGTATTCTGAGGTACATTAGCTTTTGTTCAAAGTGTCTGCTGGCTCATTGTAATTCCGGAGATGTGTTAGTCAGCGTGATCATGCTTGTATCAGGATGAAATGCGGGATTAAGCAGAACCAGCCAACGGCTTTTAGAGGCTGTTCCTGTGGGTGTTCAGTAAATGTTTATGGTGGGCATGATGAAGCTCACACAGGCAGTTGAATGAGATGAATTGCTGAGAAGGAATTGACAACAGCTATGTCAGCATTGTTCATGAGGGTGTGTACAGAGAAGTATTACTTCAGCTTCTGAATTCCCATGTATATGATGACTCATCACTGATTTTTAAAAACTGATCTGCATATTATACGGTGATGATAGACTGATGGATGGTTCTTAAAGACTTGTCTGAGCACAACATGAAGACATCATAATGAGTTCTCAGAAATTGTGCTGTCAAACTTAAACAGTGGGATGCAATATATACAGCTTACAGCAATAGCTTTGCATTGATTTTTTAAGGAAAATTTAATAAAAAGACAACTTTATTTCAATAAAAATAACTCTGAATATGTTTTAAGGAAAAATAAAATAAAATAAAATAAGAGTGAAGATGGGGTAGAAAATAAACTGACAAGAGGAGGAACAAGATGAGAATATCTTGCCAGAATCCAAACTCCCATCGCCCAAAGCACTAAATCTCAAAGATCAATATGTTGCAACATGTGTTCATCTAGAACTTTCTAAGTTCAAGTAAAAAAAGGAAAGTGTGTCTGTGAGTGTGTTTGATCAGACTCCTGCATGTGGACACAAGAGCAATTGGAATAGTGTTAATCCATCACAAAATACCTGGAGCACACAGAAAAAAAAAAAATGGACAGTGGGAACAGGGAGTGTGCAAACCACAGGGAGAAAACAAAGATGTTGTGTCAGAAAGAAACAGAATTGTGAGAGAAATATGTGGACAGATACACAATCACTTACAAGATGCAAGTTAAGTTATACTTTTTATAACTTAATTAAATTAATTAATGGAGTACCAATGGCACAAACATGTTCTCAGCTCATACTCTATCACACTCCAAATCGGCAGAACATGACCATAAATGGTTAAACTACTTCCTTGAAGTGACCATTGCATGTTTCCTTCGCTAACGGACCTGTGGAAGGGCCCTTCATCAAGGGATTCAGCTTTCGTTTGACGCTCCTATATCCTGAAGTGCCCTTCAAATGTGCAAAAAAACTGAAAGTCCAGTCTAAATGTAAAATCTTGGCTGGCATAAAGTTACAAGCCAGTCCACAATTAAGACTCTCTTTAAGATTTTAATTGAAGAGAAGGATGCGACAAATCAGAATGCAACTGTTCAGCAGTCAGAGAGCACGTTTCTACAAAGAAAACGACAAGATGTGTGCCACCGTTGAAAATCAACAAATGTGTCTGCACTACAAGTGCTTGTATTTGAGTAGTCTCATCTCAATGTGTTGCTTGCATGCAGTGCAAACTTTGCAAATCTATGCATTCAAGGTTTTATTTTTCAAGAATTCATTTTTTTAACAAAAATGAAAAAAGAATCAGGATATGCTGATTCTTCTTATAGCTATACAGCACGAATGTCATTTCTCGTGCCATTTATACACTGAAAATAGTTTTTGCGTGTATATGGTATGCGTTTTTCGCATGCATATGATACGCACTTTATGGCGTATAATAAGAACGAACTCCCCACTCCCCTCCCCCCTAAACCTAAGGGGTTTTCAGTGCGTAGCATATGCACGCAAAAACATTTTTGCCGTAAAAATGCCACGAGTAATGACAGCTACGTATAGACACAAACTTTCATGAGATCGGGCTCGATTATTGACACCTTGGAGACCAAGCCAAATGTTGAAAGATTAACAGCAATAACAGCAAATAAATGTAAAATGGATAGATTCCTAAACCACTGCACCTATTTTGAGGACCAATTGATTATATTGAACGCATTTTCTGAAATATTAAGACGTTTACATACAAAGTAAAGATAGTCAAAACCACATAAATGTATTTGTATGTAAATAATATTTAGATTCATGCTTATTATAGAAAATGAAAAGGTTCATCTAAAAACTGACCAGCAGTATTTTTGGTTACTGCATAATTTCTAAACAGATCAAGTGTCATAAAAAGTCATTACAAATACCTGGTAATTTTACTCACTGATCCCTTGACCAACCTGCATTTTCTAAAAGTTGGCCCTGAGCTATGCAATTTGAGAGCTAGATGGTTTCTCTTTGCATTTGAAAGGTTTTAAAAGTTGTGCAATGACCCTTTCCATGTTAAACCTTGAAACTGGACCTTTATCAGCTAAATAAACCAGCCTGGTCTTCAGATTATTCAATAAAACCACACTCCTATCGATCTCCGATAACATTGTGCACCGGTGGTACTGGCCTTTTTTGTGTGTGTGTGCATGTGTACGGTGTCCGTGTGCGTCTGTGAGGCTGCAGCTGTTCATAAATCATTATAGGAGACAGTTGTGAGCAAGTCCTTCATCTTATGTGGTCCCTGTGTGTTTAACCCTCTAACCATGAAGGCTGCTAACCCATAGTATACAATGAAACGACTGCTGCATGCATCAGGACTCAGAGAGGAAGACGGGAAGAAATTTTGAAGCAGTTGAAGGTAGAGAAAAGAGAAAACATGGATGAGCGGTGGCTGGGAGAGTCAGGAAAAGACCCTACAGCATAGTAATGTCAAACAGGAAATGGGCTCGGTGAAGCACTGAATCTCTTTCAATCCAAAATGACTGAAAACTGCAGGTTCCAGTTCAGAAGTACTTACCTGTGAGTTTCACCTTCTGTTATTCTGACAATTTCCTCTTCTTACTTATGTGTGTGCTAATTATTTGTATTCAAAACTTGTATATTGCAGCTAGTGCAACATTTTCCAAAGTGGACAACCATTGCTTGTTCTGTACTAAAACCTCTGGATATGCAGCCAGGCTTTGTGTTTGATCATATTGATGGATTGATTAGCGGTTGATGGGGGTGGCTAATTGGAGACTTGGCTTTTCCGTGAACGGGGTGGGAAAGGTCATGGATGAAGTCTGTGGAGGCGAGTGGCATTTCCCAAGCCGCTCAGGTTGGTGTGATGGGCCCGAAGTGAAGGAGTTTCGGATGGGAGAGGTAGAGAAGTGAAACGAGAATGTTAGTTCTTCGTCAGCGAGGGCAAAAATGTCAGTGTGTTTCATCATCCCCTCCCTATACAGTGCACACACTCATATGTGTGCTCACATAATAAGAATGAATCGTGTAGGAGTCATAGCTGTCAAATAAGCACTCATTAAAAACTGGTCAGGCATGCGTGGTTGTGCTGATCAGCCAGGAATAACGGGTTACGATTCTGGATTCAGGGGTTGTCTGTGAGAAGGGGTGGTTACAAAATGTTTCACCAATGCGAACAAAGTTTTTGTACAACAAGAAAAGCTAGTTTCTCACTGTGTGTTCAGCCTAGAGCACAAAATTCAAAATTAAATAGACCAGCTAATAAGACCGTAATAAATAATTATTATGCAGAAAAGCCACACTTGGGACTTTAGAGAAAGAGAAAAAAAGTTGTTGTTTTTTTAATGTCAGTAATGTAAAAAAAAAAAAAAAAAATATATATATATATATATATATATATATATATATATATATATGTATATATATATATATATATATATATATATATATATATATACGTATATATATATATTGCATACGAGGGAAAAAAAATAAAAAAATTTACCTCATTCTACAGTGTATATATATTATCTATTAAAATTTAAAATAAATATAAAAATTATGTATTTTTTTTATTTAATCATATTTAATGTTTACATATTAATATGTTAAATTCATATGATATATAATAAGACATAACAAATGACAATTTAAAATATTAATAAATATGTCCTTATATTTGTACCCCAAAAGCACTCAACCGGAGTCATCTGAATGTATAACTCCAATCTCGTAAATAGGCAAAAATATCCCATTTTTAAAGCTCCTGATAAGACGAGAGGGTCAAGTGCTTGCAAATCAATCCAAAGCTGATTGATTTTGATTTGCCTCATCCACAGCTCCATTCAAAGAGCATTGTGCTCTCTGACGTATGGATAGAATTAGACAAAGAACCTTCGTGAGTGCGAAATAATCATTTCATGACAAATTGCAATCGTATTCACATTAGCGTCAGGCAGAATGAAAAAAAGAAAAGAAAGTACCAGCCTTTTCTTCTGGGCTCCTAATTATCCTTCATTTTTGAAAATTCATTCTCCCTTTTTTCATTCTCTTTGCTGCCTGTGAACCCCTTCATAGCGCTTTCTCTCCACTGGGTCACGACCTCTTCATTGCAAAGTGGTTTCTGACCGGGGGCTGAAATATGTGCCTGGTGTGAGGGGAAACAGACTCACTGAGACAGGGAAGGTTTAATGTTATTCATCTCTGCGTGTTATTGTAAGGTAGAACAGAGGTCTAGTGCTCTGTGATTACACACATTACCTCTACAGTGCATCTAAAGAATAGGTCTACGCAAATGCTTTACATGTGCTTCACTGCAAATGGTTTACTGTTGAAAATGTGCAACATTGCAAAGTAGATTTGCATTTCTTGCACATATAAAGCGTCAGTAGTTTTAAATCAGAATTTTAGTAGTTCAATAAATAGGTTAGCACTATTACTGTATAATACGGTGACTGAGAGATTTCAACGCGCTGCAACTGAAGCAAACACATGCAAATAGAAAAAAAATGTGTGCAAATAGAAAAAAAAACGTGTGCAAATAGAAAAAAAATAAAAATAAAAGCAAATAGAAAAAAACACGTGTGCTCCAAATACAGAAACGTCATACAAATAACACAGACCACAACGGAAATGTTTCCAGGGGAACCAAATAAGTGATGAACCCGGCACTTATTACAATAATACAACAACTGTAACTGTAACTTACTACAATAATACAACAACACTAATACAATAATAAAACAAATGTGTATTATTATACATATTAGGTTACTACATAGTAGTTTAATATAGTAGCCTAAAACAAAAACTCTGAAAACATACATTTTTTTCTTCACACAGTAATTTTTATTTTGGGTGAACTGTCTACGATACATATGATCGGGGATTATGAAATCGAAGGAAAAAATATATATCAATGCTTTTGTATTCTCTCACAATTATAAAGTTGGGTAATTATATTGTATGTAATCCTCCGACCTAGTCCTGTCAGTCGTCTCTCCTTATTATCTTCACGTGATAAGTGAAATCTGATGTACCTACTGAATATGATAATATATAAATATGTTTTTAATTTTCTGTGCCATTCCAAATTCAGAATTAGGCTTTGGGTACATCCCTGTAATTGTATTCCCACCCCTGTCCAGTTGGTGGCAAGCACACATATTCATTTGTTGTTATCTAGCATTGTCTCATCTTTGATCTCAGTACGTCTTTGTCTGGTCTGTTGCTTTAGTCACCACTACGTACAATTGCAAAAATGTCAAGGCAACTGAGTGTGAAGTGTTTCTTCAAATGGCCAAATAGTTGTGATGTTGCTGATAAAAGAGGTGAACAAAGAGGGACTGATGCAGTGGAGGATGAAGGACAAACAGTCCATGCTGACCAAAAGGAAGGTTTGAGTTCAGGCAGATACAGAAGGATGATTTAGTTTAGCTTAGTTTATTGCATGCATTTTGTTCATATTTAAATAGTAATTGTATTTTGTAATATTGCGCTGGACACTTGTTTTAGGCCTCTGCTGTCACTGTGTTAAAAATTCTCCAAAAAAAGAAGAAAAAAAATCTGCTTTGTGTGGTGTTGGACATTAAAAGGGGTCATATAATGCCATTTTTTTCAGTCAATATGAATGTTTAGGGTCTAAATGAACACGTTGTAATATACTTTTCTTTAAAATTTTCATTAGTATTTTAAGAAAACACCATTTTACCTGGTCAAAATCAGCTCTGTTTTCAGCAAGCCGTTTCAGTGCATATGCCTTTAAATAATAAACCCCGCCCCTCTGTTCTGCGGGCGAAGACACAGCACATGAAGTGTTCCCTTGACAACAGTTGAGGGATATTTTGGAGAGAGAATGGCAGCGGGAGTTCAGTTTGAACCGGAGTCGCACCGGAACAAGATGATGGCCTCAAAGAAGTTCGACAATTAAGGCTTGAGGACGTTTCTGAATGGTTGGTTAACGTAATGTTACTTTGATCTATGTTTGTATGTACTGGCAGGGTAGAGAAGTGAGATACGAACGCTGTGTTTACTTTAGTTCGTTAGTTCATTGACAGATTGATGTTACAACTAACGTTAATGGTCATGAAAAACTATTTCCCGCGATTTGCAAAGATTAATATAAAGATTAATAAAACTTTAGGTGCAGAGGGAACATAAATAGTTGGTACCGATTATTTTTAGGAGCAGCTTCTTAGCAAACCCAGCTTTATACTGATCCTCGTTTATAAAGCAGTCTGGTGAGAAATGATTTGTGCAAACAAGAAAGTATTGACGTTGATCGTGTGGAATATTCCCGGCCTTCGTAAACAAAGCTCTTCAAATTTAGGAACATCAGAATGTTTTCTGTGTTTGTTTTTGCACCCAAGAACAGAACAACACAATCGCTTAGACGCCGTTCTGCTCCAGTGTCTCAACAATGACGGACTATAGTCTATAAGGACTCGTTCATTCAACTTTCGACCTATAACCCATGTTGGACTTGCAAAACCTACATTCAAATCTGAGATTTCTCAATGACAATCGGGTGAAAGAGACCAATTTAGCCGTTTAGCCCCATAGACTCCCATTCATTTTGCACTCCGACTATTGCCCCCAGTGGAACTATGGTGGAACTACAACCAAAAATTCGGTACAATAGGACTTAATACGGAGTGAACTGGCTTTCTGTTGTTAGGGGTTAACAGTTAAAGGACCCAGAACCAGATATGAGGAATGAAGACCCGGAGTCGGAATTATAAAAATTAAAGAAAGTTTTACTGAACATAGTTTGCCATTTCATCAGCAGAAGTCAGCTTCAAGACTCACTCAGGAGTTCGTAGGCCGCCCCCTTACAGTTACAAAGATCACAGCAGTTATACTGTTCCCAAGGTCTAAGCTACATCATTGCTTACACGTTGAATGATTCTCATTGGCTACAATATAGATAAACACAGTAATTTTCCACACATATACAGATAGACGAAACATATCTCCATCGATGAGGCACGTCATGACCTTCCAGGTCACAGATTTGGGTTGCTGGCGCCAGTGTGTCCAGAACAACAACTCATTCAATCTCCAATAATGGCAGTGGTTCCTTAACCTGCAACCAAGAAGACTAACACTAAACTTTAGTCTAACTGGAGTAAGACTTCAACAAAGAAATAGTGCCTTAAAGTGTTGGATTCAATGACCCCTTTATGTTTTAACACTCAAACATAAACCAAAATCCCTATTTCCCTATTATTTTCACTGTTAACGCATTCGGACACTAGCAAATAGGAGCTCCTATCAAGGCTGAAGAGAGTCTGAGCGTCTTATTATCAGTTAAGTGTACCAAAACATAATGGTAAAACATTCACTCGTTTGGGAGAAAAACAGATAACATTTGCTCCTCAGAAAGCAAATATAATAGAAAGAATACATTTTAATATAAATGTTTTAGTAACAATGAATATACTTAATATTGATTTTATAAAAGAAATACATAATCATTTAAAATGATATTATGATATATATACTGAAGAGGCAAGGGATTTTGACCACCCCTTCACTGTAGACGGGCTTTGGCTATGGTAAGGGACGTGACATTTCTGAAACATGCTCAAAGCGATTAACCAATCACAACACACTGGTCCATCTGACCAATCAGAGTCTGTTGTGCTTTCCTGAAAAGAGGCATACAAACTGGACCTAAACAGAGTTGCTGACAGTCTGTGAAGAGATGTGCTGCAACAATGTGTTTTAAAAAATAAAATAATATTGTTTTTGAACATTCAAGCATTAAACCCTATTCTAGCAGACACCAAAATCAAGACTTAGGAGCACATTTTCTCTTCTATTCCAATATATTATGCAGCCTAAGTAAAAACCTAGTTTCATTTGCTTATGCACATGTACAATATATTTACTGATGGCAAACACAGGTTAGAAAAGGACAGGTTCCTGCATTCCTTGGTGCTTCCTGCATGTGTATTTGTGTATCCTGGCATATGAGACCAGCAGCAGCCCAGCTATTCCCAGCAGTCATCAGCAATACGATTCACCAAACAAGCCAATACACTAAACATCAACATCCGAGTGCTTCCACCTCAGAGAGAGACAGAGACGCTTAACAGACAGTTCTTTTGATTTTCATCTCATTTCAAGTGTAGATAAAAACAACTGAAAATGTTTGTGCCAAACTTTAAATTGAGGCACTTTACACCTGATGCCCTGCGTGGGGTGTGTGTGTATGAGTGTGATTGTGCTAGACTGAAAGGTCAAGCAATGTCTGAAGGGATGCCAGCTGTCCCTCTCCAAGTTTGATTTTCTCATAACCTACAGAAACACACACACACACACACACACAAAACAGATTCATTCGCGTGCACAGACACACGCATGAACATAAATACAAATGCCTCCTCCAAAAGGTCTGATAAATGTCAGAAACCAGGTTGTGGGGTGGAAACAGAAAATCATAGAGTGATAGAAGTAAATGTGGGGGAGCTGGAAAGGAGGTTTTAATGTAAAAAAAGCCATTCTAGAACAATTTTTCCAGCTGTGGTGTGCAGATCCGCATATTTATATTACATTCCCAGCACTCCACCTCTTTCGACCTGTCAAGTGTTGCATTTTTTGACGTCGAGCTTTAAAGATTCAGTTTGAATGCTGTGCATTTTTCCTGACATCGAGACATGTTTACAGCAGGGGTTGGAGTCAACCTGCTGCTTGGTTTCCTGAGTGTGTATCATGGGGAAGAAAGACAGAAAGATAAATAAAAAAACTGTAACACTTGTGTCTTACCTCAGACTCACACACACACACACATGGAGAGAGAGAGAGAGAGAGAGTCCTTCAAACTATCTTTGCAAGGCAGGCAGGACAGTAGCACCTCATTGCAGTACACGAGATCCAGGGGGCGGAGTTGGATCCAGATCTAAGGAGTGGAGGTGGGTAGGATTAGGGGTGGGGTTAGGGATCAGGGGGCGTAGATGGGTAGGTTTAGGTACATATAATGCGGGAGAATGCTCTGAATACCTATTTGTGGCATGAATAAAAGGAAGTGTTTCTTTTCTCTCCATATGTGGTTAATTTATTCTTCTTTTTCTTTGTTTTCTTCACACAACACACATTTTGTCTTAAGCATTTCATCTTATTCATCTAATCTGCACTTTTCCTCCCATTTCTGCTACTTTTATTTATACCCTAGGGATAAAAAAACTTCATTGTGTTTCAAATATATTCCCTTTTTCCAGACTGATCTCATGAAATGGCATATGAATGACATGCCAAAACAGTTTTTCCATTTTTGGCATGCTATCAACACGCATAATCGCTTTTCAGTGTGTTTATGAATGCCGTTGACTTAACATTACATTACTGTATAAATATACTGTAGAACCTACTCCAACCCCGTTCCTAAACCTTCCCGTCAGTGGGGTTAATAGCACTTATGAGTCTTCCCCTACCATCCTAGGGAAAAAAATATCGCTCCCCAGATGTAGATCTACATTTTGCTTAGTTTTGCTCGAACATTTAACGGCGTGTACATATATGCAGAACCACTCGGACATTTAACGGCGTAGACATACACGCATACACACACATACACGCAGATAGCTGAAAATGCGTATAAGACGCCACTTGAATTGAAAGTGGCGTGTGTGTTTACGCAAAAGTCATGATGCCATTTTCAATGGTACATTGCAAATATAACACAATTTTTGCTATCTTTAAATATATCAAAAAAGCATCATGCTTTTACCCATTTTCACAATACAACTTTTAACACACTTTAAAATAATTGTACTAATAATTGTAAAATATATTTATATATATTAGAAAACAATTACTGGAAGTGAAAATTCAGTTTATTTTTTAAAAGTGTATTTATTTGCACTTTATTTAAAATGTATTTTTTAGGTATATTTTTAACTGTGCTGAAAGTGATCATTGTAACAATGCATTGAAAGTATACTTTCAAAGTACATCGTATACAATAGTATATTGTACAAAGTATACAGGCAAGTAATATTTGTTTATAATTGTGCATTTGTCATTGAAGTCAACGTGTGCGGTTTCAAGTATTTGGAATAAGCCAAATGTATTACTGAGCATGTAGTACTTTTTACTCAAATATAATACATAATGGTATATTGGTTGTAAGTTTCGAAGACACACTTAATGAATTTGTAATGTTTTTGTATCACAAATAAAGTACACTTTAATATCACTAATCAAGCATGTTATTAGTCCCTACAGGCATATTCTTAATTAAAGTAGGCCTATAATATGGCTTTTGGACTTGTTGCTGGTAACAGTCTGGATGATCCTTTTCTTCTTTGGTCCAGAGCACACAGCGTCCACTTCTCCCAAAAAAAAAAAAAACCCTGAAATACGTATATAAATGATTCATCTGACCACAGTACCCATTTTCACTGTGTGATGGTCCATCCCAGAGAAGTCAATGGCGCTTCTGGACACTGTTAACATAGGGCTTTCTTTTGGCACAGTACGTTTAACTATTTGTGGATGTAACTAAGTATTCTGGTATTCTTGACAAAGGTTTGCCAAAGTAGTTCTGAGCCCATGTTTTGATATCGCTCATAGATGAATGACGATTTTTGATAATTTTCTCACGTATTTGTTGGCAAACTGGCAATCCTCGGCCCATCTTTACTCCTAAAGGACTAGACCTTTCTTGGATGCTGCTTTTGCACCAAATCATAATTTCTAGTCAAAGTACATTTAGAAATCACTACTTTCTTTTTTTTTTTTTTCTTTGTGTATACTGTACAAACATTTTTTCTGATTTGGGGTTGTAAATACACTTGTTTTGCTTAACTACAATTTAATTACAACTAAAATATACTTAGTACAAAATTAGCGTCTCCAAATTAACATACTTCCAAAATTTACACATACACTCTAAAAAATTTTGGGTTGTTTTAACCCAATTTTGGGTCAAATATGGACAAACCCGAAATGTTGGGTTAAAAATGTAATGTAAAAATTTAACCCAACGGCTGGGTTAGTCCATATTTGACCCAAAGTTGGGTTAAAACAACCCAGCATTTTTTAGAGTGTACTGATAATTAGTCTGGCAGCAAGTATATAGCATTTTTTCACCAGGGTAGGGATGATGAATAATCAAAATCGGGCCAAATCAAAATCTACATTCAGAAACTAATCCTTTTATTTCTGTAGTATGCCATATGTACAGAAATACCATGTATTCATATATCTGGATGATCTGCCATTTGTTGAAATGCACACTGCATGCAACACTGATGCAATGCTCTGTGAGCTTCCTTTTGAATGACAAATGAACATCATCTGATATGATTTTTAACATCTCCTGCATTACTAATTATTTGATCAGACTGCATAATTTTAATACATTAAAACAAAATTGTTTTTATTTCCAAGATGATGTCTAGCTAAATTAAAGATATAATGATACATCATTATGAAGATATATAAGGAGGTATTGTGTAAGCATAATGTTGTTTTAAACATTTCTAGTGAAATAACTTTTTCACATAGCCAAAAATAGAAAAAATAAAATGAGTCACAAATACAATAAAAAGAAAAGAAAATTTGTCTAACATAATATAAATAATAAATAATAATAAATATTTTTTTTTAAAAAAATTCCATCTGTCCATCCATTTTCTAAACCTCTTGTCCTAAGAAAACACCCTGGACAGAGTACCAATGACAAACATCATATCATATTGTCAGGGTGTGGTGCTGGTAGAGGAACCAGAGGAATCCAGAGTCACAATAAAGATTACTTTCAATATGGAAGACAGGAACACAGGTGCAACACTGGCTAACATTAGACAACGACCGACAAAGACTGAATCAAACAGAGGGAACTAAATACACAGATGAATCAAACATAACGAGGTGAAGACAGGTGATACTGATGAACAAGACGAGGAACAGGTGGCTGATGAGGGAGTGAGTTCAGGAGTGGAGACAAGAGGATCCTGGGAAGTGTAGTGCTGATGACAAGACAGACTGGTGCAGACGAGGACTGTGACACATATCATGTCATTTCATATATCATCATATAAAGTAAAATAACAAAAATATCATTATCCAAAACACTTGTCCTGATCTAGAAACACACTGTCAGGATTCCTGTCTTGTGTGGACTTTTGTTATTTCCTGTTTTGTGTTCCTTGGTTTGCCCTGGATGACCTGTTTGTTTCATTAAAATAGTGCTTGCAGTTGGAGTCTCTATCCGCTTCATTCCTGCCTCAGCAAAACACACACACACACACACACACACACAAAAAGCTCGACCTATATGCTTTTTTACACCACATATGAAATGCACTGTATGGTTACATCTCACATGTTATTCAGTTTTACTGTATACTGAGAGAGAAAATATTAACAATACACCTGATTCCATTTCTGGGTGGCATCAAAACTGTTTTTATTACTGCTCAGTTGCATTCATTTCAATCAGTTGTTGAACAATGAAGCAGATGCTGTTTGTATAGGAGATACAAACCCAGTGATTAAGCTCCAAGAACATTCACCCAAAACATTGCTCTTCATAATCGCCTGACTCATTATACAGTATTCATTAAATCTAAACGCCTTTGGATGTGATGGTCGATGAACATAAAAAGAAACGAGTCAGTCATATAATGGCGTTGTGCATCATGTTTATAGAGAATTAGAAAAAAAACACACACATTGTGAAATCGACAGATAATTCCTAATTGGCTACAGAGTAAATGACGTGTCAAAAAGACGTTTTGATCATTTTCATTGCAAAAGCCCTGACAGTGTGTTATCATAATACAGTTTAATTGATTATGCCATCATTGTGTTTGACTTTGAATCGTTTGCTTGTCTTCGCTGAACAGTTGTGAAGTAGAAAATACATTACATTACAGATCAAACGGTGCCTTTTACCAGATTTGTTTTTCTTACTTCGTGTCTCTTTTTTTAATGTGATGATGTTTTCTACAGCTTTGAAGCTCAGTTTTTCTTTATATTTTGTGATCTTCATTCAAAGTGAGACCTACTCATATTGGGAGGACAAGCCACATAGGAAAGAGGAAAAGAATGTGACTCACAGGAAAAAACAACAACAACTCTAGTACCTTCAAGAGATGAGCAAACTGTCATTATAAATGACATTTTTGATGCTCAGAGAGAGAGAAACGTGTCCTGATCTCTACACCACCCAAACCCTCACAGACTGAGTGTGCAATTATAGAGAGATTAAAGGGGAGAGAAAGAGACAGACAGAGAGAGAGAGAGAGAGAGAGAGAGAGAGAGAGAGAGAGAGAGAGAGAGAGAGACAGTAAATGATGAAGTAAATTGACCACACATGAAAAGACAGATATATCACAAACAGAGAAAGATTGAAAAGGATAAAAAACTGCATTGCTCTTGTCAGGTCAGGTACAGGGAATCGTTTTATCAATATAACTGTAAATAGTAAATAGTATTTAATGATAAAATGCAGTTTTGTTTTACCCTTGTCCCAGACCCATTCCATCTAAAAATATACCCATCAACTTTAAAACATGATGATCTAAAGAGGGAATTCATAATTTGTACACAAATTACAACTCACTTTTTTGCATTGTTCCAACACTTGACCAACACTGTACACCAAATTAAGTTGACCACTGTCCATCTGGGAATTTCTTAAGTACTACTCATCCTGGGGTATATAATAGATCTGGCAACACAACTAAAATAACAAGCAAGCGTACCAAGCGAAGCGTAAACCTCTCTGTGAAACTAACATGACTGTGAATATGTGCTCACAATGTGATAATGTGTTGCAAGTTCTGCTTAAAGCAATCAAGACCCAAAAGTGAATTACGAGTATTCGTTGGAGAGTCAACGGAGGAGAACATCCAGTTCATTTCAACAGTATAAAACCCTCATCGCCAATTAACTGATGGAAATATTTTCATCATTAAAAAATGATACACACGCCATACCATCAATAATATGAGAGCATGACACTCATCATGTGGCAACTTAGCCACTGGAATCTCGCAACTCCTCCGACATGAGTCATCCCATGTTGATCCAATACAGATGATTGCGAGGAAAGGTCCCTCACATGTGTTTCTCATCCAGCCTGATTCACAGCTCCTCCTGTCCTTTCCTTCTCTTTGCCCATTCATCTCAGCATCTCATTATTTATGGGAAGCATTCAGTAGTGAAAATGTAATGATGTCTGTCGCTTGAGAACGTCATATTTCACTCATCATGAGGCCTTGGCACGTGGCTGCTCAGTAATGGCTCTAAATAGCAGAGTTTGACAGAGCTTGACGCTTTTGTTTGATAGCCCCCATCTCAGCCGGATGAGATACAGGATTCATTTGACGGACCAGTTAGCAGCTCTGACTCAAGCTTGTAAATGTAATAAAACACACTTCGTTCAATGTACTCTGGTAAACATAAGGAACACAATGTACACTAGTACGCAATTAACTCGAAGACAAATTAAAAATGTTAATAGTCCTAGATCCTATGCATATTAAGCAAGGACAAACTCTCTTTAATTGGAATTAAGAGACTATATGTAAGGTTTTTGTAGAGTTTCATCACAGTGGATGGATCTCAATTTGCATACTAATAATATTTCATTATACAACCGTTTCTGACTGGTTTTTTTTTTTATCAAACAAAAGCATGGATTATTGAAACTTTTCAAAACTATAAGAATATACTGACCCCAAACCTTTGAACTAGTGTGTAAATATCCTAAAGAAATGTCCATTTAGAAATGGTTCAATGTGAAAAAACTCGACCTGACTTGATCTGCATTGAATCCACTGTATCCGATATTGCACTCTTCCCTATAGCAGGCAAAAAACAGTATGTGACAAAAGAAGTATGCGATGAATCAGAAAGCCAACAGCAAGCCAGACTCAAGCACCCAACATCAGTACCTGACCTAATTTACTGAATGTTCCAACTTCCAAGCCTGTTACAGCAGCAAAGAAAGGGACCAACTACTTTGGTTTATGGTTTGGACATTAAATATATACCAAAAGTACTCACGTTTCGTAATTATGGCTCAGGAGGAACTGTTCCGATGACAGCCCTGGTGAGATAGTCTGACAAAGAGAGAGGAGAAAATATAACCGAGAGAGGATAAACTTCGGGCTGCTCTCATTCTGTTGGCATTCTAAACGCCTGGAATGAAGTGGCTGGACTGTTTGATTTTGTGCTGCTGGTAATTACACTCATGATAGGTGGCAGTTGAAATCTTAATTGCATTCAGGCTTTACAACCACAACAGTGCGGCCTGATGAAAAGCAGACATCCGCTCCCTTGATCAACCAACCCCATTAACGCTGGGAACTTTCTTCTGCTGTAAAATCGGACTCCCTGGAGACAGATCTCAACTGAAGCCTCGTCCTTTACGATTGAGGGCCACAGCACAGTTTAGCTTCAAACCTAATCCAGCTAATCAAGTCCTTCAGGCTTATTTGAAAACTACTACAGGTAAGTGTGTTGGAGCAAGTAAACTCTCCAGGAGTTTTGTCTTACTACAGTCAGAATAGAACTATGTAATTGGTGATTGTTACACATGGAATAAGTATATTTGGTGTCGCTCTTCTGCGTTCAGCCCTGGAAGATGTCTCATTAGCATGCATGAGCAATATTGTGAGAATTAAATCCAATTAACAGTCTTTTGTTTGTTTGAACATGTCAACCATCCCAGTGTTTCTGCTCCACAATACTCCATCAGAAAGTGATGAACTTCCAGCTGAGATGACAGGCGATAGAAAGCGTGGGATGAGGTTCCTGTTTGGTTTCTGATAATTATTCAGAGGCAAAGTGTTTGTAAGTCCTACTCAACTTCTACTATTGGGAAGTCTCACTTCAGAGTCTCACTCACACACACACACACACACACACACACACAGAGTGCGGTGTTCTCACCAATCAGAACCTACATGGGAATCCTGTGTGGTTACATGCATCTGTTTGAAGTTGGTACAAGTTTTTGAAAGATGTCTGTTATGCTCACAAAGGCTGGATTTATTTAATCAAAAACAAAGTAAAAAAGTAGTACAATGAACAGTGAAACTTTTACTTCTATTTTAATATATTTTAAAATATTATTCATTCCTATGATGACACGACTGAATTTTCAACAGCAGTTACTTCAGTCTTCAGTGTCACATGATCCTTCAGAAATCATTCTTATATTCTGATTTTCGCTTTTGAAAACGGTTGTGTTGTTTAATATTTATTTTTTGCAGAAACTGTGATACATTTATTTTGAGCATTCTTTGATGAATATAAAGTTTAAAAGAACAGCATTTATTTGAAATAGAAATCTTTTATAACATTGTAACTGTCACGTCTTGTTTTGTTAGTCATGTGATCCTACCATGTGTTCCTTATGTGATTGTGTCATGTTGTCATTGTTTCATTGTGCACAGGTGTCCCTTGTCTTGTCATTCGTCTTGTGTGTATTTAAGCCCTCAAGTTTGCCATATGTCATTGTCAAGTATTGTTACCATGTAACGATTGTACTGTACATGTCATGAGTTCATGCCATGTTTAATGTTTGATCATGCTTTGTAAATAAACTGCACTTGGGTTCTCTACAAACTTGCCTCCAGTGGAATATTTACAGTAACTATGTCTTTACTTTTACTTTTGATCAATCAAAATTAAAATGTGAATTACACAAAATAAAAAATTGCATATTCTTTGAGCATTTCATTGTTTTCATTTTCAATAGAAGTGCACATGTTCAGAGCTTAAAAAGTATAAAATATCACAGAGCTTTCACTTTGGTCGCGAGTCTTTGTGCTATTTGCATTTGGAAAAGCATCTGATTAAACATCTAGAGACTAATGTACAACAAAACATAATCTGATCGTCCAATGTAAATACTGCTCACTCCAAGAAAAGTGACTCCAAGAAAAGAATGGAGTTCGAACGAGACAACAAATGAATTGTATTTCTGTCCTACCAGGAAGTCCAAATTACAATTTAGCAAGCTAAATTGACTGGACGTTGCCACAAACCACCACTAATTGAAACAGTGATACATGATTCACAGTTCTTAAAACGCAGCTGTAAAAACCGCATACAAATACAGATGCTGTTAGTTTAAGCCTGTCGCAACACGTTTAGTTTAGCTTTCACAATCTGGTCTGTTGCCTATTGCCTTTTGTAAATATTGCAAAAACAGCTATGAGCTTCGCCAATTATTTTCAACAAGTAAATTCACTGTTTGGTAGAAGTTTAAAAAGCAGCTCTACGGGAGCATCATTGCAGACACCGAACTAAAAAAGATGCAAGAACACATTTTTAAAATGAGTAATGCCATCCGTGCCTCCTTACTTCTCAGAAACACCAGCCACTACTGAACAGAGGACTCTTTCTCACGGTCACTGGCTCACCATGCCCACTAGAAAACCTGCTTCTCTCCTCTATATTTCATGAAGTATGAAGTATCTCCAAGTACATATCTGACAATACATTTGGCTGTTCAATTTGGGCCTAAGAGAACCAACAGCATCCTCTGACACGTCGAGAGGTTGTAAAGCAGTCAGGGGTTGTTTACAAAAGTAGGTAGCTCCAGAAGTTTCCGATGAGTTCTCACTCTCACTGGGCTGTGAGAAAAGGCGATTTTTTTTTTTTTTTCAGCAAAAATCTTTGTTGGCAGGTAACATTGTGAGAAAATTAGCACGGCACCCTATTGTGAATCAATGTAAAAACACAGCATTAGACTGTTATTTGATTTTGTGCATTTTTGCAGGATCGTTTGTCGAGATGTAAACCCTGACAGTTTTAATAAGGCGAGGGTTTCACAACATGGTTTTTTTTATTGCTCTTATCAGTTCGATGAGATATTTTTGTATGTCTTGTCATGTTTACACTAGCTTGATGTATATTTCATGAGGAGAAGTTTAGTTCTCTGAATATTTTTGAACACAATCTTAGAAAGTTTTGCTTATGTTAATATGCAGGATTTAAACCCCGGCCGATCATACATCCTCAGGATGACAGAGTGCAACGGGGATGCCGGAGAAATTGTTGGTTTGAGTGAGATAAGCAACTGTTTATTTCCCTGTGGTGTAGTAGCGAATGGCAGGACTGCATGAATATTACAAAAGTACTGCAAATCATAATGTTGTGAGATAGTGATCACAGTATTGGGT
Source organism: Pimephales promelas (assembly GCF_988280905.1). Classification (NCBI taxonomy): domain Eukaryota; kingdom Metazoa; phylum Chordata; class Actinopteri; order Cypriniformes; family Leuciscidae; genus Pimephales; species Pimephales promelas. Next base: position 20,573,715 of record NC_142787.1, read on the forward strand.
AAAGCTTAAATGAATGGTTGCTCTGAGCCCAACAAGCAGTGTGACCATCACCATTGTGTCACGTATGAGTTTAACTTGAAAACTAGATCAGACAGACTCATGAGCAAATCATTTCAATTTGTGAACAAATTGACCTTTTGTGACAGATCTGATCAATTATTCAGTTAATCCACTTCGCAAGCCTAAAGTAAAATATTTTTGCCGTCTTCTGTTTCTGTGGTTTCAAATCTAAAATAAAAGGTTGTATAACGAGAGGTTGGGTATAAACACACACACACACACAAACTTTTATTTTAAATGTGATTAATATAGTTGTTTTTATTTATATAACTTATATAGTTGGTTTTCTTGAACATTTTGCACCTTTCTTAGAATTAAAAGGGATGTTTTTGCTGCTATTAAGACCTCATAAAAATTTCTCTTCAGATATGAAGTGAGGAACCAATGATGTGAATAACCTGTGGGTGTGCGTTTGCCGTTGGGTCTAATTTAGTCTGTGACTCCCCATCCTTCAATTCTGTTCTCTTGGTAAAACCTGCATTACATTGTGACAGGATCACAAAACAATCAAAGAGGTGCTGCCAAAACTGAGAAAAATCAGGGGGCCTTGTTAAAAATAAGCATCAGTTGCTCTTTTCCATTGTTGGGAAGGAGATACAGAGCCTTTGCATTTTTCCATCTTAAAAATATATCTAAATTACACCATATGCTCTCATTGACAAATGCGGAACAATTAGTTCATGCGTTCATGACATCAAGGCTTATTGTAATGCTCTACTGGGTGGTTGCCCTACACGCTTAATAAACAAACTTCAGCTAGTTCAAAACGCAGCAGCTCGAGTTCTTACCAGAACCAGGTAGTATGACCATATTAGCCCGGTTTTGTCAACCCTGCATTGGCTGCCTATTAAACATCATATAAATTTTAAAATATTGCTGATTACTTCCAAAGCACTAAATCATGGGTCACCAAACTAAGGCCCGCGGGCCGAATCAGGCCCGCCACACCCCTTTGACTGGCCCCCCAACCCCTCTGCCCCCCACTACTTGAACCGGCATTCCCCAAAAGTCGTCATGGCCTATTTTTTTAAATTGCTTTTTGGAAAATAATAACATGTCTGCATTTGGTATTTTGTTGTTTATTGAGCATGCTCACCTGGATAGGCATAAGAGCTGACTAGTTCTATTACTCATGTTGTTGTTATAATTTCAATGTTTATTTATTTATTTTATAGGCCTATTTATTTGACCTTTATTAAGTGCTGTACACAATTATTATAAATAGTAACAGGCCTACCTATAATTTATAATTTTTCATTCATCCTTACCAGTGCCACTCACCTCAACTAGGCAGATGTTTCTTACCTTGACAGGTTTGATGTTATTTGTATTCGAAAATAAATAAATGGAAAATCTGTGGTATTTCAAATTAAAACAAAGTGTGAAGACTCGATTACTACTTTTGCAAACAACTATTAATGATAAACAAATATGGCTGTGCCAGGCTAGTAATCTCTACTATGAGGCCTGCTGGTGGTCAGTTTGGTCTTGGTCACACAATTCTATTTTATATAGCCCCGGCCCCCCATCACAGTCAGGAACGATAATGTGGCCCCCAGAGAAAAAAGTTTGGTGACCTCTGCACTAAATGGTTTAGCACAGTACTTGAGCGAGCTCTTAAAACATGGAGTCCTTCAAATCGACTGCTATAATATATATTAGGGCTGTCAAACAATTAAATCGCATATAAGTTTGTAATTACATAATATATGTGGGTGCACTGTGTATACATGCATGTGTGTGTAAATACACACTCATGTATATCACGATTAATCACAACAATTAAATAATGTGACTTAATCATGTTTTTTTTAATATTTATTAATAATTATTTATTTATATGTATTTAGCCTGCCTCTACCACCTATAGCAGAGCTATCAGCCTGGCATCAAATAATCTGCTATTGCAGGCAGACCAAATACACATTTTACTGTTTTTATTTATTTATTTATTTTTGAAAGTTTTCATAATCCAAAAAAAAAACACTTAAAAATCAGCAAATCAGCAAAAAAAAAAAAAAATCCTCATGAAATGACTCTAAGTTTTGGTCTTTAGTACTCGTACCCCTTGTAATCCAACTGCCCATTTTATTCAAGCTGTACTATGTGATTAACTTTGCAGATCGTAATTTAATCGAGTATGACCAGAACTACATTGCCAGATGGCCACAAAGCCAAAGCTATAATGTTATTCTGAGAAGCCTGTCTAATCCAAACTTTTCACTATAGGCCTACACAGTTTGTAAGCGGGGTGGGGAGAAATATGCCTACGTTCACATTTCAAGTAAACAAAATAGTAACTTTAATTGGGAATCAGATCACATGCAAAGTTAGGCAAACACGTTTTCCTTTGATTGCTTTCTGTATATCGATTCAAAGCTGCCGAATTCAGGTTAAATCCCTCCAGCTTTGACTAAAAGCACAGTAATGAAGCCTGGCAGCCAGATGGGAAAAAGCAGGGAGAAATGATTGCTGCAGAAAACGTAGCCGCTTCAATGTCTTTTTCTTACTCACTTTGAATGCGACGGTAGATAAAGCTCAGCTGAATAATCCCTCAGAATTGAGCACTATTAAAACTCTGTGAGAGAAGACGAGACCAATTTTTTTTTTTTTATTCGAGTGCTGAGGTTCAGGTACAGCATATACTTGTAAAGGCCCTGAGCTGACCTGAGTTCCTCTCTTTCTGTTTTCTCTCTTTGTCTGGCCCTCTCATTTCTATTTTCCTTCTCTCTCTCGAAATTTGCACCTTCTGTAACACCTAAACACAGCGATAAGGATTCACACTATAAATTTAGGAAATTGTTGCACACCTTTCCCTGATGAAATCCTTTGTATTGCACCTCTACTCACACTAAGGTTACAGCAAAAAAACTTGTTTTATTACCACTTTTATAAATATAATTTTCTGTTACCTAAACTGCTGCGACTGTTTCAGGTAGTGTTTTATTTTGTTAAAATGTAATACAATACGTTAAAATAGAATATCAAATAAATGCAAAAAAAAAAAAAAGTTTCTCAGATTCAACTTCATTATAGGAACTTATTAAATTACTTTTAATCAAATGTTTTTACAGCTGATGAAAAGTTGCAAAAAAAAAACCAACATATCACAATGAGAAATTGCTGTGCCTGATTTCTGTCTAATAATTTATATCTAATATATAATTGAATACTTCATTTTGGGAAAAAATTTTATTTATAGGAAGTGTGTTTGTGCTCACTTTCAAAAACCATTTGGTTTGATATATGGATATGAAATCATAAAAAAAGGCCATTTTAACCAGCTGGACCTTGCTGGTTTACTGGTTTAAGCTGGTCTCCCAACCTCACCAAGTTGGTCTTCAAGCTTGATGGGTCTGAGGGGGTTAATTACAGTAAAACAAAAACAGGTTTCTGCATGAAGAGTCTTTCCTAAGCAGTAGATGATGGCTTTTCTTTCAAATACATAAAGTGATTCAGGTTCATATAACCTAATGAACCCTGTATGTCGAGGAAGGTCTGACCCAAAGGAACTGAGTTTATGTCCAAACAATTAACCTGTAAAAGTTGTGCAGGAATATGAAATATGGCGAGTCAAAGACAGTCTTTATCCTTTTAATTAGTTTCATTTATCAGAGGCGAACGTCAGAGCTTAATTTCTTCTCTAGCTCACTTTCCCTTGCCACCTATAAGGAAAGAATTAACTGCTTGTACATCAAAGCCACTTTTGGCATTCACTGTCATATTGCATTTAACAGAACGGAGAGGGAAATGTGACATTTACTGCCTCCCCTTTGCAGAGTAGAGCGATTGTGCTGAATGGATTTATGTCTGAAACGCCAGCGGTATCCATGAGGAGAAAAGTGCAATTTCACAACGCCATTCACTTTCAAATAACCCCCATTCACACGTTCCCCTTCATCAGAAAGGCTGATAGAAGGGACCGGAAACACTCTTCAACGTCACCTCCATCTCTAATTATATCAGACCAGTGAATATCCCTTTATACCACCAACACAATGCCCTCAGACTCCAGTGGCGAGTCATGGAGGCTGGCGCATGTGATCATGCGAGAAAGACAAAGGAACTGCAATTTATTAATCCTTTTGAATAGCATTTAAATATTAATATAAAAAACACAACTTCAATTAGAATCAAAAGATGTTGAGGGTAAAAAAATAGCAATAAATATAAAAAAAAATAAAACTGCAATGTATACTTATATAAATTAAAATTGTTTATTTTGAGAATACCTTCTTCCATTATTATGCCAGTAGTTGGCGACAAGTGACTTTCTTTACAAGCGAGTCATTTGAATTATTAACTTAACAGATTTGCTGAAAAATCTTGATTAACCCTCTGGGGACTAAGCCCTTTTTGGTCCGTTTCTCTATTTTTACATTTGGGCTTATAAACTACATGTAATGGAGATGGAATTCTATGTGTTTGGTGTCTATGGATTCAGAATACCCTATGAGCATGCATGTATTGTGTTTATAAAGGAAGTATGAGTAAAACATTTACAATATACCAAAACGGAAATTCGATTTTTGTCAAAATCACACATCACACAACAATAGTGAACAGTTTTTGAACAAAAAAAATATGTTTGTCAAAGCCTTTGCTTTACAGACATGTGTAATTGTTAAATAAAATGTGTAAAGAACAATGAAAAATCTAACTTTATTTAGGTGTTTATCTTAGGAATGGCTTAAAATTTTCCAAGTAACGCTTTTTCCTTGTCACTCTCCAGTAATTGTTCGTTCCAGAGCCTGTTCTACCCGGCGGGAACAATCACGCTCGGACCGCACTAAATGAGCCCAGTGTGAAAGCAGCCTTAGTTCATTTAGATCCTGAATTAACCCTCTGGAGATATCCGGAGATACCCGGCTTGTATACACACCGTCAAAGGCCAATGAAATCGAAGTTACAAGCAGTAAACGATTTACGGTGGAATCCACCATAAATCGTTTACTGCTTGCCATCATAAAAGAGCTAAAATAAAAATAATGCTATTTGTTATCACAACATTTTTTTTCTTTTGTCAAATCAACTTAAATAATTTCTTTAGTTCAGATAACTTATTACTTTGAGTTTCCGATGATTAAATGAATCTCCTTCATTGTATCAACTTCAACTCAAATCAACTTAAAATTTTAAGGTTAAACCAACAATATTTTTACAGTGTATATAATAATTCTTCTGTCTCTCTCTCATAAAAATCTCAGCGTGCTCTCGCTCCGTAAAGCTCTGTTTATACTTGACGCGTCCGTTCGCTTTCTGTCGTCTCCTCCACCACTCACTCGATTTTGCGTCATATCCCTTACAACGCATTCTCCCCCCAAGGCGTCACCTTTGACAATGCTTCAATATTTGACGTTTTAGGCGCCCTTTAGCGTCAGTTACATGACGCGATCCTAGGGCGTCATCTAACTGACACTAAAGGAAAGCGTCAGTTAGATGACGCGGTTAGGTTTAGGTCTGGGTTACACACGATCCTAAATGCATTTTGACGCGTCGAAATCAGTCAGTTTGGTGACGCCTTGGGGGTGAGAATGGGCTGTCCCTTACTATATAGTACCATCCCTTGTAAGGCTACAGAGTCCTCGATTTGCTAAAATACGTCATGGTGACCTTCCCTAGCCTAGAAATCTAGACGCACCCTAGCGGCAGCAAAAATTATTTTGCAGCAAAGTGTGGTCTAGCAACTCTCCATAGACGTTTGAGCTGGAAAACCCCAACTCTGGTAGGGCCAATCACATCGTGTATAGAGTCAGAGGGCGGGCTTAACATAATGATGACAGAGTTGCGACGATCAGAGCAAGCTCGGACATATTCGGTTTGAAGTCGTTCATCCTCGGATGCGGCCGGCGCCGCGCGCATTGTTACAAAAAAGCTGTGGCGAAATGATCAACTTGTCATATTTGCCGCGCTCATGCTGTGTCGTCGAGTATAATTTACTCTGTGTCAGCGCGCGCTCTGATCGGTAAGGTGCACGGACCTCTCCCGAATCATCTCCACCACCCCGAAGCACCACTACTCCGCCTCCGTTTCCCTCGTAAGCTGATATTAATATTTAAACATTCTCTATGATATTATTTTTTTAATGACACACTGTCTCTTTCTCTCTCATACACACACAAACACACACATACTGTCTCTTTCTCTCTCACACATATGTTGGCTAGTTATAAACTCTTTAGACTTTTAATGATTAGTGTTTTATTTTTAAAGTTTGTGGGTCGTGTAAAAAAAAAATCCCTTATTTTGGGGATGGATTACGGGAAATCTCCCTTATTTTCAATGTTCAGTGTTGACAGCTGGCCCTGTCAATGAAGAGTTTCCAGACCTAACATTTTGATGTAGGTCTGGCATGCCAGGCTAGACCTTCCCCTGATTGGGTAAGAAAAATATATCTCCATCGACAATTTTTCCATTGGTTATTGCTCGTGAATCTGCCAAACAACATCGATTTCATTGGCCTTTGATGGTGTGTATACAAGCTACAAGGTATCTCCGGATATCCCCAGAGGGTTAATTCAGGATCTAAATGAACCAAGAGTGCTTTCACACTGGGCTCATTTAGTGCGGTCCGACCGTGATTGTTCCCACAGCGTTGGTCTGGTTTCACTCTCAACTTGATTCTATCGAACCCTGGTGCATTGACGTGCGTTGCGTTCTTACGTAATAACAAACATGCACGGTGCATGATAGAAAACAGAACGCGGGTCAATATGTGTTTTTTTTTTTATTAATTTGGTGCTATTATGCGGGTGCGCATGATAGAATTCCCATTAGCGATTTTCCATGCGAACAGTTTCCCGTTCCCAACTAAACTGTGTGAAAGCACCCAGTTTTCAGAGATAAAACTCTTTACATTCGATTATCTTGAAAACAAATCTCAGAGAACAGTCGACTAGGTACCAAAGTGTTATTAGACCAAAGGTTCATTTTGCACCGGGGTTGTCCTATAAAATATTATTTATGATTTACTGTATTAAAAATATAACACTCAAATAATGCTTTTGTCAGTGTTTTTGCCCCTCTGTTTTTACTGATTAAGCACTCAGAAGAGGAGGAGTGGCAAACACGTTTAGCTGCAGTGTTTATTCGGCTCTTGACACAGAGCCCCACACATGTTTTAATTTGTTATCATTGCTAGGAAAAGTCCCTTGGGATTTTAAGGGCATAGGGTGTCTCTGTCACTGCCATCCTGGTCCTTCTGATGTCTTCACTCATCTTTCTATCTGTCTCTCTCTACAAACTGATAACAATCCTCTCAATCATGTCTATCTTGCCCTGTTACTCTCCTTCTTTATGTTGCCCTCTGATTGCACTGCCTTCTCTGAATGTAATTCTACAGTTAAGATTCCCAACTGTTTACCGTGACATTGTCAAGTACCTCCATTTATCCACTTCAAAAAAAGCATTAATGTATAAATAAATGTCTTATTTAAAATTTTTGAATAATAAATATTATTATTTTTAAAAAGTGCAGATTGGAAAAAAAATTAACTAATAAATTAATAAGTAAATAGTTCAAAAACACTTGTTCTGCAAAAGAAAAGGAAAAAGATTACTTTGTGGAGGAGGGGAGTCAAAATGTTATTCTGTATCTATTAATAATATTAATAATAATAAATGCAATACTTTATTAATACAAATATATTTTATAATGTTTACAATGGGCTAAAATTAATAAGTAAACAAACAAAATAATAATTATATGCATAAATAGCTTGTCTTGTTTTGTTTTGTTTTTTTTTTTTTGGGGGGGGGGGGGGGTTCGCCTTGAAATGTCAGTGTTTATCTCAATAGCCACACAAACTGAGGGTAGGGAGGTGTTATAATGTAAAACTTATTAGTCACCTGTCTGCTGACCTGTTTGCTCGTATATCTGCGTATTGGGCAACCCTGCTGTCCTGAGTGTGCGTGTGTGTTTTCTGCCAGGCCAGGACCGAAAATTACTGGGCACCCTGCAGAGCGGAGCGGTCCTTCCAAGGTCACGGCGGTCCTGGAGAGGTTACCACTGCCCGCTTCATCACTGTCATCCCGCCTCTGGGGTGGAAAGGATACACTGCCCCAACACACAAAACGGACCACTGGAGACTAATAAACACAGCCAATGATAAGATCAGAGAAAGATCTGACTTTTTCAGGGACTGGTGAGGATAACATGCTAAAGATAAACCAGGAGTCTCTTTACTCTTTACTCTTTTATACATACAAAATATTTATTCTCTCATACAATTGTGGCCTAATAGAATTATGACGTTGATGCTAAAGGACATCTTAATAGAAACACATTTAATTCTTTACAACCTATGAAGTCATACACATCTTATTTAAGTGCCTAAAGCAAGTATACATTTTATTTTTATACTTTTCACAACAAATGCAAGAGATTTGGTCTATCTATATATCTAGATCTAGTATCCAACCTAACATAGCAAAGATAATAGCGATATTGCAAAGCAAAATGTTTAAAAAAAACCAAAAAAAACATTATCATCACGTTGCAAGTGGTGTGCAAAGATTGGGCACATTGTGTAACCCTTTGCTAGCAGAGCAAAAATAGCATAAAATAATAATGTTCTTGATAACAAGGGTGGCTTCTGAGTGCATAGTATAGTATGCAGAAAGTCCATTACATGTAATGTGGCATGGCATGAAGAGGCTGCTGTTCTTCTCTTTACTTTTAGCACATTTGTGTAACATTTAATGGTCTGCATACAACTTACACCCAACAAAGGGTTTCAGTGGGGCTGTAGTGTCACACACCATCACACTTTTCACTAGTAGAATGTTCACCTCAAGCAAAACAGATAATTTTAAGGCAAATGTTTCATTTAAAGTCATGTGGGATGATCCTACTTGATATAACTAACTTACAAGAATAAAAGCATTCCATCACCTGATGACATTCAATTAAATTAAATGAAAACTAAAACGAAATTGTTAACTTTTGTTCAACTGTCAAACGGAATCAATTATTTATACACTACTATAATATCAGCCCATTCTCACCCCCAAGGCGTCACTTAACTGACGGCTTGGGAAGCATTTGGACATGCTTCAATATCTGACGCTTTAGGCGCCCTTTAGCGTCAGTTAGATGACGCCCTAGGATCGCGTGTACCCTACCCCCACCCCACACCTAAACCTAACCGCGTCCTCTAACTGACGCTTTCTTTTAGATGACGCCGTAGGATCGCGTCATGTAAGTGACGCTAAAGGGCGCCTAAAACGTCAAATATTGAAGCATGGTCAAAGGTGACGCCTTGGGGTGAGAATGCGTTGAATATTTGAACTAGCTTTTCTGCAGTTTTAATTTTAGTTTAATTTTTTGTAAATTTGTCATGTGCTTTTGTCATCTTTATTGATTTGTTGCGATATATATATAGCTTTGATTTATATATTTAAATAAGAAATAAAAAAATCAGCTTTATTTCAATGAACGATTGATGATACTGCTCATACACCCTTTATATCTCCGCAATTCAACAAAATTGTGAGTTATGAATTACCACAAAAATTTCAAAGTCCTTACGTATGCAACATCTATTCCACTTTTCCTAAAAAGGAAGTTTGAAATTCCAAGCTAAGTTAAATGGAATACAACAGAAGTTACTAAACAGTAACTAAACCCTAAACCAACTTTTTTTAGTTAATGATCTGTAAGAATGGATCTTTATTACTGTAATACCAGTCATTGATTAGAGTAACTTTTTTGACATTTGTGTATAAAGTGTTTTATTTCTACAATATATGGTGTAAAAACGTCTTAGTGTTGCCCTCTTCAGGTTGAACGGTGGCTACTGCAGTTGAATTTTCCTATTGTTCCGCACTTCATGACGTACGCAGGTTTCAGCTCACCACGCTCTTGGTACGAGCAGTATAAAACCAGCTTATTTCGTCAAAACCACTGTAGCAAGTCAGGAGTTGGAATTGCGAGTATTGACCACTTTTTCAGCACTTTTCAAATATTGCCAATGAGTGGAGTCACGCTCTGGCCAGGGGTTTAGTTACCCATTAAATATACATTAGTAAACACACCCCTTTACTACATGCCATAGAGAATTTTAGTAGACATGTAGGGGTTAAGTTCGCACTGTCCCAACAGACTCCAACAATCAGATTATTAAACTATTTGAATGTATTAGTGCATGCTGAACTGTGCTCTATATTAAAGAGATACGTTATTTCAAAGACATTATTGTCCTGGGTTATGATCAAAAGAAACGCAAGAATGAGCAGTTGCAAGACTCAGGAGTCACGGGTTGCCAAAACACAGTTGAGATGTTGGCGCGCACCTCTTCTGTAGCCCAATTAAATTGTGATGATGTAGCTAGCAGACAGGGTTTAAGCCTGACATGAAGTGTTCATGTAGACTGATTGTGTCTGCAACAGATTGACTATGGGCTTCACCGCAGAGGTGATTAAGATAGAGGAGAGAGATTTATGGCCTGCTTCTCCTAAGAGAAGGTAATTGAAATCATTCCCATCGCCAGAGCTCTCTTCTCTCCTTCTCCCCAGGTCAATGCCGACTAAGAGTCGTCAGCTCTAGTGCTGTTTACCACATCGAGATCTGCTTCACCTTGCTTTCACATTGCCGCCCCGTGTGCTTGCGTGTGCACATAAGCTCTTTATTTCTAAGGGCGATGGAGGCTGTTATCAGTATCAACCGCTCCTGTAATTAAGACATTAGGTTTTCCAGCACAACTCAGCGCATTACCGTTGAAGACGAAGAAGAAGAGGAGCGCCTGATGGTTTATCTCAAGGGCTAATTAAAAATGGACAGAATCTTTCATTTTCTTCTCCTCTGCATCTCGGACGGCTGGCGACCCTGCGGCTCCCGCAGATTTTGCTGACTTTCTGAGCTCCAACGTCGCGCAAATAACTTCTCCGGCTGACCTAGAAGGGTTGAGAATGCGAAAAACAGAATATTTAAACTCTTGGCAGAACTTCAAACGATCGCAGAGATTTTGAAGAGAACCACTATGGGTGACTTCCTCAGTTAGTGCCATCACTCATCAAAACGGCTTCTCTTTTTTCGCCCCTCTCATATCAAGGCCGTCGCTTCACAATGTCGGTCTCGTGTGTAATCGAGCTGAGGAACTATATAATGGCGTATTTGCATTACAAAGCGCGCTGCAAGCATTGGTGCAGTAACGGAGAGGAGTGTGTCATATGGGGTTTCGAAACAGTCCAGCGGTGCATTAGCTATCAAAGATCTCTGTGATCACTGCCATTCTCTGAAGCAATCCCCCTGTTGTTCAAGTGTAGACAGAAAAGAGAGTCAGAGATAAACAAGAAATACATGATGCAATTTCAGCCATCTGGACACCCGCACTCACAACCCTAGATTAATAGAAGACTTAGCTCAGTTCTGGCTTTGAGCTGAAAGAGGCGTTAAACCGGCTTGCTTTGTGCTGAAAATAAACACCAATTAAGGAAAATTTTCTTTTTTGGTATGTTATTTATGTGTTTGTCTCCCATTAAGGGGATTAGGACCATTCAAAGTGACCATTTAAAGTATTAAATGTGGCCATACACTGGCTGAAGATGGAAGCAATTCCGTCTTTTTTTTTTGTTCTTCCAGAGCAGAGACCTGAGCGAGTTTGGGTCCAAAAACTGGACACGAGAAGACCCAAATTAGTTTTAAATATGCCAACTTTACATTTAAACATATTTTATTATTTTAAACAAACATTTTACATAATTCTATGACAATGTTTTTATCCCCCTTCTTTGTTCTCTGTCAGTCTGCTCTTCTGTGTAAATGACCAAACTCTCCTGGATACGGTTGCGTGCAGCAGTGGCGTACAGTCCATATAAACGCACTCAGCAAAACCCCAAAGCATTCTAGAGGATGAGTGCTGGGATTTGCTTAATATTAACATTAATGCAAATTTCCTTCTTGTCATTTGAGGTGCAATGTAAAGCTTGTGAGTTTAACTACTTCATATTGCTTGTTGAAGAAATATTATGTACTGTTAGATATCGATTACAGAAAACAACTAAATACACTAATCAACTAAATTAAATTAACAAACAATAACTGTATGTTTTCATGTTTTTCCTCAAAGAAAACAATTTGAGAAAATCCATGGAAGACATATTCCCCACACAATGTTGACATGTAAAAAGTATCTGGCAACATAACTGAAAACATTCAAGCGGAACTTGGCAACTGTAGTCATTTTTAAGTGTTAAAATGAACTGCAACCTTAAATTGTCATCTGTCTTACTTCATACAAATGAATTTGACTTTTCTATAAGAAAAATGTGTGTTATCGATTTGTTTCTATTATTAGGAAAATTTCATATTGTTCAAACTAAATGGAGTAACTCAAAACCCAACTTTGCTCATTTTAAAGCAGCCTTTAAAATGTATTTTGAGACTGTAAAGTTTTTTTTTTAAAAGCCCAAAGATCTGTATCTCTGCTAAAGGAATTTAATATACTATATGTCTGTGATGCCCTTTATCTTTGTTTATTTGTTGTTGTTTCTTTCTTTTCTTTTCTCAATAAAAATTCAATAAAAAAAAATAAAAAAACTCATAATTCACTTTTGTTGTCACACGTTTTCTCATTGAGCTCCCCCTAGCTGTATAATACTGTTCTCGACCTTGTAGAGCGTACATTTTCACAACAATGTCATAAAAAAACTCACTTGCGGCACCTTCCTCCCTGTTTCTACCGCTGCTCATGTGCATTTGTTATTATCGGAGCCAGCCAACTTTATCGTGTGGAGCTATGTCTACCGAGTGGGTAATACATCATACAATAGAATTATGTCAAATTACCATAAACCAGTTCATGTTTCGCGCTCGTTCTTGCTTCTCACGAGACTTTGCTATTTCCAACTTACCGGGATGTTAGTCCCCATGTTGCAAGGTTGGTTTTCAGCCAGAGCTGTGTTATTGGGTGCTACGAATGTCTATCAAATGCGCCTGTAGGTCATAGCCAATCAATGCAGCTTCTGACAGCTTCTGACTGAAGCAGCTTCTGACTGCAGGCGTGTAAATGAACACACATTCTAAAACCAGCAGAGCATGTTTTTATTTTGAGTTGGTTTTGTGGAAAAAGAAAACCCGATTATGAACACTCAAAAATTTCCCAAATTGTTCAGTCCCACAAGGATTTTGAGTTAAAGTATTTCTGCTTTTTTTTAAAGTTTATATTTGTTTATGCAGATGCACCAAAACAAATCACTCCACTCATTCTAGAATGATTCTAGATCTATAGTTCCACTTTACTGTCGTAACATTATGCTAGGCCAATTCTTAAAATGGCTGACACAGTTTTAAAATGAAAACACTCAGCTTGATTCAAAATAGCTGCCTGCAACTTTACAGCTATAATGTATGTGACGCTCAGGACATCTTATTCAATCAACACACTAAACCACAGCTGTGTTGTTCTGGCTCATGGCCCAGACTGAAAAACAACAATTTTTACTCCAAACTGTGACATTTTGACTGTATTTGCAGCTGTAGTCATTAATCAGTTACCGCTTCTGTTGGTTTTATTGGAATGGATACTTTATGATCAATCAATAGATGAATTAGGCATTTGGTAATCGATCAGTCTGTTAGACAAAGGAAACGGAATACATTCATACTGCTTGCTACAGTGCTATGCATAAAGAGACTATAAACAAAACTATTCAACTTCAACAAGTGGGCCAAAAGGAAAAAGTCTTTGGGGCGTGAGGGCCGAGACAGAATATTTTGTCAATGAAAAGCCGCAATCTGCAGAAAACGTTCCTGCAATGTGTTTGTTTACAACATAAATTAAATGAATAGCTTCCATTGTCATCTACCAGGGAATTCAGAAAAACACATTTACAAAATCAGCCAAAAAATGCTTTTAAAATTGCTCTATAACATAGCGAGTCAGAATCGTGGAAAATATGCTATTAGCCATAAAAAGAAGCAAACAGGGTTATAAAGCAGAAGGACTCACAAAATAATGCTTCAGTAGGTGTATAACTTTATAGAGGTGGACTCGGGTCATTTGGCCATTTAGTCGGCCATTTAGTTTCTTTGCCTTGGAGAATAAGATAACGATGCCAGCGCCATACGGGAAACATCAAGTGTCCGTGAATACTTCAAACTGGAAGCTGAATAAATAAAGCCAAAGAGTAAAAAAGTAGGCAAAAAACGAGGAAATGTGAAAAACAAATACATGGAATAGATGCCCTCTAAACTAAATGTATGATTTTCATATCCGTAATTACATCTATCTTCTGCCATTGTCATTTATGTCCCACCAGCTTTCCTTACCCAATCAAAGAGTCTCTTAATAAACCTTGTCAATGAACCTTATGCATATTATTGAGAAACATTGCATTTAACAATACTCCAGATGCTTTGAATTATTATTATTAATTATTCAAATTTTAATTAAAGAATTATTATTAAAGTAGTAGCATGAGAGATTGCAGACATTTTGGCATTCATTACTGGCAACTTACTCTATTTAGTACACTCTTGTTCACACACACATACACACACAAAGAGAGAGAGAGAGAGAAAGACACAGAGAGACACACAAACACATGTAGTCGAAGTGTCGAATGTTTGGGATCACGCTTAGAGAGCCTGTCATCGTGGAGTACAATTAAAATGAGCCAATGTAATTGGTGTGCATGAAATGCATTACACACTCCACCCCCATGGCACGGGTATAAATACGGAAGTGGATTCATGCACTAGTTGTCTTTCGCTTCGGAGCCGATCGTTTGATGTCTCTGAAGAGTGCTGTTGTTTACAAAGAGCGAGTGTGTCGGTGTTCTTCTGGAAAACTCTCCCAGTGCTGGTGGTTTCAAGTAACACAGTCTCATCCCAAAAAGTCATATAACTGACGTTTTGGGACGTATTTTGACCATACGTCAATATCAGCCTTTTTAGGGCCCCCTTAAACGTCGGTAGATGGCGATCCCGGGCCGTCATACAACTGACACTTTACCTTTAACGTCAGTTAGGTGACGGGTTAGGTTTAGGGTTTATGGGGTAGAGTTAGGATCCCATAACCTCATCTACCGACGTTTAAGGGGGCCCTAAAAAGGCGAATATTGACGTATGGTCAAAAGACGTCCCAAAACGTCAGTTATATGACGTCTTGGGGTGAGACCGGGTTGTTTCAAGAGAGCGAGTGCAGCGGTGATCGCGAGCTTTGAGCTCTCAACTGTTCTAACAGCAACAAATTTCTAAAGTTTTGTGTGTGTTGACGCACAATGCTCCTGAATGAGCAACACGGGTGTGTTTGCGTCTTTTTTCTTTTTTTTTTTTAAGAAAAAGATGTCATTCCACCGGTGCGTTTCTGACCTGCGTGAAGTTGGCATCCCATAAAACGAAATAATTTCCAAAACTATGCCATTGGTTTGTGCTGCATTTGTGCTGATTTGTGCCGTAAAAACAAACATTTGTGCTGGTTTGGAGTTTGAGATATTGAAGATTATTTTTTTTTCTGTTACGTCATCACTCACCACCCCATGTCGTTCAAATCGCTCCGAACCGGTGTCATTCGTTTGTGCTCGGTTTGTGCTGGTTTGTGCTGTTAAAACAAACATTGTATCCATTTCCCTTTCGCAGATATAGCAAATGTAATTCGGGGAGCTGTGACGTCACTCTCCACCCCATTTCTTCTGAATCGTACACAAAATGTGTCCTTCGTTTGTGCGGACGTTCCCTTTTCCTCTCTGACGGTCACAATTGTTGCATCACGTGTTTGGGCTTACAGCACGCTGAAGCAGCTTTTGCGGTACATGTTCCTCAGCGAAAAAGGAGCCAAGCGTAACTGTCTCGTTTAAATAGTACTCGAAGATGACAGGCTCTCTGAGCGTGATCCCAATCAGCCGACACATCAACTACGTCTCTGTTCCCTCCTTCAGGGAACGAGGGTTACATACGTAACCGGCACGTTTTTCTTGCTGCCTGAGGGATTGTCAACAGGTAAGCTCTGCCCTAATAAACCACTGATGTCACAGCTGTTATTTTATGTGTGCATAATTACTTTTAATTATGAATCCTGTGAGCTATCATTTTATTTCTGTTAATGAGCTTGATTGCCTTCCCTGTGACATTGAACTGTTGACGCCACCAAGACTCAGTTCCATCACCCTCAGTGTTTGCAGAACACAATCTCCAACGGATTAAACGCACATGCCTTAACAGTGTAATAGCATAAATAGCACAAACGTATTTGCATACTCATTACACCAAATTCAAGGAGTGGGAGGGCAAGATTAATTTTCTAAATCAAATTGCTGTGGTTGGATTGTGTGTTCCTCTCTTTTGATATTCAGTTTTGTGCTGACACGTCACCCTGTATAGATTCCCCCATACATTTTACACATTACATTTTATTTTACACGTGAGAACAACAAAAAAAATACTCAGAGTTTAGAGTTTGAGGTAAAAATGTCTGCTCTCACAATACTAAATTAGTTTAATTAATTATTTTTAATAATAATAATAATAATGATATGTAAAAAGTGATATTGACAACTTTAAAAAGAGAGAAAACCCACTGCCTTAAAATTATTAAGTAAATAAACCTCATGTGTAATTGAAAAAAAATGTTGTTATTTGAACTTGATCATTCCAAATTTACACTCTAAAAAATGCTGGGTTGTTTTAACCCAATTTTGGGTCAAATATGGACAAACCCGAAATGTTGGGTTAAAAATATAATGTAAAAATTTAACCCAACGGCTGGGTTAGTCCATATTTGACCCAAAGTTGGGTTAAAACAACCCAGCATTTTTTAGAGTGTATTTTTTTAAGTTCTTTCACTTAATGATTTTAATGCAATGGGTTTCCTCACTTTTTTAAGTTCAGTCAACTGATCACTTTTTACAGTGTATTAACTGTTGTTAAATTAATTAATTTTAATAATAATATAATAATAATTGTAATAGTGTTGTTGTAAATATATACATTATTAATAATAATCATCATCATCATTATTATTATTATTATTAATTGTTGTTATATTATTAATAATTTTATTTAAATTACTATAATAACATTAATTTATATACGTTTACAACAACAATAAAAGTAATACATTTTTAATAATATATCATTCTACAAATTCCATATCATTTACATATGTTTCATAATATAATATTTGGACAAAAGCTTCTTATTCAGCTATGTTTATTTAAATAAATTACTCTGATTTACTGCTAGTATTCAAATTGAGTAGCTTGTACATTGACAAATTACAGTTTCAAAGTAACACTGAACTGTTGGACATGTTCATTTTACTTTCTTGTCATTTTTGACTATCAAAACAGATTGAAGTGTTAGATGCTAATGACAGGAAATGCTGCATGCTGAGAGCAGTGTAGCTGTGAGAAACAGCATGGAGTTTGTCTGACCTGTGATCCCTAAACAGGCAACATCGCAAAAGAGTTGAACAGCTGGGTAGCGTCACGTGAGAAAGTAAGAAATTGCTCCTCCTGTGACCCCTGTGCCAGTTTATGCAAATCCGAGCGGATGGCTACCACCGCGCAGAGTTAATGAGAGAGAGATGGAGAGAAGGTGAGCAAATTAAAACAATCTCTTCCAGGGTTCATATTCTAGCGCCATATGTTCCTGGAGCTAGCGAACAATCCGCAACAGTTCAAATTGCTGTGACCTATCACCGTGTCACAAACCGTTGTCGTCTCAGCACTAGCATAACAGCCAAATGTTCATCATTTAGAAACCGCTTTTCAACATAATTGGATACGGCACAAGGAAATGGCATGCATTTCGAAACAGAATGCTCTTCGACAGGGGCATTGTTGCTGCCATGTTCTTTATCAGCTGTCAGGTTCAAAGTAACAATAGAGCTTTAACATTACAATCTCAGTTGATGATCTCAAATAGATAAAATGCAATCATTTTCCCACTCTAATCTACTTGAACAGACTTCCGCTGAGGTCCCGACTGTTGACAGAGGCACGAAGCTTTATGCATTTTTAAGTTTCCTCAATAGGCCTGGTGCAGATAAACAGCACTTTTAAAAGAAAAAAAAAATCATAATTGTTTATCTGCCTGATATTCCTGACCCTCTCTGACAGAACGCAGCATGGCGGATTGAAAAGTCTGATTTTGTTATTGAATTGTAGATGAGGAGGATGGAAAAAAACAATTTAACATCAATTTTAGGTGAATGAAAAACATGCAAATAACATGATATAATGGAAAAGGCTGTATCGCATAGAATGAGGGTGTGATGATAGGGAATCACTCAGACAGATAATTGCATTGGCCGCTATCTTTTCCTAGAGTCACGTGTCAACACACTGCCATAGTACTTTAGGAGAACTGTTTAACCAGGAAAGATGCTGTTTCACACTGTTGTTCATACAGGGACATTTTCAGACAGTTTCAAAAATTAAGATATTTTTGATGAAATCTGAGAGCTGGATCACTCCTGCATACTAGTCCATAGGCTTCTTGAGGGATTGAAACTTGCTGGCCTCAAAAAGTTATTAAAGACATCGTTAAAACAGTCCAAGTGACGACAGTGGCTCAATCTTAAGTTTATCAAACGACGAGAAAAAAAAAAACTTTATTTCAACTATTTATTTACTTCTCTCTCTGCCTCGAGTCAGGTTACTAGTTTAATAACGTAAGCTTCTGTTAATGTACGTCACACACATGACCAGCGTCGGCCAATAGTGAGCCTACATGTGACGTAGCTCTACGCAATCACACTACGTTAACTGACTAGAGGCCCACAGAGAAGGAAGTGAATAGTTGAAATAAAGTTGTTATTTTTCTTTGTTTTTGCGCACAAAAAGTGTTCTCGTCGCTTGATAAAGTTAATATTGAGCCACTGAAGTCACTTGGACTATTTTAACGATGTCTTTAATAACTTTTTCGAGGACAGCAAGTTTCAATCCCTCAAGAAGCCTATGGGCTAGTATGGAGGAGTGATCCAGCTCTCAGATTTCATCAAAAATATCTTAATTTGTGTTCCGAAGATTAACGGAGGTCTTACGGGGTTGGAACAACATGAGGGTGAGTAAATACTGACAGAATTTTCATTTTTGGGTGAACTAACCCTTTAAATAACACAGCAAAGAATTTGTAGGATTTGTTGCTGTAAGTGACAACTTTAATCAACACTCATCTACCACTAATAAGCAAGTATTTCATTAGGTAATTATCCAGTTTGACAGGTTCACTGAAGGTGAAACTCACCGCAAGAAAATATATCACAGTCGTGTGACATTTTAAGAAAAACACGTCAAAAATAATCTGCACAAAACAGCTGTTTGACCAGATAAAGTTTAGGATGGTGGTCGAGAAAGCTCAACGCGCTGCAACTGAAGAAAAAAAAAAGCATGAAAATAGAAAGCTTCAAATACTCAAATACACCCATACACCACATACAGAGATTACATTTTTATGACATAAAACTTGAATACAATATATAAAATGTTTATATGTTCAATGTCATCAGAATACAAATGAGAAAAGAACAATAAGCTGAAAACTAATAAATAAATAAAAAAAGATGAAGAACATGAAGGAAAGATATTTATCTTTCATCTGTTACACTGTACAAATTGTTTCATGTTATGTAAATACACGCATATTTTAAAATCCTTTTTGTAAAGTAAAAATAAAAATGTATTCGCAACCATTAACTGCATTATATTTTTGTCATAAGAACAGCTCTTTAGCTGATGGGCACCATGCTGCGTTGTCTTGGGAACATCCCAGGTTAAAATAATGAGGAATCACATTGTCTTTCATTGCTCCTTCATCAAGTGTGTTCCACACGGCTACATAATGGCACACTGGTGCCCTGCTCACTCCAAAGTCCCACTTCAAGGGCTCTACCATCTGCCCTTCGAAAGGAGTAGGGCATAAGGAAGCTTACGAGCAAAAACCACATCCCAGCCGGGTTCGTCACTTATTTGGTTCCCCTGGAAACATTTCCGTTGTGGTCTGTGTTGTTTGCAGCACGTTTCTTGATTGTGTTGTGAACTTTTGCAGCGCATTTCTGTATTTGGAGCACACGTGTTGTGAAACTGATGATGATGTTTTTGTTTTGTTTTTTTAAATTCGCAGGTGTTTTTTTCTATTTGCACGTTTGTTTGTTTTTCTATTTGCATGTGTTTGCTTCAGTTGCAGCGCGTTGAGCTCTCTCGGCCAGCGTAGTTTAATGGCATCAAAAAAGCAAATAGAAAAAGACGAATGAAAAATTACAGAGAATTGGTTTCACTTTATTTTGATGGTCCCATTAACACATACTGTATGTTAATAAGTTGGATAAGTCGCATTGTACATGTCTAAATGTTCAAAAGAGACCATCAAAATAAAGTGTTACCTTACAATTTAATATTTAAAGCTACACTGTGTAACTCTTTTAGTTTATTCTTAGCTAAAAACACCTAGTTCTTTCAAAAATATATGTGCTCATTAATGTATATTTACTTCGTTCAAGTAATAAAGTATTCTCGTGAGTATATAATATGCCATTGAAAATACATACGAGTAAGGGGTTCTACTGTAATGTCGGTCGCCATGTTGCCCCTCCATCTTGAAAGTACATTAACCAAAGAGGGACATACCCGTTAATTCAAGCTTCGCCTTTCACGTTTACGTTCGAGTTAACACTCATGGACGAGGTCGAACTAGAAGCCATGTTAATCTTGGACTACATTGGCCACCGTAGGAGTTAAAACGAAATCAGAATTGAGAGGAACAGAAAATAATATTCACTGGATGGTCATATACCTTTTCACCGCTAGATCAGGGTAAAAATCACACAGTGTAGCTTTAACAAAAAATACAAATAAGTTCTTTTAATAAATAACTCTATTAAAAAGTGCAGGTGTTTATGTTTGTCAGTCATTTTCTCTTTGCAATGCATTTTGCCTGAGGGTAAAATCACATTGTGCAACTGATGGTTCACAGACCCTGACTGCAACATTTCCTAGAGGACCTGTAGTGGACGGAATAGGATTCAAATTCAAGTTTAGATCTTGTAGTATGGCCTGGGAGTTGCTGTGACAGTGTGTCTAAAAAGATTTTCACATTGGATGGTATAGGTCAGAACCTGAGAATTTTTTTTTTCTGTACTTCTCTAACAACTATCCAAGCTGTTATATCAGACAGTGGCAGAGTTGATGAGTTCTCTTAAAAAGGTACATGGGCAGTACATGCCCCTGGAGACCACAAAAGAACAGAGATGCTTCAGGAATACAGTGAACTCATGACTAGCCCTATAGTGGACTGCAAAATGGTTCAGATGGAAATTGATAATGACACAGAATAAAATTTTACACACATTAACAGGACAGGTCACCCACTCTTCTGTTGAACACAAAAGAAGATATTTTGAAGACTGTTAGTAAAACAGTTGACGGTAGCCATTGTCTTCCATAGCAAGAAAAAATAATGGGAGAATAAAGTCAATGGGAGCCACCAACTGTCTGGTTTCCAACATTCTTTAAAATATCCTCTTTTGTGTTTGAAAGAAGAAAGAAACACATAAAGGTTTGGAACAACATGAGGGTGAGTAAATTGTAAATAATTTTTGGGTTAAACATCCCTTAAGGCAGTCATTCAGGAAAAGTTAAACTGAAATAAACATGTCCTGCTTTTACAGTCTATGTTAGTGAATGTAGTATTTCCTTTTTCTAAAATGCATGATGTGTCTTCTGAATGAAAATAGGTACTTTCCATTTTAGACCTTTAAATTACTATTTTAAAAAATCCACCAAACCCTGGAAAAGACTGGAAGTAGACTGATTGGTACAGGCAGTTAATAATATACTGTGTGTATATAATAATGTTTTGTACTTTAAGGGGTTGTGATACATGATTTTTTTTCTATTTCATACGCATTTCCTATTTTAGTCATATTTGAACACTAAGATCACGAGTGTGACCATTTTTAAGACCATGTAGCCTTTTTGAAAAAAATCTCCAGTATGTTTTTGACCGTAATCACATAGTAAGTGCCAAGTCACTTAGTAAAAAAAAAAAAAGATAAAAATTCGCAACTTAAAAAGATGCATAGAGTCAAAGGAGTAGTTCACTTTTAAAAAAAAAAATGATAATTTACTCACCGCCATGTCATCCAAGATGTCCATGTCTTTCTTTCTTCAGTCGAAAAGAAATAAAGGTTTTTGATAAAAACATTCCAGGATTTTCTCCATATAATGGACTTCATTGGGGACCAAACGGTTCAAGGTCCAAATGAGAGCTTCAATGCAGCTTCAAAGGGCTTTAAACGACACCAGGTGATGATTAAGGGTCTTATCTAGTGAAACGATCAATCATTTCAAAATTAAATAAAACAGTTAAAGTTTTATAAGCACAAATGCTCGCCTTGCTCTGTTCTGTGATGAGCGTTCTTGACTCTCCTGTTCAAACTCGTTCATCAAAATGAACAAATATTTTTTCGAAACTGAAACTCTAGTTTGGACCTTGAACCGTTTGGTTCCCATTGAAGTCCATTATATGGAGAAAATCCTTGAATGTTTTATCAAAAACCGTAATTTCTTTTTGACTGAAGAAAGAAAGATCTTGGATTACGTGGGGGTAAATGATCAGTAAAAGTTTATTTTTAAAAGTGAACTACTCCTTTAAATTACTTTGGATGCTAAAAAGGTCCTCCAAAACTTTGAAGACTCACAAACAAAGTCTGTAAGAGACATGCAATGTTGTAAAACATTCAGAGACATCACTGTTCATCTTTCAAGCCAGTGAAAATGCAGGCCAGTTTCTGAGAGAGGCCCACAGATCAACACCAGCAATGTTTTGAGGGAAAAGTGTAACAAAATTGTTTAAAGGCTGTTTCTGTCTCACATACTCCCCTTACTCTGAATGAAAGGTCACCAAACAGCAATACACCAAAGCCTAAGGAGCTACACAGAATTATTACTAAACATAATGTTAGCAATTTAGCGAGCAGTGCATGAATGAAGAAAAAAGAGCAGTTTTAATGCCTGGATCAAATTTGGTGCTTTCTGAAAGATACCACAATGTTCACATTAATTGTCTCTTTCTCTGCATGCTGTGGAAGAGCTTCACAGTGACAGCAGGTCAGAGTTGTGCCGAGTGCTCCGACAATAAGAGAAGTGGGTGTGCCACAAAATAATGCTTTATGTGGGTGGTGGGATGCAATTACCCAGAGTGCATTTCTCAAATGTGTCATCTCATCAACAATGTGTGTCTACCTTGATAATCACAAGCTTAGGTCTTTAGTGCATCTTAAATTGTGCTCTGTAACCTCACGGCAGCTAAATGTTGGCAAGTCTTAGAAACGAACAACAACGCACCTACACATTTTTCTTTCAGCCCATGTGCTATATTAATTCATCCACGCAAAACATCAGCTCAAACTACTGGCTGTCTCGTGCCTGTGTTAAAATTAGGTCAGAGAGTAGAGGTCACTAGTAAAATAATGCATTTTTGTCCAGAGATTAACATTCAGCCTTGACATTTCCCAGAACTGGTGGCACTTCATAATATTTCCCCCCATCGGGCCAATCATCTGAAATCATGTCATCATTGCAGAGATAATTATTTTAATGGCCAAATGACTCAGAATGCCCACAGCAGCGAAGTACTAATGCATTTGGACACTAAAATGCAAAACGTAGCTAAAAAGGAAAGAGTATGGAAAGAAAGAAGCCATGATCTCAACACCTTGCTGTTGAAAATGAAATCTCAGCTTCAGGCTGCATGGAAATGATGCACTCCCTTCCCAGAAATGGCATGAATAGAGGTGAATGCGCCCTAAAACTTGCAACCAGTCTCCATTTCAGGCTACTCTTCCTGCAGTGGGCCAAGACCGTGAAGGTTAAAAGGCTCTTCGCAGAAAAAGAGAGGAGGAGAGAGTGCGAAGAGCGGGAGGGAAGGGGGCAAAGTGAATGTGAGCCACAGCAGGAGGATTTGGGGCTTTGTTGAGGCAGCCCAGGGCACGGCTGGTACCAGCTGGGTCTGACTCATCTTTACTGGGGAAAAAAGAAGCATTCAGTTCTGTTCGGCCTGCATTCCCCTTAAAAGGAGATCATGCGGGATGTAATGGGAGAGTGAGAGAGTCTATCTGCAATGAAAGTGCAGTAAACTCTCAGCTACTGCCATGAAAAAGGAAGTGACAGATCAGTCATTAAACTGTGGTCCGATGGTCAGTTAAAAAAACACCAATAATAAAAAAATAATGTATACAAATATTGAATATATTCAATCATGACAAAACACAACTTATAACAATGAATTAACTAATTGTGTTAAAGGTATATACATAATGAATATTCCGATACTTCCATTTAATATAAATTATTATTGTTAAAATATATTTATAACAATAAATTAATGCATAAATATCAAATATACATAAATGTATTATTTGACCAAATGCAGCAACAAGAACAAACTGACAAATCAATAACAACTGTGTTAAATAAAATTGTGTAAAGTATTTTAAAATGTAATTAATGTATTAATATTTAATATTTTTATTAATTTTTAATATGTAATATTTATTTATAATATATAATTAAATATGTCTAAGTAAATTTGTATAACATATAGACATTTAACAAATATCACCAACATGAAATTGATAAACAAATGATCCCATAATAATAAATGACTAACTAATTGTGTTAATGTTATCATATTAATAGTAATATTACAATATTATTCATATATATTTTGGTTCATTTAGAGTAATAGCTAAAATTGGCAGTATAATTTATTATTTGTATTAAAACAAGTCAGAAATTATCCAAAATTACAGATTAGTGAAAGTGAGTCCAGGTATATAATCTAAGGATTTGTATATCATTTGTAACTAAGTAGTTGGAGTTGTTAGATCTAGATGATCAAGTGGGGCATCATCTGGAAAAAAGTATGAGAACCACATTTCTAAATTAAGTGAAAGTGACATGACAGCCAAATGGTAACCCATACTCAGAATTTGTCCTCTGCATTTAACCCATCCAAGTTAGTGCATATACATTAGTAGCAGTGAGTAATGAACACACACACACACACACACACACACACACACCATGGACACAGTGGGCAGCTATTTGAGAATCGAACCCTAACCTTCGGGTTACTGACTCTCTAACCATTAGGCCACAACTGCCCCAATGTATACCCCAGTGTGCCCTGAGAAATGGACATGCAGTAAGTGGGATGTGAACTGCTCTTGGTATGGTGCTCCATTACTATAATGTTACTTTAATATTAAAGTGTAACTCTTTGACGCTGTGTGACTAATACCACGCTGTTAAGTCTTGGTTGGTAGCCAAGATTCAACGATTCCCCGTTAATGGCCGTTTTGCTGTCGTTGGGTCTTCAAACATGTTGCGTTAAAGATAAACACTTTAAAAGCCATGTTTAATACTGAGTGTAAAAAGCCTCTACTGATGCTGGCATCATTTGCATCCTTCCACCCTGACGGCCCTCCATGTGTTCATTATCAGATTGCCTGCCAGCACCGGAACACCTTAAATGATCTATGATTGCTCCTCATATGAATCACAGGAGCATTTCCGCGCCAACATACAGTATATCCATAGTCACCCATCTACATTAATGTGTCTCAACCTGGAGCTGTGAAGCCACCCGGCGAGATCATTAGTGTGCCTCCAGCAGCGCTCATCAGAAGCTATCAGTAAGCCTCGAGTGAGGGAATAACACATTCATATTCAGTGTCATGGACATTCACTATCCAAGGGTGTAAGATGTACCACCTAATTAAACTTAAGTTGAAGTATGAATACGGGGTCAGAATTTGACTTCATTAAAAGTCAAAACTACCCAGTCAAAAAAAAAAAAAACTTTTGTAATTTGTACTCAAGCATTTAAAAGTAAACTCTTTATTTGCATTTCAAATTGACTAATGAAATCCAGACACTGCATTTTTTCCTCGCATAAGTTCTGAGGTTTTGGGATACACTTGTTAAGGCAAGACATACAGGCAAAAATAGTTTGTTTTTTTTTTAATTTTCGGGATTTCTCTCAGATAGATTCACTGTAAAAAAATATTGATGGTTTAACTTAAAAAAGTAAGTAACCTGGTTGCCTTAAAATTTTAAGTTCATTGAACTGGAAAAAGTGAGTTAATACAATGAAGGAGATTAATTAACCATCAGAAACTCAAAATTATATGTTATCTGAACTAAATAAATTATTTAAGTTGATTTGACAAAAGAAAAAATGTTGTGATAACTACACTGTAAAAAAAATATTGTTGGTTTAACTTAAAAAAGTAAGTAGCCTGGGTTGCCTTACAATTTTAAGTTGATTGAACTGGAAAAGTGAGTTAATACAATGAAGTAGATTAATTTAACCATCAGAAACTCAAAATTTAGCGGAATAGCTCTGATACGATGATGCTACTGTTGATTATTCCTGCTTGTGTGAGCATGTAAGGCATGCGGCTGCTGTACATATAAAGGTAACACTTTATAATAACTGTATGCTGTTACAGTTTTTCTCAATTGCTAAAACACTAAAATCCATTGGCTGAACAAAGTTCTCAGTTGCCTGAACTCATTTAGCTAATTGTGAAGTCTGTTGTCAATACCGTAAACAATTTCTCATGGTAAAACACAATTTGCAGATCTCACTTAGACTTTTCAGCAAAACTCTGAACACATTTTTATTCTCAAAACACATTCTGCACTCCAATGCACATGTCATCCATACTGGTAAACACAAGTGGCAACAATCAAATACAAATAGAAAACACATATCATTTGATTGAACACAACCACTCAAAACTGATTCAACCTGTTTCAAATGATGTGACACAACCAATATTAGCCAGTTCAGAGAGCAAACTGAACTGAGAGGTTGTTGAAGGTGGAAAGGAGAAAGTCTCAGAATGGATAGAAAAAAACAATGTGAGAGGACGAGGACGTATGCGAGGTGGTCGACGAGGAGGAGGGCAAGAAAGAGGAAGAGGAGGAGGAGGAGGGCAAGAAAGAGAAAGAGGAGGAAGAGGAAGAAGAGGAGGAGGAGGGGGGCAAGAAAGAGGAAGAGGAGGGGGGCAAGGGACAATATTGCTTGTGAAGTCGACGAAGTCCTCTGGCATGACCCAGGCCAAAGACAAGAAGCACATTGACCTTTCATTTGTGTCCCTTATTTCGTATATATCGTATACTGTAGTACTGTGCACTGCTGTAGACCGTACAATGAAAAAATATGATTTTTTTATATGGAATTCATTTGTTTTGACATATAGTTCTCCCTGAGAGCTATATGTTTTGAACAATGTGTTTTAAATTGTTTGATGTGTTGTTCACTGACTGATTGATAGTGTGTAGCATTTTAAACACTTTGTTTATGATTTGAGAGCAGTGTTTGAATTTGAACACAGGTAAAACTGTTTTGAGGCGAAAGTTTCATTTTGCAAGAGGAATCAAAGGTTTTGTAAATAGTGCTTGAAGATAAGGTTTTGTGTTTAATGTTTTCAGAAAATGGAGCAATGTTTCAGAAATTTTGTTTTAGCAATTGAGAAAAACTGTAATCAGCTATGCATTAGTAAACAGTAAATTCAGTCAATTCAGTTAATAAGCAGTTTATAAATACAGCCATAAATGCTTTATTCTTATTCTCATATCTATAATGTGTGTTTAATAATTGTATTATCATACTTTATTATCAATTTATTATTTCTAAATGAAGTATTGCATTATTTACAGTTATTTAGGAGTTGTCGGTAGCTTATAAGATCACGTAAATGATTAATAAACTATTTAAATGTGCATTCATACATCTTAAATATTACTATGTTCTGTGTCACTGTTTTTTGTTAAAGACTTCATTTGGCTTATGTTCATTTTCTCCTTTGTTAAAGGGATAGTTCACCCCAAAATGAAAATTCTGTCGGTAATTACTCACCTCGTGTTTTTCCAACCCCCGAAGACTTTTGTTTATCTTCGGAACACACATTAAGATATTTTTGGTTAAACCTGAGAGCTGGATCAATCCTCCATAGGCTTTTTAAGGGATCGAAACTGGCCGGCCCAAAAGTTAAGAAAGACATCGTTAAAATAGTCAGAGTGATTCAGTTTCTCAATCTTAAGTTTATCAAGTGACGAGAATACTTTTTGAGTGCAAAAAATAAACAAACAAAAATAACTTTGACATTGTTTAGGAATATATATATATATATATATATATATAGGCCTACATATATGCAAGGATGATATGTCATGACCTGGGCAATATGTACTTTGTCTTATTGATTGAAAAGGTCTGTATTAATTTATATGGAATAACATAGAATATTTTTACTCAATTCCATTTAAATTCTTAAGGGAAAAATGGTGTGAAGAGTGTTCAAGCCAAGTATGTATTACCAAAAATAATACTTCAGTAATGAATTACAATTACTGGCCCTCCTCTCCTTGAAGAGACATTTCTGAGATTTCAAGCTCCTGCAACACCATGTAGTTTAAGATGGAAGGAGAAAGGGTGGTAGACAGATATTCCAGGACACAACTGAGGCTTGTGGGTGACTGCAATATCTGGAGGGCAGGAAGGACAAATTACGGCAAAATCATTTCGTCAAGATGCTGGAGTCTCTTGATACACTCACAGGGGTTGTATTTGATTAAGGGAACATGATGGTAACCTACAGTGGCCTGGCTATTTGGGAATTACAGACCACAGTAAGACATAAGCCAAATGAAGTCTTTGCGGGGGAAAAAAACAGTACATTTTGCCAGCAGAAGGTCAAGTTTGTTATTACAGATTTGATTTTCTCTGTGCGATACCTGATGTGAAAGACCCATGACCTATTACAGGACACAGCATAGGTTGACTGTTCAACAACATGATGGCAATGTTATACTGAGCCATACCACTGTTATTACTACAACATGTTTTTTTTTAAATAAAACATTATTTAATAAATCTACTTGAATAATTCTTAAATCATTTCATTATTGCAAGATTAAATGGTCAATGTATTTAGTATGTTATCTTGTGGAGCCATTTATTTGTTCATGATCAGTGCTGATTCACTTAATGTACAGTACTTTTATTCAATAAACCAAGGGTGCATCTTAATCAGCTCCCTAGTTCAGGGCACTAATCAGGGAGTAGGCCATTTTAAGAGCCGTCTCAATTGCCGAATCCAGTGAACTGAAACGTTCACTCCCTAAAAAGTCCAACAAATGCACAGTGAAAACTAAAGCATGTTAGCCAACTCAACACACTTAATGACAAGCAATGGATTGAACCGTTATTTAATTAGAATTCAGTATAAGCATACATCAGGCTGGTAGTGAACATAATCTACCATTTATAATTTATTTATGAGTGACATGTTGCACAGATATATATATATATATATATATATATATATCAAGCAAAGTATTAATTATGATGAACTTTAAATAACATTTAGACTGCATTTAAAAACTGCATTCAAAAATAATGCCCTAAAAAAATATCTGAAATACAGTCATCAGTGTCCCAATGTGTAGTAAGCAAGGGTCCTTTCTGTCCTTACAGTGCCTGAATACATATACGATATTTATTGACTACCCATAGGAAGGAAAAACCAACACTATCTCACGACCAATTCGTACGAATTCGACGCATGATTAAAAAGTGTCTAATTCGCACTAATTTGTACGACCTCACTCGTACTAATTCGTACGATTAGTCTAAACCCACGTGATGGTTAGGTTTAGGGGCGGGGTAAGGGGTAGGTCATTTGTACGAATTCATTCAAATTGGCCAATTCGTAAAATATGTACGATTTAGCAAAATCATATTAATTCGTACGAGTGAGGTCGTATGAATTGGTACGAATTAGACACTTTTTAATCATTCGTCGAATTCGTACGACTTGGACTTCGACGAATGAGATCGGGTTGGAAAAACAGTTGTTTTATTGTCAATAATAATTTTTAGAGTGTCAATCTCTTTTGAGTGCCATTGTGAAACTGGTTTTCTATATGTCTAATCAGAAAAAAAGGTTTTCCACATATGAGAAAGGAAATAGTCTTAATCAGTCAAATTTAATATTTGGACCACATGTGTTGGGCAACTGAAATTGCTTTGTTGTGCAACTGACTGTGCTCAATGTACTCAGAAATGCAATTCTGCAAAATCCTCTTTCTGTCATTCCAAGTAAACATCCTGTGTGCTGTAGCCAATTCAAATCAAATTCACACTCTGAACCAATTTCTAAATCCACCTCGCATTCCAATCAAATCTGTCGTATGATTTTCAAGGGCAGACCACGCAGGTGTTTCTCAATTGCGTATGGGTTAAACCCCAATCTGTCAGCTGTCCGCATTTTCACAGTACAACGAAATTAATGTACAGAGGCAGCCATGTTCCTAAATGGCCGGGAGATGACAGAATGCCAACTAACGCTAACATGCTACATGCTCCTCAATAGCTGCAGAAATGATGTACACTCAAAGTCCTGCAGTCCAATTACTGTCACAGAGGCTCTTCTCAAGACTAATGTGCCCATAGTGGCCCATATCTCTTCCTCTCCCTCACTTTTCCTTCACACACCTAAAGAGGGGGAAGGCTGATTTCATTGAGTCATAATGTGACAGACTGGTGGCTACGGAAGCCTTTAAAAGCCATTATAGGTTAAGGCACATGCTAAGAGGACAGCACCCAAGAGCCTAATAACATAGGCCTTAGGATGAGAGGCAAGCTGATTGTACCATTAACACTGCCTATTAGCCAGAACCCTTGACATGTCGCCGTTTATTGCACGGGATCATGGCACTCCTCAATTGACTGCATTAGCCTCGCCCCAAAGGGACAGGTAGAGCCAAAACCGTGCTGAAGGCGGACTGTCATCTATTATTAGCCATCAATTATAACAAGGCCATTGGACCTTCAGAATTCCCGTGCTGATCCCTGTACTGGTCCTTTTCCACAGGCTGAGTGGAGAGGCTATGTGTCAGCCCTTAATTTTAGCCAGTGCCCCATGGGAGCAGACACTGTCACCTCCTTGAATTTCCTGCTAGTTGCTTGGCAGCTATCTTGTTGAGAGATGTAACCTCAGTACTTAGCGGCGGCTAAATGTTATCTCACACACTAGTGACCTGCAGACCCAAAGGAAGGCAATTGAACAATTTATCCTTATCGGTCACCCTTTAGGCCGTGTGTCCACCAAAGCGTTTTTCCACGCGCCTGGCGTATGTTTTCAATGAGAGCGCCGCGTTTTTTTAAACGCCATGAGCGTACCGAGGTGCTGAACGTTTTTTTTCACGCTGAAGTGCCGAGGGGCCAGCGTTTTTTACTGGTCGCTTGGAGTTGAAAAATTTTCAACTTTGAATAAAACGCAGCACTCATCACTGTCACTTTTTACCCAGCTGTCCAATCACAGTGGAGGAGGGGCGGGATTAATACCACACCGACCAACTGTCACAACATTCAACTACTGCTGGATATTCTGTATTATAGCAACGAAATGTCTCAACGGAAAAAACGCTGCGCTGCCAAAACGCTCTCAAGCGCCCAAAGCATGGCGTCTTCAGCAGAGCGTCTAGCATTTTCAGCTAGCTAAAAACGCTTTGGTGGACACACGGCCTTATGGTAACACTTTATGTTATGGTGTCCGTGATACAAACTAATTACTTAATTAATCACTTAGTATATGTTGTAATAACATGTAACTAAATGTAATTAACATAACTAAGTTATGGAACAGCCAGAACTTACAGATTGTCTTTATGCACATGTAGCTACTGTTACACATATGTAACATGCCGAGTCGGTTACAAACGTGTTACAGATTTGGTACTGTGTAATTACACAATAAAGTACTTAGTACTACACATAGTAGTACTAAAAGTACTTAACTATGTTACTAAGGTCTGGAAAAGCCTACAGTTACGCATGGTAATTTTATACGTTATTTAGCATTACGTACATGTTACATAAAATAAAGTGTATCAAGAAGTGCACTTCATGTGTATCTATTCCTTATTCATCTGAATTAACCCACTAGTTAAATACGTCTTAAATACAATCAGTAGCTTCCTAATTACATTAAAATTACAAAATATTACACAGCTAAGCTACTTAAAATAAAGTGTATCAAGATTGTACTTAAGTGCACACTTCATCATACCTTATCCATCTGTACCTTAGTCTGAATGAACTTAGTTCACAGCTTAAATACATTCTGTAGCTTATTAATTACATTAAAATTACACAGGTATAAGCTAATAAAGTGTATCAAGATTGTACTTAAGTGCACTTCATGTATCTACATACCTTATCCATCTGTACCTTAATCTAGTTTATAGCTCAAATACATGCAATAGTTTACTAATTACATTAAAATGACAGAGTATTGTATTCTGTAATATAGACCGACTCGGCTTGTTATATATCTGTAACAGTAGCTGCCTATTACTCGTGCATAATTACAATCTGTATGTACAGGCTGTTCGATAACTTAGTTGCGTTAATTACATTTTGTTACAAGTTATTACAACGTCTAATACTAAGTAATTAAGAAATTAGTCGCGGACACCGTAAAATAAAGTGTCACCCTATATATTATTATTTATTGTTACTATTATTATTATTATTGCTATTATTACTATTTTTAATCCATAATTGTGTTTTAATAATAATAATATTCATTATTAAAAATAATAATAATCCAAAAATAATAATTTTCAACCTTTTGATGAATTCTCGCTAAAAGAGTGCAACAAAACATTTAGCTTTAGATCACTGCAAATGTATTGTAACTATATATCTTATTGGACTTTTTGAAGATGTCCTGAGTCAAAGCAGGAAACAGACAGGGAGAAACAAAGTGAGAAATGATCCTAAAAAGACAGCGATAAGAAACGGAGGAAGTTTAGAAGAGGGAGAGAGGAGAGAGATCAGATGTTGGATCTTACAGTGCCAGCATGCTGAGACAAAGGGAGAGAGAGAGGCCTTGGGAGAGAGTGGATCCATACAGCCCAGATCGAATGATGCAGATTTGAGACAGAGTGAACTCAAGTGGAGATAAAATGACAACACAAGCTTTTTCCATCGACCTTGGGCTTGAAAGCCAGGCCATGAGTGGGCAAAAGGAACTAACGTGTCACATAGTATGTGATAAGACATTTTGAGTGTAATATGACCCCACTCGCAAAGCACTCTGTAGGTCAAAAGTGAGCCAGGCTTGGTTAGGAGTCGAGAACTAATGGTGACAGAGTAAAATGCCCTAAAAATCAGCAGTATCTGGGCTTAATCTCCTTTTCCATAGCACGCATTAACAAGGATTGGCACACACATACTATGTCAGAGGTCGCACGCCTCTGGAGCAACTAGGGGTTAAGTGTCTTGCAGGGACACATTGGTGTCTCGAACCTGGGTATCTCACACCAAAGGCATATGTCTTATCCACAGCGCCATCATCACCCCCTCAAATAGTGACGCTTTTGCAAATGCGTAGACATCCAACGCACATTAAAACCTTCCACCGCCAACTAGCGTTTCGGAGCAGTACTGCAGAGAAAACCAAGACCTGAACACAGAAGTATAAAGGCTCACGACGGCGTCGCCTACGTGCGTATAGCCTGCGCCGTACACTATGGCATACCCTCGACGCAGAAGTATAAATTGGCCTTTTCTCCTAATCTGTAATATTATTATTAAGATTCTCTCCATCCTCTCTTAATGGGTATTCCAGCAAACCTTTTCCAGATCTGACTAGTTAACTGTTGATAACCAGCCTGTTAGACTTTATACTAAGCAACAACAGTCAAACAAATCCAATTGTTGTCATTTACAAGCAAAGGACAGCTTTTTCTCAAGGAACCGATCTGTTCGATGCCTGAAAAGCAGATTTTTGAGCAGATCGAAAAAGTGTTGCTGGCAGGCATCGCTCTCAAGACTCATGCAGTGTGTAATTAGAGATTGTACTGACATCAGACTAATGGAGGAACATCTCAAAATTGCAGCCATTGAATGAGGCATGATACGTTCTGGAGAGCAAGCGGCATGATGCAAGTATTATTATCCTTATTAGACAGTTATAGTACACAATCACTCTTATATTCTTAAAATAAAATGTGGTCTACCAAAAGCTACTGTCTGCTGATGGATAAAGGTCACCTCCCTGAAATCTGTTCTGTAAGCGAATAGGTGAGTGAGTTTAACTGTTACAGTTTCAGTGAATTTTCTGACCTTTTTAAAACACCCTATCTGCAGCTTTTCAATGTTCACACTCAGAAATCTCAGGATGAATTCAGCAGTTCATTTCCATTCTCTCTTTTTTTCAGCATAGTACTCTTGTGTAATAAATGTATATATATATATATATATATATATATATATATATATATATATATATATATGTAAACATATACATGGTAAAATGCTACAGACTGTTGCAGCAAACTGCTAAAAAAAGGTCTAGATTATACTTGATGTAATGATCCCTTGTTGTCCGCCCCGTGTTTCACTGTCTTCGTGTTAAAACTACATTTCCCATGATCCCCAGCACTCATCACTGCCAGCCCTG
Organism: Pimephales promelas; assembly: GCF_988280905.1. NCBI lineage: Eukaryota > Metazoa > Chordata > Actinopteri > Cypriniformes > Leuciscidae > Pimephales > Pimephales promelas. Next base: position 20,608,262 of record NC_142787.1, read on the forward strand.
TGTCATTGTGCTCACCTGATTGTAGTTTGTCATCATCATGTCTCCAGTGTATTTAAACCCTGTTTGTTCTCCATTCCCTTGTCGATCGTTGATGTTTGTGGACGCCTGTTTCCGTGCTCTTCCTCATGTTTATCCTGCCTGTGCTACCTTTGATGTTTTCCGTGTTTGCGGTTTGTTTCCCCATCGTGGGTATTTCCTTTGTTTGTATTTTGTCCTTTTAGTTTTCACTGTTATTAATAAATCACTGCATTTGGATCCAACCCCTTGTCTGCCTCCTCCTGCATCGTGACAGAACGATCGACCCATAATGGATCCAGCAGCGGTTTTCATCGAACTGGCCCAGGCTGATCTGACCGTTTGCGAGTATTCGCGTCTCTTCTCCACGGTCGCCATCTACTCCGGGTTCAACGACGCTTCCCTGAAGACCATCTACTGGATCGGGTTACCATCAGCCCAGTGTTGGGAAGCGCCAGAACACGGAGACCACACGTGGAGGGAGTACGTGAGTCTCGTCTTAAAGAAACTCGCGCCCGACGAACCACCCTTCGAGATCCCGGTTTTTGAGCCAGAGCCCACGCCTGCCATGGTCAGCGAGCCAGAGCCCATGCCTGCCACGGTCAGCGAACCGTTAGCCCCCGATGTCAGTGAGCCAGCGCCTGTCGCCTCGGCCGTCAGCGAGCCAGCGCCAGTAGCCTCCGACGTCAGCGAGCCAGCACCTGTAGCCTCCGACGTCAGCGAGCCAGCACCTGTAGCCTCCAACGTCAGCGAGCCAGTGTCTGAAGCCTCTGACGTTAGCGAACCAGCGCCTGTAGCCTCCGACGTCAGCGAGCCAGTGCCTGTCGCCTCCGACGCCAGCGAGCCAGCGCCTGTAGCCTCGACCGTCCCTGAGCCAGCGCCTGTAGCCTCGACCGTCCCTGAGCCAGCGCCTGTGGTCTTGTCTGTCCCAGTGCCAGTAGCCATGACCGTCCAAGAGCCAGCGCCAGTAGCCGTGACCGTCCAAGAGCCAGCGCCTGTAGCCATGACCGTCCAAGAGCCAGCGCCTGTAGCCATGACCGTCCAAGAGCCAGCGCCAGTAGCCGTGACCGTCCAAGAGCCAGCGCCTGTAGCCATGACCGTCCAAGAGCCAGCGCCAGTAGCCGTGACCGTCCAAGAGCTAGTGCCAGTACCCGAGCTTTCCAGAGCTACGCCTTCTGAGCTTTCCAGAGCTCCGCCCTCAGAGCTTTCCAGAGCTCCGCCTTCCAAGCTTTCCGTGCCTCCCAGAGCTCCGCCTCCCGAGCTTTCCAGAGCTCCACCTTCTGAGCCCTCGGAGCTTTCCAGAGCTCTACCCTCCGAGCTTCCTGAGCCTCCCAGAGCTCCGCCTCCCGTGCTTTCTAGAGCTCCGCCTTCCGAGCCTTCCGAGCTTTCCAGAGCTCCGCCCTCCGAGCTTTTCAGAGCTCAGTCTCTCGAGTCTCCCAGGGCTCCTTCCCCCGAGCCTCCCAGGGCTCCGCCCCTCAAGCTTCTCGAGCCTCCCAGGGCTCCGCCCTTCAAGCCTCTCGAGCCTCCCAGGGCTACGTCTCTCAAGCCTCTAGAGCGTCCTACGGCTCTGCCTCCTGAGCCTCTCTCAGCTCCGTCTCCAGAACCTCATGAGCCTCCTACGGCTCCGCCTCCAGAGCCTCCTACGGCTCCGCCCCCAAAGCCTCCTGAGCCTCCCACGGCTCCACCTCCTGAGCCTCCAGAGTTTCCTAAGGCTTTTCTCCCGGAGCCTCCTACGGCTCCGCCTCCAGAGCCTCCTATGGCTCTGCTCCCAGACCACCCAAACCTGTCCTTGCCCTGTGGCCAGCTCCCAGGCCCCCTGAACCGGTCCCTGTCCTGTGGCCACCTCCCAGGCCCCCTGACCCAGTGCCCTTTGTGCCCCCCTGGACTGCCTGCCTGCCCTCTGTGCCCCCTTGGACTACCTGTCTGCCCCTCGTTGCCCCCCTGGACTGTCTATCTGCCACACGTTGCCCCCCTTGGACTGCCTGTCTGTTTTCTGTGCTCCCTTGGATTGCCTGTCTTGCGTCCCTTTGGTTTTTCTAATTGTCCCTTGTATCTCCTTGGTTTGTCTCTGTGTCCTTTGTGCCCCCCTTCATCTGTCTGTTTTCCCCCGGGTCTACCCCCTCACTCCTTGGTCTTTTTCTTCTTGTTGTTGGTTCTTCGGGTTTTTTCCCCTCTAGGACCGTCTGGAATCCGGTCCTTTTGAGGGGGGCCTATGTAATGATCCCTTGTTGTCCGCCCCGTGTTTCACTGTCTTCGTGTTAAAACTACATTTCCCATGATCCCCAGCACTCATCACTGCCAGCCCTGTGTCATTGTGCTCACCTGATTGTAGTTTGTCATCATCATGTCTCCAGTGTATTTAAACCCTGTTTGTTCTCCATTCCCTTGTCGATCGTTGATGTTTGTGGACGCCTGTTTCCGTGCTCTTCCTCATGTTTATCCTGCCTGTGCTACCTTTGATGTTTTCCGTGTTTGCGGTTTGTTTCCCCATCGTGGGTATTTCCTTTGTTTGTATTTTGTCCTTTTAGTTTTCACTGTTATTAATAAATCACTGCATTTGGATCCAACCCCTTGTCTGCCTCCTCCTGCATCGTGACACTTGACATCCAAAACCAGTGGTTTTGATAACAGCCCTTACCTGCTTAAATTAGAGAGTTAATCGTCAAATGATTGTTTTCTTTAAAAAAATAAGTACTGCACATATCAAGCTCTCATTTTGCTGAATTAAATGTAATTGCTTTTTATATTAAATTTAAATTGCTTTTTATCAATTAAATGTAATTGATTTGATATTATCATTGGCATAATATAAAATGCTGTCTTTAAAAAAAACACATGAAATTGCTTAAATAACAAAAGCACTTGAGCTGCATAAATTTCACAAGCTTAAGTACAACCTGGTGATCTTGTGATCCAGCATGAAATGAGAAGAACCAAAGAGTTTCATTCAATGGAAGCAATAACATTTAACCATCTGTACAAAGGAGTTTAACATGATTAATGTCACAAATTTGCTTATTTAATTGCTGAGAAATGGCAGAATCTTCATGTTTGTTTAAATGTTGTTGTTTTTTTTTTCATATTTTCAAAGTGGTCTCATTTTTCAGGCCCCCACTTTGTATGTTTTTAACACAGTCTCATCCCAAGACGTCATACAACTGATGCTTTTTACCATACGTCAACATCCGCCGTTTTAGGGTACCCTTTAACGTCAGTTAGATGACGATCCTGCATCATCCAACTGACGCTTTACCTTTAACGTCAGTTAGGTGACGGGATAGGTTTAGGTCTGGGGTTAGGATTAGATAACGTCATCTAACCGACATTTAAGGGTACCCTAAAACGGCGGATGTTGACGTATGGTCAAAGGCGTCAGTTGTATGACGTCTTGGGATGAGACTGCGCTGATGTTTTATGTGTGTGTGTTTAGCATATCAGGATCAATCCAAGCATAATAAAAGCTCATTTTTGCTTTTACCAAGTAAAATTGACTCTAAATGCTCTGAAATTGAGGAAATTGAGGTTGGTTATTAACAACAGCATGCAACAATCGTCATTCCAAAAATACATTACCAGTTTGTAGAGTCCTGTTGTGATTAAAAGTTCTCACCAGGGTTAATTTGCCTCTCTAAAACAAGATGGGCATGACCAGATAGTGCAAGTAAGGCTGCTGGGTCTTACAAGCTGATACTACATATATATATATATATATATATATATATATATTAAAGACATTTTAGCAGATGGCATGTAAAAACATTCTCCAAATGAAAAAAACTGACAAAATGACAGAGAAATATGGCTTTTATTTTAAATTACTTAAGAATCACATCTGTTTGCGTATTCCCATAGCTCCTTCTCACAGCAGCGTGTGGCCATTCAGAAAAACATTATTTGCTTATGGAAATTGATTGCGATTCATTGCGAGCCCTACATGAGTGAAGATGGTGTTTACATTGTGAAAAAGCTTCAGGCTTGTGTGAAATTTAAAAAGCACAGACCTTATCAAAGTATTCAGTGACCCCAAAAATCATTGACTCACTGACAAATAGTTTACCTCATTAAGAAATAGGCTAAATACTTAAAAGTTTTAAAATTATGTACACTAAAATGTATTGTCTCAACAAAAAAAATAATAATTTCAAATGAAATTGTGTTCAACCAACAAACTATATTGAATTTCAGGAACTTCACATGTAACATAAACACACATTTTTTAAGTTGATTACCCCCCAAATTAAGTTGCTTCAACTACTTGATGTCACGCGTCTTTGGTTGTAGAACACGCACTTCGAAGATGATTATTCAAAATACAGTCTTTAATAAAGTAGCAAACTCAAGGAAATCAATGGAATCACAAATACATTCAACACAAACAATAACCAACAAGGACTTAACAGAAAAGGGAGCATACACATAGTAAATGAGGAAATTAAACAGAAACAGCTGGAAGAAGATGAACTAATCAGAAACCATAGTAAAGGAGAACTCATACAGACATGACAGAAATGACTAAACAGAACATATTGTGACACTTGAGCCCTGGAGCAAATTAATCTTTTTTAATCTATTTTAGTTCAAATCAATCACTGTGCATGTTATATTTCACTTAGCATGTATATTTCATGAACAAATACTCTCATGGGATGAAGAATGCAGTCATATCAGTGTATTTAATACCGATAAACCAATAAACATTTTTGTCTGGCCAAATAACACTCAACAGTAATGGCCAATATCATTATCTACTTAGAATAATAAAAAAAGAAAAGACAATTTAAACACTACAAAGTTCTTAATTGGAAAAGCATGGTTAAAAAAAATAATAATTTATAAAATAAAATGATATAAAATAATTTGTAGTCAATTAATGAAATGAACAGTACTGCTAACCCATGTGGTCATGAGGCAAAGTATCCTACATTTAAGCACTAAAAAGTAGGGAAATACGATTAAAAAGCATTGCAAAGGAAGCCAAGAAAAGTTTAATTTGTTTGCAACATGTACATTTTTTGGAAATTAACACAATTTGTAACTGCACATGAAGTGTCCAAATACTTTTATATTTGTGGCATTACAGTGTGTAATTAATGGAGAAAGGACATAAATGGTATTTGTTTAGAGTAAAGTTATTGCTGTGATGAGCAATTAAGCTGCACTGAGCAAGTTAAAAAATCAAATGATGAATATGTTTCCATGGGAACACTCATATTTCATGTTGACTCCCTGTACTCCTCTTTACCACTTCTCCCTTTGGCTTTCATGAAACATAGAGACAAAGAGATTCACTAAGTAGTCTAGTTATGAAAATTAATATGCCCAATCTTTCCATTACACTTTAAAACGTTGCGTGGGTTCCATATGGGTTTTGTGATGTTATGTGATGATTTTTAGAGAAAATATGGACCTTATGTAGCCCCGCCCCTTTTAGACATTTCGCTCGTTGTCTTTTGACTTCCGGTCTGTATTTTCACAGCGATCTTGCATAGGTATGAATGAACTGCTCGTAAAAAATTCCCGGTCGACATTTGTTAAGACATCTGCTTTACAATGCTTATGATAAACATTACAATGCTCATGATAACTTTTGTTAACTCTACAAAAAGTAAATTCAAGGTGTTCAAATAAAATAGAAATATGCAGAGCGACCGCAAAAACGGAAGTTCAAAGACAATATTCTAAAGATGACGGTGCCCACGTTTCTCTGGTGCATAAGGTCTATATTAAGCCCCACGGAGCCGTGTTTTACAGTAAATTTAGAACAGCTAAGGGGTGTTGTTAGGCGTGACGTGGAGCGGATTTTACTCCATAAAAATATTCATAGTAATAATTATTTTATTCATAAAATAAACACTGACAATAAAAAAATATAACATTATATAGCCTAACACCTTTTACATTCCTCCGCCAAGCAAAGTAGTTCCAAAGAGGTTGCCAAGCAACACTTGCTGCAACAAAGAATCACGAACGGCAGTTGTGCAGCAATGGGCTATATGCACGCATAAGTTCCGCATTTGACGTAAGGATGCTCGTCCATTTCCGGTTGTGTAGATTAAAGCGGAGGAAAACCGGAGAAAACGGGATTATGGCAGAGTCTTCAATATTTACTGTCCTCCCGTCTTTGAAACGAAACGTACATACGTTTAGATGTAATTTTATATATAGTTATGTTTATTTAATATAATTTTAAAAAGAAGCATTAAACACAACGAGGGGTGTCTGTTTTATCTGTTTTTGTGACTAACGTTTCATTAGTATAACCATGGAGTATAAAATTCAATATAAGTTCTCGGTATTGCATTGGACTCTATGATCGGCGGAAGTTATCGAGCATCCTTAATCCTTCACCGGAAATAACGCCGTGCATAGAGCCCATACACTGATTTCACGCAGCCACCATTTTGAAATCGAAAGCGAGGCTCCAGTGGGAAGAACCCCGGAAGTACAGCTAGACAACAATGCCTTGGACTACCAACCTGAAGCTGCTGCCGTGATTTACACTATTGGATGTAAATATCCAATACAGGATTTAGGTTGCTCCTGCTTCTTTTTTTACTTTCTAGATTATATATATATATATATATATATATATATATATATATAAATTTCACTGTATAGTCTTAAATATGAAAGAAATGTAAGTACATTTTTAGAATAACTTATTTCTACATTAAACACAACAATACACCAACGCATTCATGACTGTGATTAAAGGCAGCACTTCAAAATAACGGCTGAAATCAGCGTATACTAATGTAATGTGGTAACAGGTGTATGTTTGTTGAGTAATTTACACCGGCTTCAAATGCGGCTCAACCAATCAGAATCAAGGACCGTAACTATCCCTTTTATAAATAAAAACACATGTCTGTATTAAAGAAAAAAAATATATATAAACACGTATTTGGAATGTAATTAAATAACAAGTAGCCTACTTTGGGTGTCTTGTTCATTATATTTATTTTAATATAAACCAACAGAACTTAAATTATATCCAGTTGATTAGCAATACTGTGCATGAGTGTGAATCCCGCGACATCAGTCTTTGGTGTCAGATCCACTGCGAGAAGAGAGAACTGTCCGTTTTGCCTGCACTTTTTTCATTCCTCCCCTCTCGCTGCTTCCGCGGCCGCCTACTCTAGCAAATATTTCAGGCTGGCAAGGCGCATCTCAAACAAGCCTACTGTCACATAAACCACGTGAAATCCGCAGACTGAAAGGAATTGTCATTTCATCGTATTTCAATCGGATATGCACTAAAAATAGGTTGAACAGTCTGAACATAGCCTTTGAACATCTCCGGCGTAGTATAGGCTTTGAAAATAAGTGTTTATTTTTCAAATAATTAACTTTTATACCAGTTCTTCTGTAAGCAATAGCAGAGACTATTTATATAGAGACATGCCACTTCCTCAATCCTTAATACAAATGTATATGGAAAACCCGTAACACCAAAGATGGCGGTTGTATCCAAATGCCCCGCCCCTCCCGCTGGACAGCCAATCGTCTGCTTTTAACGGTCAAGCCGGGAAACATTTAAATACGTAACTGTTTGAAAAGGCGGCAGATTAGATCTGCAGTGTATGTGTGCGTTGTGTAAATATCAGACATCCCAAGTCTCCCAGAAGTTCCGGGTGTCTCCCACAGATTGATAGAGGCTCGCTGATGCCCGCAAATTAGTTCAAATCTCCCAGAATTTAGAGCGAGCGAGCAAGAGAGCGCATTTCAAACTGTGGAGCGCGTGCGCGACAGAGAGCGAGAGAACCCTTGCGCATTAGCAAAAGTATAACCTGTGGGAAAACGGCGTTTTAAACCTTATTTTAGTGCAAAGTCATCAAACTTTTTCAGCGATTTTTATTCTATTTTACTGCTGTTTCTATACATGCAGTTTTTATGTCTCGTGACCAGTGAAAGTGCAGTTCTGAGTCTCTGCCCATTCATTTAGATAGGAGCCTGGTCTTGTTAAGTCCGAAATAGCTGCCCGGAGGCGTTGCCAAGATGGCGGCGAGTGGCATGACTTGCCTGAAAGGACTTTGGCAATAGCCTATAATGGATATTTTCAACACAGAAATAATGACATTGTCATGACAACTGTTCTCTCTTGGTCAGCCTGATCAAAGCAATCTTTTAATGATTAATCGTGCAGCTCTACTTCCAAGCTATCAGTCCTTTATATGAGTGTCTAATGTCATATTTGAGACCATTCTTGATTTTTACAAATGAATTGCATATTCACAGACTAAAAATCAACAAAAATAGACCCAAACACTCTGACGTGAAATATTTCTATAGCCTAAACTGTGATGAATTGTGGTTAGTCAGTAACTTGGTTTTGGGTGAAGCGGTTTGTGCTCAGAGCTCAGGGAACATAATTAGTCTGGCAAGATCTAAGAGATAGATTACATTTGTGTGTGTGTGTGTGTGTGTGTGTGTGTGTGTGTGAGAGAGAGAGAGAGAGAGAGAGAGAGAGAGAGAGAGAGAGAGAGAGAGAGAGAGAGAGAGAGAGAGAGAGCGAGAGAGAGGAGACCAAAGGTGCAGAACATCCCGTTTGATAGCAGTGCTTTCTCTGTTCCTGTATTGCTACAAAAGACAGATAAACATTTTTGACAGCAGAGATTCGTGTTGTATCATAGAATAATTATGTAGCCTACTTGGATGCCTGTTTGCCTGCTGTCAGGGACTTTAATACTTTCAGATGTTAAAAAAATACAATACACTGCAGAAGAGAACTCAGAGAAGATAAAGAAGCAGAATCATTTTCAATGCCAATTAAAGTCATGGCATTTTAACATTTAAAACCAATGACAATAAATAAAACGTCAATTTTTACCATTTAAGTACAATTTTTAAAAGCACTTTTAAAAAAGCGACTCCAATGTCATCCAACTCCAATGTTATTAAAAAAAAAAAAAATATATATATATATATAGAATAAATCATTCCAACTTTGACCCAATATTCTTGGCACTGTTGTGATGTTCAGACTTCTCAGTTTCATAAACATAGCATTTAAATGCACGTGCATGCTGAATGCAAACTGATTTGTGAACTCTTGAGTTTATTTGATCACAGCATATTCTGTTTAGGTGGGAGGTCACCCCTGCCGTTACAGAGTAAAGCAGAGTTCAACTTTCCACCTTTTTAAAGAAGCCTTCATGCTTTGTCGATCTCCAGCTGAGCGTGTACCTGCGGTACAGAGAGCAGCTCTGTAAAAGGTAAACCAGCAAGATATCTCACACAACCCATCAATGAGCTTTCCTACCCATACAATCATTTCCATTTAGCAAACCTCAATTCAAGGCATCCTGAGGGGTACTGTAGAATCCATTAACTCGCTAACACTGTGCAACACCTGATCAGAAGTCAGAGTCAATCCAGAGTCCTACTGAATTCACACACTTAGAAAGAACAATGAGTGGGCCCGAAAACTGGTGTCCTGCATCAACAACAAAAAAAGAAAGGGGGGAAAGCCTTCTTCTTCTTAATCTTGGTGCTTTTTTTATGTGTTGACAGCTTTAAGTTGGCATGAGAGCGGGAGTCAGTCTCTTGATACATGCATACACAAATTGAGAATCTGTTTAAGTGTTTTTCATGAAAACATTATTGAATCTTTTGTTCTGCTCTCGGAGGGATGATTTTGCTCCTTTGAAATACTGGAAATGGGTTATATTGGGATGAATCATGGCCATTTTCAGGCCACATGCACTCTGCAACAACAACAACAAAAAAACAGAAGTATTGTGTTCCTGTGTCTCATCCATGATTGCTCACTTATTTGTGGATTCAGGGCTAACTTCCGTTTGGGAGAAGCAACGTTAATGTTCTAAATGTGAGTGTAAACCAAAAATATAAAACAAATATTTGTATTTCAATTATGATATTATTGTGACAGATATGTTCAGTTTGTAATCATGTTTTTTTAATTTGTTTTCATTCATCTTAAGTGTTCCTTTGTATCCTTTTTTCCGCAACTCCTTGGTTGGCATGGTTTTGGTCATAGTTCCTTGGTTTCAGCTGTGTTCATTTAATCATTGTGTTTGAGTTCCTATTTAAGTTGTACCATCATGTTCATTCTCTGTCTGGTCACATTTGCATTTGGGGTGTTTTTTCTCTGCCCTACTTTGGATTGTCTTGTGGATTATTATTATTAAATATTACGTGTGATCTTTTTCATCTGCCTCGAGTCTGTTCCTGCACACCTATTGCTGACAATTATATTGTATGCACACAGAAATCTACACAGATTTTAATGCTGCTGTAGTCTACCCATTTTCTTGTTTTCACAAAACATTATTTATAATAATCAATGTTCTACAGTCAGAATTAAAGTTCGTTTAAAAGAATGAAACCAAATTATAGCTTTTTAAATCAACATTAAAATATTTAAAGCACAAATAAGCTTGATACAAAATATAAAATATTTTTCTATTCAACTTTTCCAATGCTTGTTATACATAGCTTCTTCATTACAGAAATAGATAACTCTATTAATCTCACATTTTACAACTATAAGCGTTCAAAACGTACAGTTGCTCACCAATTGGGATTAATAGAGTGCCGAAGTGATGACGTCACTTTGTAGGACAACTCGGAAGTTAGCGGCGCAAGGGTTCCCTTGATTGAAAAGCTATGCATTTTCCCTATAGACTTTTGGAAAATCACAAAAAATAAGATCTGAGAGTTGTGACCCTTACACGTTTTGTCTATCAAGATCATCTTTAAAAGTTAATCTAACATTTATACATTTTGAAGCCTATATAAAGTAAAAAAAACACACACACACAATAAAGTTTAAAAAACACAAGCAGGTTGTAACTGGTGTGTTTTATGTCATGTATCAAAACGTGAAAATATTTAGAGGCTTTGTTAACCACAGACCTTATTTCAGGCGATTTAGCAAAAACCCATTCAAAAATCCCATAGACTTTAGAGCGAGGTAACCAGGAGTGGAAAAATGCTAACTCACTTCCACATTTTGGCCTACAAAGTGACGTGATAACTTTAGCACTCTATGATTTTGATAATGACATCACGTCCAATCAAATGCAGAGTCTAAAGCGCCCCGCCCCCAACATTATAAATACACAACGCATTCTCACCCCAAGGCGTCACCTTTGACCATGCTTCAATATTTGACGTTTTAGGCGCCCTTTAGCGTCACTTACATGACGCGATCCTACGGCGTCATCTAACTGACGCTAAAGGAAAGCGTCAGTTAGAGGACGCGGTTAGGTTTAGGTGTGGGGTGGGGGTAGGGTACACGCGATCCTAGGGCATCATCTAACTGACGCTAAAGGGCGCCTAAAGCGTCAGATATTGAAGCATGTCCAAATGCTTCCCAAGGCGTCAGTTAAGTGACGCCTTGGGAGTGAGAATGGGCTGAAATACACGCTGAAGCTGCAGCTAAAATTGGTCACTTTGTTCACACATTTACTATTTTCCACGGTAGGTGCGTTCCATTCGACAGGGTCCCTACGCAGTGTTCACTGCTCCCTACTCCCTGAACACGGTATAGCTGAAGTGGACTTCACTGACTTCCTGTGAAGTGATGTATTGATGTTCCCTTATTCCCTATGCCGTTTACAGTGCCCTTTTCGAACTGAACATGTTCGTTCCCTTCGAATTGGAATCTCACTTAAGATGGCGAAATACCCTGTGAAGTCCACTTCGCAGTCCACTTACGGTCGAATGGAACGCACCTAGGGTGAATGGCACGTTCACTATATAGGGGATAGGGAATGATGCAGACACTGTAAATATATTCCACTTGGGCAAATGAAATCCTCTTTCACGTTAGTGTCACACAAACAAGTGCGCACATAGTCTGCTCCAGTCCAGAGACACGATTGCACAGAGTGGATTATATAGACAAGTCGGACCTATTTGTATTTTGCACAGAATGCTGTATTTTAAAGCGATATGGAGTAGATTAGGAGGAGAAACTGTTTGAGATTAGGAGGAAACCGCAGCTTTACTGAGCTCAATGGCTCTGGCCTATCTGTGATATAAACTAAATGCTATTGGATATTTTAAAAAAGTGGAGGAGTTGTTCGATATGTCCCGTGCTATGTTCCTGTTTCAGTGGAAATTACATCAATATATTGAATAATGCTGTGCATCCCAAGGCACATCAGTGGGCCTTTGATGATCCTATAGTGTGATTATTTTTTACATTACTGAGGTGTGCATGCTAATCAGCTTCAGCTGAGACAATTAAATTCACTGACATTTCAGCAAGAAATAGACAGACAGTAAAATAAAATACCTTTCTTATGGTGAGAAAGAACAAGGATCAAGTAACTTGGGGTTTAAAGATGTAAAAAAATTAAGTTTGTACAATTTAAATTTAAATGCTGCAGTTTTTGTGTAAATAAAGTAATTAGAGGTCAAAAATCTTATTGTTTGTAGCAAATGTCAGCTTCAACTTTCATGCACTCCAGATTATTCAATGTATCACCCACTTGTGGAACAGACAATATCTGTTCAATAGGGCCTACTTCCACTGACATACTTTACCAATACCAACTATATTTTACATTTTTTAATAAATTGGTAAAACTATTCTGAACAATGTGTTTACAAACCATTCCGAATCGTTTTGCGCAGTTCTGACTCACCGACTCACTTCAACGAAGTGAATCATGGCAGTTAAAAAATGGGACAGTAAAAACATTGATATCGACTGCTCCAGACACGTCGAACCACCAGCCACCTTGGAACGGACAGTGTGTCGTCACTTACAGTACGAATCAATGACTATACGTTTACATGCAGCCAATTTTCGGGTTATGGTCGGGTTAAGGTCACTATTCGGGTTTCTGAAACATTAGGAATAACCCGTTTACATGCGTGAGCAAAGAGAGTTTCTCCTGTATACATGGAATTGCAATATCCCGATGGAAACGGCGACGCGCGGTTAGCGTCTAGACGTACAGACAAACTTAAGTCGCAAAATGCGTCATTCCCGTGAGATCGGGTTGGTCATTTCAGATTCTTCTTCCTGTATCCAAAGACAACAACAACAGCAGCATGCGGATAATGAATAGTTCGGGGCAGATAGCGGTTGCCTTTGTTTGCGCTTTGATGCTGGTAATATTACTGACCTCGCTCCAAAAGTATGCTGTGCTGTGTCTCGCCATGTTTACTTCCGGTATACTGCACGCGGATTTTTGTATGCGCCGAGAAGTTTCTCTACTCAAAAGACCAAGATTCCTTGCGAATAGAACATGCGCAGAACACAAATCACTAGGGGATATGCCAATACGCGTTTATATGACCAAAAATTCGGGTTAGAAAAGGGGTACCCCAGGTATAATATCCCGTTTTTTTTAAAATCCGGGATATGAGCATATTTCGGGTTTTTGCCGGTGTTTACATGGCCGTTCGCGACTGGGTTATTGCTAATATCCCGGTTTTGAACGGGTTATTGGCTGCATGTAAACGCAGTCTGCCACAACATTGCGCAGCTTCTGGTCGTGAAACCGCCACAGATTTAAATTTCCCAAAGAAATGGGATAACCTTGCACAGATGAGAATGTGTTGGTTTGTGTTTTTAGAGGCAATGTATTAACTCAATATTACATGTTTTTACTATGGTAGCCAACTTTGAATGTTTTTACTTTTACTCAGGTAACTTTTTAATGTTGTGTTAGCTGACAACTTTGTCTTGTAGTATTGTATTGGTTTAGCAAAATCCTCTGTGGACTTCTATTTCATACATAGATGTTCATACATGTGTCTAACTACACTTGCAGACAGTCAACTTTGCTTTCGAATGTTCACGTCCCCGTTCCACTATGGTGGACATGCAGCTTACATATAGTGGCCCATTGAAACAGCTGCTAATGAGCCATCTATCTAGTATCTGTGACTATGAGTAAACAGAATTCATAAAAAACAAAGCAGGCCTTAAAAATTGTTTTACATATTAAAGCATATAATAGCCTATTGTACGCCAATATTGTACGCCAATATGTCAGGGACAATCACCTCATGAAGCGACAGAATATTTTTGAAATGAACCAAGTAGGACTTCCCATCACATCAGTTAAAGGCAGGGTTGCTAACTCTCACACATTGTGACACTCACGCTTTCAGCATCAATCTCACGCTCTCACGCACACGCAAGAAATGCCATGCCAAAATCAATTTTTCTCCCCTCTCAATTCGTTTATTTTCTTTTGATGACTAGACCACAGCATATTAAAGAGCCCCTATCATAGCATTTGAAATGTTCCTATTTTTGTTTTGGGAGTTCCTAAAAACAGTTTAACGTGCATGCAAGGATAAAAACCACTTTATTTGTCTTATAATATGCAATTATTTTTACCCGATATGCTCAACGACTCCCAAATGATTCGTTCGACAATTCATTTTCCCAAACACCTCCTTTGAGTGACGCGAATCTGCGCCGATTGGTCAAATGACCCAGTCAATTGTTATTGGTAAACCGTAGGCAGAGACTGTCGGCAACGGAACGCCCATAACCAGGATTATAAACGTGTCAGAAAAAGTGCACTTTCGACACGGACCCTTATGCCTAGTTCACACTACATGATTTTAAAATGTCGGGCTGAACTGTGCAGTTCACACTCAGTGGCGTAACTTTGTTTAAATAAATGAATCACGTGACACGTGAATAAAAACATAAATCCGACTTTAAAACATGTCCAGTGGAATAGCCTATACAGAAAGTCCTGTAAAATTAAACGAATAAATTGACCTAATAATATGAATAAAAATTATAAAAACAAAAATATCCATAAAAGTTTTAAAAGTAAATTAACTATTAAGCCAGAATGTTGATAACTGATTTTTTGCAGAACACACACGATTAAAATTTAAATTGGCTTATATCCATTGTACACAAAAAACTGCTGTACAATTAAACGAATAAATGGGCCTAATAATATAAATAAAGATAAAAAAAATAAGTGTATAAACAAAAATGTAAAAAAAAATTAAATAAAATAAAGGCCTACATAAACATTTTAAAAGTAAATTAAAAAAATGAAATTAACTATTAGGCCAACATTTTGATAACTAAACGTTTGCACAGTGCTCACAAATAAAATAAAATGATGCTTATATCAATTGTACAAAAAAATGCTGTAAAATCAAACGAATCAATGGGCCTAATTATATATAAATTAAACTTAAAAAAAAGAAAGAAAGAAAGAAAATGAATTGCTTTCCTTGTCTACAGTTCTTTTGAGTTCACCTTCAAGAACACAAGTTTGGACAATGTCTGAGGCTTCAGACTCATGCGGTGGTTGCGGAGAAAACCGTCTCTGCCCTTGCAGACCCGCTTGGGATGCTGAACACAATGCGAGCTTCTTTAGCCAGGAAAAAAAATGGAGTCAGACTCGTGGTGTGAGCGGAGCGAAATTGGAGCGGGAAATAGGGCGACGCTCAGTCCTTTTAAAAAATGCCCATTTGCGCTCTGTCCAAGATCCGCCCGCTCGCGCTCCACTCCGCTTACATGCTCTGCACCGGAACGAACAAATAGTCTCCGAAACGGATTGAAGCGCGCATGTGAAGATGTGAAGACTGTGTGTGAGCCACGGGATACACTGTAACCGCGCTACCGATCGCAAGCGGCAAAGAGCACTTTGATCACTTGATTTAAAAAATAACGTATTTCAGGGCTAGATCGCTTCTTTTATTTTACAAACGAACTAAATTGATGGTCTTTCAGTTGGAGATGTTTTATTTATTTCTACTGTTAGATCCGTGCCGCGAGAGCTTTTAAAAGTGGTGGGGACAATATCGACCCTGGCAAAAAGTGGTGGGGACATGTCCCACCCGTCCCACCCGCAAATTACGCCCCTGTTCACACTACATGACTTGCTCTCAGTGAAATCATGAGTGTTCAAGTTGTTTAGCTGTTCACACCACACAACACAAAGTGATTGATCCACAACAGGAGGTAACTCACTACACGAGTTAACAACGCACTACATAGAGATACAACCACGATCGGATGATAAGGGCATATCATTTGTGACTCAATGAGAGCTGTTTCAGTACTATAGTACGGTCTAAATCCTGAAAATAATCAAACAAATAACGAGTTGACAACAACACGATTCTATCTGGTCTAGAAACCATGTTTTGTAATGAAAAACCACGCAATAAAACGAACCAGAAATTACGCGAAACTGCAGAGAAGAACACAACACGCGAATATGGACGTCAGACAGAAACTAGTGCTGCACACTGTTTGCTCGACGATCTGCTCTGAGAAAAAAAAAATGCAAAAAAGAAAAAGTAAGATTTACCTGGTGTCCTCAACCCATGCGTTGCTATGATTGGCTATACTCATGACATCACTGAGATTGAGTCGTGCGACTGCTCGAGATATCTAGCATGCTAGATATTTTTCTGAGCTCGGTGACCTGTCTGCGAGGTGTCTGCGAGCTGTCTTTGATGCGTTGTTGGCTCTTTCACACTAACGGATTGGCGAGCGTTAATCGTCCGCTAATCGCCTGCGATTTGCACGCGATAACACCCTGACTTGTCGCCGACTTGCAAATCGAATCGGGCTTAAATCGGGCTTAAAATCACGTAGCGTGAACTAGGCTTTACTCGCGTCTCCGTCAAGAGCGAGCTTTCCCGGCGAAACTCACATTGCGGGGGCTTTTGAGTGACAGTGCTTATTATATAGAGCGAAGTCATATTTGACTAAGTCGTTTAGGAGGTAATTACCATTTTTCAATGAATGTCTGGTGAATATCAAAAACAAAACTAACTTTACCCCGCTTAGAAGCTGCGCGGAGTGTACACAACACACACAACACAATATAACTATATTGTACAAGCTACAGAAAACATAACAGCAAACATTATTAATAATACTTACAGATTGTGATTTGGAGGAGGACGAACCTGATCCATATACACTGGATACTGAGCCCTCCTTCGGGAATCCACATTTGAATTCATTTATGTTTTTGAATGATTCGTCATTAAAATGATGAGAACACAAGGTTCAGGCTATACTGTTGTGGTATCGTTGCAAATATGAACTGATTCTTCACATGCTCGTCCCTGGGCAATGAAAACAAGTGGCTGAACTGTCTTTGCAATGTAGAACAGCGTCTTCTCGACATGATGCTATTTAGCTGAAGTTTTTGAATGTGTTCTAGACTAGACTTCAAGTTTACACTCCCGTCTGTGCGCGCAGTTGTTGGGAGGAGCCAATGAGCTAATGTTTTGTATTTACGTCACGACGAAACAGCTTATGACTCGTTTCAAAAACAATTCATTTCATAGACTCAGAGTCGACTCTCACTTTTGAAAGACAATAACTTTATATACGGTGCACTTTCAGATATAAATCTTTGCAGGATGTTTTCATTCCCTTAGAGCTATATTCCACACTACATGAACAGTCATTTTCAAAAAATCCAGGTGCTCTTTAATGACAGGAGAGGAGTTTAAGGCCCACAGCTGTAACATCTGAAAACATTCTCACTGTATTCTCTGATCGTTGATTGTGGGGTGGTGATGGTGCAGGGGTTCAAATCCACTGTGAGACACCAATGTGTCCCTGAGCAAGACACTTAACCCCTAGTTGCACCAGAGACGTGCGACCACTGACATATATAGCAATTGTAAGTCGCTTTGGATAAAAGCGTCAGCTAAATTAATATATGTAAATGTACATGTGATTTGCTGAAAACCTTGCACCAAAACCTGAAAACCATGTATTTTAACTTATTTGGAAGGGTCATGAATAGTAATGAAGAGTTCTCCTCTGATTGGCTGTTTCACTGTTTCACTTCACACACTCTGAAATACAAGTGTGCAATATAATTATACTTTTATTAAATATTAACTATTGTATCATAATATAATTTAACAAATAGACTAACGTTAGATGTCTTGTCAAATGAATCTTCAACATGTGGAGAATGTGACATTAGCTAGAAAAGGATCGTGTGAGCAAAGATTATCTGACAAAGCAACTTCTTAACCCCTGATCTGTTGTGGATGAAATAGACGAAAGTAAAATTATTTGACAAAAGGGAATTTACATATGTATAGCAGTATTATTTTGTACATAAATATAACACAGGCAAGAAATATTAAAGGGGTCATTAACTGGCTTTTTAAATGTTATTATATTGTTGTCTGAGGTCAACATATAACGTTCGCTTGGTTTTTGCATTCAAAAACATCAAAATGAACAAGTAATAGGCTATTTTGTACCCTGGTTGTGAGCCTACCTAAAAAACAGTCGGTTTTTTATGGGCGTGTCGCACTGAAGACTTGGAAGTAAACACCCACTGCTGCGAGTGGAGAACAGTTTTGCATATTATAATGAGTTTCACTCACCCGTCGGTGTACGTGGGGGAAAACGTCCTATGTTGTCAAATGGCAAGTTGGCAACCGGATTCGCCCATACATGTTCGACCCAGAGTCTGTGTATTGCACAATATTCCTGTCAGATCCAATAAAGACGGCACAGCACCGTTCTTTACTCTTAATCGGTCTGCAAATCCAGTCTTGTTGACAAAACAATCCTCAGTGAAATGAAGCGAACAGACGACGATGTTTTACCTCATCAGCTGGAACGTCATTAAAAATAAATTTTATCCATGAAGTCCTATTGGAATCCACAGGAAGCTTATGCAGCGACTGTCTTGTACAACCAGGCACTGCACAATATTCTGTATTGCTCCGTAGCAATCCAGTTTGTCATCACGAGGTAAGCATGTACATGTATGATACTTATGTGTGTAATGCGCGAATCGGTGGGCGGGGCTAAACCTGCCGTGGTGAAGCAGGCGTTGATCATCTTCTGTGGGAGTGGTGTTTTATCCTCTTTGTCGTCATAGTTCCCCACTTTTAAAAACGAGTCATTTTTAGAGGCTGTGTCAATAAAAGCTTTTGTTGGACTAACAAGGATGTTTTCAGTTCTGAAACTTACAGGATATTCTTATAATATATGATGACCTCTTAGATGTCAAAAGCTCAAGGAAAATTTGATTTCTCAGTTCATCACCCCTTTAACCTCAGCGTAAATACTTTGTCATACTATTTAGTTATGTATGCTCGTTACTTGTTAATGTACTTGGATCTTGCGCTGAATCTAGACAATGCAGTGTAAATTATTGTTAATAAAATCACTGCACTTGCAGGAAAATAATGGACGGAGCAAACTAACTACTTCGAATTAAACTGTTGTGTATGCCGATTCTGTTGCATCACAGTCGGTGTTATGTGGAAATTCGCCTATTTTTCAGGGGTGTTTTTCAAAAATGGGATTTATTTAAATAAGGAGAAAGCAAATGTTTACATGGACACCTTTTGGTTCATTCGGAATGAAATCAATCCGATTGCTGAATCCGAACACGGTGTTTACATGAAGGTTGATGTGCGCGTTTATGTCACAGGATTTAAATCGGAATGGATTTTTTGACATGCACATATTTGACATGCATCTATTTGCTCTTTATTTGTTTTAAACACCAGACATAATATCCACCTCTGTCATGATTTGGGAACGATGAGCATGAACTGTTGTGCCGGGCAGCTTATATTTCTCACGCAGTAAAACGGTTAGCCCACACCCAGAACCAGTTGTTCTTTTATGATAATCTGAAACAAGGACTGGAGGAACATTTTCCTGCTCCACTTCACAGACACTGAGTGAAATGAGAATTTTAGAATATCTGGAAACTCATTTATAAGACACTTTATTCAATAAGAAGAACAGCTCGTAATACGTCAATTACTCTATTTTAACGCCATTGCACATGCGCAGTCTTTTCAGTTTCGGTGTGTCTACATGTTCTGTCGATCGGGTTACAAAAGTAGTAAAACCACCACCCCTTTCAATCGGATCGAAATTCCAATTGAATTATCGTGCTAAATCGAATTGAGGTGTTTATGAAGGTTTTTTTGTCGATTGAGCCGTCAATTGGATTATAAGTGTCCATGTTCGCAGCTGTCCATGTATAGCTTACTGAACTCTTGTCATTTAACTATGCCAAGATAAGTAATTTCAATTTCTAGAGTAGGCTAGAAATTGAAATTTAATAGGCTAATTTAACATTCCAAGGCTAATTTAACATTCCGATGGTGAAGCCAACGGCAAAAATTGGATGAGGATTCAACTGATTGTGTGGAGCAGTTACTACTAAGCCCTTGATTACTTTAGTTACATTCAACATAGCTCAAATCCCTTGTGGACCCATTTTGGTCTGCAGCATGCGATCTCGAAATCTGTTGCAGCAATCACGGAAGACAAGACCAGCCTTGCTCTTTCATGCCTGGCTGATTTCATTCGTGACTCAGGTAAAAGTGGAACTGGACTTGAGGCTACTTGCTGCCCGAGGACAAAACTGTCGCCAGATGGTCATCGCACGTCTGCTTTGCTGTTCTCGGTAGGTTTCCTTTCACGTCTCATCAGTTCAGCATACGGTTCCGGTAAGACCGAATTCAACGGTGCACTGCTGCCGCCTATTGACAAAAGCGGCGCAAACACTAAGGGAGACCGGAGAGTATTGTAACATTTTCGTCTCTAACTCAGTGTTTTTGGAGGTAGCCTATGTGTCTCAAAATGTGATATAATATTCCTGTGTATCGTCTTCAAATCAAAGTTGATTAGAAATCAACAGCTTCTCCCTACACAGTGGAAAGATCTGTCAAACACAAGGAATTGCAACCTACCTTCCTCCTGCAACTGAACTACTGGGGTGGATTGTAACACCAACAGAAAATGTGAATATTTTGTCAAGTCAATTAATTTATGTAGTTCAGAGAACATATTATTTTGAGTTTCTATAAATTAAACGAATCTCCTTAATTGTATTCACTCATTTTAAATGTTATGGCAAGTTAATTAAATTAAACCAATAATATTTTTAGTGCCACTACAACTATAATGATTTATATTATAATATTACTTTTAAATGTGTAAATATTATACACATATTTTATAATATTTTATATATTTAAAATGTTCTGATATTTAATGCTAAAACGTAATGTACTTATTGAAACAAAATAAAAATAATAACCATATGTCACCTCAGGAGGGGGCAGTCATGTATGATAGTGACCCTGTAGTTCACTTTAGTGAAACTGATGGTCTTAGAAGCACAGCACTCTTCTGGAGTCATGGAGAGGACCTCAAAATAAAAATATTTTTGTAAATTTCTCACAGTCGGTTTTCTAACACTGAGTCACTTTAGAAGGTGCTGCTTGTTCAGCTTTTTATGCTTCTTTTGTGTTAAAAAAAAAAAAGAGTGACCTTAAGGTTAAAACCACTGTTAGTATTTTTATGTTTCGGAAGGTTTAAATCACTTTTGTTTTCTAACATAATCCTCAAAATACATGATTATAAAGAACTGAGTGTATTCAAAGCCCACAGTGATGAATCTGACTGCAGGGATAGGTTGTAGTATGATGTGTAACAAAAGAAAAGATTCATTGCCATCAAAGCAGAACGAGATAGATATAAAATGCAACATTTCATTTTTTTTTTATTTAATCAAAAAACACTTGAGTGTCCTCGTGCCTGTAAGTCTCTGCCTATGACAGCAAAACTGTCGTCTACAGCGTCTATAAAATGCTAAAGAAATTATAGATATACAGACAGAGCCATGTAGGTGTGAACAAACATTCTCAAAGTATCCTGCGATAGGTCGTGACTTCGAGTTCTTTCCTAAGACACCACATTATGTTCCCATCGGAATAGCCTAACATTTAAATGTTACCTCAAATATCACTTCATTTCGCCTTTAATCCTCGACAGTTAAAAAAAGTCTGTCAGAATTATATTGACATTCAGTCAGTCAGGTTGTTCTTTCATAGCCTAGTGCAGTATCAAAGGCCTCAGTATGGATGGTTTCATGGGCTGAATTAATTCCCGAGCATGTCCCGGGAGCAGCCCGAGGGGGAAGATGAAGTATAATCGCTGTAATCTTTGAACTACTAACACATCTCAGAGCTAATTTGCTGCACTTCAGTTCTGCTATATATTTCTGTAACTTTCACCTTGCGTTTTGTGCCATATAGCATATTTACACATTTAAGGAATAGCGAATATTTTTGGGTGAACTCTTCCTTCAAGACAGTGAGACCCAACCCTGTTCCTGGAGGCCCCCCAAAAGTTTGGATGTCTTCTTAATCAAACACAACTGATTCAACTCATCAGCTCATTTGAAGAAGGGCGTCAGCATCATTACAGAAGGATCCAAAATGTACTCTTGGTGGGGTTCAGGAACAGGGTTGCAATGTGTTCCTAATTTTCATGTCCATTAACAGCTTTTTTTTCCGATCAATGTACTTGGATGCAAGTCAAAAGGAGGGAAGCTTATTGCCTATAGGAGGGCATAGACTACAAACTATGTTGATTTAAGAGCAAATGCATTAAGAGATGATTGTATTTCTTGAGTGGGACAATGACGTTCTGTATTCAGCTGACACTCGCTAAACCAATATATTTCGAGCACGTCCTTTTCCTAAAGGTCTAATCTTAGCCAGATATTTAAGAGGAAGGTCTCTAATGTCAGACACCTATTAGATTCTAGTTGAATGTTTTCATTGACACAAAGAACAATTCATGGGCAGGCATTTAAGCCGTTCATTCAAAAAGAGATCAGCTTACAATAAAAGAAAGTATCAAATTCATCAAGTATCTGAAGTGATTCGGTTGGTGTTGACAGCATACTGGAAAATATTGGGAGTTCAATCCATTAGAAGCTCACTGACATCTTCAGCATGTTGCTTTTAAAATACTTCAATTGTGCCCCAAAGACAAACAATTTACCTTCATATTTCATACACATTATTCTAGGGCCCCATTAATAAAATGGCCTTTATAGCAGTCATGTTGAATAAAAGGGTGTTATGATGTGCATAACATTGCAGTTTCCCAAGACTCAACACACTCTTGATAACATTAAATCCTTATATAAAGCTGTCACAGACCGTCACCTGAAGTAGCAAACAGAATAATAACCCTAATATTAAATATAAAACCAATAAGCTTACAACTAATTTATTGTGATGATTAAATAATGATGCACAATTTAGAGAGCCCTTACATTATATTAAATAGGGATTTTACCTATGGGGTAACACTTTACTTAAAGGGGTGTTCATAAGACTGACATGACACCTTCATAAACATGCATAAACCATATGTCATGTCATGGTTATGAATCATCTTTCGCTCAATTTTAAATGAAAATGTGACATTGTTTAAGATATCTTTGACATAAACCATAACATCATAACCTGTCAGTGTCTTTGTCATGACAACTTGACATAAAATTAAGTTAAACTGTCATGTGGTTGGCTTTGACATTGGCCGTCATGAGGCCATTATAACTGTGTCATGAATATCAATGAAGATAGGTGGTTTCTTAAGTTTGATAATCTGCTATGTCATGTTTATGACAGGTTGTGTTGTCTTAGTAATGTAAATTTGTCATGACAAAGACACTGACCGGTTATGATGCTATGGTTTATGTCTAGGTGTCATAACAAAGACATCTCAAACAATGTCATTTTCATTAAAAATGTCATAACTGTGCGAGTGGCACTTAATGACAGTTGTCTAACATGCATAAAACGTCCTTCATATTCATATTCTTAACATATGTCATGTCATGATTATGAAGGTGTCATGTTAGTCTTATGCACACCCCTTCAAGTAAAGTGCTGCCCAGTTAAATTCAGTAAATTACACAATATAACCTAGGAAAGTATAGCGACAAGGACCAGAGGAGGCCAAATTTAGCAGAAGCAATTAACATTTAAGCATACAGAAAAACAAGAGCACAAGTTGAACACAATTACTTCATTTTAATTAATTAACGAAAGACAGTTATGAAACAAATTACACTTAACTTCCCCGGACGTGGATGGGGCGTGTGAGTGAACTGTGAATAATAATGTGAAAATAAGATGTAATATGACCGTGAATATTGGTATTCTCATATGAATAGCATGTGAAAGTGTTAAACTGCTTGCAATCCTTGCATCAGGAAGCAGCTTATTAATTAAAAACAGCTCTGATGAGTGTCATAACTGTATTGGTTGAAACCGATGATGTAAGATTTTGTCTCTAATACTCTTCAATGCTGCAATTATTTGATCAGGAATACTGTGTTATGTATCCAACTTTCCAAACATATTTTTTTTGTCAGAAATTTCTAGCAGAGTTCTTCATATTTTCCCCATTTCGAAATTGCTATTGCTTTTGCCACCACTGGGCTTAGATCTACTATACTGTAATGGAATATTTCTAATATTAGAAATATTCTTTAGAAAACACAGCTACTTTTGAATGACCATCAATGCCCCAGAAAGGTGCAATTATAACATCTGCCAGCAGGGGTTATTAGACAAACCTTTGACCCTTGCATGGATCAATAAAGAAGATGTATTTGTTGTAATGATCTGCCATGAGACATAGAGGCCTTCATAAAATTCAATAAGAAAAGACTTGAGCATTGTAGCTGGTTTTATTCACCATTTATGGAAAGACAGATAGAGCAACTTTTATTAACCACATGATATAGTCCGTTAAATACCATAGGAAAGAAAAATAAGAGCTTGTGTTTTGGGAAACATCCACAATGTCATAATGTTGGGTTCAGTATAAGCTGCATACGACTGCTGCAAGTCATTGTGTTTCTGGGAGAATAAAAACATAGTCTATTTAACTTTATTATGAAAATAGA
This sequence comes from Pimephales promelas, assembly GCF_988280905.1. NCBI lineage: Eukaryota > Metazoa > Chordata > Actinopteri > Cypriniformes > Leuciscidae > Pimephales > Pimephales promelas. Next base: position 20,632,981 of record NC_142787.1, read on the forward strand.
ATTTCAGACTCTCCAGGCTTGTGACCATCATGTGGCACAAATACTTTCCAGAATAAAAAAACATCTGCCCTGTGTTTCAAACAATTGCCAAACTTCACCGCTGGTTAAATGCCCATGCATTTCCACAAACCAAACTATTCATTTAAAAAATCTATGCAAACCATAACTACTTTGATCATGGTTTCCGCCATTGCCTGCTATGGGGATACAATCCACACAGTGAAGAAAAAACACTGGTGGAACCAATATAGGTTTTTGTGTACCAAACCCTAGAGGTCCGTTCAGAACCAGATTTAAGAAACATATATTTAGACATATATTATGTATTTGACGCATAAGAACCCTCTCCCAGTCCTCGCACACACTTATAAATAATTTGTTTTTGTTTTTTAGAGTCTGACATGAAAAAAAGTACAAGAGAAATGTGTGTAAGTGAGATGGGAAGAGGCAGGGATGGAGGGAGGGATGGAAAAAAAGTTGTAGGAATGCTGCTTTTGTTTTTTATTGACTGAGGGCGGGACCTTCAGAAGCAAATATAGGGCCCGTGCTCAGTAAGACAAGTAGTACAGGACCACTTACCCAGTGCCCTTCATCCTCATCATTAAACTCATCATAGAAAAAATCTTTATATTATCCATAATGGGAAGACAGAAGGTGCTTCTGGAAAAGATGTCTCGGACCTTGCAGGTGCGGAACCTGCTGATGCGACAGGCACTGGCAGAATGTCTAGGCACCCTCATTCTAGTGGTGAGACACTTTTGTTGTTTTTGTCATTTATGAGTTAGTGATGAGATTTTGATTTCAGCTATGATGAAAAATCCATGTGTCCATTTTGGATGCTTGTTGTAAAGCAGTTTATTCATTTTGAGACAAACGATTGTAAACGATTAAAAAGTGTTACCATCCAGGAATGTGGCTACAGTATATATGATTTGGAGGTGTTGAGGTTTAAACTCATTTTCTATAGTTTTCTTTTTTTATTGTACTTTACAATATGTAATGCATATTAAATGTGTATTATGTATTTAAAAAGCACTAAGCTTGATAGATGGACAATAAATCAATCACAAATGATGCAAAGATTGATTTATTGTCTGTCTTTGATGAGAATATGGAAGGGATAATTGTAAGACATCAAAAATAATCTATATGCTTTCATCTGCTGAAAAGCCTGAAATTTCAATTTTAGCTACACCTGACAGGAGTTTACTTCTTTAACACTTCCAGATGAGTTCCTCATTTTGCAAATAATTTGCAGAGAGATGTTTTATGTTCTCTTCTGTCGACCCTTTTGTAATCATATAATAATAATAAGTATTTCCTAAACTTTATACATTGTACTTATACTTTTTATACTCCTACTTTTTTTTCTTTTTCTCAGCTTTGGCCAATAACGGTTATTAAACCATGGAATTAAATGAATGATCAAAGCTAAAATAATTTGTAATGTTGTAACTTTTTGTAGCAAAACGTCTCCTTTACAGAACTGACTGTGAGTTGACATAATGGGAGTTGAATAAGTCCTGCTGATATACAATTAGCTGCTTAACACATTTCATGACCCTGGCCCAGTTGTTAAAAAAGTTTAATCTGGATCAGAATTTCACAATGTAGACTGCTATCTATGTAAAGAGCAAGGTAGAAGAGTCAATGTGGGGTCACTTTAAGTGTTTTATCTGAAAGAGAAAGAAAACCACAAACAAACAAACATTTTCAATTTCCCCCTCCATTTTCAATTTCCTTTAAAATAATTAGACCCCTATGGAGCTAGAGGGACATGGTGATGGAAAAAAAATGAAAAATGTATATATGAAAAGGGAGAAAATGATCCATTTTAATGATTTTAAGTTCCTTCTTCTGAGATCAGTATAATCCTGAATATTTGATCCAGATCAAAACCAAGATTGAATTTTGTAATCTAATACGATTTCAGAATCCATCCTATCTGATCAGATTACTTTAGAATAAACTGGAAAAAGTGAAATGAGAGCACAGGAACTGAGTTCATGTAACTATGATGCAGAACCTGATTTCACCAAGTGCAGCATGTTCCTAGATCAACATCCATATCCCTACCTCTAAACCTCCCAGTAAGTTATCCCTAAAATCAAAGGAAAATTAATTAAATGATGCACCTAACCAAGGTTTTAAGCCTAAACTTGACATAAAGTGTCAACTTGCCCCTCAAATCTTATTGGTTGATTGGAATGTTGTTCCAGGGTCAACAAATGTGGGAGAAAAGTTGTTCTGGAACAATAATTCCAGCTGTGGTGTGTGCAAATCCGTATATTTCCATTAGATGCCTTCTCCACCTCTGGGGGAGCTAAATAAAATTATAGGACAGGAATGTTGTTCCAGCATCAACAAAATATGTTGACCCATGATCGCTTCTAACTCGAGCTAACTAAGATAAATTATCCCTGAAATTGCTCTAACTCAAGCAAACAGGCACTGAAAAATAAAAAGCTGTAAAAAGTGATCAGTTAACTTTACTTAAAAAAGTGAGGAAACCCGTTAAAATTTAAGGAAATAAACTTCATGATTCAATTATGTGGAATTGTAAAGTTCACATAACTTAATTTGTTCAATCACGCATGAAGTTTGTTACTTAATAGTTTTAAGGCAACGGGTTTCCTCAATTTTTTGTAGTCAACTGATCACTTTTTGCAACTTTTTATTTTTCAGAGATAAGAAAATAAGCCAGGTCGGTCACAAAAACACATTGTCAGGGCCATGACAATTAATAACATTTTACTTTAAATTCCCAGTCTAATTAAAGCACTGAACACAAAACAAAAGCCTAACTAGAAAATATTTTGTTTTGTTAGTATCAGACATCTCCGACAGTAGCTGTTAATTTGTTTCTCTTCAGATAAAGCTCAAGAGAAAAGTTGTTGCTACTGAGACTAATTTTCACTTCAACAGAACAATATAATATATTTAATTTCATCACCTGGTATAACATCTCGTATTGTTGTACTTTGTGCAACTTCAAAGCAATTAACAGGTAAGCAACAGCAACAAGATTTACGCAACAGTGTCGACAATTTAGAATTCAAGACAGCCCATATCCTGAATAAATCTGACACACCACAGGGGGATCACAGGTTAAACCATATCTCATCATCTGTTTTCATTTGAGAACTAAGACTCCAGAGCAGCAATATCTGTAGAAAAATAGAGCTCCCCCAAGCCCATCTGTTATTTTCTGATGGTACTGTGCGGTCTGAAACGAAAACCCCCCATTCAGAGGCTGGTCATGCGACTCAATAACGGCTGGCAAACACAGACAGGCTAGAGGGCATTACACAATGGAAGAGAGGGCAAGTACACATACTCATACACACATTATCTATCAAATCCACATGATGCACATAGCAGTTTGCATTCTTCCATAGCAGTCCTTGAAGAAAAATAGGTGTGAGACTCTGTGAAACGGAATACGTCAAACCAAAACTTGCAATCATTCAATAATGATGGCTCGGACCTTGCAGGTCATTTTCACTAAGTTGAGGTTTATTTGCTGAAATTGTATTCTAATCTAAAGCTTAATTAGCTTTGTTAGGTATTTAGCTTAGCTTCTCCATCATATGTTTGATGTGCAGTCACAAACAAAAGACAAAAACCGAGCAAATGGTTAATTGGATTTCCATGCTTAATGTCTCTATTTGCAGATGTTTGGCTGTGGTGCTGTAGCTCAGTTGGTTTTAAGCGGAGGATCTCATGGAATGTTTCTGACGGTGAATTTTGCATTTGGGTTTGCCGCTACGTTGGGAATCCTTGTTTGTGGGCAAGTCTCAGGTAACGTTGGTCATAAGCCTCTTAAAACTGTCTTTAAATCTTAAAGCCTCTTAATTTTTTTTTTTTTTTTTCATTTTTTTTTCTGGGAGAACACAGGAAATTTCAGAATTCAGATGTGACATTTCAAAACAGTGAGTCACATACAGCTCAGAACCACATATTAAAACGTCAAGGCTTTCAGCCAAACATTCACCAGATGGATTCAAACTGGCAAAATTATACTACATTCTTTTCTACATTTAGAATTTTTTATTTTTTTTTAGATATTGAATCAAGGGTTGACTCATGTTTAAAGTTCACTCAGATGGATGAACCGGGAACATCCAGTTCCATTTTTGATGAAAAAATGAGACGATATCAGACAACATCAATTGGCAGTTATGACTTTAACATTTTAAACAGAAGAATAATGAAACGAAATGAGTGTTTTGGACTATAAGTGAAGTCTTGAACTAAGGAAATGGCAGACAGTTGAAAAACAAAGTTCCCAGACATAGATTAAGTGTAAAACCCACGGCTAAAAAGGTTATGAAAATGTTTAAGTTGAATTTTTGAAGTTTAATCCTTAAAGGTTTAGGCTTAATAAGCATGCAAAACAGCCATAAAAAGTTAATGTAAAGCGAGAGTTTGTGTCATTATCATTGTGTTCAGTGAAGATCTCATTTCAAATGTATCGTAAGATCGACGTGTTGAAACTTTGTATCTTACAGGAGGCCACATAAACCCCACTGTGACCTTTGCCCTCTGTGTGTTGGGGAGAGAGCCCTGGAGAAAATTTCCCGTGTACTTCCTGGCCCAGACTCTGGGGGCTTTTCTTGGCTCAGGAATAATATTTGGCTTGTATATAGGTGGGTTATAGGACTGTTAAAGTATTTCAATAATCCACTTTTTTGTCAGTCCAAATCCTTTGTCAGTCTGTTGCAGCCAACAATGAAACTGCTCCGTTTATGAAGTTGTTTCTTTAACGTATGCTATCTTGATGCTTTGCAGATGCAATTTGGGACTTTGGACATGGTTCTCTAATCGTTGTAGGGGACAATGCAACAGCTGGAATCTTTGCTACATACCCTTCTAAACACCTTACTTTGCTCAACGGCTTCTTCGATCAGGTGAGACCCAGAAATCAGCATTCGTTGATAATATTTTAAAGAATGTCTCAGTGTTTGTCCAATGTTAATTTGGATGTTATTTTGGATAGCTTTTGTGTCACACAGAAGAAAGAAAGTCACTTTTGGAATAACATGAGGGTGAGTAAATAATGTCAGAATTTTCATTGAGTGAACTATCCCTTGCTTTCAACACAGATGATTGGCACGGCAGCTCTGATTGTGTGTATCCTTGCCATTGTTGACCCTTACAATAACCCCATCCCTCGCGGACTGGAGGCCTTTACTGTGGGCTTTGTGGTTCTGGTGATTGGTCAGTCCATGGGTTTTAACTCGGGTTATGCTGTAAACCCAGCAAGAGACTTGGGACCTCGGATCTTCACCGCAATTGCTGGATGGGGCTCAGAGGTGTTCTCGTAAGTCACATATGGTTGACTATATACATTTCTTTCCATCCATTTCACTATTGAAATCATCTAACACTGATGTATGTTTCATTCACCACAGTGCAAACTCTTACTGGTCCTTTGTGCCAATCTTTGCCCCATTCATTGGTGCTGTTTTCGGTGTGATGGTGTATCAGCTGATGGTGGGATGCCATGTGGAAGGAGAAGAAAGAGACAAAAGGGAAGCATTGGAAAAAGAACAGAAGGACAGATTCAAACTCACTGCTGTTTCTGAGAAGGACACACCATAAGTCTGGGGTCAAATGGAGCAATTTTTTTAGTTTAGCCTCTGAAAATAAATTCTGCTTTCATGACAATACAGTAGCAAAATTGTATATTGTTGCAAAGATCATTAGTTATTAACTTAGGGGCCGCTTACACGACACCGTTCTAACTGAAAACCGTTAATCTGCTCAGGCCACTCTTCAGCACAACAACACTGCCTGGTGCCTTGGTGCCTCGAGAACGCAAACCTATAGGTTCCAAGGTGCAAGTCTTAAAGGAAAAAAATAATAATAAATATTTATATATATATATATATATATACACACACATACTCATACTAATTAGTCATATTTTTGTACTGTATGCACAATTAGTTGAAAAATCGTAATATCACATGTTAGACTGGAAAACTGGAATAACTGGAAGAGAGGGCAACTGAGAAAACAAAAGGAAATTAACATTTGAACTCTCTTGCTATATTACCATCCTCATTCGAGACACAATCACACTTGAGTTGATCACCTCCCAATTTACACATCATTCCCTTCTTCCATCCCTACCTGAATTCACCCAAAAAATATATTTGGTTTAAAATGACCAATTATCACACAGTATTAACAAGTAACAGTTATCATACAGTACATGTTTGGATTCATTTAAAATGACTCAGTGTGACTGGTACGAAAGTCTCATTTCCACTGAAGTAAACCAAAAGGTACTGCTGTGCGTGTGCCCCCATGTACATCAATTTCTGTCCCCAGCAAGATTGGGAAGGTGATTAATGCAAATTCCCACTGTGAACTCATGTTTAAATTTGAAAGGAGGTCTCTGCCTTGGTCTGAGTATTTAGGGAGATGCTGAAGAAGGCTTGTGGCGATTTTAATTCAAATTCAAGAATGTATGCAAAACACTTCGCATCGTGTATTTTATAATGTCAGGTTCGCGTCTTCTCTCTTTATTCGCAATTGTTGTTTTGTATTTATTATCTTTGAACTGATTATGAAATTGCCATGAAACATTTACCTGACATAATAAATTGTTACATTTGATTTTATTCCGACTGACTCTGAAATTGTTTTCCCGAGTAGATAAAAAGGATTCGAATGTTACCGCAAGTTTTGCGTCAGATTAGTGGCGACTATTTGGCACTAATTCAAGTGACTTTCCTTTTAGGGCAGCAAAAATCTGTGTGTGTTTTATATCTGTTTTAATTGAATGTTACATCAGAGAAATGTAGCCGATGTGGGAAACAACGGCATGGCCCATCCAGAGCTATTAGCCAAGTAAAGTTGACAAGTAAAGTTGGTTGACTTATATCTGTAGTTGCCATACCTCTACTGAAGTAGTAAACGTTAATTTAAAATTCAAGTATATGCAATCACGGGGGCTATATCAAATATCTTTGATTGTGTAAGCATGAATGCGACCGTTTTCAGGAATAGGGATCTTCGTCCGTGACGTCACGACGTGGTTACATGTGCTCTGGTTGGCAGAAAAAGTAATGGCCGTTTGCCGCACAGTATTATAAAGTCATAATTTAACCCAAAGATTGGGTACTGTACAGTGTATCATCTGTGTAGACATACCCTTATAGGTTAAGGGCAAATTATTGTATTTTCTTTGATACTTTTTTATGTATATGTTGACCAATGTTATGTATCAGAGGTAAGATAATTTTGATTCAAAATATAGCCCATGGACAAATTACTACTCTATTAACAAATTTACCAGTTATACTTAGTTAACACAAGTAATATTTGTAATTATGACTTATAGGCATCTAAAGATTTGTACGCCTTCATTGACTCTCTCGTAAACATAGATGGCGTGACGATGAGATACAGGTAGATGTCGCCGAATGTCATTTCTGGCCATGTGTTCGGGCTTTTGCTCCAATTCTCACTCAGGTGATATGAATCAGGCAGAGAACATGAACCCTGGTTATATAAAAGCTTTACCTTATATCTCCTTTTAGCTCCTTCGTACAAAGAATTATCATATGCTGACAGAACACATAGATTGCTGCGTACATTTTGGTTCTTTCTGCCAACCAGTTCACGCCCGCGCCCATTTCGTGACGTCACCTATGACGCCGAAAGCTGGCTGACCAAAGCTGGCGAGGTTGTGATCGTGAGACCCACGTCAAACAAGGCGTGAGGACCTCAGAGCGACATAGCTTCCTAATATTAATGGGTAAAATATAAGTTAAATAGAACAATCAAATGTATTGTAACTTTTATACAGTATAATTGACCAATAAATTGGCCATCTAACTTAAGTTCGAGGTTGTGATAAATGGAGTCAGATGTCAGATAAAAGCTTAAATGGAATTAAATTATTTTGCCACGCGGAAAGACATCAGAAACCTTCACCCGTTTCATCAGAAACCCCCAATTGGACCGATAAACGGGCTTAAAAGCACTCTAATGATCCTGATCAGAACCTTTGTGTTTTATACATAAACTTAGTTATCGTTTTCAGTTTATTCAAAAAAGCCAAATTAATGACGGGCTAAAGGGTGCCTAAAGCGTCAGATTTTGAAGCATGGTCAAAATTGTCAGTTAGATGACGCCTTGGGATGAGAATGCGTTGGCATATAATATGTTTTGCTCATTTATATTGTGCTCTTTAAAAATAAACTGCATTTTGGTATGGAATTAAGATTCCAATGGATCTGTATTATTTATAAATGAGAAACATTACACAAAGATTTTATTTTTGAAATCTGGCCATTCAACTGCAAGCGGTGCCATGTCCATTCATGTAGTTGCTCAGGTATACATAGTTCCCACATGACGGCACAACATACGGGCATTTGCCGATCCGGCGCCATTGCTGAGGGCAAAACTTTAAAGAAGCAATTCGAGTTAAACAAAGTGAAATGAGTTTCGTGCTAAAAAGTGAAAATAGCCATCTCCTGTTGGGTCAATGGATGATAAAATCGTGCCGTAGGTTCAGTTAAATCGGGATTATACAGTATACCCGTCATTAGAATCCATGAATGTGAAAAGACTAAGCTTTTGTCAGAACAACGACGGAGGTTATGGCTGGCGAAAGAAACTCACTCAAAACACGCAAGAATTTATTTGACAAAAGCACAATGTTGTGTTTTATTGCGAGTGTAAACAAATATAAGTTAACACTTTGCAGTTTGAATAATGTCATGTAATGACGAGGTATTAAAAACAAACACACATTCCAGCATTGTAATCTCAGATTATGTCCCTAAGGAACCCCCGTATACAGTAGTTCCACATTACATTAATTAATTTGCACGCAAGATATTTATTTTTATATTCAGGCACCGAACCATGGTGCCGCACCGGTTCGTTTCAATACGAATACATGTACCGTTCCACCTCTGTTCTTCAGTGTACAAATAAGTACATGCATTACAGAAAGCACCGGTGACTGTTTTAAGGGGAACATTGGAATTAAGTTGTGCAGGCTATGGCTTTTAAATAGACAGATGGTCTAGCATCATGCTACTTCGCTATGATAAGTTATTTTTCCATTGATTGCACTTGAGCAAACGTCACCAAACCAACCCTCGGCAATCTGATAGTACGCCTCCAGTTATTTCCAGGCTCAGAATTGCTCACATGTGTAAAAACTCCTAGCCAATACCAGATAAAGGTAACGTTACACATGAAAATACTGTATCTGAGGCAAAGCTGCATAATCGTGCTCAGTGCTTGCTTTGTTACTACGGATCCACACCATTTATGAATGAAATTTTCGCATTTTACCTCTCTCTCTCTCTCTCTCTCTCTCTCTCGTTAATAGTATCTTTGTCTCTTCATGATTTGCGTAACATTATAAACAGAAATAAATATTTGTTTGTAAAACGACATTCTCTGATAAAATTTTGTAAACACCTATGGTAAGCAAAGTAGCTTATGCCCTCAACGATGGTGTCTCCGGGGAGGTCACATGACATTAATTTGCTTGTAGGACTATGTATATATTAGCATCACTCAGTCCAGTAAAATATCAGGATTTCTAAAGGAAATCAAGGTTGCTTTGTCATTGAATAACATTTCTGAATAAGAATAACATAAATATGTGTATGGATATATAGTACAAATTCATGTCTGCTGTGACATTTTGTACCAAATCGAGAAGTGTCTGTTGACAAAATGGAACCTGTTCGGTTTTCTTCGTGGTCTGCAGTAAGAATTTAGGGGATAGGCTGAAGTCAATTGTCTCAAACCACTGCTTATGGCAATAAACACAATATGAGGAAAACAAAAGTTTAATTCAAAACTGCAGACACATTTTATACTTGATACGCTGTAACCAAACAAACCAACACATTTTAAATATGACTTACTGGCATTGCAGTGCATAAAGCTTATAAAGCTTATAAAGCTCTTTCAAAAAAAAAATAAGATCTGAGTTTCCCCTATTGGGGAAAGAAGAGAAATATATCACTGAACATTGAATCAAATCTGTTTTTAAGCCTGCAGAGGGAATCTGCTATCTCTAAATTACATTTAACTGAATGAATGCTAATTTGATCAAAACTTAATTTAAGCATTCAATACGAGTGACATAAGAGTTTTTGATGTTGCGATTATTTCTGCATTCTGCCTATGCATTCTTAGGTCTATCACGTAAAAGAATGCAAATTGTAAAATCTTATATGCATTGATCACAACTCACTCTCATGTAAATCTTCCAAATGGAAAGGAAAGATTGCAGTGTCTGTTTAGCTCAGTGAAGGGGAAAATAGAGAATGAAAATAAGAGACGTGTTTATTGGCATGAGATGGACGGAGATAACCCAGACCATGAATCTTAAATCAATGAGCTCTCGCAGAGTCGTTTCGTAGGTTTGCAGAAAATGAATGCAGTCGTTAAGAAGAATGTTTGTGGAAATGGTTTTGGGAGTTTGGGATGAGATTAGAGGCAAGCTAATCGAGACTTTTGAAACCATTAAACCAATTTTCTCGTTGTCTTTGGATTTCAGCGTGGTTCAGAACAGCGGTAGGCTCCATCCAAAAATGAGGTTTTCTTGGAAATTTATTCAAAAATGACTGGGGTTTATTCAGATGTTTTAGAGCACAACATATAATGCAAGTCATTTTTCCTCATACCACACGTGTACATTTGACCACACTTTTTAAATAGTAAAATGTCCGCCATGTGGGAATCTCATAAATATTGATTATTGTTTATACTAACGTTTGTCAGTCCCTGCTGATTTTTGTTTTTATCTGTCCATTTTAGTCTGTATATCAAAACACATGAAACCTCTCTGACTATTATCTTTCTTGAGATCGAGTGAGGTTCCCATGACAACTGTTGTTGCTGCTGATTGCATTACTCATTCATGTCAAGTACACTAGACAAGAGTCATGAAAGAAAACGGATACAAAATTGCTTGTTATGCCCTCAAGCCCAAAATGGAAAATGACTGACAGTATAAACTGAAATATCTCAAACTTTCTCAGATCTGCACTTAAAATGGAACAGTGCTTTTTGCTATTTTTTGCTATTTGATGTACGCCATCTTTCTGCTTAAAATAATGATTTAAAAAGAGGTTTCTAATATGAGCTTAATCTGGAATTAGTGTGAATTATTATTAAAACTAAAACTCTGGGGATCGTATTATGCCTGGTTCTTGATTAATGTATAGTCAGACAAAACCAGAGTTGTTAAAGTCATGATGATAGACATAGTAAATGACAGATTTTTTATTTTTATTTTTTTATCTATATGGGCCCTGTTCACATTTACAGGGTTCTCAGAAGAGGAAATGATCATGTTGGATTTATGATGTTAATAACTGTGGAAACAGGGTTTTCTACGCTATCTCACGACCAATTTGTATGAATTCGTACAAGTGATTAAAAAGTGGCTAATTCGTATTAATTCATACGACCTCAATCATACGAATTCGTACGATTTGTCCAAACCCACGTGTTGGGTAGGTTTAGGGGCGGGATCAGGGGTAGGTCATTCGTACGAATTCATATGAATTGGCCAATTCGTGAAATATGTAGGATTTAGCAAAAATCGTACTAATTCGTACGAGTGAGGTCGTACGAATTGTTACGAATTAGCCACCTCGTAAAATTCGTACTAATTCTCGTGAGATCTGGTTGGGTTTTTACTTTCTGTGAAAGAGTGTCTGTTGTGATATACATCTGAGTGAAACCAACCTGGGGTGCGTTTCCCGAAAGCATCGTTATTAAGATTTCACTCGACACAGCTTCTAGAAGACATACAGGTTGCTCACTTGACAGGCTCAGTTTGAGCTTGCACAGTACGCCTGGCGATCAGCTTTTAACAGAATTCAATTTTCTTCGTTGAAATCAATGGGGTCGCTGTGTCCTTTTCTTTTACTGTCTATGGTCTACGGAGAGCCTTGGCACTTCCTATTAGCCCCATTGTATCATTTTGGTTGCAGTTCCACAGGGGGTGATCGCAGGCGAGTGCAGACTGATTGGGAGTATAGGCGGCTAAAAGTATCTCTTTCTCCTGCTTGTCATTGAATCAACATAGATTTTATTGTTGATTCCGCAAGTTCAATATATTATAGGCCAAAAGTCGAATGAATGAGTACGTATGTCCTTTCAATTTCTTACAGGTTGGGCCGTTGTTGGCCGGAACGCTAGCATTCTGCTAGACGGATTTGGACCTGATTACGACCAGAGACCCAGTTTGATGGCACCTGAAGCTAAAGCAGAATCAGAAACATTATCTTTCTGTCGAAGTTCATTTTTGTGTTCTGTTTTTATATTTACCTGAGGGCACTTTTATTTTCATATCGTTATGTAAGTGCTGAAGTGAATCACATTTTTTAACTTAATTAATTTTTAGTTTTTAGTTTAGTTTTAGTTTTTTTTTTATTTAAATTTTTAACTTTTAACGCATTTTTAGAACAGATAGACCAACTTTAGCCACCTTTTAATTACTCGTACGAATTTGTACGCACGGGAGACAGCATTGGCGAAACCGATTATCGAAAAAAGTAGGGCTGAGCTTGGTTCTATGCATTGGTTGTTCATTGCATGGAGGCAGGTCTGATTACAACCTTGCAGTCAATTGACCTATGGCTAAGCCACGCCCCCTCCAATCACTCGGACAAACTAACACTGACGTTTTGGGACGTATTTTGACGATACGTCAATATCCGCCTTTTTAGGGCCCCCTTAAACGTCGGTAGATGGCGATCCCGGGCCGTCATACAACTGACGCTTTACCTTTAACGTCAGTTAGGTGACGGGTTAGGTTTAGGGTTAAGTTTAGGTATGGGGTAGAGTTAGGATCCCATAACCTCATCTACCGACGTTTAAGGGGGCCCTAAAAAGGCGAATATTGACGTATGGTCAAAAGACGTCCCAAAACGTCAGTTATATGACGATTTGGGATGAGACCGGGTTGGACAAACAGTCGGGGACAGGCGCTATGGCAGCTGTCACAGTAGGAGACATTTCACAGGAGGCAATTGGCAATTTTTGGAGACAGAAAGATTATATATCATCTTGAAGTCACCTAAAGGGCTTTATGCATTGGGGGGTTATATTAATCATTTTACTGTTGAGAAGGTCGATAAAAAGCTTCAGCTCACACTGTAAAAACGTGATAACCCGCATATCGTTGCAATCACCGTTTGGTGCTACAGTATTTATATGAATCATTCAGCACAACATTTGTTATCTCGGTTATTTACAGATATACGTTATTTAAGCTAAGTGACACGATGTACAACACAGCTAGATCATTCTTTATTTAATTAAATCTTTAGATAATTCTTTAATTAATTAAAAGGTAATTCATGAATACTCTATTTTTGTACAGCAACAGCATTTCTTACTTGCTTACAGCAGCGTGTTGCATATGTGTTGGCAGTAGGAGCAATAACCAACAGCAGCAGCGTACCAGAAATATACCTCCAGGACCAAACTTATCAACATTGTTATATCCATTTCCATGCCAAACAGAGTTGTCATGACAGAATTTAGTAAAATTACCCCATGTTGTGGATATGAGGAATGTTAAGAAGGAACATTAACTGCAATTTCAGACACAATGATAGTTTGAGGTGTAAAATCCAGGAACATTCTGATCATGTTAGAAAATATCTCATGCAGTGTTTCAGAAGTTCTTGGTTTTGACAAACAGTTTTATGTCATCCACTGTGGGTGCTTAGCTCTGACGATTGATTTGGGGGGGGGGGGGGGGTAACCACACATTTAAAAATATATCTATCTACTATTTCATATTGTAAATCCTTCATGACCACCAATTGTCAGAATGGTTTCTATTCTTTCACCACAAACAGCTGTGGTGAAGAAAAAAATCTCTCAGAGATTTAAACTAAATGTCGATGGTGACATAAATTGTCGCTGAGAAACTGCTTTTCTGGTCCCCACCCACTGTTCAAACTACAGAGAGGCGCTTGACATTTGGAATTCCTAAACGACATGGCCTTTCAGCAACGTGGATTCCCAAACAGATCTAATGTCAATCAAACTCCCAGCATCCTAGACCCCCAACAATGGCATTCTGAAAGGGTATATGAGGCACGGATGTAGCTGTCAATAAAGCAGACATTAAAAAATAATTGCAAATCAATTCTTGTATGTAAACTAGTCATGCTGAAATGTGACCTGTGAAGCAGTGACTACCACAGGGGGTTCATAGATTTAGATTTACATGGTTAAACATACACAGCAAAAATTATAACTTAATAAATAATAGATTAAAATAACCTATCGTGGTTAATTTGATGTTTTTTCAGTCCCATGTAACTTTTGTCCCTCTTGCAGTTAAAAAACAAAGCTGCGTGCATTTTGCGAAAGAACGTTGTTTTGGTTGTGCTTCGGCTCTGCATGACTGTCTGTGTGGATGAATATGGTTATCCTTCTGCTCATAAGAGAGTTTCGATGGAGAGTATCTCAAGCTAAGTGGCTGAAGACATTTCTGTCGCTGGAACAGAACATTGTTTCTTTCCAGCACAACGCTACAACAACCACATGAAATGACCCTTCACAATAGATATGCTTTACAATGAACTCTGTGTCGGAGAGCTACATATAAGGCAATTTATCTGTTCATTAAAACACCTTCCTCACCTTTTGAGTTATACAAACACTATCTTTTAAAATTTCCAAAAAGCCAAGCCAATGTTGATTCTTGTTTTATTACGAGCTCTGTCACATTCTCATTCTGTGAGCACACTCTTACGTGTTCAGCATTTTTTTTCTCTCTTTTTACGTATCGTGCAGTCTTCTGATTTTATTTTTCGGGTCCATTCGCAAGTGAGTTAATACCAAGTGTGCCGCCCCCCTGTGACCAGTCCTAGTATGGGTCATAAACCCCGCCTCCCCATGTTATTCAAAGGGATGTGAGACCAACTAAACAATTAAATTACACTTCACATATCCTTTATAAGATACTATCTGTCATTTATTGTAGTTTCTATCACGTTGATGTAATTTCAAGAGTTTGTTTTTAAAATAAGTGTTTTTAGTTAGTTATGTGATGCTATAAAAACAGTGCTGTGACATCATGATTGACAGCTGTGACCAACTGAACTGACACCAACTGGCTTTTTTTTCATTATGTTGACTCAAGGGGGTAATCCATCGACCGGAAGTTGAAGCCTCGCGGGAGCTGCCATCTTGTAGCAGATGAAAAAAAAATATCATGCGCTTGAAATAACTTTTCAGAAGAATACATTTTAGAGACTTTTTCCCTGCAAAAATATAAAAAATAAATAAACAAATACAGCAGGTTGACAGTGATCTGTAAGAGACATCTACGTAAATATTAATAAATATGTATGCTGAGGAAAATAGGGGGTCACATGTGAGTCAACGTCAAAGACATGGTCTCAAACTAAACCTAAGAACTTCAAATAAAAAAGGCAACATCATATTCATATCACAAAACTAAACATCACAAAACTGCTGTCCCATTTAAAAGATTATCCTGCTTAAAAAAAAAATAAAAAAACCCAGAAGCTTTAGTGATATTTTTGTCATAAAGCCTCAAACATACAGGGCCACACACAATAAATCCATTTAGAAATCACAGCTAAACAGAAGTTAAATAAAAATAGTTTATATACCAAGACTTTTAAGAGATGTTATAAAGGAATGAGACAAACCTAGCTTCTCCATTTTTTCCTTGAACAAACAGTGACACTATGAGGTTAAAAGAGTGAATAACTACAAAGAGCAAGACACGTTATAATAATTTCTTAATAATGTTTTTCATCAAAAATAATATTGATAATTAAAGCTTGCATATAATTGCATACATTTTGTTCCTCTCCAAACTAATTTCTGTTATTCTGTATGCCAACCTTGGTTCACACTGTTCATAGTGTTTACCACCTGGTCTTCAGGCTACAACATCAGTCCAAGGGTTTTTGGATCTCATGGGGTCCCTGCTCCTCACTACAGGCCCAAACTGTGGTGGATGAGTCAGTGTTTTGATGCAGAGACCCAAATGAATCTCTTTCTTCGCCTCTTAAGGGGATTATAGGGCTAAAGGGGCTTGGCAAGCAATGGAGGCAATTGTGCCCTGAGAGGATGTGAGTTCCTTTGCTTATGTGTGGGGTTTTGAAGAAGTCAGGCTTTCTTTGGTTTGAATAATTCGGTAGCCTCACTCTCAGTTAAAAACTTCATGTTCTGGATCATCCCCCTAATCTCTAATCAGGAAAAGACATTCAAGTGTCTCCACCGGTTATTTTGTGCCCAACAAACTGAGAAGGATTTGTTCAGGTCAGGGAGTTTGTGAATGAGTTAAATTTCTGCCTCATAAAACTTTTTAATTGTAGCTATTCATATAAGCATGTTGTCTTGATGATTGGTCTTTTGATACCCTGTAAATATGTGGCATAACGTTTCCTATTGATAACTAAAAGGGCCAAAAACTGACCATGCAATATCAAAGGTATCAGTGATACCTATCATCACACATATAGTATGAATGAATGTAGTATGAATGTAATTTGGACGTACTACATTCACCATGTTATCATTATCAAGTGACCTACCAGCATGTACGTCACTTCACTGCCATTCATAAGTCTTCTCCTGTCTCATGAGATAGTAAAGTGTCCATCATATGCACACTTCAGAATCTCACTGGAAGAAGTAGGTCATCCAGGTATTTTCGTATAGCTTACTCTGTCAATTCAGACATACTTATTTTCTTTACTTCATACTTTGCCTAGTAGGGGTATGTGATTTAGGATGCAGCAATCATGTTTTCCATCTACTCAGAAATAGTGATGGTATAATAAAAAGATGGTATAGTAAATTGTCTGTGTGATATCCTGCACTGAGACTCACAAACACATGGGCACCTGCAACTTATATTATATAGTGTAAAAAAGAGGCATAGGTCCCCTTTAACACACATTTTCAAAGATTTATTTTTTTCTTATGTTGCACTGACACCTATTGGCAAAATACAAAACCACATATTTTTATCCAAATTACCTTCTAGTTAAAATTTTAATACCATTGTATTTTGTATTAAGTATTAAATTGTATTTTGTATTAAATTGTCACTACCGAAACATTCATGACCGAGACATGCCATCATTGTTTTGGTAGTGACAAAAGGGAACACAAAATAATTTATTTGTGGGAAATAAACAAAATATTAGTAGTTATGCAATTAAAATGCATGAAACTTTTTTTTTTTTAAATAGCAAAACAATATTTAAAGAAAAATAAAATAATAATTAATAAGCCTTTTTACAAAATTATTTATTATTTTGTTTCAGTAGTGACAAATTTGGGGAGAGGAAAAATATTCCAAAACTTTCTGAAAATACAATATGATAATTAAATGCACAATTACTTGAACTCAGAACATGGCCGATAAATAACTTCTGAACATCTTGAGTTAAATATTAGGCTTATATGCGTTAGATGGCACTGTGGTGCTTTAGCATAGTGCTTTAGCCTTGTTGAAGTCTGTTGCCAGGTGCAAGTTTTATAAGCTATATGGGCTTTTTTTACCATTTGCTTATTTCTCTTACTCGACCTGGCAACATTGAGTTTCTGGCCTTACCAGTCAACATCAGCTTCCTGAACTCTGTTTCAAACACGCAGCTGGACAAAATGGTACGTGTATATTTATCAGAGTAGGTTTCTTTATCAGAAGATACTCGTACTTTTTGGTTTCCTTTTAAAACCATACGTCCGAGTAGATATTTAGGCTGTTTTCCCAAAAAGATGGCATTTTAGCGCTGAATGGTCACATGACAGCAGCGAGCTAGCGCTGCTTCAGTGATTCAACCCAACAGTATCGAGTCAGAATCTCTTTTATATAGATAAATAACTGACACTCGAAGTATATTCATCTCTATATAAACTAATTATGCGTTTTATTGTAGCAATGCTTAGTATAGTGTGGTAATGCTGAATGCTGACTCCAGTAACAGAATGCTAGCCTACAGTGGCTAACACAAAACTGTTCTTCTAGCAACTTAATGCTATATGATATATTATGAGGTTGACATGTTGTTTAGAAAATTAAAATGAATGTAGACAAAGCAAATCTTTTAAAACGCGTGTTTTGTTTTCTGCTTACAGTGTATTTTTGTTAGACGTAACGTTATAAAACTGAAGAAAAACATTTTTAAAAATGTATTTGCGAAGCTGTAACTTAATTATCGTTCCAAAGCAGTTTTATAAAAAATAGTGCTTTCAAATCGACCAGTTGAAATTATTTTAGAGTCTTGTCTTCTTATGGGAAGCGTCAACAGCTTTTAATTACCCCAATGTTCACACTAACACACTAACACTTCTGCAAGTGTCCTCTATTCATCAACCACAATCCAGCTAACATTCAATCTAATTTATGTTGACTTTTCCAGTCGATATCATTTATCCACTTAGTTTTCCTTCTGTCCCGCATCACCTTTAATCTTTTGTATGTTGTTTTTTGTCATGATCATGCATCCACATCCTCTTCCTCAAACCCTTCCTCACCCACTGTTCCCCTTCCTGACATCTGCATCGTATTCAGGCTGGTCACAGAGTAAGTGCATCTCCAGACCTCTCCTGTTCCTGGTTTTCTGAATTTTAGAGTAGTGCTGCTGCTTCCTCTGGGCTTCTGGATCTGGCACCATTTCTGTTTAGGCTGCTCTGGGTTTATGATGTTATTTTTTTTTTTTCTAGAAAGCTTGCAATTAAAATTAATTTGTCTGCCATCATAAAATAGCTAGTAATCGAATTATCAGCTTGCAGAATGATTGAAAATAGCAGAATACTTATCAACCTCATCCTGTTTCTAAGCATTACAGCCACACGTTTTGTGGTTTGCATATTTATGAACATTGTGGTGTAAATTATAAACACAGGGTAATTAGAGTATCAGTGAGACTAGGTCTGACATACCAGTCTCGTGGGAGTAATGAGTTATGTTTGAAAAGGGATACTTGAGTACTGCTTACAGCACACTATATTCTAAATACTGACTATTTTTTTTTATTTCAAGCACATGTAACATTATGCAACTATATATATTTCAATCAGAACCATGCTATTGCTGTATTCTCTTCAAATTTATTCAGTGTTTTATTTCGAAAAAAAAAAATTGTTTGCATTATAATATGATGAAAAAGTTTTCAGATGTCTCAACAGTCGATCAAATAATGAAAGATTGCATACGGTATAGGGAATGTTTGCATTCTACACATCATAAAGCTACATACTGCAGAAATAGTGAGGCTGCATCCAAAATCGCATACTCTCTTGAATAAGTACTATGTTCTATATAGTATGAATGTGTGTATGATTTTAATTCGAACGCACTACATTCACCATGTTTTTATTGTCATGTGACCAGTCAGTTGCATCACTTCCCTGCCATTGAAGTCATCCAGGAACTTTTCACCTGCTGTTTAATTAATACTTTGAATTTTGGCATTTTCATACACTGTTTTTTAATTTTTTTTAATAACTAGCCTATATAGTTTGGAAATATGCCATTTGGATGCAGTCACAGTGTAGGATGTCAGTATACCATTTCAAAATTGTGTCAAGTAACATTTTTATTTAGGCTTGTATGTGTTTGATATCAGCCTGTTTTAGGTTCAACAAAGCTAACAGTCTTAGAAGCAGCTTTCTTCCTCAGCTTTGACTTGATTGTTGTCTGAAGAAAATTTCCTCTCTCTTCCAAAGCCAAAACATTCTTCCTAAAAGTATTTCATTAAGATTTTATTCAGACATCAATGCAGTGCTTGCGACCCCACTTTTCCTTCACTCTTGCCTCGCGTGTCCAACAACTAACAAAACGTTTGAAGAAAGCTAACAAGATGTCTTTTGCCATTAGCTGGTGCTTGTGTTAGGTGATCTGCACATTCCCCACCGATGCAACACCCTGCCTCCCAAATTCAAAAAGTTGCTGGTGCCTGGCAAGATTCAGCACATCCTCTGCACAGGAAACCTTTGTACAAAGGAGAGCTACGATTACCTGAAAACACTCGCTGGAGACGTGCACATCGTCAGAGGAGACTTTGATGAGGTTGGCTTTTATTACCTATTTCTGTTTTTCGAAGTTGTTTACGCACTTTTTAACCATGCATATTTCTTGCTTCTGACTGACAGAACTTGAATTACCCGGAGCAGAAGGTGGTGACGGTGGGGCAGTTTAAAATCGGTCTGATCCACGGGCACCAAGTGATCCCATGGGGTGACATGGCGAGCTTGGCGCTCCTTCAAAGGCAGCTGGATGTGGATATTCTCATATCTGGCCACACACATAAATTTGAGGCTTTTGAGAATGAGAACAAATTTTATATTAACCCCGGATCTGCCACAGGGGCCTATAGTGCACTGGAAAGGTATAACCTTTACTTTTATCATGCTTAATCAAACGTTATATGCAATGTTACGTGGATGATTTGTGACTGAATTGTCTCTTTACAGCAACATCACACCATCATTTGTTTTGATGGACATTCAAGCATCCACAGTGGTAACGTACGTCTATCAGCTCATTGGAGATGACGTCAAAGTCGAGAGAATCGAATACAAAAAGTCGTAAAGAACGACGATGCTGTCAGCTGCCGCGTTTCAGGATGCTAATCTTGTCATTCCCTCTCACCTGAACGTCAGCATCGTACAAATGCTGTATCATAACGTTACACTATATTTCAATGTAATATATAATACTGTTTATATGTCACCAGAATGTCATCATTTGTGGTTTAAGCAGATTGTTGAAAATGCAATAATGCTGCATTATTTGCATAATTTTAGTCTGAATTAGTCTTGTGAATATGTTATGTCCCCTATTAATTTTTCAAGGCCTATGTTAAGTCATCTTTCATAAAATAAAAGCCCAAATCACATGAGCAGTGTAACTATTTTTTTTTTTTTAAGAAAACAGAACAGATTTGACAATTTATTAAAATATTTTGAAATGTCTTGGACATCTGGATTGTTTGTCTAGGATATGTTTTAAGAATGATTTCGTTAGACAGTTTTCATAAATGACAAAAACCTAGATTGATGCGTTAGGTAAGAAATATAAAGTCCTCTTCTTCTGATTCATTAAAAGACAGGCCACTCATGTGTCCAGCAAGATAAGAATCTGTTTCAGTCGCATCCCATTCAAAGTCAGCTTCCCATGGCCGTGATCCTGGAAATGTTAGGTCCGTTAACTCCTTTCTGAATTAAAAACTGGAAGTGTTCAAAGGATCCTGTATATTGCACTATTTGTAGTAGAACAAACCTACCCTGTGCATGTTCTGCAATGGTAGCTCTCCTTTTTCTTGGCTGTCCCATATTCGATTTTGCAAATCCAGAAGACACTCTGTGTGTAGTGGTTCAATTGTAAGTTAAGTTTACAGCTAAGCCTCTCAAAAGTTTTGCAGGTGGCGTCATATACTTACCTTTGATGATTGCCGATTTTAGGGAAAGTAGTTTTCTTGACTTTCTCTGATGTCGAAGATCTCTTTGCACTTTTTTTCTTGTTAATACTCTGAGAGATTGCCATGTGTTCTACGTCTGGGGTGTATGTCGACATCTGCAGTTTCACATTCACATGATGCACATCCGGCACTAAATATGAAGTATAAGAAAGTATAATATGTCAAATATTTCATTGTATTAAAAGTTCTTGCTAATACAGTCATAAGTCCCATGCTTATATAATATGATGTGATGATTCACCTGTCCGGATACACCGATGTAATACGTTCATATAATGTTGACGTATTAGCTGCCGCATGTGCTCTTTGCTGTAGGCCTCTGCGATACTGAACAGAAAACGCTTCTGTCCTGGTGTCAGGCCTGGATGCTGAAAATTAGAGTTTATTTAAATGTGAATTATGAGTTATTTGAACGTGAATTTCTTATGGCTGCTGAATCAGATATTGTCATCCAAATCATTGCAAATCTGTCCTTAAGGAAGTTTTTTTAATTACGTTTTCTGCAGACATATAAAAGGTACTCCAACATGCAAAGTAACAAAAAAGTCCTTTTCAGGTTTTTTTTTTTATTTTTTTATATCATTTTATTACCTGCATTTAGTCAGAATTGTGTATTTTTAATGGAATTTTATTTCATCTTCATTTCGCTTAATACATAATAGTTACACTCTGGACCTTAAGGACAAAAATATCCTCATTGAATCCCATTAAAACTGCAATTATTAATCAGGGCTATTTGAATATAAAATGATCCAATCTTTGCTAACAGGCTTTCATTCTGCTGGCAATCTAAAACTTATATTTATGGCTTTGATTTTCTAACAGTTTTTGAGTTTTCAAAAATGTGTTTTCTAAAATATATATTTTAATATATTTTATAGGCTATAAAAAACGTTCATACATAATTTTCATTAACTTAAACCTCTATAACTTTTTTTTTCACTTCAACAATAATCTGCCATGGTCTTTAAATATTTATGACAGTTTTCTTTACATTTTTCTCCTCTACGGACCTTTTTTTAAAAATTGACGCACAAGGTATATACATTTTCATGAAATACCTGTAAAAATGGAGCAGCAGTCATGGTCTTGGGGATATGAATAGTTGTAATGTCCCGATCTTGTTCTGGCACTTGTAAAGGTGCAGGTTGTATTTTATGTCCAAATACTGAGTTTGTTTTTCCTGGATGAGGAGAGAATTTAAATGCTTTAAATATTTAGTTACAATTCACAAACTAGTTATTAAAGTAATAACTCCAAGATCATGGTTTACTGCACATGACAGCTGTTTGTCTTTTTTTCAACTCAATTGGGTCAGAGACTCTGGTTACTCTGTCCAAATTCTACAGGTGTAACGTTTCTGTAATTTACACAGATTAAGCTTGCTACTCTGTAGCCGTATGGAAAAAACCTGTCAGGCTGTGGTGGAGATAAAATGGTTGTGTTTTGACTTCAAATTTACTATGCATGCTATTGCAGATGTATACTGCATTTATAGATATATGCAGCAAAAGACTTGCTATAAAAATGAAGTGATGTGATTCAGGAACTATAAGATAGTACAACCACAACATGCAAAATAATGCACTAAAGTATGTGAATTATACAAAATTAAAGCAACACATTCTTATAAAGGACAATAAAATATTTTAAAATGATCTGACATTATTATGATTTTAACTGGGACACATTGCTTTTGAGAAGACTAGGAAAAGTGTCCCAATTAACATGAACGAATCAAAGCCAGTAATCTGGACAATTAATAATAATTTATGGAACAATCTTACCAGTTTGCACATGGTTGAGACCAGATGGCCTGTCAAAACAGTATATCATAGGAAACACATTATGTGTATGTGACAACCACACAATAAACTTAAAGTAATTTCCATGTTATCATATTCTCTATCTTACCTTAAAGGCAAAAATGACTTTTTGTGATGCAGACGACTTTTATCGGTGTTGTTTTCAAGGAATTTAACGTGCTTTTTCATGCCGAAGTGTTACCTGAACTGTGAGATCTCAGATCTGTGGCATACAAGTGATATAAGACGACCTGAAATCCCATCCGATAATGCGCGTTTGCGTTTTACAGTGTTTTGACTCGCGGGCTTCCGTACTCGGTGACGAAAATACAGCATGGCAACTGTAGGAATCGTAAGTGGAACACATCGCGGAGAAAAATAACGTTTTTCTGTGCGTTTAGAGAAAACGAGATAATATCTCGTGCTTTTGGAGCTGGAGAATTGACAATGCCTCGATACGCGCAACTAGTGATGGGTCCTGCCGGAAGTGGAAAGGTAAATACGCACCAGTGTAACTACAGTAGTTGGGCTAACATATGCTAGTAACTTAATATGATTCCAAATAATTGTGATTTTTTTTGTTTTATTATATCTGTGCTGAAGTAAAACCCTAAACAGACTGGTCTGCATTTCGCGAGATTAAGTACAATGCAAAAACCAGTGTATTGTTGCTTTCAATAAGGTGTAACGTTAATGATATTAATAATAAATCAAGAGTTATGTTCTCCTTTTTTCAGAGTACTTACTGTGCCACAATGATAGAACATTGCCAGGCCCTTAACCGATCTGTACAGGTGGTGAATCTGGATCCAGCTGCAGAACATTTTGAGTATCCTGTCATGGCAGGTAAGGAACCGGTAACGTTACATAGATAAACATTACTTACCCCAAGATCTTTTTTTTGTTTTTTTATTTAGAACATTATGTTCCTATCAAAAAGGTTATAAAGTTCATGAGAAACGTAATGTCTTTAAAACAAACAGGCATTATCATTGTTTAACACGCATACAATAAATCCAAGCAGCACACTCTGAAAGAGAAAAAAAGTAAATAAATATATCTTTAAAATTAAATAATAAGGAAATTATTACTTCCAAATAATAAATACCACAATAAAAACAAATTATATTGTATCGACATTCATTTATTAAACTGATAGGATGAATTTTAATTTCATTATGATTATATAATTTACTGCAACTGCAGTAAACTTCTTTTTTGCTAAAATTAATTGAATTGTCCTCAACAGTCTTAAAATAGATATTTGAGTGATGTAATAATCATTACATATTGTAAACATTCAAAAGAAAACCTCTAGGTAAAGAGCAATTTTACCTACAATCATCAATCGAACATGAAATACAATTTGTATTTCAGATTTAGTGGTTGCAAATGACAAAAAAAGTCATGATTTGATTAACACATCATTAAAATTGTAAAAATGCGTACAATTTGGGGAAACACAATAGAGTTTCATTAGTTACCTACTTTAGTTAACAATAACTAAGAATAAACAATGCGTCTACAGCATTTACTAATCTTAGTTCATGTGAATTTCAACATTTACTAATAACAATATTAAAATCAAATTTTATCAACATCAATCAGTATTTGGTAATCTTAGGTAATTCACTGTGAGCTAACACGAACAAACAATAAACGACTGTATTTTTATTAACTAATATTAACAAAGATAAATAAATACTTTAACAAATGTATTGCTCATTGTTAGTTCATGTTACCAACTGAGAAAGTGGTACCCAATTTTTTATAAGCCAGTATTTTATAACTGGTGTTGCCACTGCCCTTGGTTAAGCATTTGTCTTTTATGGTAACTTCAATACACCATCCTAGAGGAAACTGCATATAGGTCTACATTCAAAAGCTTGTTTTTTGGGGGCTGGGAAAGAACTCGATGGAACTTGTGCTCAGTAGTATTGTTTCTATAGGCAGCTAGTGTGTTCTTAGTTATACAATTGCACGTGTATGCAGATATTCGAGAACTAATCCAAGTAGATGACGTCATGGAGGATGACTCCCTGAGATTCGGCCCCAATGGAGGACTGATCTTCTGTATGGAGTATTTCGCCAACAACTTTGACTGGCTTGAAGAGAGTCTTGGTCATGTGGAGGATGACTATATACTGTTTGATTGCCCTGGTAAGAGGTGATGTGGTAGATGGTATGGTGCTGTTGAGGACTGGCATGGAACAGTAAAGAGCATTGTGTCCTCTTGACTGCAGGTCAGATCGAGCTGTATACACATCTGCCTGTAATGAAGCATCTTGTGGAACAGCTACAGCAGTGGGAGTTCCGCGTGTGTGGCGTCTTCCTGGTTGACTCTCAGTTCATGGTCGAGACCTTCAAGGTAATACTTGTCACACTGCAAACTTGACTGCACACTTACAAATAATGTGAAAACAGTGTTTCAGTTCTATGAATTAGAAGTGAAGTCTCTTTCGGCAAGTGTGGGTTGGATTTTTTTTTTGTAGTAATTTTGATTACGAAATTATTGAAATTGTAAAAACCTACATTTTATATTTGTTGTAATTCATTTTCTAGTTTATCTCTGGAGTTATGGCTGCCTTGAGTGCTATGGTGTTACTAGAAATCGCGCAAGTCAACATAATGACTAAAATGGATCTACTCAATCCAAAGGCTAAGAAGGAAATAGAGAAGTATGTTTTGAGAGATCTTGAAATGTGATCCATTGATAATTCACTTTTTAAACCTGCATTTGAGTGTCATAACAGTGTGTTTTTGTTGTTGTTCTGTTTCATTTGCAGGTATCTAGACCCGGATATGTATTCTGTGATGGAGGACAACTCTGTTGCTTTGAGAAGCAAGAAATTCAAAAAATTAACCAAGGCCATTTGTGGTTTGGTAAGTTAGTTTTAAAGATTCTTCCTTGAGTCGAAGAATTGATAAATACTGGTATATGTACAATTCAAGTGCATATCTAGGGCTGAATAATTTTGAGGAAAAACTCCTTATTAAAAATGCATTTAAAAAAATAAAGCTTCAGGTTTGCTGTACTTGTTTGTTGGATTGCAAAATTTTACCAAAAATCATTGCTAATTATATATAAATATGACTATCAAATGATGAGGCTAATAATAATTATTATTCTGTATGACTAAAAATGTCATTATTATCGTTAAAAAAAGATAGAATAAATAATACTACGATATAAAAAGACTATATAAAATAGAATAATACTACTTCACTGTACACAAATTGAGTATTTATTATAAATATAATATTACAATAATTACAACTGTAATTTGTCTTAATACTTAATTTTCTGCAGAAACAAAAATACTTTGTTGGCTACAGGTTTATAAACGATTATTATTACAAATCTGTTGAATTTGATTTTATTTAGATTAGTTGTTCAGCCTTAGCATCTTCATTCTGATAATATCTGGTGGTAAACCTTTACAAACATTTTTTAAATTGTCAAAATTGCACTGTTTTCTTTAGATTGATGATTACAGTATGGTTCGATTCCTGCCCTTTGATCGCACTGATGAGGAGGGCATCAACATTGTCCTGCAGCACATTGATTTCTCCATACAGTATGGTGAAGACCTGGAGTTTAAAGAGCCCAAGGTTTGCGCATAAGGCTACTTTCAACTACTGTATACATTTATAAAAACCTGTTTATTTTTTAAATTAAAAGTTGTTTTAGATTTAGAATTACCACAAAGTTATCAATTTAAACTTCTGTTTTCCATTCTGTTTTCTCTTTTCTCTAGGAATTGAATGAGGAACCCAGTAACACGAATTTTGATGAGTTCTTCCAAGGCACAGCAGATTCTTGAAATCCCACATGAAGAGAGACTACATTTATGTGTTCCACTAAATAAGAGTTTACTAAATAAGAGTTTCATTTATTTAAGCAATATTCTGTCATGTTCATAATATCATTGATTGGAGGTTGCCGGAAACCTGTGCTGTGTCTCGATCTTCTTAGCAGAGTTTTATCAAATGTAATCTTGTTTTTTTTTTTAGAATTGTCTATTTATTTTTGCAATAAAAATAAGGAAATGACAATGTGGTTTTAATTTTTTTTATTCAGTCCTTACATATGTCTCAAAACGTTACAAATTAGGGAAATGTTAACCAGGCTATGCCATAGTGTGTTCAAGTGTTGTTCAATAGTGGGATGTTAACCTTTTATATTTGGCCATCCAGTCTTGATTACATCCTTGTTAAAAATCTTATGCACTTATGTTGTCTAGATAAGCAGCTCGCAAGGTTTTGACTGCCGTGACGTTAAAATGGGTTGGACATCTTTTAATGGCACACATATTTTAATAAGATTTTCAAAAGAAATGTTGTGGTGGAAAAAAGTAAAGCAGCAAAGCTGTTGTTCTTCGGCGCCCCCTAGTGGTTATGACGGGATACTGTACTGGAAACTTCCTGTATCTGTGTGTAGGGTGGGACAGCGGAAGCGGCGGGTTGCACAGCTCTGACATTTTCATTTTTGCCTGCTAGGTTTGGGACATATCGTACCAAAATGCCGGTAAGTAATATTTAAACGTTATGATTAAAACGATATACGCAATTGTTTTCTTTGTGAGCAGCTGCTGTACCGCGTTTTATATCTGGAGCGAACAAGAAAGATATTTCAGCATTAGCCACAGCGCTAACCTACACATCATCTTTCTCTAGCTATTTTTCTACAAATGTAACACTTTTACAAAGACATTATGTATTGCTCTTTATGCTTTTATTGCCCACTATACATATATATGGAAGTATCAGAAATGTGTTGCGTGAACAGGTTTGTTGCATTTGTTTTTGATGCTGACAACTGGATTTCCTCATTTGCATTCAGTGCAATGAAAACTGACGGATTCTCTTCAAATATCGGTTATTTACAATGAAAAGAAATATATATAATTTGCTATATTACAAAAATAATTATGTATGGCTTTGATTTTCTCCCATTCTACAGGCATACCACTCAAGCCTGATGGACACGGACACCAAACTGGTGGGGAATATGGCGTTATTGCCCCTTAAAACACAGTTTAAGGGTCCTGCTCCTAAAGAAAGTAAGAAAGTTTGCTTGATTCTATGCAGTACTGTGAGATCTGAGATGTGTGAGATTCTTCCTTAAATGGCCATCATTTAGTAAAGCCTATTTGACAAACCAGCTGTTCCTTCCTCTTTCCATATTCAGCCAAAGACACAGATACTATCGATGAGGCCATCTACTACTTCAAAGCCAATGTTTTCTTCAAGAACTATGAAATTAAGGTAAGGAGTGAATGTCATTACAGGAGCCTAGAAAAATGTACGTAGCGTGCCTTAACACGAATTCATAGTTCTGTCCTGAGAGAAGAATAAAAGTCCTCCCTGTATACACATATTTTTGAGTCTATTTTACCTCAAACACTCTATCTGTTTAATATCAGATTTTCATTTGTTTAAAGACTCTTAAATGCACTTTAAAATTGGCATGAAATGGAATTTGCAATAGTCTTTAGTTCCCTGATGTATATCCGAGTGAAACTGCTTCTCGAGGAAGAATTTAGGGTGGGATTTGATTTTGGCCATTGCGAATTGATTGGATGGTTGTGGTTTGCTATTGGTGATGTCATGTGAGTGACAGGTCACTGTACTTATTTTCCTGTTTATTACTGTGAAGCTTCTTTGACAATATCTGTTTTGCATAAAGCGGCTTATTTGCCGTATATAAATAGATAAAATATTTATTTCTTTAATTTTGATAGAATGAGGCTGATCGGACTTTGATCTACATCACTCTTTACATCTCTGAGTGCCTCAAGAAGCTCCAAAAGGTAACTATCGAAAATCATAAACTATCATTTGTTAGGTATTGTTGGTTTTTCTCATAGCTAATGCTTTATAAGTACTCCAAGTAACTCCAATCTTATAAATGATTTCTAGTGCAGTTCAAGGAGCCAAGGAGAGAAGGAGATGTACACGCTGGGAATTACCAATTTCCCCATCCCTGGAGAACCTGGCTTCCCTCTGAATGCAATGTATGCTAAACCTTCCAACAAACAGGAGGAAGGTATGACAAAACAAAGTCAAAACTTTACTGAGTCTGATTCATTTGCACATCTGCTAAGCAACCTTCTCTATGATAGGTTTATTATAAGTGTTATCGCCGAATTGATCAGATACCATCTTTTCCCTCTTGACAGAAACGATGAGGGCTTACCTGCAGCAAATCCGACAGGAGACGGGACTGAGATTGTGTGACCGTGTGTTCGACCCTCAGACAGACAAACCAAGCAAGGTGAGACTATGGCTGTGTCTGAAATCTCCACTCAAACCATTACTCCCTACCCCCTATGTAGGGGGTAGGGAGTAGAGCACTATATAGTGAGCTCACCAGCATAATAGAAACGCCACTAGCGGACACTACTCGATCATCTCTCGGCGCCGTTGATTACGTCATTGCTGTCGCCCGTCCGTCTTTTTTACGATCGGCGCAATGCATGATGGTATGTAGGGCTTGGGTTAGTGACCATCGGTTGTACACTACTTTTCAAAATGCATTCTGGGATACATTGAGTGGACTATATAGGGTATAATAATCATCACTATACATTCGGACAGCACCACAAAATGGCGAGCTCACTATATAGCCCACTAAATAGTGAGTAGTGGGAGATTTCGGACACAGCCTATATTTAATATTATCAGTCAAATCAAGTAATAAAAAAACTTTTTTCTTCTTTGCATTGACAATTATTTGAATTATAATTAAGCACATTTTTGTTACTGTAATGCAAAAATAAAGAGAAATTTGTTATATAAAATAGTTTTTATATGTATATACACATTATTAATTTATCCATTTTCTTGGATGTTTCAAATTCATGTTATTTCAATAATTTCTAATCAAGAGATGCTGATAATCATTCAAATGTCTTTGGTCTTCAGTGGTGGGTGTGCTTTGTGAAGAAACAGTTCATGAACAAAAGTCTGTCTGCACCTGGCCAGTAACAAACAACTCAGGATCTCTCTGTGTACTTTTGCGTGGGATGTGGATGGATCCGTTTTTGTTTTGTTTTTTTCTTTAATGTGTATGCGAGCGTGTTTACTTGTATTCTGAAAAAAAGAGAGATTTTTTTTTTACTTGTGATTCCTGCCTGTCATGGAAAGCAGGAGCCGATCAAATAAAAAAATATATTAAAGAGAAACAGCATCTCTCGTCATTGAATGAGGACGTACTACTAATACACTTGGTGCCAGACTGCTTAGTAATATTTACATTGGTATTAGTGCCATAATATTATATTATTGCTGTCAAATCGATTAATCGCAAAAAAAATTATATATATATATTTATAATTCCAAACATTTCCACATACGTTGCCCTACAGCGGCAACACGGCAATGTTTGATATTGAATGAATCCACCTAATGAATGGCTTAATTTATAGTATTCATTATTATTTCAAATTACCTTATATTTGAGCTCATTTGTTTTTAGCACCTTTGTTATGTGCTTTTTTATAGTTTTAACTTTTCAATTCAGTTTTAATCATAGTACTTAAAATTATTTGTTAGTTGCCAACTTTTCCAATTTCGTTTGGTTTTCAGGGGTTTTTTCGGTTTTTCTGAGTTTTCATCTAATATTCTTATTTTATTTCAATTAACAATTTTCATTTTAGTATATTATAGTATTTATTCATATTTTGAAATGGCTTTTTGTAGTTTTCATTTAGGAAATTGTCTAAGTTTATTTTAATATTCCTATTTAGTTTTACATTTATTTCATTTTAGTACGTCAACTTAAATGTGTTCCAGTTGTAAAGATAAATTTCTGTAAGTTTCCATCTAATATTTAGATTTATTTTAAATGAATAAACTTTAAATAGTTTATTCATTTAATAGTTTATCTACTTTTAATAGTTTTAGGTAACAAATACAACACTGCTTGACTATGTAGTGAGTTCATAATAATGCTTTTATTTATCTGAACAAAATGATTGCTCCAGAAAGAAATGACATCCACATGGTGCTCAAATCAATATGCCACTAAGGACCATATAAACTGGAGTAACGCTGTGGCGTTTCACACCACTGATTCAAATCAAAACGTGGCCGAGACCAACCGAAAATGTAACTCTTATTGCTTAATATTGTTTTCTGTCTTTTGAATAAAAAAATTACATTTGCATTAGTACACAAAACCAGACAAATCTCACTCTGATAAGATGTGTTGCCAAGAATCTTATGCACCCTTAGAACTTACGACTGACATAAGACAAACAACAGGAACAAAGGTAAGACTGAGAATAAAACTAAAGGACAAACAATATGTAAGACAAATACTACATTTTAATGAGCAAGTACATGATAGGGCCTTCAGGAACAGAAGAGTGAATAAGATACAGTCATAAATGAGATTACAAAACTACATGTGGGGGGTGAGGACATCACAAAACATGACTGATAGAGCTATGGTACAATACATATTTACATACACAAAAAATACAGCTTTTGAGCTCACCATTTATACAAAATATATTCTCTGTCTCATGCAAATATGTGACTTTTTGGTTTATCCAAAAGAGAATTCCAGCTCAAATACTGAATATACGTTGAGATGGACTTGACATCACTGTATACAATTTTCCTTTTTGATAGGAGAACAACTTAAGGCAGCATAGAAAGAGATGGCCCTTTGAGAGACATCTGCGGTATTGTTTTTTTAAGGGAACAGGGCTGTCCCGACATGTCAGCGAGGAGGAAAATCAGCATCGATTCTGACCGTCAGCCTCTAATAGTACCATAAACGCACAAAACACGGCAGAATTGCATAAAAGACTGTTCAAAATTGATGGCTCAGTGGCAGATAAAAAAGCGAGTCAAAACACAAGTGTCATGCAGTACATTTCATCATAATTAAGATAATAAATAATTCAGACACGCTAAAGGGTGGGGGGAGGAAAAAATAGACATTAACAAAACGTGCTATAACTCACACATTCAGATAAAAAAAATAATAATAATTATCCAACGGTGGCTTTGCTCTGATATCCCTAACTGGTGCTACCCCAAATAACTGGTGAATAAAATAAAGATGATCGGATCCCCTATTAAGGTCTGTAATTCCCATATCTAGGGGGGCTGGTTAAAATTCAGTTTCTGTGAATGAAGCATTGTGATGAAAAATGTGATCCAACACATCAGTTAAACCTATTCAATTGATATGAGCTTGTAATGGTGTTTTAAAATCAATGCAGACATAAATCCTGAAACGTCTGTCTCTGACCTCAAGATATGGAGATGGGAACTGATAATAATATAAGTACTAACAAAAGTGACCGTGATGGTGCGTCTAGTCGAATGCCATCTCTTGGCTTTTCCTCACGCAACGGGCGACTTTTCTCTTGAACTCACCGTTGGGATCCTCTCTCCATTCTTTCTGCAAGCCGAACACAAATGTGAAGGTTTTAATTATTGCTTCAGAAGAACACAAACATGAACCGCCCATTTTATTGAATTAAATTATTGAGAAATTATTGAATTTATCAATGGAATTTTTTTTCAGTCAGGACAAGGAATCTTAATTGGCCATCCTTTTGTGCTATTAAAGGGATAGTTCAAAATTAATATTGTGTCATCACTTACTCTCAAGTTGTTTCAAACCTGTTTGAGCTTCTTCAGTTGAACACAAGAATAACAATAATAATAATAGTAATAATAAAAAATACTAAGGAAGTCAATGGGTGGCATCAACTGTCTGGTTACCACATAACTTATTTTGTGTTCAAGAATCTGAGTTTAAGGGTGAGTTATAAAACATGATTCAGTTATCAAAAATCACTAAACTTACAGCTGCGTCCACATTGGCTGGCGAGTC
The DNA here is from genome assembly GCF_988280905.1 of Pimephales promelas. Lineage (NCBI taxonomy): Eukaryota > Metazoa > Chordata > Actinopteri > Cypriniformes > Leuciscidae > Pimephales > Pimephales promelas. The sequence continues at coordinate 20,666,139 of NC_142787.1, forward strand.
ACCGTTAGGGTCAGCTAACATGGAGATCACACTAATCATGATGGTCTCTACGGTGTGGATGGGCAGCCAACGCTCCTCGGGTTTCTCATAACCAAATTTGTCCTCTCCTGGCTCATGTAGGATTGAAATGCACACATCTCCGTTCTTCGCAACTGATTAAGAGATGAAGAATAATATCAGTGTCAGTTCTACAGGTGTTTTCACCAAAACTGACATGCACTCACCATTAGGATGCCAAATCTCCGTAATAAACTTCATCTTCGGTGGTCGAAGTGGGTAATCGTGAGGGAAATTGAGATGCGCCTTAAAAAATCCACCTTCGCTATAAATCAAAAACAGAAACTCGGTATACGATTTTGTTGGAAAAGATTTAAGCTTTGCAGGAGATTAGATTAGTAAACTGGCCACTCTCACAGCTAAAGCCAAGCGCCACATGCTTGGTAACAGGATGGATTACTTACAATAATGTGTCTTGAGGGCCGATCACAACAACCTCCCACTGATAGATATCATCATCATCAATCAGACCAGCAGAAAAACCTTCCACTGGGTTTTTGTTGAGCTCTGTAAGATATCCCCAATATTGGAAATTAGATTACATTTTCAGTCATCTAATGCTGACTTGAAGTTAACCTTTAAGAACACTAATAATCTTGCAAATGTCATGTCTAGTTTTCATACTGTACCTTAGTAATGTCGTAATCACTTGAAAAAAACGATTGGTTTTAATATGTAGGAATACAGATGTAAAGATTGATCTAAATATCGTAATGTAACGTTACTAATATACATCTAACTGTATTTAATAAGACCAAAACCTAAATGTGTTGTATCGTTTCCTACTTTGCAGGCCAACAATTTGTATACTGCATACTAACACGTGTCAACTGATAATATATCCTACAACTTATTTTTTTTACAATTCATTACCATTCTTTTGAAATATATCAAATTCCATGTTTACAACTAGATTATTTTCTAAAATAGCAGGGTATAAGCTTTGTGATCAACATCACCAACTTATTCAGCTAGCATGCTAGCCAAACCTTCTGACCTTATTACTTCACAAGTAGAAATACGAAGCCCATAAGCTCTTACAAAAACACTGTCCCAAAGGTTTCCGTTAAACACTGTAATTTTGTTAAAAAATAAAAATAAAGTACAGATAGTGTGGATATGAAATAGTTGACATCATGAAGAAGTACTATTCACGCTAACAGTTAGCCACATACCTGCTAGCTGTTTTCGCAGAAGCAGGGCCGATTGCTCAGTCATTTTATTTCAACTAATGTTAACAAAATAAATTTTGTTTCTCCAACAAAAAAAGCACGAGGTAAAGTCACCGAAATCAAAGTTGGTAGACACGCAGCACTTGGACAGTGTGTGTGTATTTGAAATCTACTTCACATGCGCTCGCGCTGGGAACTGAACTGATACATGTTAGCACACAGGCACTGACCTCAAGGATGTGTGTCACTAGGTAGTTGCTTACTACAGCAGTATTAGGCATCTCTTTAAGGGAGCGTTTTGAGTTATCATGGCAAAAAATGCTGCAGCACCCATGACGCCCAAAATCGCTGTCTAAGTAGGTAGGTCACTAGGTTTTGAGACACAGCCGAAGCAAAAGGGTCCTAACAACAGACACACTTTTGTTGATTATTCTGCTCGAATGTTTTGATTTTAACAATACCATACTGATTTTTTTTCTTATTTATTAATATTTTGTTGTAGTGGCAGTCCATATGAGGTGTACGTCCTCAGTGCATTTTCCATTTTGAAAACGTTATTTTAAAGAAGTATTTTGCTAGATATAAACATGGATGTAAATAACACTGGTCCAGATCACTTCCTGTTTCAATTTTTTAACACTACATAAAAGCTGGGATAAAATACAACCAACAGAACATATAAAACTGAATCAAAAAGTTAAACAAACATCTTTAAGATTTTTTCTTTACATGTGAAATAGCTAAAGAAAACAGTTACAAACTGAAACAGGAAGTGTTTCTGGACCAGTGTTGTTTACATCTTGCTAAATGGTCATTATACAGAATTAAAATCTCTGTTAATAAAATGCATTGCACTCAAATAAAATGCTTCTCTAAATAATGTTTTAAAGTTTTTAATTCCATAACTTTAAAATGTTTTTGATTTCCTTTTAAGATGTCGACGGCTAAAGTGTTGTTATTGTTATCTAAAACTATTTAAAATAGTTTTCATTAATTTATAATACTTGTCCATGATAAATAGACTACCTACGATAATTGTTATATTTATAAATGTTGTGCAATGTTATTTTTGTATTGTATTATATCATATCATATTATTATCACATGTTTTTTCTTCATTTATTTATTGTAAGAATAAAAATACTTAGAAAAAGGGAAAGTATACTACTGTTCATTTTCTGCAAGTAGGCCTACGTTTTTTTATTATCATGATCATTATTATTACGAACATTTCCTTTGACACTCAATCACAACGCAATGCTGATGTGTGGTGCAATTACAACTAAAATACGCTAGATGGCAGTGTCCGCTTACATGACATTTTGTGGTTTAGTTTAGCTGGAATTTAGTTACTAATAAATAATAAAGTTATAATGTGTGCTTATTCATTTGATCAAAATAATGATTAATATATCAAACCCAAGCTTTAACTTCAGCCTGAATCAAATCTGAGTGGATTCACAAAGCCTGCCCATCCTGTATCTTGAGAGCTTTACAATCCTCCTGACATGCCAGAATCTTACATTTGCTTTTTTACAGAACCATAAAAGGCAAACATTTGGCTTCCAGCCCAGGGACTGATACCAAACATAGACTGAATATGGGAAAGAGTTGTTAGCAAATACAGTAGGTGCATTCCACATCCGTGAAACTCAAACAAGGGGATAGTTTTCTGAATAAACAACCATGCGCAGGTAACAAAAGGCGACTTTGTGTATTCTTCCTGCCGTGTCTTCTCAGATGACACACACTTTGAGGAACGGTTTGCTTCAGATCTGTGTCGCACTTCACTAAAGATTTGTCATGTGCCTTATCTTTTGTTGATATGTTTAGCATGCAAATGTCACCCCACTGTATTACACAGAGAAAAGACGGTATGCTACACACACACACACAGCGTACTCTATATGGAAACATCTGACTCTTCTCATGAACTTATTACTGATTCAAACAATCCAACTCATCTTTCTCACCCAACAATTGAAGCCACTTAGAAAAATGCCTAGTTATCATTTTAAGATAGGCCTTGTTGAAACCTGTTACAGTCAGATATAAATTCATAAAGTGCATCTACAGCTTGGGCCAAACAGCTTGACATTCATTGCACAGCATTGAGATGCTGAGTGAGTTGTTGTTTCTCTCTCAAGCCTGCGGCAATTAATATGTCAGTCAAGAGGTATATGATAAATGGGCTGTTACTGGCTCAGGTGACCTTTCAATGAATGGAATTACGATACAAAAAGGAACATATTTTGTTTTATCCTTTATGAAGCTTACTGTGGATGTCAGCAATTAATGTTCACAGTTTAGATTCACAGGTTGCATTATAACTGTTAGGGATTGGATTTTAGTTGATTTTCATAATTTTTCTGGTCATTTATGATTTCTGCATAAGGAATTTTTAATCATTTTAGATAACATTCCATGCCATGAAATTATGAACATAACTACAAAAAGCACAAAATTACATTTTTTAGGATTGGAGATAACAATTTAAAATTATAATATAATAATACAGATAATATAATTTATATTTTAATCTAATATAATTATTAATTCACAATTAATCGCATCTAACATAAAAGTTTTTGTTTATATAATTTGTGTTTGAGTGTGTGTGTATATATACAGTATATATATATATATATATATATATATATATAATGCATACATACAGTATGGGTGTCTGAATGAATCGATTTGACATTGCAACCTCGACAAGATGGGCTGTGAATCTGAGCTGCAAGATACCTTTTAATTATTTTATTTTTGTATTTTATTTTTTGGATATTTCTGTTTCTATGAGCCAAATCGACTTTTATGGAACCATAGGACATCGGTGTACAGAAATGTTTTGGGGTTTTTTGTGCATTTTCCCTTAAGTGATCAAACGAACTTTCAGAGCTGGAACATTAGTGAATGTTTCTTGCAACTTTATATTCCAGATAGACATCTGACAATGAGATTGACTTATAAACAAGCAAACATGGAAACATCAAACATCTCCATGGCAACCCGGCTTTGGCAAAAACTAATTTAGCTGTTTATCTTTTTATCTTAGCCTGTAAGATTGCAGACCCAGGATCCAAGTTAATCTTATAATGTTGTTTCATTCCTCCTTTTCATCAGTGAGACAGTGTGCAGTGAGTGGCCTTATCTTGTGTGTTCAGCTATAAGCTTTTTCTCCAAATGATGACTGGGTAATGGTGAAGAACAGTACAAATCCCTATATGAAGAAAATGAATCCTCACAAGCCTGCTTTTTACATTGTCTCATAAAGATAGCAGAAATATTCAAATTTTTGCCACATGACCAACTGTTTAATTGTTAAGTTTGTCAGACACATCTAATAAAAATGATCTGTTTTAATTTGAAATGGGTTTGAAACACACAGACACCAACATTTGAACCCCAAAACAAGGAAATGCCCATGCAGTAATTGTAAACAAGCAACTTCACATTCAGTAATTGTAATTTACCAATTCATTTGTTATTCTTTACATGAGGTTTATGTGTGTAACATAATTTGATATCATGATAATGAAAAAAAAAAAAAATTAGGGCTACAACACATGTGACAGTCGGGCAACGCTTCTCATTTTTATTGTGGCAAAATTACTAAAACAAACAAACACAAATATATTGGGCCCATAACAACAAAGACATAAAAAAAAAAAAAATGACAAAAACATACATAGTAAACCTTCAACTATAAAAATGGAAACAGATCATATAAAAATAAAAATGTATTAAAAGTAGCCTATTAATAAAATAAAAATAAAAATTCGGTCGTCAACGAATCGCAATTATGACTCATCAACATTCACTCTCGCCACCTACCGGCCTAACCTACGGAAAGCAGAAAGAGTCACTGAACGCGTAGGTAAATTCATCTTTTGGTGAGTCCCTGCCTGGCAGGAATCAAACCCGCTACCGTTTCTAGATTGTGCATAGGATTTCTTTGCTGCACTTTTTTTTAATTTTTTTTTATTGCAAATGAAAACAATAGTATACAAAGCATACAACATTAATATTTCTTTGCTGCACTTCTACACCCTTCTCATCTGGAATGACGTCGGCCAAAACGAAAAGGGTCAGCTGATCCACACACTGACGTGACGAAGAAAAGTCAAAGGAAGAAACGGGATTTCCGGAGTCCGTGCAGCCAATGAACGCGTTCCACATGCGGCCAGCGAGAGCTTTGCTTGCGGATCAGGAGAGCGGCGGAGCAGAGACACGCGATTGGTGCTGATGGTGCTAGAGCTGCGAACACCGGCTGCGGTTTAAGGGAACGAGCCGATGATAGATTCGAAATACAATTTTGAAGTTATCACATCACAAGGACACTAAGGCTCCCAGCAGGCATCGATAATTTCCAAGATCAAGAACATCCAACGAGTTGCTAACGATGTCTGTTGCGTAATTCTTGGTTGAATTAACCTGGGTTAAGAACTTTTCTTCTAATTAAACGCCCTAACTAAAAAGTTTAAATTGCGTATCATCGCGTACTTGTTATCTGAAGTCCCAACGGTTGATTTTGGATCAAGTTTTTCGTGGACCCGAAGGTCTTGGAGTCAGGACTGTAGGCTTTGAAGAAGCCCGTGTTTGGGGGTCGCAAGTTCTTTTATTATCAGCGTGTCCGTCCGTCCACGATGGAGAACGCACATACAAAAACCGTGGAGGAAGTTTACAGCTTTTTCTCCGTGAACGAGAGCACTGGGCTCGGCCTGGAGCAAGCGAAGCGGCAGCGGGAGAAATGGGGACCGAACGGTGAGTGAGCAAACGAACGTGGCTGGGCTAATGCTAACAGAGGAGACTGGGATTGGCAGTTTACTAGTAAGCTAGTAGGTTTAGGTGATTTCGCAATGTTGATCGAGTGCTAGAGGGTTGTTAGGCCTGTACAAGTGCTGGGGCACATGCGGCGATATTCATCAGCCGGCATGAGTCCGAAATAAAGGCGTGTGACGTCACTGTTGCTCGCCCCCACGAGAATAGTGATGTTTTACACATTTGGCCAGTAACCAGTGTTGTAAATACAAACATAGTTGTGTGTTTTTTTTTTTAGCGTTAAAATACCAATATTGTCTTTTGCTGTAAAGCCTAAATGATGCAGACTAAATTGTATTAGTACTTGTATTTTCAGGATCTAATGTTACCTTTTTCTCTCTTTTTCTCTCACCATGCTGTGAATCTTTGGCTGTGCCACAGAATTGCCTGCGGAAGAGGGTAATCTTTTGTCATGTATTCTGTTAACGCCTCTTTGCCTTGGTCTTTTATTATCATGTTTTCACATACTTATTTTTTTTTTTCAGGAAAATCACTGTGGGAGTTGGTGGTGGAGCAATTTGAGGATCTTTTAGTGAGGATTCTTCTACTGGCAGCTTGCATATCTTTTGTAAGTACCTCAAATCAATATTAAGTTGAATACAGTAATCGTTTAACTTTGCTTATTATAATTTTCACTATTTTTTTCTGGATTAGATAAATTAAGGTTATATTACAAAAGATTCTACTTTATCATGGTGCAGAGTACAATGAAGTTAGCATCTAACTAAAAGAGCAATTAGGCTACATAACACTTGCAATTAATAGTTCAGTTAAAAATTGAAATGTTATCATCAGTTAGTACTCTTCCTTATGTAGTTTCAAACCAGTAAGAGTTTTAAAACGCAAATTAAGATATTTTAATGAAATCTGGGAGATTTCTGTTCCTCCATTGACAGTCCACACAACAGTCACTTCAAAATGTCCATAAAGAGATTTGTAAACTAATCCATATGAATTGAGCTGATCAGTCCAAATTTTCATCACAATTGGCTCTATGCACGGCGGTATTTCCGGTGAAGGTGTAAGGATGCTCGATAACTTCCGCCGATCGTAGAGTCCAATGCAATACCGAGAATTTATATTGAATTTTATACTTCATGGTTATACTAAAGAAACGTTAGTCACAAAAACAGACAAAACGGACACCCCTCGTTGTGTTTATGCTTCTTTTTAAAATTATATTAATTAAACATAACAATATATAAAATTACATCTTAACGTATGAAAGTTTCGTTTCAAAGACTGGAGGACGGTAAATTTTGAAGACTCAGCCATAATCTCGTTTTCCTCGGTTTTCCTCCGCTTTAATCTCCCCAACCGGAAACTGAAGAGCATCCTTGCGTCAAATGCGGAACTTATGCGTGCATATAGCCCATTATGCCTCTTCAGAAAATTTGGACTGAACCGCTCAATTCAAATGGATTAGTTTTACAATCTTTTATGGCCTTTTTTTAAGCTTCAACATGGTAGTTGCATAGCTGTCAATGGAGGTGCTGAAAGCTCTTAGATTTCATTAAAAAGATCTTCTTTTGTGTTTGGAAGATGAACCAAAATCTTATGGGTTTGGATTGTAATGACATGGTTTTGGCTGTCTGCCACCCAGCGACATGTTATCTAAACCGGTCTGGAACAACATACGTTAGTGAACCAGAGCAGCAGAATTCCCCTCACTATTTACCCAAAGTTTCCCGCTCCAGTGCCACTCCTGGTATTGGTCTGACTCCTGACTCAGATATTATAATTTAGCATATCAAAAAATTGTGAAGTACAAATGGCAAATCTGCAAGCTAATCATCACTGTTTTGTATATATTTAAAAAATGTGTGTACATGTACATTTTGTCGATTTATGGCCGTGCAGCATAGCAATTTTGATTTAGATTTCTGATGGTTCATTAAAAATTTTAAGTGTTAAATGTTAATCTTTGCATGACAGTTTAAAAACTGAAATGCAGTGTGTAATGAGTACCATGCTAAAGGTGTCGGAGTGCTTTATAAATGCTCTTCGTGATATTTTGATCATGTTACAATATGCTGTCATCAGGCTATAAGGTGATGATCTACAGTGGTTCACTCAGTGGTTAATGTATGCTGTCTGGAGTCTTTAACACATGCCTGTTTGGATAATGTTTCACCGCTGGAATGGCAGGCATGGTGCAAGTCCGAGAGGGCTTAGAGAGCTCTCAACTGAGAACATGGTCCAGAGGTTAGGTTACTGTGTTGAACCAACTTAGTCATCCACTTCCTCTGTTTGGATTTTTGGGTTTGCTGCAAAATCATTGTTTATTGCATCAACATTGAGGATTATTATTATTAATACAGCATGCTTGTTTACATGACAACTGTGTAAAAAGAGGGGGAAGGTTTTTTTTCTCTCAAATGGTGAGTTCACTTCTCTTATTGGTTGCTTGTTCCACAGCTTCTAATCTGGCGACTAGTGTTGTGACGTTGTCCTACTGGCAACGGGGAAGGTTGTAGCCCCTGAATTGGTCGTGTGTATTGTTTTAAGAACTGGTTTAGGCCCCATTTGCACCTTACTGTATGCACAGGTCTAATCAAGGTCCAAAAGCTTATGCTTGAATGCCCTCCCTAACCACTTATCGAGATGCGTTAACTTGCTATTACATTCGCCTTTGTTATTCCCACAAGGCAAGGGTGTTATTCAATCAGAACAGTTTATCCCATCAGGACTAAGCACAGCAACTGGAATTTACAACCACAGCTCTTTCCACAAGAGCCTTTTATAAATGAAGTCAGAATGGTTTTGAGTGACTTCTCATTTAATGGACTGAATTTCAAGCAAGATGAAGCCACTGTGCTTTGCATCCTTTAACATTCAGAAGTCGTCATTTTAACAGAAACATTTCATTTGTGTTTTCTATTATAATTTTAGTTAAGTTGCTATTAAAGACAACTAGCACATTTGTAGTATGCCCTACAGTTGTTCTATAAAGACAAAAAAAAAATTGTATGTCGCAATTCAGTATATAAAAAATTAATACTAAAAATTCAAAATTGTCTTTTGAAACGTTACAGTAAATGGATTATTCGAAATATATATTTTTTTTATTTGTTATATAAATAGCATTGCGCTGTAATTCAAAAGTTTGATTGCTTAGATATTTGGAAGGAAATTTAAAATATATTTAAAATATTTGGAAGGAAATCTTTTATGCTCAACAGGGCTGCATTTGTTTGCTACACTACTACACTAAAAACAGTAATTTTATGAATTATTATTACAAAAAAGTTTTCTACTTAAATGTTTAAATGCTCTTTAACCCTGCAGTCATAGTGCTGCTTAATATTTTTGTGGTTAGTGTAAATTTGAAAATTTGTTGATGAATGGAAAAGTGAAAAGAACGGCATTTAGGTGAAATGGAAATATTTTGTAACTTTATAAATGTTTTTGCTGTCTGTTTTGATCAATTTAGTGTCGCCTTGCTCAACAAAAACCACATACCAAACTTTTTAATGAGGTTCTATTCTATATTTAGCTGTAATATGTATTTATTATTCATGTTTCAGTATAATTTTTCATATGAACGTGCTGGTTGTTGAACTAAATTGGGTAAAGAATGTTACCAGACGCATATCTGTGATTTAGCCTAATTGATAAGAAAACAGTTTGTCGCTGAACTAGCTTTTGTACGCAATATATCACTAAAATGATGACAAATATCTGCAAAAGAAATCTGTTGTACAAGGTCGTACAGGATGTTACAGAAACAAAATATTCAGAATACTGCATGGGGAATAGAAAGCTTCAAGCTTCACTAGAATATGTGGGTTGGTGTTAAAATACTTGCTATGTGTTTATTGCTGCTGTTGGCTTGTTCGTGATGTTTGTAAAGATGAGCTTTACTATTATATTTTTGGATGGGTGTTATGATGTTCTCGAAAAGGCCAGTGACGCCTCTTGTGTGGTCCAGGTGAGCTTAAGCCCATATAGTCTAAATTGATGAAAGCTGGTCTGTCTTAATTGGATAATATTACATAAAGGACTCAGTACTTCAGCGTTCACTGGACCTTGTCTGGACAGTGTCAGCATGCCTGTAAATTCACGTGGCTGGCTTGAAAGTACTTTTTTTTTTCTCGGTCAGTTGTGACAGCTTAAAGTGGCATGCATTAAATAGTAATTCTTGTGCAGTTGCTGACGACACTCTGTTTGACACCTGGCTCACAGCCACAACTCCTGGCAAATATAGAGACATGCCCTGGTACGGTGTAAAAACATGGTGCACTCAAGTGTTTATAATATGTTGTCTTGGAACACTCTTCGGTGTTATTCAGTCATTTGATAAAGGTTATTTGGTCAACATGAAAAAATTAAGTATTATTTTCCCTGTTTTTCTTTTATAGGTACTGGCCTGGTTTGAAGAGGGAGAGGAGACCATTACAGCATTTGTGGAGCCTTTTGTAATATTGCTAATTCTTATAGCCAACGCCATTGTAGGTGTCTGGCAGGTAAGTTTGGACTCCTTTTGCTTTAAGCTTTGATTTATTTTATACTGTATTTTTAAACAATATGAACACCAAGTAGAAACACAATAGATTTTTGCATATAGGCGTGCTCTAGTCTAGACTTGCTATGATAGTTGGTGTTACCGGTGTTCAGACGCAACACCGGTTTCATCACTTGCCCCACTGCGGCACTGCAAAAAAAAAAAAAAGTTTAAAGAGCAAAAAATATTTAAAACAATTACGCAGTATCTGTTCACTAGCGTTGTATGATCATGCTCTTATTAATGTAAATGCGCTGAAAGACCTGCCTATTTTACACGCACATCATGATTCATGACCTACAAAAAAGGCGCACGTCAGTATCGAGTTCTCGTTCGGGCTTGAACAAACCATAACGCACACAAATTATGCCAAAATGCCTGTTTTGTCCAGTGTCCTCATAAGAGCAGGCTTAAAGCAACACAAAGTAAGATTTTTTTTTTTACCTTAAAAAAATGTTTCCAAAATCTTTTCAGTGTTTCATTAAAGGCCAATTTATACTTCTGCGTAGGGTGCGCGCAGTAGGTACGGCATAGCATACGCACAGATGCGTACCATACCGCATACCCTTCGCCGTAGTCTGACGCTCACCTCCTCAAAAATGTAACTACACGTCGCGACGACGTGGACCATAAGATCTGTGATTGGTCGGCTTGGTAGGATCGCATTTCCTTCTACGCATTTCCGCACATACCATCTCACGCATTTCCACACGTACCATCTCCTCCGACGTCTTTTCTCGTTTCTGCCTTTTAGTTTTAGTAATTTCACTAAAATTAACTGTTTTTCCACCTCAATAAGCTCCAACTCCAACATGATCCGCTCTCTTTCAGTCGCCATTGCTTGTAGTAACTTAGCCTCGAGGAATTTGACACAGTGGAACGTTAAAACCCTCCGCCGCCTACTAGCGTTTCGGAGCAGTACTGCAGCGCAACCAAGACCTGTACGCAGAAGTATAAATGCTCACGACAGCGTCGCCTACGTGAAACAGAAAATCAGAGGGAATCATTTCTTTAAAGGGTCAATTCACTCAAAAATGAAAATTGTCATTAATGACTGACCCTCTTGTCGTCCCACAGTTTAAGATATTTAAGATTTTGTCCGAGAGCTTTCTGTCCCTCATTGAAAATATATGTACGGTATACTGTCCTTGTCCAGAGAGGAATTAAAGACATCATCAAAGTAGTCCATGTGACACCAGTGGGTTAGTTGGAATGTTTTGAAGCATCAAAAATACATTTTGGTCCAAAAATAACACAAACTACGACTTTATTCAGCATTCTATTGTCTTCCGGTTCTGTTGTCAAGCCGCATTCAGTGACGCTGCTGACAAGTAATCTGGTGCATCTGTGTATTCGTGTTCAAATAAATATGGCAGGGCAAAAAAATGCAAGTCTTCCTCTGTGTCAATCCTTGGACATGTTTGTGAAGATCTCCCTCAGACTGTAAACGAAGCTTGGGCGCAACAGATAACACGTCAGCAGCGTCACTGAACACGGCTTGACAACAGAACCGGAAGACAATACAATGCTGAATAAAGTTGTAGTTTTTGTTATTTTTGGACCAAAATTTATTTTCGAGGCTTCAAAACATGCTAACTAAACCACTGACACATGGACTACTTTGATGCCTTTATTTCCTTTATGGACAAGGACAGTATACCATACATTTTCAATTTAAAATATTTTAAAAATGGAAAACTATTATTTAAAATTGTTGTAACATTTTACACTTACTGTTTTTACAGTAGTTTGATCAGATAAATGCAGCCTTGGTGACAGTGGTGAAATTTGTGGGATGTGTTCATAATGAGCTTTAAATCTTTACATTTACTATCCTCCAGTACCAGCTGTTTCTGCCGCTGATAGTTCGCTTGTGCTTTGTAACGAATGTAGTCTTTTCGTAAAGTGTAGTTAGCCTTGTTATGAAAATGAAAACATGTGGCCGTTTTTTTCCGCTGCCCTTTTCTAAAGATAGTCCTGTTGTCCCAGTGGAATCCAGAATAGAGCCAAGACCCTATTTTCTTCGGCACCTCTCAGCGGCCCTGAAACCCATGTCCCAGATTTCTCTCTATCATTTTATTTTGGTCACCATTCATTACCCAGACTGCCTGAAAATCCTCAGCCTTGTCTCCTCCTATCAGTTTTCTACTTCGTCAAATGATCTTCTTAAAAGGGCACAGCTGCGGCATAGTATTGATTGCATTAGGCGATAGTTTCGCAGATAATAGTAGTGTATTATATAAATATAAAAAGTCCAGGAGTTATCTATACAATAATGTATTCGTATCACTTACACATGAATGCATCACTGTTCAAAAGGGTCAGTATGGTTTTTGTTTTTGAAGCAAGGGTACATTAAATTGATCAGAAGTGACCGTAAATGTTTAATAATGTTACAAACAATTTCTAATAATCAACTGTTCTTTTGATATTTCTAATCATCATATAATCCCCCCAAAAAATGTAGCACGGTTTCCAGAAAAATATAAAAAATCATAAGCTGTTGTCAATGTTTAAGCAATTTTGTTGACTAAGAAATGAAAACTGCACTCTCTGAGGTTTTCTTCATATAGTTTTGGCTCACAGGTGGCATACAAATGTTCCCATTACAATTCCTTATGGCTCATACCCAGTTTTTTTGGTCAATTGCATCCCTAGTGGCAGGTGTGATGTAAGAGGCGAGAGGACTAATTATCCTCTGGTTCATACAGCCACTTTTTCAATCAGAGCGGAGAGTAGCAGTTGCTAGCCCAGGGCAAACTTCATTTCAGGGAGCACCGGCCCATGCACCAGCTCTTGAAGATTTACAGGCCCATTAAACATCCACGAGAAAGAACCAAGTCTGTTTCTCAGCAACCAATGCATACTGAAGTATGGTGGTACAAAGGTAGTCTGATCTGTTGAGCATACACTACTGTTTAAATTTTGGGAGTCAGTCACATGGTCACATTACAAAATATTAGTATTTTAAATAAATGCTGTTTTTTCCCCCCAAATTTTGATTCAATATCCAATTACTTTTCGATCTCAAAAAGAGGCCCCTTCTCTTCAATGATCCCTGCTGTTGGTAGAAGTTGCATCTTTTTTTTTCAGTAATAGCTGGGACCAAATTAGATGTATACATATAGGGCAATCTGGAATCACACACAAATTCTTAATATCAAATGAAAATCCTTTGCAGTGGTTGCCACAGGCCACTGTAAAGTCTCTCTTAACTCTGGTAGTTAATATGGTAGGGGACACTATTAGGCATCTTCTAAAAGAGTACTGAATCTCCTGATCAAAACACAGGCGAAGCAGAAACAAGCAATATCAAACGGTATTTTACTTATGCATCTGCTTACGTGATCAACAGTAAACCGCATATAAATCAAATCTGCCTAATGTTAGTGAATGAAATGTCAACCAAAAGTTTTGATCATTATTTTTTTTCTAAGCTTTTTGCTCAATGTTGCCTTTTTTATGAGCGTTGCCCACATTCAAAGAATTGCATGAAGGTAGAATAAAACAGTTTATTTATTTTTATTTTACTTTTAATAAATTACATGTTCAGATTTTCATGCAATAAAATATTCTGTGGGCCATGAAACTTCTGGTGTGTAACCTTTTTTCAAAAACACTGACTGGGAAATTGAATTTAAATTTTAAAATAATTAATTAAATGTATTTAATTAAGTTCTTCTAGGAAATTATTTTACTCCGCAAACAGTCAACCCTGAATCCATTTTAGTTTTTGTCTAAAGCAAATTTTAGAAACCTTAAGTTTTTAGTTCGCTCTTTTATTGTTTTCAACTTGTTACTCGCAATGAAAATAGCCAAGGAAGTTAGCATTGGGTTACAACCAACCAACCAACCAACCAACAATTTGTTTTAGATGGTGTGTCCCTGTCTCATAGACTATATGAATGAAATGCATTTCATTAATTATTGCACTGACTTTGTTTTGGCAATTGTTTTAATCTATATCCAAGTTTTGGCAGAACACAATCTGTTGGAAAGACTCCATGCTTGAAACGAGTGTGTTTTTGGGGGCAGTATACTCTGCTTCATTGATGTCTGAATCCAAAAACGCATTTAGATTGGCCTTCCTTTTTTCAGTTCTGCTCGGATTAACTGTGAAATGAATCGCAAGGCCTAAGTCAGTGGCTAAATCGTGTGACTTTCCACCCTCTCTGGTTTTTCTCATCAAAACTGTACTGCACATTAGTAATTTCTGTCAACTTTTTTTTTTAGTTATCTAGTTATCTTATCACTGATGTACAGCACTGTGGTTGGAAAAAGCCTTTTGCAATGCCAAACTGTTTTAGTGAGATATACCTTGAACTCTAGCAGCAGTTAATAATGTGGCATGTTTATTTATAGCTTATTGCCTTAAATGTCTTGGCGACCAAAACCCACCCCCCTTCGTTTGTCTGGGTCCGGACATGAAACTGGTGTTTCACCCTTAGGCACGCCAGTTTTTTTTGTTTGACGTAAGACTTTTTGTTCCCATCATGCAAGAGAAACCACAGGAAGTATGCTGCCAAATGCTCTGCCAAGCAGGCAAGCACTGTTAGGAAGTGTGTCCCTTGGGATAATCATGCTGAAAGCAAAAGGTCACTTTAAACACAACGTTTAACATTAGAATAAGAAGGTTAGCGTCAAAGGCGGTTTCCCTTCAGTCGTATCTGATGGTTCCTCAGTCATCCAAGACAAAAATTCTCATAGTTAGGTCAGCCAGTTTAGCCCTGGAGTGTCTTATCATCTCTAGGATATGCCATTGAATATTTAGATCACATATGAACTAGTTTGGGTAATTTGAATTTTGTTTTGTTTTTTGTAGCTGCTAATAATAATGTCTTAGTCTCAGCTCCAAATAACATACACTCACAGTAATTGGATCCTTTCAAGATTAGCATAAACATTTTGGCATTCTATAGCATAATTCTATAGCTAGCATAATTATGCTCTTTTCAGACATTTGTTTAAAGGGATACTCCACTTTTTTGGAAATAGGTTCATTTTACAACTCCCCCAGAGTTGAACAGTTGAGTTTCACAGTTTTAACATGCATTCCGCCGATTTTCTGATATTTAGAAGTATATCAGTAACCAGACAGTTTCTGGTCTCATTCACTTCCATAGTAGGAAAAAAATACTATGGAAGTCAATGAGAACAGAAACTGTCTGGTTGAATGGATTCGAAAACGGTGAAACTCAACTGTTTAACTCTGGGGGAGTGGTAAAATGAGCCTATTTCCAAAATAAGTGAAGTAACAATTTTTTTCAATTTGACAGACCTTTAAATCCAATGGTCCAATTGTGGAAAAAACCCATCAGTATGATATTATAAACCATGTTAATTAAAACACACAATACAAATGTTATCTTTTTTTTTTTTTACTGAACTTTTATGTATACCCCTTGAAGCCCCAGTTCTTATACTTTTAATACCTACTAGCGCAATGTCCCAGGAATATGAAAATGTCTCATTACTATTCATGTTTTGCTTGCAGGAGAGAAACGCTGAAAATGCCATTGAGGCTCTCAAGGAGTACGAGCCCGAGATGGGCAAGGTCTATCGCCAGGACAGGAAGACTGTACAGAGGATCAAAGCCAGGGACATTGTACCCGGGGACATTGTGGAAGTTGCCGGTAAGAATTTAAGTGACTATTCAAATTCAGCCAGTCTGAACATTGAATTCTTACCAGCAGTAGAAAACTAATCAAGAACAGGTGTAAAGTAGCAGTGCTATTATCCAGATGGTACGGCTGCTGTGTGAACAGGTTGGTTTCCCAGTGGTTTAGGCTTACAGTGACAAACTCTCTCTGAACCTTTGTGTGTGATCACACGGTTGCCTCGGGAGAGGTTGTGTTTCATGCGTTTCACAGTAAAGACTTATTAAAGAGTACAAATTAGAACTCTGCTGGTACTTGAAGAAAACAGTAAATTAACTAATTGCTCTGTGAGGTCAAATTCATTTCTTTCTTTTTTCATCTTTTTATTGCTTGAGAAATGAGAGCTAATGTTAATTTTTTGTATGCATTTCCTGTGCTTTTTGTCTTTGTGAAACTCAAATACAGCTTTAATCCCAATTTTTTGTACTATTGATGTATTTCCCATCGAAGCAGGAAGTTGAGCTGGTACATATCTGGCTTGTCACTTTTTTTTGTATTGATGGAATTTAATCCTTTTGAAAGTCTTTAAATGATATATACACACTACCATTCAAACGTTTTGAGATGGGTATGAACCAAGGCTGCGTTTATTTGATCAAAAATACAGTAATAGAAATATTATAACAATTTAACATAACTTCAGTGACATGTTTCTTCAGAAAACTCAAGAAAAATTTCTTATCGTTATTATTACTATCAACTATTTTGTTTTTTTGTTTTTTCAAGATTATTTGATTTGAATTGAAATCTGTTCAAAAAAGTCATTTATTGGAAATTATTTTTTTGTAATATTCTAAATGCCTTTACTGTCACTTTCAAGAGCCATCAATTTAATGGATCTTTGCAGTCATTCCTTCAAAGAAAAATTACTGAAAAAATAATAATATTGGCTATATATCTGGAGACACTTTCAAAATAAAATTATTTGTAACCGTTATTTGTTTGAAAAGAAATCTAATATGAGATTATTTGCCTCTTCTGTTCAAAGGTGGTATAATATAGTGGGGGGAACATTCTCATTCCAGAGGGGTTTTTTTTATCAGGTTTTTTATTTTTAATGTAATGTATTTGTGATGTCGTTTTTTATATTTATTTAGTTTTTATCCAGTTTTATTGTAGAGAATGACTGTAAAAGCAAGTACTTTGTAATTTGGTTAACTTTTAAAGTTAGAATTCCCATGTGAATTCATCTGAATAGGGTTTATCAGGAGTGCCCTTTGCTCTATATTGCACCACATAACGCCACGTTTCTTTGCTCACTGGAATAGATCATTAGATGCTTCCTTATTGCTTCAGTGTTTTAGACATTCGATGGCTGTTAAAGCTGCTAGTGTCAAAGTGGCAGTCCACTGTGACTATATTAACCAAAACACTTTATCATAAGTGCCCTTAACATATTTTCATTTTTGGGTCAGCACACACAATTTGCATTGTGTGCTTGTGTAACCGTTTTATTACCTTGTTGTGTGTCCATGCTGGGCTCGATGAGATATGTGCTCATCAGCTTCAGGTGGAGTTAGATAGATGCTTAGTCATGATGAGATGAAACGGGCAACATTTAGAGGTGAGCCGCATGGTGCAGTAGAGCCTCCATCACCGGGATGGGGGTTGGAGGAGCCTGTGTTTTTGCGGCTCTGACTAATAATACCCTGTGGTAATGTGACCAGGTGAGTGTACTTGTTACATAACCTGTGAGGGGTGCCTAAACAGACGGGTCCTGAAAAATTAAACGTTCCATTTACAATGCCACTATGTGGGTGGTGGAGGTGCTAAGGATACATTTAAAGGAGTAGTTCACTTTTAAAAAAACTTTTGCGGATAATTTATTCACCCCAATGTCAACCAAGATGTCCATGTCTTTCTTTCTTCCTTCAGTCGAAAAGAAATTAAAGTTTTTGATGAAAACATTCCAGGATTTTTCTCCATATAATGCACTTTACTGGGTACCAAACGGTTCAAGGTCCAAAAGACAGTTTCAGTCCAAACTGTTCAAAGGGCTTTAAACTATTCTAGACGATGAATAATGGTCTTAAAAAAAAATAAGTAAAGTTTTAGAAGCTCAAATGCTCGCCTTGCTCTGTTCTGTGTGACTCTCCTGTTTGAACTCATTCATCAAAATGAACAAATCTTTTTTCAATTCGTTGATTTTGTTCGTTTAATGAACCAAATGACACGAAAAAAGATTCGTTCATTCTGATAAACAAGTTTGAACAGGAGAGTCACGAACGCGCATCACGGAGCATTTGTGCTTATAAAACTTAAACTTTGTTATTTATTTTATAAATGAGCAATCGTTTCACTTGATGATACCCTGAATCATTGTCTGGAATCGTTTAAAGCCCTTTGAACAGTTTGCAGATTGCACTGAAACAGTCTTTTGGACCTTGAACCGTTTGGTACCCAGTAAAGTGGATTATATGGAGAAAAATCCTGGAATGTTTTCATTAAAAACCTTAATTTCTTTTCGTCTGAAGAAAGACATGGACATCTTGGATGACATGGGGGTGAGTAAATTATCAGCAAAAGTTTTTTTGTTTTTTTTTTAAAGTGAACTACTTTAAGGGATGATGTTATGGGAAGTGAATAAAGAAGATTATTTTGCAGAACCTGGAACATGACAAGGCTGCTAGAATGAAACATTTAGCAGCCAAATGCATTTATTTTTTATTTATAGTAACAAAACTCCAAGAATGTGTACCTTTTTTGTGTAGTTTTTTTAATTGGACATGTGACTCAAGATTAAGTTGCTTACAGAATAATGGCTCTGAACGGTTCACTGAGCAAGTCGGATTCAAACAGCTGAATCTGAGTGAATTCAAAGGCTGTTTCACAAATCTTTTTGACTGACTTTTTTTTTTTCCTCATATGAGACACCACGGCTCTGTTAATGGTTGCATGCAGAAAGCACTGTCTCTAACAAGACAAGTGTTTGACAACTTTGTTTGCTTCCATATGGTTTTCCTATGGTGGCTATATTTTAAATCATTACTTGCAGCAATTCACAATCAGTTTAGTCACAGGCTGGACTCTGGAGCCTCACTTTTAGTAGCATCCATTTTAGTTTAAACCAGGGACTTGAATCTAAAGAGGGGAAAAAGTCCATTCCTGTTTTACTTGGGGGGGGGGGGGGGGGGGGGGGATGTTGATTGGTTTAGATAGTGCTGTAGAGTGATGCAGGACAACAGTATTTAATTTGCTACATCAGAGATGGAGAAAGAAAGCACTGCATTCCTTTTTGTCTCGTGAAGGACAGAGGGAGGTCATAGAGGGGTCCGATTCTCAAAAACAATTATATAGGATGGATAAAGCTGGTTGAATGGATTTAGGTTAACCCTTCTAGCATGGTGGAAAACAGTGTCGTGGGAAGGCGGTTGTGAAGGAAAACAAAGAGGGAGGTGACTGCAGGGAGGAAAGAGTCTCGTGAGGGGAATGTTAAGTGTCCGTCTAGTGGCAGCAGCTGTGCAACCTCGCCATCGACACCGAGCTCGCAGCTGATCTCGCATGAATCTTCAGCATCCACGTGCATCTTCAGTCTCTGCTGGGAGGTCGACGAACTACCTTCAGCAGATGGTGCAGTGGTGTTTGAAAAGCAATGGTCCATTTTTTTTTCCTGATGAGGTGCGCATGACGTATCTTTAATCAAACACGCAGGATTTGGAATGTGACGCAACCGCATGACGCAGGGAAATAAAAAAAATGTTTAAAAACACTTTAAAAGTTACCTTTCAATTAGACAAGTATTGCATCAGACAGTGCATTGTAGTCTACATCAGAAGAAATTTAATTCATTCATTGCTATAGGAGAGAATTGCAAATTAGAATAGTCTAAACTCGTTAAATTATCTAAATCAATAACTAACTGTTAGACCCGACTAAGCTATTGGAAGAGATGCTTCCAAAAAATGTCATTGAAATGCTTTAGTTTCCCAACAGATACATTTTGCGATGTCAAACGAACAGACCTCGGTAATGCAATTATACCTCAGTGTACACTACCGCTCAAATGTTTGGTGTCAGTACAATTTTAATTTAATTAATCAAGAATTCTGAAAAAAAATTATCCTGTTTCCACAAAATATTGGAATGATTTCTGAAGGATCATGTGACATTGCTAAAAATTCAGCTTTGTCATCACTGGAATGACTAAATTTGTAAAATTTATTTTTAAAAGTTATGTAAAGTTATAATATTTCACAGTATGTTATGTTTACAGCATGTATGATATAATAAATTCAGCATTGGTGAGCATGAGACCTCAAAAAGCAAAAAAACAACAAACACTTGAATAGTAGCCTACTGTCAATTACGGTGCATGTAAACATAGGTTGCTACATATTTCTCTTGTACTTAAGGTTAGGAATTTTAACCGACCCCGAACTTAAGTATTACATCTTAAAATGTAACTCTTGTCACATTGTTTGTGCTAAAGGCATATCTGACGACAGTTACAGCTGATGGTAAGCTCCCATCCCTTTGTCCTGTTACCTTGTGAATGGCTGCGCCTGTGTCATCTTGCTAAATTGGTTAAATCACAATAGATTACTTGTACACTTATCTTTTTTTTCACCTCCCTCAGCTTGGACTCGGAGTCATAAACTCTAGTCCCTGTAGCTGCTTTTGTTTCACTTTACTCTCATTGAAAAATGACCTTGCAGGACTTTGCTGAAGATGACAGCCTCACATCTGTTATTACCTCTCGTCTTTCATACATCTGCCGTCTGATAGCTTGTAAAGTGATTCCATCATGAAACATCTGATCTGTTGGGCTGTTGGTCTATCTCCTGTCATCTGCAGAGCAACAGCGTAATTGACCGTTCAGCTGTGCGCATCTCCTCTTTCAAAATGCAGAAAAGGCTCTTTGTTTTGTTTCTGAGCGCTGCTAATGCTGAACTAAGTGGATTTTGATCTTTGTCTTAATGACTTTTAATTTAGTTTTTTTAACTTAATTTCCAATTAAAATATATGGAAATCAAGGCTATGTTTTGGCAGCAAACATTTTTTTTTTCCATATACAGATTTTATCCAGATGGGTTTTTGAAATTCTGGACAGCAAAAAAAAAAAAAAAAACATTCAAATGGATTTTCAAATCTGATTCTAACCACATTTGGAGGTGGTTTGAAATGCAATTGAAGTGACACACTTTTTTGCAATCCTCCAGCCTCTAAAGTTACTGTTCCTATTTGCTAATGAACCAAGATTGTTTCCTTTGCTATGGTAATGGCTCGGACTCATGGGAATTGTCCTCAGAAGTATTAAATCGAGGCTGCACTGCGATCACTCAGGTGGGGTTTCATTGTACGTAAAAAGTAGGAACAGAGACAGGATGTGCGAGTTGATGAAATAAATAATCATTGAACCAGATGGCTGCTTTCTCTACTCTCGTGTTTGAAGGGGAGGTGTTCTGCTCTTTGTCTTCTCTTACTGTCCTCTGCAGGCATCGGTTCAGTCCCATCAGCAGCAGTGGGAACAGGCTCGTCTTGGAGGACAAGACAGAGAGCATATCCGGCCCTGTGTGTTTGCGCTGTCAGTTCCCTCAGGAAGCGCTCCCGGGGAGCCCCAGCCAATCGCTGCTTGAACAGGAATGTTCTTTGCACAAACCAGCCAAAGGCAATCAGGGACAACGCAAGGAACTGTTAATGCTTCTCTTTGAAAAAGGGATTCGACCTCCCTAAAGTTTGCTTACTAACATATTTGTTTGCAGTCAAGATGTAGCTTGTGGTTTCCCAAAAACATATATGAGCTAATGTGAACCAGTGGTAACTTTTTATTTTCTTTTTTTTTTTTGTGTTACATTCTATGAGCACTATTGTAGTTTTGTGGTGTTTTTTTTTAAATATATATATATTATTTGCTATCACTTAATTCGATTAAAGTCCTGGTTTCACAGACAGGGCTTAGATTAAGCTTGGATTAGCCCTTTGTTCAATTAGAGCGTTTAAGTAGTTTTTGTAAGTAGGGCTGGGTATCCAGTTCGATACTTTCTAGGCACCAACTGAATTGCCAATACCATTGAGTATTAAAAAATGTTTTGTTGTTCAGAATCTAAGGGGTTAATCTCGTAAACATCAGTGAAGCAATAAGCATGCAGCATGATTGGGTGTCATGGAAAAGCACTAGAGACGTGACTCAGACGTGAGGCTGTAGTGTGTAAGCATCCCAACCTCCATATATGTAAAAGATGTGAAAAAGATCAAACGTGTGTCTCGATGCCAACAGCCAGGCAGCATTA
Organism: Pimephales promelas; assembly: GCF_988280905.1. Classification (NCBI taxonomy): domain Eukaryota; kingdom Metazoa; phylum Chordata; class Actinopteri; order Cypriniformes; family Leuciscidae; genus Pimephales; species Pimephales promelas. The sequence goes on from NC_142787.1 coordinate 20,688,586, forward strand.
CTGGTCAGAAGTCAGACTGGATTAAGAACCAATCAGTTCCATCTGGTTGGAAGTCGAAGTTATCACGCCGGTATAGAGATGAGTTTGTTGAGGATCAGTGCCGATGGCTATCATGTAGGTGAGGCCTTCACAGGGCTGATGAGGCTGGCACTTCAAGAATGCGTTGTGGATGGGTCCAGACGCAGATCCACAATCTGAATAAACAAAGACTAACAATTGCATAGATGCTATTCTTCTTATGATGTAACGAGTACATCAGGTGTTCGAAAATAAAATCGAATCGAGAGCTTGTGACTCGAAATCGAATTTGAACATCTGAATCGATCGATACCCAGTCAGTCCTAACACTAAAAGAGAGATACAACCACGATCAGATAAGAGCAAATCATTTGTAACTCTGAGAGCAGTCTCAGTACTATATGGTCTAAATCCTGCCTGGAAATCCTTGCAGATACCATTTCTTTCTAAAAAAGGAACATAGTTGTGACCAGGATTGTGATCTCTATTAATTTTGACAGAAAATGTAGATTTAAGATAGGCATGTAAGTGACTAATCCTCTAGGATCAAGTTGCGTTTTTTTTTTATTTTTTATATATATATATATTTTTTTTTATAAGAGGTTTAATAATAGCCAACTTAATTTTGGGTGTATATTCTATTGACAAAGAAGAATTAATGATTTTAAAAAAGAGCATCTATAACCTCTGGAAGCATCTCTTTCAATAGCTTAGTCACTATAAGGTCTAACATGTTGTTGATTTAGATGATTTAATGAGTTTAGACAATTCTTCCTCTCCTATAGCAATGAATGAATTACATTTTTTTTCCTCAGGTAGTCTACAATGCGATACTGTAGTAGACGATTGCAGTGTTTATAATTTTCTATTGAATAATATCAATCTTGTAGTTGTAAGTAAAGAGGTTAATAGTCATTTTTAGCAGTTTTTAATGTTCTTAACTATATCTTAACCACCCGCAACTGCAAAGCAATGTGCTATAAACATGGCTAGCTATCATCTTGGCTGCTTTTAAGTATTTCATAGTACTCTGGCTCTGTTTCTGTTCTTTTGGTTTGATCATCCAAAGGTGAATATCTCTAGCACAAACTGTGAAGTAAAAATGGCATTATTGTTTACCTGTGTGTGTGTGTGTAACTCTTGAAATTGCTGCAATGTTATCACAACCTAAATTGGGCCCTACTCAGTGAGAGGAAATAGCAGCTGAAGCCTTTTTTTAAGTCAATGAGGAGTGTTTGACGGTTTGTTTCCAACCACTATTAGCAGCCAATATGACACAACCACTTTCTCTGTCAGCTTTTTAACTTCCCTGTTTTGATCTGGTGAAAGTGACCTTGATTTTTGTGTTTTAGGGGCTTTATAGCATAGCGGGCCTTTGAAGGTGTTTTTTGAGCATTCTTTTAATTAAAAATGCTTCCGGCTTGTGCAATTTTTAACTCTGTCATTAACAAGTGTTATTAGAATAATATTAGGTGGTCCAAAAATGATTTTTCAATGATCTATTCTTGTAAGACTTTCTTTCCTTGTCTACTTTAAGTAGGTTACCCTGTTACATGACCTTTTTTCTAACTTGAACTATATATATTGGGATTATGTACCACATTCCTTAGTTTAGTTTATGGTTATTTTAAAGGTGTATTATTGTAAATTGGATCATATAAAAAAACATTGTTATATGTCCAAAGAACCACTAGAGCGTCCTTAAGTGCACTTCTCTAAGTGTGTGCTTGATAAATCTGATAAAGCATGTTCAATGGCAATATGTGTGATATGCAATGTTGATGTATATGTAAACTATATATAGTTTGAAGGATATTTAAACTAGGAACCCATAGGAATGAAGGAACCTCGCATATATTCTATGGACTAACAATCTCATCTCAAACAAAATCTGTTTACGTTGGGTGTTTGTTTGACCGTGCACCATAGTTCATATCAAAATAACTTTTCCATTTTAGGAGCTGTTTTGGTTGTTGGTCTGATACCACCCGCCATGTCTCCCACTCCATTAAAAAGTGCATAGAGGCCTATTGGTGTGACTGCATGTTGGTAAAAACGTAGTCCAGAAAAGGCAAAGCATCTAGGACAGTATCCTCAAGTTATTTGAAGTTCTTTCCACCCAGAACATCCTGTGAAAAGATTCTTCGTCATTGCACCCTCTTTCATAAACTTGATTTACACATCAGGCGGATTTAAACATACGCCATCTCAAATGACTAATAAACGTCAAGTGTTTTAGCATGCTTAAGTGTCCAACGCCTTATTCATTAAGAGATTTGTTTAGAAAAGATTTAAGGTATTTACATTTGCTCTTTTCCTAGTACCAATTACTAAACCCCCCTCTGTTTGTGGAAAGAATGAAGCAGAGTCTATTTTTGTCTACGTCAAAGTCGAAACCAAAATGTTTCAAAGCTGCTGATGGTTCATTAACCTCTTCAGTGCAGGTTTTATCTGAAGATGTTGAGATGGTCCTCTTGCATGTCTTAAAAAGGACTGGATGAGATGCATTGCCATAATTCTTGTGATATTTGGTTTTGTACAGCTTAAGGACTTAGCAAGTGCACCTTAAAAGGTTTCTGAGAAAACTGTTGAAATTTAAACCCAACCAACTCATGATAACATGGTTTGTACTGTTTTCTTTTTAGATGAGTGATGTATTTTTGGCCTTGAAAGCACAATCCGTTATCGTCAATTGCAAAGCCATTTACCATTGAGCTGATACTTGAGATTCAAAAGGTTCTTACTTGGGGATTCGTGGTTTTAAATCGGCACTGTACCTTACAAACATTGTTTGAAAGTGTACCTTTGTTGTAATCAGTGGCAGGGCTCCAGACTAACTTTTCCACTGGTTGAACTGGTGCTACCAACTTTCTTAGTTGGTCACACCAGCATTTGATTTGGTTGCACCTTTTTATTTTTATTTTTATTTTGCTACATGCCATGGGATTAATCAATGCATGCTCACTGATGAATAGTGGTTTTAATGGACCAAAGCAAGAAAAACCTGTAATATATTAATTATCATTGCCAAATTTCAGGATTTTCATGGATTTTGGACGGTAATTTTAATCTGTAATTTTAAGCATTTTACATTTGAATTATATACAATCTATCTATTTACATTTGAATCATAATCTACGCTATCTATTATCATCCTTCATCAACATCATCTTTCTCTTTTAAAAATCATTAAATATTCAATTACATACATTACATTTTAAAAGATTAGAGTATTATAATAAGCTAATACAGATTTTCGTTATCAAAGTTTATAGTTGTAACAAAAATCATAAATCTCACACTCCTTACCTTCTGCATTTTATAATAATTTCCTTTTCCGCTTCCATCGAGCGATTACTCTCATCTAAATGCTGAAAAGACGTAGGAAGGGGCATGCTGTTTCGTGAGACATTTTCATTTTTATATTTATTATATGACTTAATTTGTGAATTTGTAATCGGCGCATTTCACCATCAGTGTGCAATGCTCGTGACGTCTACCTTCGTTAATAAATAAACTGCACGTGTCTTGCTGAAGAACGCTGTAGCCGGAGCTACTTCTCTCCATTTAATGTCTATGGCGAGTCACGCAGGCACTGGGCAACTCCGCATCCGAGCCGACCCCGGGATAAAATAGCCCGCCCGAATATAAACACTTATTATAGACGTACTGTAGTGATTCAGGATGAGTCAAAAACACGGTTTGGAAAATGGGTTCATGATGTAGACTAAGAGCATAAGTTACGGATTGCAGCAGCTGATACAACGGCGTTCTGTTGCGCAAGTGTCCACTCACCCATATGCGACCACATAACATTTTAACTCGCACATTCTCAATAATGGTCGCAGTCTTGAACTCTGAGTGGTACAGCTTTTCTTGGATCTGTGGAGCCTGACTTGCTTTGCTTAAAAGGATCCAAGTCCTTTCTCCTGAATTGTTCTTGCGCTTTTATTGCTGCTTGATTGTTCTTATAAATTTGGAAGGGCATAACAGTGTTTAGGTTTGCTTCGAGCACTGGATTTATCTGTCTTAACAGCATGTTTTTGTTTTCTTTCAGTGGGTGATAAAGTTCCTGCTGACATTCGCTTGACTTCAATCAAGTCAACGACCCTGAGGGTGGACCAGTCCATTCTAACAGGTGAGAACAATGGCATTGCCTCAAGTTGTCTTTTTAAATGTACAGTCATACTAGGCTTTGAGTAGGTACTATTACTATGGACATTGTAGTGTTTTATAAGCAACAGGATAAAATGTCACAGTCTGGAGATTCTGTTTTTTTTTTATGAGTAATGAATCCCATATAACCAAAATTCAGAATCTACTTCTTTGAAATTTGTATTCTTAGTTTGTGTTGAGCGAAGAGGTTAATCTATGATGTTATGGTCAAACATCTTTAATGCTAATTTGCTGGCTTCACTGAACTTGAACTTTGTTACACAAGAATAGATGGAATTACTTTGTAGTGCTTGCGTTTCCACTCTCCTGGGTTCACGTGCTCATGAATGGAAGTAAATGGAGTCCAAAAAGTATTTGTTGTTCTTTGTGTGCTTTTTTTTTTTAAATTTGATCCAAATATAGTAAGAAATTTTGACCTTGGCTTTCGCACTGGGTAGTTCTAGGAAATAGCCACCAGGGGAGTTCCCCAAGATCTAATAGTTCCCTAAGGGCCCTTTTCCTGGTTGTGTAAGTAATGTAAGCTGTGCTTGTTGCGACTTTTATTTTGACTGAGTGGCTGACTTTTATTTAGACTTAGTCTTGCGTTACTAGATAAAATGTTGTACAAAAATAGATTTATACAAGAAGTAGACCGTATATGAAAAAAGTATTAGCTCTTGGCCAATTTCTCTAGCTGAGCAGAAGTACATGATCATGTTTTGCTTGGTCCAAAGTCTTGGTGGATTTTTCTCCTTAGCGTAACTGTTAAGAGATCCATCTATCACCAGTTTCCATGTTCATAGAGTTCATTTGTGGAGTAAATGTATAGGCTATAATTTGTTTGCACAGCTTTTTTTTTTTTTTTTTTTTTTTAAATGGTGGGTGCTGGTGTTTCGCGTGCGTACGGCCAATCAGCTTACAGTTATGTCACTGGTAGTTCCTATTGCGCTGGGTTAGACCCTACTTTGAAGTAGGAGCCAATTGAGTTCCTAGATATAAAATTGTTCCTAGTTCCTGCGGGGCGAACACACCAAAAAGCGAGTACTTCCGCCAATAGATCTAGAAACTATGAAAAGATTCCTCCAGTGCAAAAGCCCCTGTACATTGAATATCCACAGTTCAGTATTTTTATACGCAGGTTTGATTTTTGTTTTTGTTTTTTTACAGCCGTCCTAATGCTGAATGTTCTTAGACAAAACATCTTAGATTGTGGTGCCTTTGCTATTTTATTTTTATGTTTAAGTCACAGACAGTACCCTTTTATCTCATCACAAAACCACAGTTCAATATAGTTTCCATTGCAGATGCAATTCAGATTTAGCTTAGCAGATTGAACAGCAGTGAGGAAATGCTGCTGCAGTAAGCCACCTTATAAAGTCACTTCAGTAGTTGATATGAGGTGGAAAAATAAGGCTTTTTTTTTTGAGAAGGTTCATTGCTGCTTATTTTAAAGATAGGTCAGCTGTGCACTGTCTCTGCAGTCCAGTTTGAGTGAAAGACGGAAAGGAAGTGTTCTTGTGGGTCTTGCTTCACTGCCTTAATTGGTAACGGCCTGTTCGACTTTTCCACATCTTTTAGCTGCTCCATCCATGGCTATTTTTTGTTGGGAGTCTTTGCCATCCTGACCAGAAATAAACCGATAAAGCTATTGTGCAGATGCACATCAATGCACATTCAAATCAACTTGAATTGGGACACCTGTGTGATGAACTGGAAACCTAATCCTCATTGTGTTAGTCTTCGAGGGCAGTCGAGTAGTACTTGAACTTTGATTTCACCAACCTGTCACGTGCATCTTCTCTTCGCAGGAGAATCTGTGTCGGTAATTAAGCATACAGACCCTGTCCCTGACCCTCGTGCTGTGAACCAGGACAAGAAGAACATGCTCTTCTCTGTAAGTCGAACCTCTTATGACTGCTGTCAGCATATAGTTTGTGGTATAATGTGGTTAATGTGGCTCATATTTAGGGTTAGACACACATACTATTAAAAACAGTAATATTTTGCAATATGAATACAATTAAAAAATAACGGTTTTGTATTTTATTATATTTTCACATGATATTTCATGTCATTCTAATATGCTGTTTGGTGCTCAAGAAATTTATTTCTTGACTTAAGGTGTATTAATGTTGAAAACTGCTTAATTTGTGGAAAACATGATACATTTTTTTCAGGATTCTTCAATGAATAGAAAGTTCAAAAGAGCATGTATCCTTGTTGAATATTGAGTGTTAATTTCTTGAAAAATATCTTGCCAACCCACTAACATTTGGATGGTATTCCAAGTCGTGATATATAATTGTGTAGTGTTAGTGTTTTTAACAGATATATTTAAGCAAACAACCCCATGTTTTTGAAGGAATTTTATTTTTATCAGTCTTGCACATATGTTAGGGATTTGTATTAGGAATTTTAAATTATGGACAAAACCAATAAGTTATGTTATAGCTGATAACAGTCAATATTAAAATGTATAGTTTTTTTGTAAATAAAAAAATAATTATAAATAAACCAAATGCTTTTAAACGCTGCAAGTACATTTAGGCAATACAACATTATAATAAAGTTTAACAAAAATATAAATTAATGGATGTTACTTTTATTTTAAGATGTTAATTTACATTTTAACGATTATTTAATAACAATATGGTTTTTCAATTATTATATCCAATATTTGTTGATTCTGATCAGATTGATTGTTTATGAATATGATCATTAATTAAAACTCGCCTTTTTTTACTACATTTTTACAGGGTACCAACATTGCCGCAGGCAAAGCGGTGGGCGTAGTGGTTGCCACCGGTGTGAATACCGAAATTGGCAAAATCCGTGATGAGATGGTGTCCACAGAGCAGGAGCGCACGCCACTCCAGCAGAAACTGGATGAGTTCGGCCAGCAGCTGTCCAAGGTCATCTCGCTCATCTGCATCGCCGTGTGGATCATCAACATCGGACACTTCAACGATCCCGTTCACGGTGGCTCATGGATCCGTGGGGCCGTATACTACTTCAAGATCGCCGTCGCGCTGGCTGTGGCCGCCATCCCTGAAGGCCTGCCTGCCGTCATCACCACCTGCCTGGCTCTGGGTACCCGTCGCATGGCCAAGAAGAACGCCATCGTACGCTCTCTGCCCTCGGTGGAGACCCTTGGCTGCACCTCTGTCATCTGCTCGGATAAGACCGGCACACTTACCACCAACCAGATGTCCGTTTGCAGGGTGAGAATGCTGGGAATATTATATGCAATTGAAGTGGGCTTGCAGCTTCAGGGTTCATCAAAAGTAACTTATAACCTCTGCTATTATGAGTTCGGTTTAGCCCATTATTTTATTTCTTGGCAATAGAGTTCTGTAATTGTTTAGAAATTTGCAGGCTGGGCTTCAGCCAAGAACTGAGTGTGATATTACTGCATAGACAATTGGCTCATGAATAAAAATGACCTTCATGATGGTATTGATTTAGCACTAGTACGTTACTTGGCCTCAAATGATAGTCGTGGGAAAGCTGTTAATATGCTGCTTTGATATTGCCATGATTAATCATTTTATTTAGGTTTATCTTAGTTTCTCATGACCTTGTGTTAGACCACCCCAGGTTGCCTCTGTATTTCCTTTCATGTTGTTTTCCTGTTTGACATGGTTTATTGCTCTATTTCTCCCCTTCATTGTGTGCCTGTATACTTATCGCCTCTCATCTTTTGTCATCCTCCTCATCTGCCCTTCTCCGGCTTGACTGTGAGAGCTGATCAGTATGCGGTAGTCAGTTACTTGCGGTAGTGTTATATAACTGGCCGTGTGTGTGATCCACAGCAGCGCCTTTGCTGTAGGCTGTACAGTCAAGCATGCAAGCTATGAAGCGGTTCTGATTTTAATCAGTTTTGCGTGTGTAAAGGTTACATTTAGTTGGAGGCTTGCTTTTCTTTTTAATATAAATTATTTTAAATATAATGCTTGATTTATTCTGTGAATGCTCAGGTTGTGTTTAAACCAAATCATAACTTGAAAAAGCTAGCTAGCAACTGCTTGATTCTGTTTAGGATTTTCACAAATAAAGAAATTGTTGAAAACATGAATAAAAAGGAGGTAAACGCTGTAACCAACCGTGCACTTGGTAATCCAGGCGATATTTCAGAAAGCAAGGTTAATGCTGCAGTCCGCGGTTTTTCCTCTTTGTCGCTTTGAATCGAGCTAGCTAAGGCAAGGAGATAGTTTTGAACACTGGCTGGTTATGTATTTTCTCGAATATGTATTTTGGATAATTTTTTACCCCCCCAAAAAACTACGGACTGCAGCTTTAACTTGGCCTCACATAAACCCTGAACAGTTGTTTGACCCAAACCTTGCCTATTCGAGGTATGCAGGTTCCAAAGCAGCTCACATTTCTTGTAAGGTGAGATTGTCACTTATGTATTTTTATTACAAAATTACATTTATATATAAAACATCCTGATGCAAAAAAAAATTGCTTTGAGGGTGTCAAAAGTATATTTTCTTTCCGACATTTTGAATATGCTTTTCTTGTCCAGTTATTGCACTAGTTAAGTAACCTTTGTTTGAAAGCCACAGAAATTTGTGATTTGTTAGTGAATTAAGTTTTTATCTAATTCTGAATTTAAAATGATCCGAATGATCTTTGTCCCTCCATTGACAGGCTACGCAATTACCACTATCAAGCCCCAGAAAGGTAGTAAAGACATCATCAAAGTAATCCATGTGGCTCCAGTGGTTTTATTTCAATTTTATGAAGCGACGCGATTGCTTTGTGTGCACCCAAAAAATATTTACAAAATATTTTTCCAACACCCATTCAAGAGAGCACCACAATTCATGCGTGTTGACACGAGAGTTGGCGTTGTTGCGTGATCGAGATTTTTGCAAAAAAACAAAGCGCATATACCCCTCGCAGAATTTTAATTATGTCTTTACTAACTTTCTGGGGCTTAAAGTGGTAGCTAATAAAGTTCTTAGATTTCATCAGAAATATCTTCGTGTTCCTAAATTGAACAAAGGTCTTATGGGTTTGGAACGACACAAGGGTGACTTTTGGGTGATCTTACCCTTTGTTTTTCTGCTAATGTCTTTCTGCATAGTGCCTAGCATCTTCGAAATTAGTGCCTGTCTCTCTCCCCCACACTCTTGTTTCTGTGGTTCGACTGTTGTCCACTGGGTTTTATCACAACAGCAGGAACGCTTTTCCATTTTACCATCCCACTCACTCATCTCTTTTATGCTCTTCACTTCTTTGACATATTGGTGGGTCTGATTCTCTTTTGTGCTTTAAAAAAATCCTTAATGCTCAGTTGCTTATGTTCGGGTGTTTTTTGCTTGGTTTTAAAGGCCCTCTGAACCTTTAAGTGAGTGTCATGTAAAGTGTTTACATCTGTAGTGCTAGTATATCCAGGTCAGGTGGAGGAGGGATCTTTTCATGAGATGCTTTCTAAAGTCAGAGATCCTCTGTGGTGTGATGCCCTGCCACCTGGTGGTTGATTTTGAGGGGGTTTTTTTTATGTCTTTTGTTACAGATGTTCATTGTTGATCAGGCAAACGGAAACAGTTGCTCTCTAAAAGAGTTCACCATTTCTGGGTCCACATACGCCCCTGATGGACAAGTGTGAGTTTTGCTGCCCATGTGCACACTGATATTTCAAAGTGCATGAGACACCTCAGTTTAGCATCCTCTTGTTTTTATTTTTTTATTTTTTTACTCCAGGTTTCATGAGGGTAAACCAGTGCGGTGCTCCCAGTATGATGCTCTGGTTGAACTGGCTAGCATCTGTGCTCTGTGTAACGACTCCTCTCTAGATTTCAACGAGGTTAGTTATTAACATCTTCTGGTATATGCAGCATTTTCTGTTCATTATTTAAAGGCAGCTAACTAATGTGCAGAACTGTATTGTCTAACATACAGATGTCACTTAATGGATAAATTTGCTTAAATATCATTTAAAATTTTTCCCTGTATTTTTTTGTATCCTTGTAAATTAATACATCATCTTTTATACATTTATAAAATATAATACAAAATGGTATAGAATTTTAACATTGGTCATTTGTATTATATAACATGAAAACAAATATCTGCTTATCAATATTAACAAGAATCAGTGGATCCCTAGTGATTGTGTTTATCAAACAGCACTTCTGAAGAGTTTCTAAAGAGTTTCTGTCTTTGTCAGGTCAAAGGTGTGTACGAGAAGGTGGGAGAAGCTACTGAGACCGCTCTAACATGTCTGGTGGAGAAAATGAACGTGTTCGACACAGAACTAAAAGGCCTTTCCAAGGTTGAATTGGCGAACGCTTGTAACTCGGTACGTCAAACCTTTCCTACCGCAGATTATGAGTTGGTTGCAACCCTAGTGGGTCATGTGGTTGTGGAAGCCCACATTAATTTCCAAATTGGTTGTGTTTGGTGTAACGTCAGCTTTCATCAGTAATTTGTTGTACTCTTTCTCTTTTTTTTTGTCTCAGGTCATCAAGCAGCTGATGAAGAAGGAGTTCACTCTGGAGTTCTCCCGAGACAGAAAGTCCATGTCAGTGTACTGTACTCCCAACAAAGCTCGCTCATCCATTGGCAAGATGTTTGTTAAGGTAACGCCACGTTTTCCATGGAGACTTTAGCACTTCTTTATTTTCTGGACTACCTAACGTTTGAAATGTGTTGTGGTACAAAAATATACCTGCAACTTCCTTAAATGTGTTATTTCTGGGTGCAGGGTGCTCCAGAGGGAGTGATTGACAGATGCACGCACATCCGTGTGGGTGGGAATAAAGTCCCCCTGACAGCAGGTATTAAAGAGAAGATCCTGTCTGTGATCCGTGACTACGGCACAGGACGTGACACACTACGCTGTCTGGCTCTGGCCACCCGAGACAACCCATTGAGCAAAGAGAGCCTTGTACTGGAGGACTCAAACCGGTTCATTGAGTATGAGGTGAGAAGAGCATTTTTGTGTAACAACAATCACAATAATGTGTGTCTATGAAAATGTGTGTATATAAAAATGATTGATTAATTGAATGATTGATTGGTTGCATTGTTTAAATTGAGATTTATAAGAAATATTTTGCTAGTTTGTAAAGGGTATACCGCTGGTAAAAAGTGAATCAGGCTCTTTGTTTAGTTTTTTGCTAACCACATGTTATTGCACTTGTCTATATAGTAGTACATTTAAATCAAAAGTGCGCTACACACTTCTTTAGACTTCATTATTAAATTTTGTGTGTAACAATATGATTAATCGCAAGAAAATCACACGATTTTATATATATATATATATATATATATATAAATATATATTGCTGTTTTTCCTTTAGACGGACCTGACCTTTGTGGGATGTGTGGGCATGCTGGACCCACCCAGAGCTGAGGTGGCAGCTTCCATCAAACTTTGTCGTCAAGCGGGCATTCGAGTCATCATGATCACTGGCGACAACAAAGGCACAGCTGTGGCCATCTGCAGGCGCATCGGCATCTTTGGTGAGGATGATGATGTCTCGTGCATGGCCTACACTGGCCGAGAGTTTGACGACCTGTCTGCTGCCGCCCAGCGTGAGGCAGTGATCAATGCCCGTTGCTTTGCCCGTGTCGAGCCATCTCACAAATCCAAGATTGTGGAGTTCCTGCAGTCCTACGATGAGATCACCGCCATGGTAAATTAGATCACAGATTGCGATCCCAGATTAGGAAGGATTTCTTCTAGATGTTTAAATTGGCAAAATCTTTCTCCCTCGACTGACTTGACTTGCTGTGTTCATTCCTGCAGACTGGAGATGGTGTGAACGATGCACCTGCTCTGAAAAAGGCTGAAATTGGCATTGCTATGGGGTCAGGCACAGCAGTGGCTAAGACTGCTTCAGAGATGGTCCTTGCTGATGATAACTTTTCTACCATCGTGGCCGCTGTGGAAGAGGGTCGAGCCATTTACAATAACATGAAACAATTCATCCGCTACCTCATCTCCTCAAATGTCGGCGAGGTGGTCTGGTAAGGATCCTAACCTTTTTGCTAACTTTAAACAATTCAAGTGGACATAAAATGGCTTTTGCAATCTATTTAACTTGTGAAATCTTATGTATCATTAAATATTCTCTAAGATTTTTTTTAATGTTTTTTGAAAGATGTCACTTATGCTCACCAAGGCTGCTTTTATTTGATCAAAATGCAGTAAAAACAGTAATGTTATGAAGCATTATTACAATTTATTATTATTTTTTTATGAATATATTTCAAATATAATTTTATCCTGTGATGGTAAAGCTTAATTTTCAGCAGCCATTACTTGAAATAGTAAAGACTTTTACACTGATCAAAAGTGACAGACCTTTTTTTTGTACCAATTTAATTTGCCCTTTCCGAATAAAGGCCTGTTCACACAGAGGACTAGAACTATAACAGTTGAAGGTATAGAGAAGAAATAGTTCTAAAAAGCCGTTTTTTATGGTGAAAACCCCCTTAGCTGTTTTAATTTCACTCTAAAACATGGCTTTAAAGGGCTTATTGCTTTTATAAAATGGTTACTCCATAAATATTATGGAACAAAAATAACACATTTATTCGCCAAGTAATGTAGTTCCAAGGAGGTTGCTGAGCAGTGTTTATTGAATGATTTACAATGGCTTTGAACACGGCTCAACCAATCAGAAACAAGGACCGGAACTATCCGGTTTATTATAATTTATATATTATATTGTGTTTCATTCTTTGTAGTTTACTATTCATCCTGTGTGCCAAAACAGAGCAAGTCAGTTTCTTTTCAATCTTGTATTGGCACAATTTAGTCTCCATCCTAAAAGCGTTACAATATAAATGACAACTGTGAAATTTATGCCTTGAGCAAACTCAAATCACTGCCAAAGTCCTTTTTGACATTCTTCCAGTTGTTATCTAATCGCTTAACTCACTATGTGTATTCTCTCTGGCAGTATTTTCTTAACGGCAGCTCTGGGCTTCCCCGAAGCTCTGATTCCAGTTCAGCTGCTGTGGGTGAATCTGGTGACGGACGGTCTGCCTGCGACCGCTCTGGGCTTCAACCCACCCGACCTGGACATCATGAGCAAACCCCCTCGCAATGCAAGAGAGCCACTTATCTCTGGCTGGCTCTTCTTTAGATACCTGATAATTGGCTGTGAGTGCACCACGGACACTGATTTTCTAAATAATATGTATTTTTTTGTGGGTATAGAAAGATTTGACATGTTCTATTCTCCATGTCACCCTAAAGGTTATGTAGGTGCTGGTACTGTAGGTGCTGCTGCATGGTGGTTCATTGCTGCTGAAGATGGGCCTAGAGTCACCCTTTATCAACTGGTTAGAAACTCCCCTTACGTTTTAATACTCTTTCTCAATCACATGCATTCCAATGTCTTGATTGGCTTCTACCATTTTCATCACTGCAGAGCCACTTCCTTCAGTGTTCACCGGACAACCCTGAGTTTGAGGGCCTGAAGTGTGATGTGTTTGAGTCTCCCTATCCAATGACCATGGCTCTCTCCGTACTAGTGACCATTGAGATGTGCAACGCCCTCAACAGGTCAGAATCAAAGTTCGCTACAGAAAGGCACATCTTGTCCCTGAAAATGTCATAATTATTTACATCTGCTGTTCAGATTCATCCAATCACAAGCTGTAAGACGAGACATTGTTGTATACACCTGCAAGTTATTTTGTAACAATGATCTTATTTTATTGGATTGTTCAACTTAATGCAAATAGAAAACATTTTTATGAAGAAAACTCTTCTAAGGACTTGTTTAGCAAGATTTTACCAGAAAAGGTTTTAGAAATTGAATTTATAATATTAATTGATGTATTTATTTTTGTTTACATGGTTTTTATTTTATATGAAATCTATATTTTTATAATTCAGTTTGTCAATTCATGCATTTTCATGAGTTCTACTGAATAGTTTGACATTTTGAGGAATCACAAATCTTTTTATACCCTATTTATCCTTGTATTTGGCTGTGTCCAATTACAATCATATCAGCTAAAATGGATCTTAAAGGGATCGTTCACCCAAAAATTTAAATTCTGTCATTTACTCACCGTCAAGTTGTCATGTATGAATTTATTTCTTCTACCGAACACAAAAGAAGTTGATGGGTAACTGTTTAGTTACCCCATATTCTTCAAAAATATCTTTAGTGTTCAGCTGAAGAAATTTATTCATTCAGGTTTGAAACAACTTGACAGGCATAAGTGGTGGATTTAAATGAATATGCAACCAGTCAATCAATTTCACGACGTTATCTTCTTGATGTCCTGTTGTAGTGTTTCAGAGAACCAGTCTCTGCTTCGCATGCCCCCCTGGGATAATGTGTGGCTGCTAGGAGCCATCTGCCTCTCCATGTCCCTTCACTTCTTTATCCTTTATGTGGAGCCCCTGCCGGTAAGATCAAGTTTCAGTATATTGTTTTGTTTTTTATCCTCTTCATTTTTAATCTTTTTTTTTAATAAATAATTTTAACTGTATAAACTATTATACAATTAAAATTACAATTAAAAACATTATGCAATGCAATTGTGACTTTTTTTTTTCTTACAATTCTGATTTTATTACTCAATTCTGAGGGAAAAAGGTCAAAATTGTGAGATATAATCTATAATTATATAATTTATAGTTTGTATTTCACAATTCTGACTCCATTGCATTTCCAAGATTATAACTCATAAAAAGAATGTGCAGACAATGTTGTTACAGTCTGCGTAATAAAACATCTGGAGATATTTTTTTTTTTTTTTTTTTTTTTCAGAATTGTGTGATATAAACTTGGAATTGAGAGGAGGGAAATAGAATTGTGTGAGAGAAAGTTGCACTTAACACTTTTATTCTTTGGTTGGTTACTGTATTATTATTTTTAGCATTTCTTTATAAATTATCATGTTTACATTTAAATCTTTATAAATTATCAGGTTTAATTTTCAGTGATTATGCGTGTATTTCTATATAATATAAGCAACAAAATATATTTCAATGCTTTTGAGTTTTCTTGCTTTTATATAGCTTATTAATTATATTGTATGCAATTTATGGGCATCAAAGAGCCTCTGCTTGATCTTGTGATCAAGCGTACTCTCTGTATAGGAAGCAGCGGTTCTAATCTCTAATTTTACAAGATAAGATGTTTGTCAGTGATGCTCAGGAACAGTTGTGCACCAAATCCTCTGCCATCATCCTGTCAGTCATCTCTAATTGCTGTCTTCTCATATTAAGTGAAATCTAATGTACCGTAATCTAACCGACTACCACAGCAAGCCTAACCATGTACATTTAGAATGCGTTATTCATTTTCCATGCCTTTCCAAATTCAAAATTGGGCTTTGGGCACATCCCTAATGTTTGTGTAGTGACTCTACCCTGGGCTTTCTCTACAGATAATCTTCCAGATCACTCCACTGAACGTGACCCAGTGGCTTATGGTATTGAAGATTTCCTTGCCCGTCATCTTGCTGGATGAATTGCTCAAGTTTGCAGCCAGAAACTACCTGGACAAGCCCAAAGAGCTGGACAAGCCCAAGGGCATGGCCTGCTCACTCAGCACCTGCACGGAGGGCATTTCCTGGCCCTTTGTGGCTCTCTCACTCCCCCTGGTGCTGTGGCTCTACAGCACTGACACTAACTTGGCTGAAATGTTCTGGTCTTGACTGAAATGAGCACTGACGTGTGTACGTGTGTCTGTATGTGTGGTTGTGCGTTTAAAGTGTGCCTCCGCAAACAGCGAATGTGTACGAGAAGGACAGGATTAACACAAAAATAACCTTAAGATAGAAATTTAACTTTTTTTCTTTTCTTTTTTTTTTTAAACTGTCCGTTGGTGATTTGAGGAGACCATACAGACCTGAAGTCTTCAAGTATTAGCGACCATTAATATTCTTTTTGGTCTTCTTGATGGTTTCCTTTATTACGTTTTAAATTAATCATTTGTCTCGTCTCATTTCAAACCAGTAACAATAATGGTAATATCCAAACTTTTGTTTTCCCCCATATCATGTGTTCAAATTGCTGAATTGAGAAAAGTGCTTGTGTACAGACATTTAACACTATTTTATGCAATGGTTCATTTGTTATTTGTTCATATTGCTAACAGAGAGTAGGTTGGGTAGAAAAGATAAAGAGAGAGAGAAAAAAAAAGAGACAGAAGAACTGTTTACTAATGTTTACCTTTGTGTCTTCGGTGTGAACATCGCTCAGAGCCAATGGACAAGCATGGTGTTGCAAAGCAGCATGGGAAAGGGAGTATGGGTCTGAACGTTTGAATGCTTCATGGTCAAATCCTCAGATGAAAGCTGCATGTTCTGTATTTCGCATGCATTTTGTGTGGTTTATTTCATTTATGATTTGTACCTGTATGTCTTTCCCTATGTGTAATAACTTCCATTTTTATGGTGATACATTTTGTTTCCACTATTACCTGACACGTTTGATTAGTAAAGCCAGTTTTTCTGCACTAGGCAGAGTACAGCTACCTCAGGACTGTCAGATTAGACTCTCTCTGGTTGCTCCCCCCCCCCACACACACACACACACGCTTGGCTTTACACCGCCTGTACACCATTACTGCATGAGGCGTGCCTCTTTTTGAAAACTCAGATTCTTTTGGCCCTAACCAATGTTTTAAGTTCTTTTTTGTGTTTGTTTTCACTGTATTTTATAATTGAATGAACTTGCATTAACTTAATTTAGAGGTTTTCTTTTGTTGTGGGGTGGGGTGGGGTGGGTTGGACAAAAGATGTATATGTTACCGTTTATTTGGGTCAGAGATAAAGATGTAGAGAATTAAACAAGCAAAGGTTTAGGTCTTGCATTCAAAACATGAATTTTACAATGCAAAACCAAAAATGTTTCCCTTTTTTTTTTCTACTTTTAAGAAAATGCACTCATGAACCATTTGAATTAAAAATGCGTGTCTTCATTTTACTAGCTGGTCTGTTCCTTCCTGCAATGCAGTACGGCAAGTTTTAAGAGCAGTTATACTTGAATAAATGAAATTAATGTACAGAGATTTAGATACATAGCTGAGCACAAGATTGACAGCTGAGAGGGGTTTCCTTGTGAAGCAGCCTCTTGTTCGGCCCTCACCAGCCAGTCTGGTAAGACGGCCTGTATATTTGTACACTTATACCCGAACGGTTCAAAGTTTTTCTTTTCATTAAACTGAGCTTTCTGGCATTTCTCCATTGCATCACACTAATTGCTTGCTGAAATGGATGCATGTCCCTGACTATGCCCATGGTGTGGTATTCTGGTGTCAGTATTTTAACAAACAACCATTTACATTCCCTTAAGGCCCGTTCACACCAAGACCGATAACTATAACGATAATTGTAGTGTCCACACCAGCGGATGATATCATTCTGTTTACTCTGCACCTTTGTTGTCTGCCACTTCAAATGTTCAAGCTCTTTAAACCAGTACGGTTTCTGATTGGTTGTCATTGATTTTATCGTTCTGAAAGTGATCCCAACTATATCGTTTTTTTTTTTGGTGCCGTTATAGTATTTTTATTATTATCGTTCTTGGTGTAAACGACTCTTTATTAGCATTCAGTGGTCTTTCATTTAAAAGTTTAGTTGACCCAAAAATGAAATTCATCCCATGATTTACTCACCCCTAAGCTATACTAGGGGTATATAACTTTCTTTTTTCCGCCAAACGCCAAGCTTTATAATGTCGAGTAAATAGTAGATTTTGAAGCCCAAAAAAAAAGGCATCCATCCATCATAAAAGTAATCCATATGGCTCAAGGGGATAATAAAGGCATTCTAAAGTGATGTTTTTGTAAGAAAAATATCCATATTTATAACTATATGAAATATAGTCTCTGGCTTCCGGTAAAGGCCGTACATGAGTCTAGTTCCGGCAGAAGAGTGACTTCTGACCTGATGCATGATGTATTTACGATTGTGGAGGCGCAGATGGAGCAAAACAAAACTGGTCATGAATTAGAAGTCTAAATGAGAATTTTTAAAGATAAATGTAAGAGTATTTTTATATAAATGAAGAGGAGCTTGGGCTTTTTTTCTTTGAAACGCAAGAAGTGTCTATTCTCAACTAAGCTTATAGTGCGTAAGATCGGAGGTCACTCTTCTACCGGAACTCAAGTTGTGAATGACTGTTACCAGAAGTCAGTGATTATAGTTTATAAAGTTATAAATATGGATTTTTTTTCAACAAAATCTGGCACTGTATGGATTACTTTTATGAAGGATGGATGTGCTTTTTTTTGCCTTTAAAATCTCAGGTACCATTCGCTCCCATTATAAAGCTTGGAAGAAACCAGATATTTTTTCATATTACTCTGATTATGTTTGGGTGAGTCAATTATGGGATAATTTTCATTTTTGGACGAACTGACCCTTTAAGAAAGTGTCACTGACGTTGCCACTACACATTCCTCCATTCTTTTCACCACACGTTACAACAATCCGAAGCCTCAAGTTTTCTGACAATGGACCAACCCTGCTACGTAACTGCTAAATTCCTATTACGACGACTGCGGCTGTTTACGGCTGCACTTAACACATGGCCATATCAGCTTGAGTACATTCCACTGCAATATATGATGTTTTATAAGAAATATATAATATATTGATGGTCAAATTACATTTCCTTTACCCCATATAATTCCAGTCTTGTCTTTGAATGAAATGAATAGACTTCACCATTAGTTTTTATTAGAATGGTCCATACACTGTGGTCTGACTTGCTCAGGAACTGAACTTGGATGTTGGCATAAATAAGAGTCAAATGAAAACACTATTGCCATTTTTTTTTTTTTTTGTAAATGTTTCCTTTTTTATCAAGTAATCATACTGACAATTATTTACACCATATACTTGGTTATATGCTAAATATTTATTTAGTGCACTTTAGCATTTCCATTTCATTATAAAACTTTTTTTATCTGTATTTTTTGGCAGTTAGTGCTAAGTAGAATCTGCCTCTGCTTGTGTTGGGAAACCTCAGGCTTCTGTGTTGTGCATGTCTTTTTTGAGTGGCTTCATTTAGCTGAATATCAGAACCTGCATGTTGAATGTGCAGTTCAGAGAAAATAGCCACCATTGCACTGCAGATCATGACATGTGAGAGTGGACTTAATAAAAAAATCAATAATAATGAATTCATGATAGAAAGATGAGAATGGAAGCAAGCAGCATCAGTCTTCTACCATGCATGACAATGTCTACCATTGCCTATTGCTGATGCAAGGAGAGTTTGTTGCATTTTTTTTTTCTGTGTAACTTGTCATAGTTTTATATACATGTATTATATAGTATAATGCATGCCTTCAGTTGTAATTAGCCAAATCATTTGATCTATATTTATATAGCAACTTCCTGTGTACATCGCTGCTAAATGTATATGATTAAACACGCCATTTTACAAATAAACTCTGCAGTTAATTTGACCAATGCTGATGTTCATGCTTTGTGTTTCTCCATGTGTATATGTTAGGAAAAGCCATTGAATAAATTTAAAATATATATTAAATGATGGAGTAGGATTTTCTTTTATTACTCACTCTATTATGAAAATTACCTGAATCAGTGCCATTGGCCAGCAGTAAAAAAAACAAAAAACAAAAAAAAAAACTGTGCCACTTGTTCTTGGCCCTAAAATAAACAAATAATCCATTCATTCATATGAGTTGCCGTAAAATGTATTAAATAAATAACTATGTGTTTGTTGAAAGCATGCAATTTTGAGTAGGCTATAGAGATGTCCTAAGCAGTCCCTTACGGCTGTAATGTCTAATATTGAACACTTGCAGGCGTCAGAGACTAAATTTGGCTAAAGAATATGGTCCAATTACAATGACATCATCTTATTTCTCTTGTAAACACAGCTGCATCTTTTATGTAACCAGTGACCAAAATCAGTTTAATTGACAATAGCACTGAACTGACTTCAGCTAAACAACGAAATGCATAATTTTCCTGTTATCACTGTAAAGCTGTTTTGAAACAATCTGTTGGCCTATTGTACAAAACACTATAGCCCTATAAATAAAGGTGACTTGACAATAGCAATATGTTAAAAAGACGAGACACGAAAAGTTTTATTTTTGCAAATGACACATAGGCCTATCGTTGCATTAGCCTATGAACTGCTTGACCACAGCTCCTAAAATCTCTATTTAATTTTTTTATCGATCTATATGTAAAATAAATAAATAAAAAAACTAGGAAAAACATGAATTATATTTAGTGCAATAAGGACTTCACAGAAAGTGACAGCATGTCAAATAAGTATTGTGCGTTTTCCTTCTCTCACAGTTAAAAACACAGTTAAAAGGCTGTACGTGTATGTAAACGCGACTCCGTTTCAGATTCAGACTTCATTCCTCCTAACTCGTGTAAAAAGTCTGATATTAAAACCACGCCACACACATAAGTTACTACAATCTCCCTGACCTATGCGGTTAAGCAGCCTGTCTCTTTAAATCGAACCCATGCTGGGAGAGTTGTCAATCATATGCCGTAGTCCCGCCCTTTCCTGCAGCAGCAGCAGCAGCAGCGGTGTATCGTTCACACGGAGGCATTACGTACAGCACTCACCAAATATGCACAGTCTAATTATCCGCGACAAAATGGGATAATCGTGAGCGTCTTCAGAGAATTTCATCAACGGGAACTAAAAGAACAATCGAGGGGAGTGATTTTTTTTAACCTTCAATCTCCACAGACGTAAGCACAAAGGGTTTTGGGCATAATGGTGATAAAAGCGGTATCACATTATCAACGCAGGAAAACTGGAATACATCGCCACATACACGACCGGACCGTATAATTTGTTTAAGGCGACCAGCTTAATTTGAAAAGCTTTTTAAGGAGTATTTTGTTTATTCCGTGCGCTCTGGAGAACAGATGCTGTCATTGTGCTGGGGACCGAGATTTGTGCGCGTGATATTCTGCAAGTGGTCTCGTCGGAATGGTGCGCGAGATGAGAATGCGCGTGCCTTTATTGTTTCCGCGCGATATGCTTAATAATAACTGTCGTTCTTCTGTCGTTGAACAACTAGACAACGACGACAATTTTGGTACTGAAAGACTGAGACTTCAAGTGACAATTCCAGGGAAATCGTGTTTTGTAAACATTTGTATTAATTTTTATTAAAGAATTATCCTTTATTATGAACGGGCAACTGCCGACTTTTCATACTTTCATCTTATTTGCTTTTCTTCGGCTAAATTCCACTTAGTTGGAGCTACTTGACCGTGTGTTTCGTACCAATTTGATATTTTCAACCTGAGAAAACACAATGGTGGAGCCTGTGGGTTTCATTGAAGCCTGGAAAGCACAGTTTCCAGAGTCTGAGCCTCCGAAGATGGAGCTAAGATCTGTTGGGGGAATCGAGCTAGAACTAGAGAAGTGCAAAGCATCTATAAGACGTTTGGAAATGGAGGTGAACAAAGAGCGTTTCCGGATGATCTACCTTCAGACGCTGCTGGCCAAGGAGAGAAAGAGCTATGACCGACAGAGATGGGGTTTCAGGAAGCCACCTCACATGACAGAAGGGGACCCACAAGCTGTTGGGGCAGATTCCCAGCATCTCCATGCACAGGAGCACGGACAGCCAGAACGCAGCAGGTTTCAGCCTGTGGGGGAGACCAGAGTGAAACCACGACCACCCCCTGCCAGAAAGTCAGCTTCCCATGGCGATGGATTGGAGCTTCAATCATCGTTTGAGGCACACCAAGCAGGGCCAGTCAGTGAGACCGATGGACTCTCACCGTCCACACAGAGGGGCGTAGTCTCCCCTCGCAGGCCCCATCCACCCCCTGACAAGGAGCTGCCCTTGGATCCATCCTCGAAAGACAAGCCGGGCATGGGGCTTGGGGTGGCTGCATTACGTTCAAACTTTGAGAGGATCAAACGAGCCAACTCTCACTCAGCCAGCGAAGGAAAATCAGGCCAGGAGAAACCGTTTTACACCAACGTCGAGTTTCATCATGACAGGGGCCTAGTAAAAGTCAACGACCGTGAGGTCTCGGACAAAATCAGCTCTCTTGGGAATCAAGCCATGCAGATGGAGCGCAAAAGGTCACTTCATTCACTTCCGGGCAACCTTGCTACAGTCGCAGGTGATCTACGCACCAGGCCTGTCTATAGGGGGCGCTCTACTGAAAGCACCTGCGGATATGACGCAGAGTATGAAGACGGCGAACCAAGTCCTCGCTATAGCACTGCAAGACCAAACGGGGCCAAACCACCGCCGCCGCCATGGCAGCCATCAGATTTCCAGCCATATACTAGTGTTTACGTCGGAGGGATGATGTCAGGAGATGGAGGTGACGGTAGGGTCACTATGAGGGACCATGGAGGAAGCGACGACCATCTTCTCACCTGGCCCAGGAGGTCTTACTCGCCTGGAAGTTTCGAGGACGTGGGAGGCGGAGGAGGCGGCTACACTCCAGACTGCAGCTCCAACGAGAACCTGACGTCTAGTGAGGAAGACTTCTCCTCGGGACAATCCAGTCATGTGTCACCCAGCCCTACGACAGCGTACCGCCGCCCACTCCGAGAGAAGAGTCGCTCGCCTTCTCAGAACTCCCAGAATTCTCAGCACTCGTTTGACAGCAGCAGCCCCCCTACACCGCAGACACAGAAACGGCACCGGCAGCAACATGTCGTGGTGTCTGAAGCCACCATTGTAGGCGTAAGGAAAACAGGACAAATCTGGCCCCATGATGGAGACTCTATAGCTTCCAATCGGGCTTCCCATGACAACAGTTACCATGGAGATCTAGGTAAGTCATGATTATTAATTTTTCATGTTGTTGTTGTTGTTCTTTTACCCCCACAGGTAAAGTGGTTCCTAGCGAATATTGAATATAACCAAAATAAATGGTTTTAGATAAGCAAAATTGGTAAACGAGAGATGACATCATTGATGACATCATTGTTAATCTGATACACTGGGTAGCAATTTGTAGCATGTCTGAATAATAGCAACTCAACGCTTTTGGCCAGACATACTCTTCTTAAGAGTGCAAATGAGTGGCCATCTTTTTCTGCATTCTTGACTAGTCAGCATATCTGTTTTATATCCTTTTATATTTTGCTTGCTCTTCCATTAAATCCCTCATCTGTCAGTTCCTGCTCTTCCCTTCCCAAGCTATTGTCTACTTTTGTTTCACGCTCTGCCTGTATTGATCAGACACTGTGACGGCCACTTGCTGCGGTTAGTTAATCCGCCCTGATGAGACTCGTATACAAAGAGGTAATTAACTAAACTGCTAATTTATGATCATGAGGTTATAATGTGTGTGTCAGAGTTTGTTTCTTTGTACAGGACATGAGCTAAGTTGCTTTCACTCATGTCACATGCTGCTGTGCATACCTCCCAATCACGACATAGACCTATTTGATTAATAAAAATGGTCATACGTAAATACCTTGCATTTTATTTTTATGCTACTGTATGCTAATGCAGTGATTAAACAGACTTTGGTGTTTGTAAGGAAAAATAGTAAGAAATCATTTAATGTCTGTGAGTTTCAATGGAGCGTGAAGTCGGTCGAGCTCACTTGATACATCTCCTGTGAAATTCTGTAGTCGAGTGTAGGCAAAGAAAAGTGAGCAATTTTACTGTTCTGTGGGATTTGTGTCTGCCCACATAATGCAATATGATTAAAAAAAATTTGTTAGAAATTGTTTCTGTTGTAAGAGAGTTTGACTCGTGCTATCTAGCTGGCTAAGGTTAGGATTAGGTTTTGTTGAATTTACAAAAATGCTTGTGATAGTCTCGAAAGCATCAGTAAGAATGTGTTAAATAGTAATGTTTATAAGCAGTATAATTTTCAGTTCATTGCAGATTTTTTATTTGTAAAGAAACATTTTCTGAAGATTCTGGAAAGTTCAAAATAATCGCTTTTATTTGAAATACAAATGTTTTGTAATATTATAAATGTCTTTATTTTTGATTATTTCAGTTTGTCTTATAATGCAGAATAAAAGTATTTTTTTTTAATCTTACCGACCCCAAACATTTGAACCGTAGTGTAATTTTACGGATAATTTCATAAACACAATTTTGCTGTGAAAATTATAGCACGCGATACAAAACATTAGTGATGGATTCTTTAGTTTTCACGCAATTTCTGCCAATTTTACAAAAACCTAATTTTTGAAGGCGTAAAAATGAACTATCCTGAAGTTGTATCACACTGGCTCCAGACTAGCAGGCAGTTTTTATTGTTAGGCCCTGCAGAAGAGGAACTCTTACTTCTGATTAGGAGTACAGTATACTGTTACAAGCAGGTGTCAGAGACATGGATATCCATGAGCGTGACTCACCTGGCTGCTATTTACAATATTAGACTGTCTTCATAAGCATTAGAAACTTTGAACTGCAATGTTTTCCTTGTGTTATCCAGCATCTTTTAACCTGTTTCTCGCCAAGAAGCACAATGACATCAGCTATCAGAATGACTACAGGGGAGCGGTCATGTATCACATATTCTTTGAAATCCAAAAAGGCTTTGAGCTGATGAGGTGAATCGCAATTTGGTGTGAAGCAGACAAACCCGGAGGGCGTTGGCACGGCCCGTCCATTCAAATGCCAGGAAGATTCTCTTTGTGCAAAAGTGAGATAACACAGAATGTGGATGAAGATGGATAGACACCAGCTGAGCACAGTCCAGTATGCTCAGGTTCTTTTGTCCTCACACTGACTTGAAAATCATAGTAAATAACTTAGAAAGCCACCTCATATATTTTAAACAGTTAGCAAGCATGCTTAGTGTTACCAGAGAGCGTTGAAGTAAAAAAGCTGTAGATCTTTATAACCTGATGAAATGGCAAATGCTCCCCTACTTTAATATGCAATCAGTTATCTTCAGATCAATTTACATTTCGTCTTGAGATTATTTGCAGTTTCGTTCCTCTTAAACAGTAAATCAAGCTGCTCTGAACAAAATCAATATAGCGGCCATTCATCTAATGAAGAAAGCCCTTGCAGGCCTCACAGGTTACCATTAGCATGACAGTATGCAACTTATCTTGCCAAGAAAGAGATGCTATCTTATATGATCCCATCTGCCTTTTTATTTAGTTTGACTTGCTGCTTAGATATTTTTATAGGACACTGCCAGTGCCAAGGAGAGGAATGAAACCCAGTGGCCCAATACCTGAGTGCTGTATGAGAAAAGGGAGGCAGGAGGATGTAGTGTGGTGTGCTGAACTGAACTGCTGTCTCTCGCCTCAGTGGAGATGTGGGGGATGCTGAGACTCAGATAGGAGAAGCTCTCTCATTGCATAATGGTGTGAACAGTCCAACTCACGCATGTGTGCGTATGCACGTGTGATCTTATTTTTGCACGCATCTATTAGATCTTCAAGCCTTTACAATAAAAGAACATACATGGAGTAGATACTTCTTACCCACCAACCCAGCCCAACCCTGTCAACCTTTTTACTTTTGCAATTCAGTATTTTAATAAAAAGCATTGTTTCAGCACACAGAATCATCTGAGGTTTATGCATCTCGTTTCCTCGTCTACCCCTGGGGACTGTTCCCACAGTCAATGTCCCCCTTGTAAACAAGTATTGTAATTGTTTCCCGATGGTCCTCTGGCGTTTTGAAGCAGGCGTTCAGGAAGAAATGTCTTTCTGTGGTTTACAGATCAGTAGCAGCAGTGTCCTTTGGGGTGAAGAGCGAGTGAGTCACGGAGAGAACAAGAGGCAGGGGACTGAAAACAGAAAGTTTTCAGACAAATACCCAAGAAAACACCAGTCATTCAGGACGAGGCTTAAGACAGCTGCTGTGCTCTGCTCTGTGTTGAATATGGTTGCTTAAGTCATGAATGACTTTTACAGTGAAGTTGGCATTTCAGGTACTGACGGACAGACGGTTGTGTGGAAACTCTTTTTAGTGCACAGGGGGAAATTGTGATTTGAATATGAAGACACAGACAGACACAGCATTTTAAATGTGTGGGAGTCGGAGGATATGCTAATAAAAAGAAAATGTAAAATTTATTGTGAATAGATACGTTGGGATATCATTGTAATTTTTGATTCTTCATCCATTGCCTCATGGGATAGTAAAGTGATGCAGACTTCAGAAACTTGCCGAAAGTAGTAGGTCATTTCAGGTATATTTGACCTGTTTTATGAATGCTGTGAATGTGGACATAATACTGGGAAGCATGCATATTTGGATCAGCCATTGTTCTGTAAATGAACAGGGTCATAACATAAGTAATTTGTTTAGGAATCAGACTACACTCATATAGTGCTCTGTATGGTTTTGATAGGCTAAACGGGGCTTGTGCTCCTCTTCTGCTGCCTCTCCATAGAAAATATTTCCTATATTGTGTAAGATTTGTCATTAGGGTTTCATGAGTGTTACCCGGGCAGGGTGAGGTTAAGAGAGAGCTATGGACAGGAATGGAGGTGTGGGTTCAGCTCAATGCTTGCATTGTCCAGCAGCACCACGTTGAGGTCAGGCTTTCCAGTCACTTATTTTTAGACAGACACTCCAGATCCACAGAAGTGTGCTTTCTGGTGGCAAATAAAAATGAAGAACAGACTGTACTCATACTGAGTATTTGGAAACGATGACTGTAGTCTTCACTCTGAAAACAGGTTGTTTTTTGGTTTTTATCTCAGGCGATTTGGGAAGCTCAGAATATTTGGCTAATCCACGTGTCTCTGCTGGTAGTTTTTGGATCTTTGGCAGATTTTGTTAATCCAGAGTATTACAGAAATGAAGATTTCAATTTTAAAGATAGCAGTTTGTTGTGTTTTCTAAATAGAAACCGTCAAAGAATAGCAAAGTAGTAGTGAGAAAGAATATCACATGTATAGGACATGCGGAGGAAAATGGATTAACGCCAGTACAGCAAGGCTCTGCCACCCAGTGTGCTAGGAAAGAGAGAGTGAGAGCTTGTTGTTTGAGGACTTTCTGCCAAATAGCAGCAAAGACAAAATTTTCACAACCCTCTTTTAGCTCCTTCTCGCCTGGTGAGGAATGAATTGGGTAAAGAGAAAGGGGCACTTTACTTAGCTAGTGATTGGTTGTGTTAACACTCTAAAGCCCATTTCACACAGAGATTCTGGAAAATACACTGATAATATGTCCCGGGATTGTTTGATTTTGGTTCATCAGGATGTGACGTGTAATGTTTCCTTGATGTCTGACGTGAATTTATATATTTTTTTCTGATTCAATCATAAACTAGCGCATCACGTACCATTCCACTAAACTGGTGACTTGAAAGTTTAGTGTGTGATGCCCAGCTTTTCTCAGTAGAAAATATATGATGCCTAAAATTAGGGATGTCCCGATCCGATCCATGTCATTGATATCGTGTCGATCGATACTGGCCAAGGTGAGAAAAAAATATGATCCGATACCTATCCAACACAAACGATGAGAAAATCTGGCTTAAACCATTGACTAAAAGCTTGAATATTAGCATTCCCCTTGCTGCGACATTGCAAAAATTGCGGGTTAAAATGGGTTTGGGGGGTGGTTAAAAATTGGGCCGGTTCCAATTAGTCATCAGGTTGTTGTAGCCGAAACAACGGCATTTCAGATCCTTCTTTCGGTGACCCTATGTTCAGAAGGCAGTAGTCTCTCACTCACTCACTGTCCCCCCTAAACTCACAACAGACACTTCCTCCCACTACATTCGAAGAAAAAAACACATTTAAGATTATTAGCTAGACTTTACACTTCAGGCAACAGTTGGATTTGCTTAAATTAAGGCATTAAATACATTAAATTAAGGCACTCAGAAATAAGCAGCAAAGCTTAATTTTGAGATATAGTTTCATTAGGCATATTATGAGCAAAAATATAATGTGGCATTACCGCCCACTCGAGCTGTTGATGTATGGCTGGTGTTGTAGTTGTAGATCAGGGCATAAAAGGTTATGTGAGAGGTGTACGGCAGTTGGCCAAGTTGATGTGCTAGGCCAGGCACAGATGGCCAAACCCCTGCAGAGTGTTTCCTGGTGCAGGGCACTGCTCTGGCTGGCATGAGCTCTGTACAGGCCTGGGAACGTGGAGTAGACGGTGACCCAACCCTCTAAGGAAGAGTTGCCCAACATCACCCTATTGCCCTTCCACCCAGACCTCAGCTTCGTCACCCTTTTTCAGAGCATGCGCAAGTAAGCGTGTGGGGTTTGAGCGTGTGTCTTTGTCGCTGCATGTGCCAAGGGCTCGAACACAGGAGTTTTTGTCACCACACAGATGCAGCCATTCCAACGGACAGCACATGGAAAAAAAAAAATCCAAGGAAAAGCTGAGGCCCACCCTGCACAGATTTACTGCCTATGTAAACTACGGCTGTTCTGTTTGCTGGCCTTTTTTGACAGCAGGGCCATTGTGGCAATCACAGTTTACATTCAAAATTTGCGAGTCAGACAAGAGAAGGGTATTTAGATTAGCATAAGAGTTGACTTCTGACGCACTAAAGATTATGACGCAATGTTGTCATACAAACATAGCACATAATCTCAAATCCTGTTTAAATCACACTGAGGAACAGTCATTTTAATCTGTGCTTTATTCATCATGTTGAATGCCTCATCTCTTTCATAAGACATCAAATGACCTTTACAAAAACAAGAAAATAGAGTGCCGAAGTGATGACGTCACTTTGTAGGACAACTCGGAAGCTAGCGGCGCATGGGTTCCCTCGGTCAAAAAAGCAATGTATTTTCCCCATAGGCTTTTGGAAAATCGCAAAAAATAAGATCTGTGTTCAACAAAGAGTTGTGACCCTTACACGTTTTGTCTAGCAAGATAATCTTTACAAGTTAATCCAAAATTTATACATTTTGAAGCCTATATAAAGATTTTAAAAAACACAATCAGACACAATAAAGTTTAAAAAACCACAAGCAGGTTATAACTGTGTGTTCTATGTCATAGATCAAAACTTGCAAATATTTAGAGGCTTTGTTCACCACAGACCTTATTTCAGGCGATTTAGCAAAAACCCATTCAAAAATCCCATAGACTTTAGAGCGAGGGAACCGTAGTGCTGAAAT
This sequence comes from Pimephales promelas, assembly GCF_988280905.1. Lineage (NCBI taxonomy): Eukaryota > Metazoa > Chordata > Actinopteri > Cypriniformes > Leuciscidae > Pimephales > Pimephales promelas. The sequence continues at coordinate 20,717,768 of NC_142787.1, forward strand.
GCTAACTTCGGCACTCTATACTTCTTGGCTTATTTAAAGTCAGTCTATGAAAATGGGCTTGTTTGCATGGTCAGTGCCTTTTGTTTTTGGCCTTCTTGAAAGTGCACATAAAATAACCCTAATCCCACCTCTGCTGAAAAAACTAAGACATTCCAGATTGTTCTCTCTTGTGGTTTAATGAAGCATTTGTTTATTTCAGCCAGAACTGCTCCCTCATGTAGCCTGGGCAGCTGCTTTGAATCTAGTCTGCTTGCAGCCAATTATTACACTTGCACCTTTGTGATGTGCCTGTGGGTTTTCAACCAAACAAGGGGGAAAACCAGGAAGAGATCAAAGCATTGGCCCCCAAGAACGCTGGGGGTCCCCTCATAATTGAACTGTTTTAAAGAGCAAATGGGGAACCCACGCCAAAGCCAGGTTGCTTTTGCCAAGCAATCCCTGCAAAAAAAAAAAAAAAAAGCAGTAAGGTATTAAAAGTGATAGTTGACCAGAAAACTTAAAACCGGTCATCATTTACTCACCCATGTGTGTTTTCCAACCCTTATTTTCTTTTGTGTTGAACTATTGCTTTAATATCTGACATTTTTTCATCACATGCCGCATGATAACTGTAGCTTTAATATCCTTTATAATTTGTATCAGTGTTATTTTAGTATTTTTGTTTTACTATTGTAGGCTTTATCAATTATTAATAGTCTTTTATTTTTCTGTTTTCATTTTATTTTTAGAATGTTTTTGCAATTTTGTTGTGATTTTCATGTAGCTATAGTAATTTTTGCTTTTTGATATTTTTTGTCTAAATAGTTGTTTTAATTAGGTTTTTTTTTTAGTTCATTGTATTTAGTAATTTTAGAACTTAAACTCATTTTAGTTTAAAAATACTAAGGCAACATTTAGAAATTTCTGTTTATTTTCAATCTAATGTTTGATTCATTTCATTTCAGCTTCTTTTGTCTTTTAATAGTTTGTCTTAGCTTTCATAAATGCTCCCCCATGCTTAGTTTGAACTTTTTGTTTAAGAGGCACTACAGTATTCTGTTAGCCTGTCTGACTTTAATAGGATCTGTCACCTTCGCCAACCACACGCGCCCTCCTTCCACGCTCAGAATCAAGATTTTCACGATGCTCTCTCTTCCATTCCCCAGCTGTCAAACTCAACCGTCAGACTATTCAAGAGACAAAAAAAAAAAAAAAAAAACGAACAACAGTGTGGTCTGTACTCTAAGCAAGAAATGGATTGTGTATCATGATAGATCAAAACACCGGTCCATGGAGGATTATGTCAGAAACAATAAATCTGTTCGCATCACCACACGACTGTAAAGGATTAGGTCAATGATGTGGCAAAGCGTCTTATGACTATAGCACCCTTAATAGGGCTAAAAGTGGCTTTTAGAGGAAAGGGTTAATGTGGTTATGCCAGAGTAAGGCATGGTTTATGCAAATAATGTTTGATATTTAGCTTGGTCTATGTGCCATTATGGTAAGTCTCTAAAGTTAATGAATAGTACTAACGGCAGCCAGTGACAAGACAACTGATTCAACTAAATTATTGCAATCCTTTAAATATAGACTGTGATGGTGAAATGTGTTTCTCTTAAAGTTGTAATTGTAGTTAGCTGCGGTTATTGGAATGTGATTGAATGGCGGATTGGCTTAAATAGACTGGAGGGAGGACGTGTGTTCATAGGAGAGAGGCTGAACTGGGTTTGGCTGGACACTAGGGAATGTATTTGTTTCTGCTCTAATTTTCTCTCACTGCAGTGATATGAGAATACTGTACAGTGGCTTCAGGATTAATCTCTGTCTCTCTTATACAGCCTGCAGTTTATGTAGTGAGCATTTTCTTTCATATTTGCCCAATGACTAAGGCATTTGAGTGATGCTACAAACTAATGCATACAAAAGATACTCAATATACAAATAGGGACCATAATGACCATTGTCTGATGACTTTAGCGATCTGTATTGGATATATTGGCTAATATTGGATATTTAATTGTGCATGCTCACTTATGGCTATTTTTATTCTACGTTTTTGTTAAACTCAATGAAAGTTAGTCTTTAAAGTCACTACACTGTAAAAAAAATATTTTCAAGATTTGTTATCACATTTTTTCTTTTGTTAAATCAACTTAAATAATTTATTTAGTTCAGATAACTTATTATTTTGAGTTTCTGATGATTAAATTAATCTCCTTCGTTGCGTTAACTTACCTTCTCCAGTTCAATAAACTTAAAATTTTAACCAGGTTACTTTTTTTTTTTTAAGTTAAACCAACAATATTTTTTTACAGTGTAATAGTTTTAAAAAGCTGTGTTAAATTAATAATCTTTAGAAGGTCACAAGATGAATAGGCCTATCTGTCTGCAGACTTTCAAATATAATGTGATGGTTTAATACCCCTTTTAATAGGTTTGAAATTGTTAAAAAAAATATTGGTTTAATTTTAAATGATTTTATACACTTTTAAATTATTTAAAACTGTTGATTTTATTTGTATTTCTTCACAAAATCTCACATACAATTTTATTTTTTTGCCATTTTTTGACCAGAATAGAATACTAGGGCTGCAACTAACGATTATTTTGATAATCGATTAATCGGACGATTATTTTTTCGATTAATCGATTAATCGGATAAAAAATTATATTCCATTTTTTTTGTTTATTATAACAAAATAAAACCCTAAAAACCACACTCTTTTGTGTGTTAAACAATCTACTTAATACAGACAACTTCATTATAAAGAGAAACAACAAATAAAATATATATATATGACCATAACCTATGACAAAAATGCTATTGTAAACTAGATTAGTGGATAACTCAGCAAAACTTAGCCTAGAAATATCACAAGTGCACAATAATTTTATAAAATCTGAACATTTAGTGAAAAAAAACATTCCTTAGTGGGGAACAAATAAGAGACAATAAGTGTAGCACTAACAATGGTAAAACGTACACATTGCTCTTTGTATTGTTGTTATACATTCATGAAAAACATCGTAAAAATCAGATGCACAAGTTCAACTGTTTTAAATGTAAAGCACAGCTGTTTAGTGAGGAAGCAAAATATAATAGATAGGACAGAACAAGAAAGGCTATTAATAAGCTTTCATTGCGCAAAAGTATTATGACATGATCATGAAAGAGCTGCACAAAGTGCTTATGCTCATCGCGAGCGCTGAATGAACACGGAGTCACAGGGCGGCGCGCAGTTCTTCAGTGTCCGCCGCATTAAGCACCAAGGAAAGAGAAAGACATATTGACTGTGTATTACACAGTATCTATGCAATAGTTTATTAAGACTTTTCTTTTAACAGTTTTAAATTTCAGTTAGGCTACTGTGCACGTGAAGAACAATTATACTGCGCCGACTAGTTGTGATCTAACAGACACTCAGTAGAAAGTGATTAAGTTACAGCAATAAAAGTCTAGCAAGATAGAAAAACCATCATAGACCTTTATCTACGGATCAATTATAATAATATCATTGAATCATCTTGGAAAGAGATCACCATGTTAACTGTTGTAACGCGACGGGCTGTTTGAACACCGAATAGAGAATGACTGACAGCCGCAGTGGAGGGAAAAGCTTAGGTTAACTTGAATTTAATGACTTAAATATACATTTCTATCTCACATTATACTATAGTATGGCTTCATAAAGTATACACGATTAACGTAGGTCACCTATCTTGGTTTCAAAACGGCGAATTTACCGAAAGGTGAATGATTTTCGTGTATGCTGCATATTGATAGCGGTTTCCTGATGCCCGCAAATTAGTTCAAACTCACGGAATCAAGAGCGCGCATGCGAGACAGAAGATAATGTGCTCCAAACCGTCCGTGTTGCGCGCGCGAGACCGGGAAGAGCGGCGAGGGAGAGAGAGACTGCGTGTGCGCCTCATGAAGCGCATGTAAGAAGCGCATGTTCCATGTAAACAATCCCCGTGACGTAATCAGACCAACTAATCGATAATGACATTCGTTGACAACGATTTTCATAATCGATTATAATCGATTTTATCGATTAGTTGTTGCAGCCCTATAGAATACATCCTTATGTTATCAGTAACAAGTAACATTTTAATATCATTGACATGTTCCTGTTAAATTTTGTTATTCTAAAGAAAAATGTCTTTTTTATCACAATGCAAAAGTGTAAATTTCTTTAGCGAGTATCTGAAACTACTTTTCTTTTCTGATGACGTCACTAAGTTTGCGAGAGAGAAAAATATAATGAATATCATGTCCTACTTTTTACTGATAAAACCAAACTATAAATTATTTTTGCTTGTTCTTTTTAACTCTGAAATACTTCACATGATGAAAATTAAATGTCACAGAATGCTGTTTCGACTATGCATTAATCCCTTGGGCATTCTCGTCCCATTTTAGTTTTCTGTCTCTCTCTTTTTTCTTCAGTGTATTAGCTCTCTGTTTTTGTTCATCCGTTTTGGCTCTTTGTAGTATAGAATTTATATTAGTGATGCTCATCAGGGAGAGTTTTCAGAATAAACTGCTGTCGGTCAGAGGGGAATTTTGGTTATAATAATAACACATTATCAGATTAATGAGCGAGACTGATGTTTAGTGGCCAGCTGCAATCAGTCCTGGCCCGCTTGTTCCTCGCTGCCTCCACCCTCCTTTTGAAGGCAGGTGGGCCAGTTCTGATTTAAGGCTCAGAGGACGGGCGGAGTGCCACAGTGCAGCTGGCCACAACTCTGAGCCGCGATGTCTCCTTGACTTCGTCAGCCAGAATACAAATCAGCCAAGAACACAGCTGAGGAACACAAGCAATTGACAGAAGAGGACTGAATATTTTGGGAAAAAAGAGGCGTTTGAGGACAGAATGTCTTAAACTCTGGGCTTGTATTAAGTTAGAGGCTGTGGTGTCTCATCCATCTGTGCTTGTATGTGTCTGTCCTCTTGTTCTCCAGGCTAGTGGATCAGGTTTTGGCCAGCTCTTGCTCTCTCCCCCTGTGATCTCCAAGGGAAAATGTGCTTTGGATTATAATGCTTTGGCTTTAGTGCAGTTTAGATATCCAATAAAACTCCAGCTGAGTTTTGGCCCTGCTACTTCACCTTTTCTTTTTATTTATTTTTTATTTATTTATTGGGATGCAATGTACAATAAATATACAGTGCTTTGGATATTTTATTGTTCATGGTTATCAGCCATATCATGATGCTATTTTTTGGGCTTTTCTCTTCTCTTCTACTTTTCAACTGCATTAAGGCCACATATTATCCCAAATATTATGGCCTCAAACAGACACAGCAGCTGTTACACAGTTAAGTTCCATAGAAAATAGATTATTGGTCACCATTACGAACAAAGCCTCATGACAGCGGTGACCACGCCGCAGTGTCCCTCTGAACAAACACACTCTGCCCTAATGGCAAAGTTTATCTTCAGTTCTGTTGTCTTTTACTTACATCCTACTATCCTACTTCATAATGTCTTTTCCCAAGGGGAAAGGCATGTACAGGTGACTATTATTGATGCTGGGACTCTTTTCCTGCCCCACCAATGACTGCTATGAGGGAGTTTTCATGTTTTCAAAGTTTTTTGTACCAAATGCCCAAAAAAATGATGATCCACTTTCTAAAATATAAAGGCTGCTTTATAATTGTATGTATATTAATCCATTTGTAATGTTTGTGTGTGAAATCAAATGCATCAAAACCATCAAGCCATTTGTTATAGTCATATTTTAATAAAAAATATGAAATAACAAATATTTAATAGTAGAAATATTTGTTTAAAACAGTTAATAATTCTCAATTTTCTGTAAGCACTCTTGTAGCCTCTTTGGCAATGTTATATATTTTTTATAGTTATTAAACATTTGTCTGATTGACTAGTTTTAATGTTGTTATTCATTTCCTGGCTGATGTGTAAGTGACACTGTGACAGGAGTGGTGTCCCTTGAGGGAAATGTAGTCATGCTGTGTCCTCAGACTACACAACGGTTTGATGTTACGATGTTGTACGAGGTGTAACGTATCATTGAGGAGGCAGGCCTTGTATCACTTACTTTCTTTACACAAATATTCAGGGCTCTACAATAAAGCTCTTTAGGTGGTGCCTGAGGTGGAATAAAGGTTTTTACACTGGACTTGCAATTTGTTTAATTTAAAGCCTTGATATGAATGCAGATAAATGGATATTAAATGCATTATAAATGCTCTGCTTTGTCTAGTTATGTTTTTGTGTTCTTAGTTCAACTCTACTCAGTGTCATCAGTTTTTGACTCCGCTTCCTTCTTCAACAAAATACCAGACCCCCACACACCTCTGCTAAAATGCTGTGCATTCCTCCTGGCTGTCACCTTGCAGTTGTGTTATCCGATAGGAGGGATCTCCCTTAGCGAGGCGTGAAATATTCTTGCCGATATAAAAAAAGAGAAAGGAGTGAGCGAGGGAGGGTGAAATGGTGGAGGGGACTGGTGTTCAAGGTGACCTTGCGTGTAGACACTGAACAAGAGATGACGTTTGATGTTGTTGCTGTATCCAGGAAGCTAAACCCATTGAAAACGCTACCAACAGTCATAGAGAAACACAAAACTCTACACTAAAATTACAAATTTTAGTCTTGTGGCAGTAAGGACAAAACACAAAAACTTTCAGTAAAGTAACGTGATTACATGCAATGAATTGAATTACGTTCCGAGGTAAAATGGCTTCAGCTGAGAGTACAATAAACATAATCGAATACAATTCGATGCGGCTTAAATTCAGAGCACCTTGAAAAGCAGCCAGCACCGTAGAAATATAATAAGCTGATATTGGGTCGGGGGAAGGGCCAGTTACTTGGTTTTGCCGTGTATGGGTTTTGTCTCTCCAACCTTGAGTAGCCTCTCCAGATGTTGACAATGGGTAAAATCAAAATGGCTTTTCATAAGGATCTTTCAGAGATTTTTGATATAGTTGAAAAAACTAACCAAAATCAGTTCGATTTGAGAGTGTATTGAGTTAGGAAATACTTTATTTTCTTGACGACCCCAGGTTGAGACAAATCGGTGGCCAGGCTTTGTACCTTCACTTTCTTAATCTGTTTCTATTTCCTCCATGTTGACACTTATTAGCATTTCCCTTCAGGGCTATTCCAGCCTACTGGCCGACTGTCAGTCAAGTCACTCACCTTTTACTGGGACCTTTTGTGTGTGTGTTCACATGGTTTCCTCTGAAGCAATGACATTCTCATTGGAAAGATTCAATGGATGGAAAGGCTTTATTTTACCCAAACAAAATAACATTTCAATGATATTTTGAATTCTTAATTAATTAATGAGTCTTTATATCTGTATCTTTCCCTTCAGAAGTGATTATATTCAGTTTATATTTCAGTAATCGAGCTCTGAGGTTTACTGAGGTTGACATCAAAAGTTCGAATCTGGTGTAATTTCCTGATCCAGTGCCACCCTAGACTATAAAAAGAAGTCTAGATGACTCATTTTATTGGCACAGGGCTAAAATGTTGGGTTGTTGTTATATAGTGTGAGATGTCTGTATTCTTCCTAAGCACAATGCCTGAACGGGAGACCTATTTTACATTTGTCTCTCCGTTCTATCCTGCTCACACACCAGCATCACAAATCTTTGGGTTTTATGTGTGCTTTGGCTCCAGATTGGAGCAATTACCAGGCCGTGGCCCCCCATCTCACACACACACTGCTACACACACTCCACCACTTACCGTGTGCCAATGTGGCCACCCAGAGCTATTTAAACTTCCTAATTATAAGGCAGATTACTGACCCAAGAGAGCTCTAATTATTGGTGCTAATTTTGGGTCATCAGACACCATTTTGATGTGATTGTGGTAACCGTGTTATACGTTAGAATGATGTATGGCACATTGGCTCCACAGGAAAAGAAATAGTGCCTTGCTGTCTACTGGCTACGTTAGGCAGCATACTAACAGAAATGGTGCCTGTTATAAGTGTTTTGACATTCTTAACTTGGGCAATAACGCATGTGAAACGCATGATATTCCCATAGAGTTTGCATGTGTCCAAACTAGCAACTTGATGTTGGGTTTTTAAATAGTCTGTTTCTAATTAGATTGAATTGCATTTATTTGTGCTTTTTGGTATTGAATGAAATGCATCCATTATCTTGGATTAATTGTATGCCAGAGCATTCTGAGATTGTCTTCTCTCTCTTTGGCCATTTTTAGAACAAGTTTTTTGATTAAGGTCATGTTGAATTTTTTTGTCATTATGTCATGTTCCACTCGACCCAGATTTGTAATGGGCAAAAACGACTAAAAAACGAATTATTGTTCATGATAAATTACCGTGCTTGGCACACTGTTGAATATTTGTAGATATTGATTTGCTTGAGTGCTAACAGTACTGTATTTTTTTGCTCCTGACTGAGGTTTTTTTTTTTTTTTTTGGAGAGCCAAGTTATATATTAGCCTGCATTGCAGTTTGGTTAGGAACTATATCTGCCATCCACATCAGAACTCTCACACAGACGTGTGTAACCTGAATAAAACTCTGGATTAAAATAACAAAGACGACACATCCTCGGTTAGGACTAGATACCTTCAGACATGCTACACTTTCCTTGAGCTCAGCAAGTTTTAAATAGCTCTTCCAGTCTTTTTAAAAGGATAATACATTTAAGATGGCTTATGAAAATAACTTGCGGAACTTTTAGAGCTAATGCACTTTATTTGTACTTAGTGCTGCAGTTATATCACAATGCCCTGAAACCGTCATTCGTGCTCGGAACATTTAACCACCATTATCATTTCAGGTATTATTTATAACTTCAGGTATAAGTTTCTTTACAGAGTTAGTGCTAATATCGAAACACAGTCCTAGCTTTTTTTGTAGTTTATTGAATTAATATTGACGTGGAGGTTTTTATATCCATAGCTAGACGCCTGAGCTGTCGATAGTCCATTATCAGAATTTTTAATGCATGCAGATTTCTGTTCTTGTCTTTGGTTGCTGTATGAGCTTCAAATGACTCAGTTTTGTGCTTGAGATTACAAAAGTAAAGAGGATAAATGTGACAACTGAATATAGTATAATCGGTTTTACATTTTAGTCACTTTTACAGTTCTTTGAGGCCTTCTATTCATCAAAGAATCCTGAAATAATATGTAAATTCCTGAAAAAAAAGTGAAAAGAATTTCCTCAAATATTTAGCAGCACAACTGATTTCAACATTGATAATAAAAAGACATGTTTCTTATTATTAATAAGTGATGTTTCTTCTTGTTCTTATTAAATCTTATTATTAAATAAGCATATTATAATTATTTCTGAAGAATCATGTGACTGAGGACTGGAGTAGTGTCTGCTGAAAATTTGCCATCACAGTAATAAATCAAAAATGTAAATTATAATAATATTTTACAATATTACGGTTTTTACTTTTTCGATGAAATACATGCAGCCTTGGTGAGCAATGACGTCACATAAGAGACTTAATCAAAGACATGTAAAGAATCTCACTGACCCCAAACTTTTGAACTTTTGGTAGTGTTTGTGTGTGTAAGGGGCAAACAAAATGCTATGAGCTAGAAAGACGAAGATGTAGACAAGGATGACGAGGATTGGAGACACAGACACCCGCTCTGCAGGGGTCAGACTGCTGGAGCCTTTCCTGTCTCTCTCTCTCTCTCTCTCTCTCTCTCTCTCTCTCTCTCTCTCTCTCTCTCTCTCTCTCTCTCTCTCTCTCTCTCTCTCTCTCTCTCTCTCTCTCTCTATCTATCTATCTATCTATCTCATGGGCCTGAGAAAAGTAATAAGCTTCAGGAGTGGCACAGTGCCCTAAGGAATGCGAGAGCTACATACAGCCTGTCAGAATATACAGGATTTATGATGGTTATTAAAGAATTCAATTATAAACCTATTGGTGGTGTGAGTGTTTGTGTTGGAACTGTAGTGTAGTGTGTGTTTGTAGGTGTGCTTTATGGCACATGAGATGGTGTGTAGTACATGTTGAATGAGAGTTTGTGTGTTAGTGTGTTGATGCCATTTGACAGCTCTCTACTCACCTTGATAAACTGTTCTATTGGAGGTGACCAATCACAGCAGCCATACAGCTGATATTGTGTCACATGGTCGTCTCAGGACTCCATTCTACCCAAAATTGTCATTCTTGGTGATTTAATGATAAAGTGTGTCCTTTTTGTGCTACTATAGTAACGTCATCTAACAGAATTGCGACATTAGACATTAATTGTTTTCTAACAGGTTTCCTGAACATTCTCCCTCCAGTCCCATCCTTAATTGGTTGAGCCTTTGGTTGAGTCAATTGACCCTTCTCTGGGAATCCGCCATCTGCCGAATCCGCCATTTTTATCCGACAAAGCAGATATATATATATATATATATATATATATATATATATATATATATATATAAACTACTTAAGAATTTTCTCTTTTAATGAATTAAGACCCCCCCTCCATCCTTCATTACATGGATGAACATAGATGAATTTTGATTGTATTTTTGGATAGTTGAACATCATTGACCCATGTACTTTTTTTTTTCAATCTGCTAATTTACTTGCAGTATTCTTTGCCTATTGAACTGGGTTTTTGATTTTTACAAAAAAACAATAACAGCTTTAACGCACATACACATTTACCCTTGTCCTGTCGTCTTTAGGTCAGCTGACACTCTCTCATTAGAAGGTGTTGAAACGATGATGAGGAGACCAGGTTTAGCTGAGAACGTGTTGATGGAATGTGTTGTTTCAAGAGGCGTGAAAGAGCTAGTGATTTTGGCGGAAGGGAATGGAAGAGAGATAAAGGAAATGGGTCAGCAGTGAGATATTGAGGCATGAAATAAGAGTTTCTGTCACTTGAATCAATAAAACAGATGGCGACTTGCTGTCCAAAACTGCTTGTTTAGATAAACTCTGTGATCCCTGACAGTCAGACCACCGTCGCCTTCGTGGCTAGTTATGGGGCAGGGCAAAATAAGGTCGTGAGTTATCTTGTTTTAATGGGCAGCCATGTGTCTGTAGTCTGGACGCCCCCACAGACAACCGGAGCCCAGGGGGACAAAAATGGGAGGGCATCGCTAGGAATGTAAAGACATGGAAGACTGAACTTGTTTTGAGAGAGGAGGAGAAAAGGAGCGTGAACACGTGCTGGGTTCCCACACTCTCTTCTTCCACTTTTCTAAATGCTCATTTTTCTTGGGGTCAGCGATTAAGGATTGTGAAGTCCCCTCTACACACACACTTACAATAAATTCTGTCATGACTGGGTATTGTGTGCTTTGGAAACCCACAATGGCCACACCGCTCTGTCACATCTGATTGGTCAACCAAACAGAGCATGAGGTCACATGGACAACCTGAATCCCTCTAGAGTTTTTGTTTGAGTACATTAGTGTGACATCCTCAGCATTTTTTAATGAGTTCCTGCTCTGATTTTTATTTGTTTTGTCAAGTGTTTGACAGCGGATATTTAAAAAAAAGCTTCTCTTAGAGACATTTTTGGGCTTGCATGCTCTGGTACCTCCAGTCAGTGAATGTCTTACATGAGCAAGAAAAGAAGACAACTGAAATAATTGAATGTGGATAAATCTGTCTCATTGGCTAACCAGACCCAGTGGGCTCAGGTAATTGTTAGTAATTTTTTTCCCCTTCAATATGTATTTTTTTGTATTTTTAGCTTTTCTGCCATATACTCACCTTTAGAGCTGCTTTCAATTCTTTAATGATGCGAGTTGTTCATGGAAATGGATGTCATAGCACCAATGGCATTGATATGTTGGACAATAGAGCATATGAAGAGTTCAGATGCAAAAGCCTCTAAATGCCATTTGAAATGTTCTTCTTTAATGATGATTTTTATCAAACTTGTATATTTAAGTTCAGTAATTTCACTTAAATAACAATTAATAGGTAACTATCATTGCCATTTAAGTGAAATTACTGAACTTAAATATACAAGCTTGATAAAAATCATCATTTTAGAAGAAAATTTCAAATGGCACTTAGAGGCTTTTGCATCTGAACTCTTCATATTACTTTTGACTATATTGTAAGCACTATATGCTTCAATCAGATGCAGTTTGCAATAGATATTTTGTGAAAGCACTGAGCAGAAAGGTGTATTGATTTGTTGTGGAATATTATGATGCTGATTGATAATGCAGTAGCATGAGCCAAAGCCCTGCTGTCTCATTAGGGGCTGCTGAGCGACCCATTAGTCGTCTTTGTTGTGTCATAGATGGATGCATACGGTATGGCTTTAGGCTCATGTATCAGGGTGGGTTTTTGGTGTCTGATGTAGCCTGTTCATTAATCATTGATGGGTGTAGGTTAGGATTGTCTGTCCGTCTTACACACAGACACACACACACACACACACACACACTGAGCTCACAAAAAGTTGTACATAAGCAAACTGCTCAAGGGCCTCCTTATTCAGACATCAGAAACTCATAAAAAAGTAATGCAGCAGCTGAAATTCCCAAACCGAAAAGCATTAATGATAATTTGCAAGTTACAGTAAGCCCTAGTGTATTAGCTTTTCAGATGGCAATTTATTTATTTTCTTTATTAGCGCCATGTACACTGGTGTCAGTATGACTTTAAAAATTTGAAACAAAGTCTAAATTTGGTCATTGAGACTACTTTGAGAATAATTTAACCCTCATTAAAGTCTATCTTTAACACTAATAATTAAATGAAATTCTAAGCATTTATTTACTTTATTTAATGCATTTTTGTACATTTATAATGTTGTGATTTCTATTCTAAATTCAGTTGTTATCACTAAATTCAGATGTTATTCAGAATTTTCAAATATTGACCAAAATGCATATATATATATATATATATATATATATATATATATATACGTATATATATATATATATATATATATATATAATTTTTTTTTAATTGAATATCTTCATTTTAGACCAGAGTTTTAATTTCATAAATACATAAAAATAACTTTTATTGAACTTTTAAAACTGGAAAATGCTGCCAATTTATTTGTGATCAACATAAAAAAAGTCATACAGGAACAACATGAGGGTGAGTAAATGGCATAGTTTAAACTTTTGGGTGATCTAATGTTTAACCCTCTCCTGGTGTTCACTATTTACTTTACAACACACAGATATCAGTCTTTGATTTTTTATTTTTTTTTTTATTAACAAAAACAAAGTGAATATAAGTACTGTTGTATTTTGCATGGACAGATTAGAGAAAATGATGTGTATATAGTGCATTGTGGTGGCTCTCATTGAGTAAATGGGCTGTACAGATCACTTCAGTCCCACACAACATCTTCACATTACATCACCACCCACTGATATGTGACAGTTTGCCGCCTCTGCCCTGAGGTTGATGGGACCCCATGGTGATATCACACATATTCTTTTTATTTTCAGTAACACACATCAGGATTTTCTTCTCTACACGTTCTCCTTCACAAAGTGGCCAATTACCCCCACAAAAGCCTCCCCACTGAAAGATTACTAGAAAAAATGGTTGTCGATTGAATGTTTTTGGTCATAGCCTAATTTAAATGTTGTTATAAAAAAATTGTTCGGTCCTTGATTCTGATTGGTTGAGCCACATTCGAAGCATAGACTGTAAAAAAAATGGACAAAGCCATAAAGTCTGTGACGTCACCCATAGACCTTCTGAATAGCAAGTTTGAGGCCGTTTATGAGGGGTATGGGTGGTGCCATCTTTTAAAAATATTGTGAAATCATAACCCCACCCACCTTCTGGCCAATCCATATGTGGGTAAAAGGACGGCCTTTGTGTGAGACTGAGCTGGCCGGTGGACACACCACTTCAGCCAAGCAGCCTCAGCTATCTGTAACATTACTACAAGATCGACTGGCAAACTAGGCTACTTTTTACAGTCTAAGGCTACTACATTCACTGCAGAGCTGCTGAAGACTACTCCAATGTGGGACATATTAGTCTATTCTTATGTTACATATAGTAATTTTGGCAGCTGCATTTACAGTGTTTCAAACGTCAGTTATAACCGGTTTTGACCATATAGGCATAGTTGTAATTTGCGGGTAGAACGGGTGGGACATGTCCCTACCACTTTTTGCCGGGGTCGATTTTGTCTCCACCAGTTTTGAACTTGAACGCGTGCTTTAATCCGTTGCGGAGAATCTCTATTCGTTCCGGTGAAAATTTAAATACGATCTAAACTAACGAGTTAGAAAAAAATTCACCCCTCTCGCAGTTGTCAGGGACTCGGAACCTATTCAGAAATACAATAAAAGTCCATGGGACCAATCTGTAAAAACATGAATTTATGCTGTTAAAACATTATAACAAGGGGTCTATGGAAATTTGCTCCCTTTTGGGACCTCCCTCTAGCGGATTTTGGATGTATTGCAGTTTTTCACACTTTCAGGTTGGCTTAATTTTTCAGATTAGAATGTTGCTGCTTGGTTCGAAGCCGTTTTAAATTACTCTACAATGTCAAACGTACATCTGTGACCGCATTACATTAGTATTACTGCACAACTGCCATTTGTGTTTCTCATTTGCTGCTTGTGTTGCTTGGCAACCTCTTTGGAACTACATTACATTGTACTACAACTACATTGTTATAGCGGTTTATACCATGGTCTGGGTGTGATTGGGAGCAGGGTGTCTATTAAAAAGTGATAGAGGGCACCTAGTAAAGGAGTTCTGGTGAAACTGACTGTTTACCGTTTTAAATTAATAAATAGATGCGCTGGCTACATCAGTTGTGAGTAACTATAGCAACAGGCAGTCCAAGTATCCCATAACAATTTATTATCAAAACAAAAAAACATCTAGTTAGCTGTTATACTATGCCTACCTGTGTGTTTTACCCGCCCATGGCTTGATAAGCCTAACTTACATGAAAAAAATGTTAACTAATATGTTAAGTAAGTTAGCTAAACTGAAGGGTTCTAAAATCGAAATTGTGACACCCTTAGTTGCAATTTTGTAATGATCAGTATCCAAGACAAGCTTTTTACAAAAATTTTTTTTTACCAATAACAAAAATTTTCTTTTAAAAATGGTCTTCTTTTAAAATGCACCTGTGCTGGTTGGTCTTTTGACATTGATTGATAGGCCATTCAACCTACAACATTACAACATTTGCTCTCTCACCAGCACATGTCAAGATAAACTCTCTAGATTCTAGATAAATACTCCCCTTAAATGTTGGGATTTTTTGCCTGTGATCACTGTATCTCACTTGATTATGTAGTATGAGAACAGGATAACTTGAGTAACATTTAATGAATTCTCTTTGGAGTCTACTTGTTTTATATCCTTTTGTGTTGAATTAGAACCCTGGCTGTTTCCCTGTTTAGATGACAGCTCCTGTTGAGAGGTGTGCTGCGTGGGCAGCTGACCTGTGGTGACTTCCTCTTGGCCAGTTCTCTCTCTGTGTGGATACAAGGATGAATTTACATTCATAGACCATTAATTGTTAAGTCCACAAGTTAATTGAAATAAATCTAAAATAAAATAAAACAAGTATATTATGAAGAACCTTATTTAAAAAATAATAATACAAATGACAAAAGCACAACCATTTAAAGGGATACTAAATGATTTAGCATTAAGCTTTGTATTAGTAGAAAACCTGTAGAATTTTCGAATTACCATGGTTTTCTCCCTCATATCCCCCTGAGATGAGAGATTTATGTATATTTTTGTCTGGAAAAAATCCTCTGATGATGCAAAAATTGTCATTTTGTGTCATCAGAGTATTTTTTGGCCCGAGGCATACCCACCCATAGAGGATGGGATCTCACTCACAGAATGTACACATAGGGCCCTATTTTAACGATCTGAAATGCAAGTATCAAGCGCAAAGCACAAGTAACTTTGTGCATGGGTTTTGGGCGCTGTTGCTATTTTACCGGCGGGATAAATGACTCTTGCGCCCGACACAAGTTTAAAAGAGGTTGGTTTGAAATAGCTTCATTATTCATAGGTGTGGTTTGGGCGTAAAATGAAATAAACCAATCAGAGCATCATTTCCAGAGGTGAAGTATCCCTTTAAAACAAATTGAATGAAAACTGAAAATATAAAAATTATAGTCAATTCCAAAATATTAATAAATACATTAGACAAATATTATATAATAAATTATAATTATTATATAATATATTATATAATTATAGAAATCTGCTCATTAAATAATTCTAAAATAACAACAGGATGAAGCATAACCAAAAAATAGTGAATGACGGGCAATAAAATTGCCGGGCAAAATGACGGGCATGCATCGAATGCTCTTGACAATCTAGTCTGTGTTTCTACTGAGTTAGAGAAACAGACAGATAAGACAAAGGGAAGTCAGTGCATCAATCCTGCCTCAAGTTGTTTTCAGTCCTTTTATGGACCTTTTATGTGTAATCCTTTTATCAGTCAGGGAAAGAAAACTGCATGTCATCCTGAAATGATATTGGTTGTGTGAAGTATTGACAGCATGATGGCTGTTCTAGTGACGCATCCATCCTCAGTGTCTACACTATATGTGCCTAAAATCTATCTGTATGTGGTAACATCATGAATCAGTGGTTTATAGTGGTTTTAGATGCCTTTTTGTATTAGATTTTACTTCCCCCTTTTTGGGCCATTTTGCTCTAGATCATTTTTGAAGGGCGAACAATGCTTTGGGGGATAATTAGAATAATTTTTTTTTATATTCTATATGCCATGGTGTACATTAGATTTTTTGTATATTTGATTGTGGTCCACCTGTACTGTTCAGTGTTAATGTTTATGTGTGTGTTGATCTGTGGAAAAGCAGATCGTGGCCTGAGGGTTTCTATAGTCTCAGGGGAATCGGCCACATTCAATTTGTGCTATTGAATGGCAGTTTCTGTGAATCCACCCCAAATTTATTGATTTTTCCCAGTGTCTCATGTCACAATGATGACCGAATGCAGCGTTCTTTTGTTCTTTTAGGTTGGCACATGCTGAATTTTGCCCCTCCTGCTTGTTATCTCTCTCTCTCTCCGTCCATTTCTTTCTGTCTTTCTTGTTCTTCAGCACCTTTGGTCTGTGATTTGGATTTAAGTTCTGGGTTGTTTTGTCCGGTCTGGCAGAATCACATCCACCTCTCTGCAATCATTAGCCATGTTTGTTTGTACATTTGTGAAAACCTTATATCCATCACTTTGACCTTGATGATGATTATGTTGCCCTTGATATGCTGTATTGTGTGTGGCAGCCATGTGCACATCTGGTCGGTGTTGTAGATGATGGTGGTGCAGCACTGCAGAGGTTTTGTAGTACCACCTCCCCATTATCCCTTTCTTATTTTTGCCCCTCCCCCAACCCGCCTTCAACTCCATCTCAGTCCTAGACCCCCTAGCATGCGCACGGAGGTCTCTTCCACATTGTTTTAGGACACGTTCTCCACAGGGAAATCTCCTTTGTTTGACAGAGGGCTGCCTCTGCTGACGGAGGCATTCTCCGCGTTTTGATGGAAAGACATTCAATTTTAAAGAAAGCTTTTACTAGCGTGGATAGAGTTGAATAAGAGTTGGAAGAATAGATTTTTTTTTGTAATTACAATTAGTAGTTTGATTAACTAAACCTGGATTAGAAGAATAGAATTTAAGATAAATAAGAAAATCTTAAGATAAGCTTCTTATGCTCAAGGATACATTTGCTTGATCAAAAATACAGTAAAAAACATATTTTATATAAGTATTACAAATAAACTATTGTAATATATTTTAAAAATGTAATTTATTCCTGTGATGGCAAAGCGGAATTGTCACTAGTCATTAGTCTTCACTGTCACCGCGTGATCCACCAAATTTTAATATGCTCATTTGGCTCTCAAGAAACTTCTTATTATTATCAATGTTGAAAGCAGTTGGGTTTTTTTCAGGATTCTTTGATTAATAGAAAGTTTAAAAGAAAAGCATTTTGAACTAGAAATCTTTGTCACTAAATGTCTTTAATGTGACTTTTGATCAATCTAATGACAAATCGTTAAATAAAAGTATTAATTTCTTAAAAAAAATCTTTTGAAAGGTAGTTTATGTAAACTATTTATGTGAATAAAAAGTGAATTCATTGAAAATGTTCATGAGAGGTTTGTCTATATGTGTGCACTGAGGCGGCCTGATGTTTCAGAGTTTGGGTCAGATCTGCTGACTCTACTCCATGGTGGAGGCCATCTCTGAAGTGTGCTCAATGCATCAGTTTCAAGGATTTTTTTCCTTTTCTCTGTTTCTATCGTGGAAAGGGATGTTCATTTATACACATTCACACACACAAACATGCACAGATACAATAACTTAGTATAACAGTTTTGTGCAGCATGGAGAAAGTGAAAATTCACTGAAACATTTGTAAGATGTGTAAGAAAGAGAAACAAATAAAATCATTACAAAATGATTTTACTCACATTCACCTTCATTATTTTCTTCTTTCTCCATGAAACACAAAAGATGTTTCCTCACACAAACCTATTATATTTGTAATTTTTGAAGTTTGACATCTCCTGGTCAGCATTCACTTCCATTTGCTAGGTTTATATTGCTAAGTTTATATGTAATATGCCATTTTAAGGTGGCAGTTTTTAGGAGTCTGAATTGAAACTCTCAATTATAAAGTGAGAGTTAAACAGAGAGAGCTGCATTAACCCTACGATCCCCACACTTTACTCGCAGGCCAGCCAAGAGTTTTGGTTTTAAACGTACTCTTTTAACCCAAACTGAATATATTAACTCCTTCCAAAGGAGCAGAAGGAGGGTAGATCTGGTCTCTACAGCAGCTGGAGGATGTAATGATGTGTGTTACAGTGGGACAAATCTCTTTAGATCTCCCTATGCTCTGTTGTTTTGACAAAGTGAAAAACATATTGATGTGACATGAGTGATGGAAGATGAATGAACCAGGTGTTGCTCAAAAAATCAGCAAAAGAGATGGAAAATAGACAACTCTATTATGTACATGGTAGGTGTACACAAATGTGTTAGTCTATACTGTCACCTACTGTAAAAGCACATTTTGTTACCCTCATCAATTAAAAAAACCCAAGAGCCCATAAATACACAACCAGCAGTAACATTTTTTAAATGTGTTTGAAAGAAGTCTCTAATGCTCACTAAGCAGGCATTTATTTGATAAAAAATACAGTGAAAACAGTAATATTGTGAAATATTTAAGTTTCTATTTTAATATATTTTAAAATGTAAAATCTGGTCAAAAGAACAGCTTTTATTTGACACAAAAAATATTTTGTTAAATTATGTATGTCTTCACCCAGCATCTTTGCTGAATATAAGTATTTAATTTCTTTCAAGAATAACATTCTCACTGACCCCAAACCTTTGAACAGTAGTAGTGTAGGTGATTTCTAATTAATTTTCAGTCTGAAGGGCTTATCATAAGAGTAAGTAAACTTACCAAACTCACAAATCCAACCTCCTTTGTCATTTGCCAACCAATCAAAACAAAATGAATCAACCTTTCAGTTTGCTTTGCCATCACCTGGGCTACATTTCAACGTTAGCTCACAAATCTTTCAGCTCGAATTCAGAAAAGAGCTAATGCCACAATGCCAGGGGTGTGATATTGGGCATCTGTTTAACAGCAGATTAAGCAAGATTTGCTCCTTTGTCAGAGGCTTCTGTTTGCTAATGATAAGAGCGAACTCTGCGGCTGCTGTTCTGTATGCCACTTTTGGTCCTGCTGGGCTCAGTATGTACTAATGTGGATGTGGATTTTTTTTTTTTTAAGCTAGTGAAAAAAAGTGTAGAGGCCAGTATTAAGATGGGTCTGCTCAGAGTCAGACAGGTTGTGCCAATGATAACAGCTGGTTTCGGATATCATGGATACTTTATTGAAAATCTGTTATGGGTGGCATGTTCTGCTTCAGTCTGAGCTTGGGTCTGTTGTTTTTCCTAACAAGGTGATGGTTGGTTTTTAGCTATACGTACCACTCATGATCGACAGGACAGATTCTTGACCCTGATACTACTCGTCTACTACAGAAAGAGTACAGAGATAGGACATCAAAAGAGACACACAGAGAGCACCGAGGTGGAAAGGGGAGTGTGGTTTTCCAGCATTAATGTTCAGGGCTGACTCAGCTTTTTCAGGCATCTCCTTGGTGACCAGCACCGAGAGCCATATGCTATTTGAAACCTGAGATACATGAGCACACAACAGGCCACCGGCTTTAACCTTTCTCTTTACCGGTGACCCCACACACTCCCTATACAATCTTTTTAGGAACTATTTTTGACTGAGACACCCTTGTTTTGTGAGACAAGTGGTAGATGAAAGAACCTGTGAAAGCTTAGAATAGATTTAACACCATGAACGGATGCTGATCTCAGATTTATTACTTTTTGAATCAGCCTGTTTTATGCGTTCTTCTACATTTTATATCTTCATTTTATGAGGAAGGGACATCTCTTGAAAGCTAGAGGATGACTGTAAAACACCTGGTAATGCATAGATAAAATAATGACCTCCTGCTTCACATCCAGGATATCACATACTGATGGTGCATTAGAGGGAAGCAGTCATGTGTTTAAAAACATCCTAAAGATTTAGAGCTCCAATGCATTCTCAGCCTGCCTCTATAACCTGGACTGCAAAGCCTGCTGGGAAATTGATGGTCCTGCTTAAGCACATTGTGTTTTTAAATGCACAATTTCTTTTGGTTAAGCAAACAGGACAACTGCAGTTAAAGAATACTGTTACCTAATTAGTGTTTGTTTATGACAGGCATCACTAACACAGTCTGAAACAAATGACTCTCGTGATTAAAAAACATTCAGCCGAACAAGTGCAGGCAGATTCATGAGCAAAGGACAAAATGAGTAGTTCCTTTTAATGATTCAAAAACATACAGCACAACCAGTGTAACCCAAGTCACAAACAATGACTATGAATAAGTTATTTTTAGTGAATCGGTAACGTTATGACAGACAAATGTCTCTTAACCTGTTCTCTTTGACTCAAAAACATACAGCACAACCACTGTAATCCGAATCATGAATTAGTGACTATTCTGAACCTGCAACAGGTAATCAGATTCATAAACAATTAACTCTAATGAACTCTGTCTGTTTGGTGAATCAATGACATACAGTGTGACTAGTCCCTTTTAAACTGATTCTTTCAAATGTATCAATCAGAAAATGTACAAATCTAATATGTTACGTCTGATTTGGTAACATTCTGAACAAATATTGTCATTAGATAATTTATGTAATATATACCAGCCCTTTTTGGTCTCGCTCAAATTAGACCTGCCTGCATAATTGCCCACTTGATTCGAATATTTTAATGGTTGTCGAGTTCGTAACAAATTGCAAAATATCAGTCATGCAGATGACATGACTTTATAATTAATGGTGTCATTAGAAGAGTGCTGAGACAAGTATGCTCTGCCATCTACAGTGATCAAACAGTTGGCAGGAAGTCGTCTCGCAGGGCCACCCTCTTTCTGCCATGCGGCTCTTGGGGGATATAAACCATGTGGAGTTGGTGAGTCTGACATCAGTGCAAATTGTGTAAAGCTGAAATCAACTGTGACATAATCACAGTTGTTATCGTCCAGGTTCCCTGCCGAGCAAGCCATCTCCTTGAAACGGATGCTAGTTTTTCATGTTTAGCACTTTCCTTTTCTCTTCAACTGGCATGAAATGTTGTCATGAAAGTCGATTGGTAAACACTGGGAAGGGTGCTAGATACGACGGTGCCTGTTTTTTTTTGCTTTTCAGACACTTCTGTGAATTTCCTCTGACTTAACTGAATTAGTCATGATTTAATCACTGGGAACTATTTATGAAGATTTCGGTCTTTCTCAGTCTGGTCTGCAACAGCACCTCTCTTCTCAAGAATAGCACACATTTTTCTTTTTTTAAATGACAGGACTAACATAGTTGCTGGAATTTAACAGTAATATAGACGTCAATTCAGTCAGACAGGACTACTTTTGTTTTGTGTTTTGTCATTTAATACTATATTTTCCAAATCACTTTTAAATACTTGAATGTTTGGAATAGGAAGTTTAAAGGATCTGAACCTGTCGGAAAAATTGCAGAAAAAAGTGCATAGCATATTAACATAAACATAAACATGCATTAAGACATTGATTTGAGTGTGACAAATCCGTGTTTAAATCATTCATTCACATAAACCTGTGGCAGAGGATGGACTCAGGAGGGGAATTTGTGGCCGCATCATGGACGCATTTTAATCCGATTCTGCTGTCATGCTTTTAAACATGGTCAGGGCAAACAGAAAGACTGGGTTTGGTGGTAGATGGCAGCTTGTTGTTGATTACAGGGTGCCTCTGTGTGTTGGTGTGTTGTGATTCACTCTTTCTCTTGCTGGGACAAAGGCTAATTTACTCACACTAGGACACTTCCCGGTGCGATCGCAACACACCAGACTTGGCTGCTTTCCTGGATTCAACCCAATCACTTCTTGTGTTTATTTCTTTGGAGATAAACATGCCTCTTAGATTAGAGATAACTACACAGATTATCTAATTGCCTTGTTTTACTCAAGGCACATATTTGGAATAATCTGTAATGGGCTTCATTGGACATGTAGACCCTCAAATTCAAGGGGACAAATTTAGAAACTTCTAGGGGAGGGTTGACTGTGTAGACTGTCAGCAAACCCTTTCTGTTAAGTCACGTCTCTAAATTCATACTCGGATTTTAATTATTACTTAAAAAAACAGTAATGAACTCGTTGACCTCAAATCTCTCTATTTTTTTTTTTTTTTTAATTGAATCTGTGTTGTTGGTACATTGAAATACCAAACACTTCACAAATGCACGTTTTCTACATTTTCTTTTTGGTTTTATTATTTTTTTTTAATAGATTTTTTTTTTTCTTTCTCTCTGTGGACAAGACTGCAAAAGCAATATCAGCCAAGACAGCCTGTATAATTTTATGTTTATGCCCTTAAAATGACACCTCTCATCAAATTAGCTTCTTTGTGCAATCCCAATTTGATTCAGTCGTGGCCCTAGGTGGTGCTTTACCCATTTCTGTTTAATTTTCACCTCCCCTTTTCCATTCTTCATATTCATTTATTTTCTGTGTGTAGGATGATTAGGGGTAGGGGGGGTATTAAATTGCCAGAAAATTGGATATTTAGGAAAACCAACTGTGTGGAAGAAAATGGACTGACTTCTTTATCCCTGATGTGTCATTTTCCATCTCTTTTCCCAGTTTTTGTCCCTCCCTAGAGGCTGTGCACTCATATGTACCACACATACACGTTCTTCTGCACTCTTATTTCCAGACATTAATGGAACATGTGACACATGGGAGGAGGAAGGCGTGTCTTTAATTTATCTGGCAGATGCAGCCCCCTTCACTACCCTCTCCATCCAAAGACCCCTGAAGGAGATGTCGGCACTTACAGAAACATTAGTGCCCCAATTCCTTCCACAAATTCGTTATTTTTTTCTGAGCCCAAATGATAGGATTATCTTATGCTCTTTGGCACACATGATGATGAGATTTTGGCAGGTTTGAAGCCGTTCATCTCCCAGGCTTCCCCACTTCCCATAAACCCGTTGGCCGCTAAGGGACATCATGCTGTAGGTTTCAATCTGCTCTTCATTCCTGCAGGGAGTTAACACACCGGAGAAGGTGAAGCACTGAGAGATCCTGGGATTAATTCCCCATGACCAAGCCCACAGATTCTGGCAGAATTTAAATGTCCATGTTTTTTTTTTTTATTATTAATTTTTATTTTATTTTATTGTGCTTTCAGCTAGCAATATTATTGAAGTAGTATTATACAGTTCTTAACACATTTTACCATGTTTAAATCTAGCAACAAAAAAAAATCATCTGCAGGTTATGTCTGGGACTGTCCAGAATTTATATGAAATTTGTTGTTGTTACTGTACAAGCGTGTGTCTAGACTTCACAGAGAGTTGGAAGTGCCGTCTGATTTTAAGAATTGTTTATAATGTTGATGATATTTCCAGATGTGCAATGCATGCTGCTTATTCGCCTAAACGGCAGCAGACATCTGTGGGAAGCTATAGGAAAGGATGAGAGAAAGAGAGACAGAGAGAGAGGCAGGAGTGTGAGGATGAATGCTAAGGCAATGACAAGGCTGCATGACTCAGTCAGCTAAAGCTGTTTTATGCTCATCTGGCTTTATGCAATGGGTCTCATACTGCTATATTTATGCTTAAAACTGTGTCTGAATATTTTCACACACATTATGATTCATTGATAATTTGATATTCATCTATTCATTATTGAATCCTGAGAAAATAGTATCTTTCCACAAAAATATTAACCAGCACAATTGGTTTCAACATTGATAATACAATTTTTTAAATAACTAAGTGACTCTACGGTAAGTTTTATTTCAGAGTAACCAAAATGATTCATGAATTTTTCACGCTAGTCATACATATTATATGTTAAAGTCAGCATCTCTGTTGCCTGTGTAATTAGTAAACCTCACGAAACACTGTGTTTTCCACATCAAGTAAATACCCACATTGCCCATCCTCTCTTTGTGTGGTGGAAAATCACTATGTTGCCATGGCCTTTTTTTGGTTTGAGAATTGCAGGAGTTCTGCCAATAGAAAACTCCCCCCAAAAAGGAGCAATTTCATCAGCAATGACTTTAAATTGACAGTTCACTGTGTCTGTCAGTCCTTTAAAGCTGGCACTGAGTCGAGGGTTTTTGTTGTCACCTTTCTGAAGGACTTAATGTCCTGCATATTTCTCTCAGAGGGTAGCAGATGTGCTTGTCTTATACGAGGGCAAAACATTTAGTTTTAACTGAGAGCTTTATGTTGAATAAATATGAGATCCTCCAGTGTGGCTGCCAGCAGCTTAATGGCCAAACCAGTCTGGGAATAGAGAACTTGGGCTGTTGTTCTACATATGCGTTTGTCTTCCTTTATAACTCTTTAAGCCAAAAAGTTATGTGTGATCTTAAAGTATATAGAAAGTTCTGGGCTTAAAACCCACTCCAGACATAATCTCATTGTGAAGGCTACTGTTAGACTGCCTCTGAAACTGAATCAACTGAACACTGAGAATATGAAACTGACTCTCTTAGTTGATGACATTAAGATGGGGCATAAACTGTGATATTAGTTACTGTTCTTTACCAATCAGTTGCTTTATTTCTGTGCAGTACATGCTAGTAAGAAGTCTTCAAAAGATATGTTACTTACCATAAATAATAGAATGCTGCTCTTGTACATGGTTTTGTGAACTATATCCCTCTTTTTCTTCCCTTCTGTTTTGTCACAGATGTTCCATTTACAGGCACTCCGCCCACCTACGGTTACGACGCAGACCGAGCGGAGGAGCAACGCCGACACCATGACATCCTGCCCTACATCGACGACTCCCCTTCCTCCTCCCCTCACCTCAGCTCCAAGAGCCGCAGCAGTCGAGACACCCTCTCCTCCGGCTCGATCGAGTCCTCAAAGTCTGTAAGTCATTGCCACTAAACCCCTTGCCAGACAGAGAGACATCTGACATTTTGACAATGTGAATAACTACATTATTTATTTCTTTATTTATTACAGACTGCTATGAGGGCAATAAAGCTAGCACAGCTATGTATGAAATTCTCGCCAGGGACAATACAAAATATTTGACTGCAGATTGCCACAAATGACCAGTCAGACTTATCAGATGCCCATGTAATAATAATAGTAGCTAATTATTTTGATGGACATAGAGAGATGAATGCTTTCTTGGTGGAAAGCAAATGTAAAGAGTTCTTTATGCATGCATTGTTCCATGATAAGAATCCACCCCGTATGCCATCTGTGAAGCAGTCCATTATAAATAAATGTACTGGTAAACCCACATGTATTTATAGCCTCAATGGTAATGGTACACAACAAATCCAGTGAGCTGTGAAATTTGCCAGTTTTCAAAGCTCGCAGATTCTGAAGTGCTGAGTCTGCATACAGTACTATTCTAATTAAACATTTACTGCTTATCTTAGCTTAGTAAATATTATATAGCTTAGCTATTATTTCATGCAGTCATGCGTGGTCTAAAGAAATTCTTTTTAGATGCTGTATCAACCAAGGTTTAAAGTTATCATAGCTTTGATATCAGAGCCTTAGGAAACTAATCTTCATCATGCATAGTGGTCATGCCTTCAAATTAAATTACTGATTGTAAAACAGAGCTTATTTTCTTCATTTACACAGCTATTGGCTGTCAAATTGATTGATATCTCTCCCTGCCAATACCAAGCCCAGAGGCGAGCATTTGTTTGGATCCTTATGACCTCAGTGTTTAACTCCCACATGAGTTTTAATCAATATGGAGCATATGCTCACCTGCACACACTCGTATACCCTTCCCCAGTAGCACACCTTCATGCTCTATGTGTTTACCCAACATAGACACAGCCAGGGATTTTAAATATGGAGGATTCAAAGAGGGATTTGCTATGTAAACGTCTTAAATTGAGCTGCAAATAAACCTGTAAATGAATGACACTACAGAGGGATGGTCACCCATTTTTTAATGTGCATTTTCATACCCTTCTTTAGCCTTAAGAAATAGATAAGATTTTAATGAGTACAATTTCTCTGTGTCTGCACATTTAAGAAATTTACATCATCTGTCACTGAAGCTGTTTTAGATGGTCACTCTATTCAAATTGAGCTGAAAATGACCCCCCCAAAAAAGTCCAGTGTACTTTATTCAAACTCCCAAAGATTCAATCTCAAAAGACTGAATTTAGGTGAGCAAATATGAACAAATTGTTATGGTCAAGAAAAAAAACTATATTGAAAGTTATACCTTTTCCATAAGTTCTACCTTTTTCTGTATGTTTGCCTCATAATGTCACATTTCAGTTTTTTATTTGGTCACATTTCAAAGTACAGTATGATATATAACATATGAAAATAGCTTCCAGACCAGTATGCATATGGGGAACGTTAATGTAAAAATGTATCTACATGGTTAAATGAACTCCATTATTATATACCCCATGTTTAATCTAATTACATGTGGCTATTTTATTTTATTTATTTTATTTATTTTTTTTACTTATAAGCCTTTTATTTTTCACCCGTTTTGTTTTATAATGAGAAATACTTTTTCATCCTTGTGTTTTCAATAAGCAAAGGTTATTGTTTGAGCAGTAGAGATGATCTCAACTCATTGTGATGCGCTAAGACACTGACATGCTTTGATTAATAAATATGTGGATGAATAAAAGATGGTGGTCTAGAAATACAGGGGTGCCCCCTGGGGTGAGACGTCTTGCACCCAAGAGTTCATGAATAAAACCTTGATTTCCACCTTCCCCCTGCTGCAGGTTTCAATGGCGGGATTTACTCTGTCATCAGTTGGTGAATTTAGTAGAAATGTATGCAGTGAAAGTATTTTAGCATCACTTCAGCTTTAAATCTCGATTCAAGCAGAGTCCGCAATGATAACACAGGCATGATGCAGATGGATGTTTTATCCTGAAATCTGTATTAGAAAGTCTCATGAGACTATCACAAACATCTGTGGTTTCCACTACCTGTGCTGTGGCCATGGAAACTAACATTTCAGGCCCATTTAGCCGTCATCAGCACTCAGTAACCAACACACATGACACAAGATAGATATGTTGCTTCTGGATGGATTTGTGGTCTGTATTATATTTGATACTTTTCTCAGAGCTTGGTGGTTGGCAATTAAAGGCCTTATTCAGTTCAAAGGTGTTATGATTCTCATGTAGCCCATGATTCTCCTGTAGCCCAGACAGTTATTGTAAGACCAGGGAGCAGCTCCATTGAACCAGTGCCAAATCACTTTTTTATAGCTCATTCCAGCAATGCCAGTATGTAATTTAATGTCATGTGATTTAAGAGTGTGTTGTTCAGAAACGTGTGAGTGAGTTCCTTTTCTCTTTTAATGCAGGCGGAGTTGGACCTAGAGAAGGGATTGGAAATGAGGAAAAGGGTGTTGTCTGGAATCCTGGCCAGTGAAGAGACCTACCTCAGCCATCTGGAGGCGCTGTTACTGGTGAGAGAGATTTAAGTTTGAATCCGCACCAGGTGTGTTGTAAGAAGTCTTATTAGTGAGATGGGTTGGCTGAGTGATTATGCCACAGAGCTTAAAGTCCATTACAAAATGGCCTATCCATCATTTGCAACAGGAATATCATGCATTTAAAATGCAATTGTATGTGATGCTGTACATTAGCGGTGCTAATTTAAGCTAAATGCACTCTAAAACTGTGCATCTCAGCACATAGTCATATATTTAACATTCTTTGTTTTACACTACCACTAAGATTTTATTTGAAAAAGAACACATTCAATTGATAGTTTGTGTAAAGGCATTTATAACGTACAAAAGATTTATATTTCAAACTTTATATTCATAAAATAATCTTTATAACGGTTTCCAACTGAACATTCAGCTTTGCCATCACAGGAATAAATTAGATTTTTAAAAAGAGTTATTAAATTGTAAAAAAACATAAAAATCTCACAATATTACGTATTAATATTATCTTACTCTTTTTACTGTAGTTTTGGTCAAATACATGCAGACTTGGAGAACATAAGAGACTTCTTTCAAACACGACAAACTATTACCAACCCCACACTTTTAAACTGTAGTGTATGATTGATTGTATTGTTAAAAACACGTACCTTTGGGTCTTTCTCAGTTGCACTGCAAATTGAGTTGTCCTTGTCTTTCTTTAGTGATAAGCAGACTTACTAAAATATGTTGACATGTCCAAATGTCTATTCCTGCTCCTTTGTCAGCCCATGAAGCCCCTGAAAGCAGCAGCCACCACCTCTCAGCCTGTCCTGACTGTTCAACAGATCGAAACCATCTTCTTCAAAGTGCCTGAGCTTTATGAGATCCACAAAGAATTCTATGATAGCCTTTTACCCAGAGTGCAGCAGTGGAGTCACCACCAACGTGTGGGAGACCTTTTCCAAAAACAAGTGAGTAACATTATCTAAACAGCTTCAAATGAACCCAATTTAGTAATTGTGAAGTTTTGTGTCATCATATGTAATACATTTTCTCATTTTCTGACATCACCAAATTCTTGTCTTACTATCAAATCACCTGACTCCATTTTGGTTTGGAATTTTTTTTTTATGATCCAATAAGATCTTCATAGATAGAATCTTGTCCTCCTTTTTTCATGTTTACTCTGAAGTATTTTAAGTCGACAGCAAACAGAATTTCATGTCCTTTCTAAACCTATAAATTATCAGAATGTAATGTGATGTAATTGTTCATGTTAGAAGCAAGAGTCAAAATTTTTTCTTATCATAGTGGAATCTCCTCAGCTGTCCAGTCACTTTTGTGCACCATAAGGTTGAATAAAAAATTACATTTATCTCCAAATCAAGGAATCCTAAAGGAATCATTTATGGCCCTAGGCCTAGATCAACACTGCACAGTCACACAATGTCTGGACTGCGGGAGCCTGTGTAATGTTGAAAAACACATCTCAATGCTGTCTTTTTTCACCCAGCCGTTTGGGCAGATACTACAGTGTGTGCTTTGTGTCTCGAGGAGAGGGCTATTAATAGTGCCATTGGAAGATTGTGTTCTCTATCTCTTGCACACCCCCCACCCCCATCCCACCCCAACCCCCCGCTCTTTTCCATTAAGTTCTTTCCTCATGTGACTCTGCTGTAGGGGGGGGGATAAATCCCTCCTCTCTCTGTCCACGCAGTGTGTGAGGGAGTCTTATTCTACATATTTATCTTTCCATTTTCCCCTTCATTGTTCCCCACTTTCACTGTCCCACATTCAGTAATCGAAAGCTATAGTCAGCAAGTTGTTTTCACCCAGAATGTGTTGGGTTTTCCTCAGACTGTCAGTTAGTCTGTCATTTTGACCGGAGGCTATTTGTCACTGATCCCCTCGCCCTCTCCCACATCCATTAGCGAGAATCCGGAGGCAGGAGGCGAGGCAGCGCTTGAGGAGGCAGCTCCCTAAAAAGACAGTTGCTCGCAGCAGGAGAGAGAACAAGATGTATGAACGAGACAGATGTAGTCAGTCTGTGGTAGAAATGTCTCCTGCTGTTTGTGTTGTTCCGTCCTTCAAGACAGCTCATGTTGAGTAAGTAAACGCAGTGCAAATCATGAAGAAAGTCAAAGGTGTCTTTTGACAAGCTCAACTGTGAGAAAGAAGCTGAATATTCCCGCTTTTTAATTGCACTTAATGATTTACGCCTGTTGCTGACACTCGTATGTAAATTCACTCCTAACAGCGAGAAATTCTGAAATTCAGTTTTTTTTTAAATGCAGATCTGTGACCTACTTAAACATCGTTAAGTGCAGAGGAACATACTTTCATCTTCAGCTGGGCCTGGCATATGGTCATGTCATCATGAGGAAGTGTGTCGAGGCTGAGAGGATGTGAACACTGCTGTGCTGAAGCATCTGACAAGCTGTCTCAACCAGCTGACGTATCAACTTTTACACGTCTGTCATGTTTAGATGCATCTCAACCTTCTTTAAACAGCCTTAGCGTACATCTCTCCTTTATTAACACTTAAGGGGCTGGTTATGTGTTATTTGATCAATGAATACTGACCTGTCAAGACGGTGTCTGTGACAAGCATTTGCAGAGTAAATTATAGTTTTTTTTCTTTTTGATGGTGGATTGGGGTGTCATGTTATCTGATTTTCACATAATTATCATGGCCAAAAGAATTCACAATAACAATATTTATTCTACATGCAAGTTTGTATCTATTGCAACTTTTTTGGTCAATGAATCACACTCAGAATATGACTGTAGGGACATGGAGAGTGAGTTTAAAACCATAACCAGCGCACAAAAAGAATGTACCAGTGATTGGTATTTCCTGCAGAGTGTCTTACACCCATCATTATCATTAAATAGAAAAATACACTGAAAAAAATATTGTTGGTTTAACTTAAAAAATTAAGTAACCTGGTTGCCTTGAAATTTTAAGTGTATTGAAATGGAAAAATTGAGTTAATTCAATGAAGGAGATTGATTTAATCATTAGAAACTCAAAATAATAAGTTGATTTGACAAAAGAAAAAATCATTTTTTTTTACCGTACTGTCTGAAAATCTAATTACGAGATCCGATAATGAAGTTTTTTTCTCTGTTTTCTTGCCTTAATGATTCACACATAGTACAGAACATTGACAACCTGAATAATTTGTACCCCTTTAAATTGAATATAAATATAATATGATGTCTCCTCTGATTATGGTCTCTTAGATTAGTTGGTTTTGTATGTTTTAGATGCGTTTGATTGAAGTTGCTTCATCATGTCCGTTTACATTGCTAAATTTACATTCCAGTTTCTTACCCCAGCTTAACCCATCTTCTCAGCGCTCAGCCACGGTTTGACTCAGCCCGGCATGTGTTGTCGTTGCTTTATTACGGTCATCATCTCTCTCCACGCTGTAATGAGGTTGTCGCAGAGTAAATTCCCGTCCTCCACGCTACAGATAGATTCTGGCCCAAGGCGGCTGTTTCTGCTCAGCATGGAGAGGATTGCACACACTGAGAAAATGACTTCACTTATGGACTCTTTGGCCAGTGCAGAATAAAAGATTCCCGGACATATCGCCAAGCCGGGACGTGTACAGTACCAATGGGGTCATACCAATTTATCTTTTGTTCCTGTCCAACAGTTGTTGGATTGTTCAGGGATGGGTTGCCCAAAAATCAATGCTCACCCTCATGTAGTTCCAAATCTGTACGACTTATTTCTTCTTTGGGACATAAAAGAAGATATTTTAAGAAATAGCTCATTCCTGTTTTTTTGTTTTTTTCTTTCTTTCTTTTTTTTTTCAGTGGAAGTCAATGGAAGTTAATTGTCACCAGAACTGTTTTATGTTTAACTGAAACATAAAAATAAGGTAAAGGCCAATTCACATTGCTCCGACAGACACCAAGCAACAGGAACAGACACTTTGCCGGGTTTTGTCTGACCAGTTTGTTACTCGTCATCTTTTTTAGGTCTGCTCTCATTTTTCGTGTCTGAGAAGTGAAGTTGTGTAATCTGGTGATTGGCCTCGTTGGTCGGCGTCTGTCAGTGCAGTGTGAACTGGCCTTGATGTATGAATGGAATGAGAAGAGAGTAAATAAGGATATAATTGTCATCTTTTGGTGAACTATCCTTTAAAGGTACAGTAACATACTGCCCAAGGGCCCAAAAAAGTGGAAAATTAAAGTGTAAAGCTAAATGACTACAGATTGGGACTGTGTAAAGAAATCAGTAACATAGTTTACACTTTTGTAAACTGTCCAAATCCACTTAGTCAGTACAGACAGACAAATATTGTTTCAGTTGGCTCTGCTCCAGCTTGTTTATTATCACGCATATGCACCCACACAAACTCTTTATCATCTAATGTATAGAGGATTTGTCTTCTGAGAGATTGATTGATCTGTAAAGAGGTTTCCAGCACTGGCAGGAGGGCTATTGAGTTTGGATGGGCTAAATCAGATTTCCAAATGTGCTTTTTACTAGCGCCAGCCACATGCATTAATTGCTCACTGAAGAGTTGGCCTCTGCTGCCATGGAAACCACTGTAGGCTCTATAGCCACGCATAGCAATGGCCCAGCTGCTCCTGCAGCGAAGACACTGTCCCGGCTGTCCGTCTCATGTCACCATGGCGAGTCCATGCGTGCATCTCGCTCATTAATGGTAGTGTCACTGTTAGCCTGCAGCGGGAACTGCCATCTTGGATGTACTCATAAATATCCATAGTTTACACCCTACTGCTTTAAAGTCCACCATACATGGGCAACAAAGACAAAAAGATGCATGAGTGGGAATGACTCACTTTGTTTTCTCTTCCTGCAGGCTAGCCAGCTTGGATTGTACAGGGCGTTTGTGGATAATTACGAACTCGCAGTGGAGACCGCGGAGAAGTGCTGTCAAGCGAACACACAGTTCGCAGAGATCTCTGAGGTAATGCCTACTGGATTGCTCAAGGTCTTCTTTATTTTAATACTGGAATACCTCTACCCAAAATCCTCAGCTTATTTCTGACCAAATCAAACAAACACAAGCTTCTGTTTGGTTAGAAGCAATAGCATCCCCAACAAACCAGGCTAGTCGAAATATTAGTTGTTACTAATACCAGTGAAATTTAATGATTTTGATACCAGAGCAAAAACAATTATGCACTTTTGCTGTAAGTTTATAAACGAATTATCCACAGATATCTAATTCATACATTCATTTTTAAAATTTGTTTTGATCGTGTACGTTTTTTTACATTTATTCATTTAGCAGACGCTTTTATCCAAAGCGACTTAAAAATGACTACAATAGAAGCAGTTAAACTAACAATAGGACAACAATATGCAAGTGCTATGATCCTTCCCAGTTTAATCTAACACAGTACATATAATTTTTTTTAGGTGGTAATGCACCATAGTGACTTAAAACTCATTTAGTCTGTTAATAATGTTTCATTCTGATGTATGTAGATTAACATTAGACAGCATCAGGCCTACTTGGCTGCATTGAGATCTGATATTGTGACACACATTTGATATATACACATATGCAAGTAAGTTAGAAAACAAGAAAGTGGAATTGTAGCCTCTGCAACCTCCTATCAGATCTACTGTGTACTTTATGCATCCTGCCATCAAAGAACAAGTCATTTCCATTGTTTATGCAGGGCTTTACCTGCTGGACTCCTCCATGGGATCAATCAGAGTGAATGATTAAAAAGAGAGACCATTATCAACCAGCATAGCAGATCTAAAAGCAGTGCTCAACCCTCTTCAGACTTCAGTGGGAGATTTTATGTCTTGCTAAATGTTATGAAGAGAGGGTGTCTAGAATAAAATCTACATGATGATGCTGCTCACCTCGTCCCACTTTATTTCCCCTACCAGCTGTTGTCATGCCAACTACTACTTCCTTTTACAATTTGGATTTTCCTCCCTTCTAACATGACCGAAAGCAAGCATTAGGATAATTGTTTGTTCGCACTTGTATTTTTTTAATGGACAGTTTCTAGTGGGTTCAAGAGTGTATTGCCGCCAGTATAAAGCTTGCAATAGGAAACATTTACTTACAGCAAATGTATAGATGAAATGTGACAGGCTAATTTATTCATTTAGTCTCTCCCAAAAGGGATTCTTTCGAAATACAGCAAAGGGAGGAGAGAGACTAAGGAGAGAGAAAGTACATTCTCAAGCATGTAACATCAAGCTTTGTTTGTTTTTACATTTAATGTTTAGACTATTGTGTCAAAACTAATAAGCTCTGAGGCTGGTTTTGCCAACTGGCTGACTAGTCATGCCAAATTAACCATTATTTTGTTCATGACTGTGAAATGAGCTGAGAGTCAATACCGTTTGTTAGGAGAAAATCTGCTATGTTATGTGGAATGGTGGTTCTGTAATAGTAATCTGATGTTCTTTTTTAGATTAGAGTTACCAGAGCTGTGTGATGGTGTGCACTTCACAGGTTTATTGATCCTGAGTTTGTCTCTGATATCTCTGCAGAGTCTCAAGGTCAGGAGCACCAAGGAGTGCAAGGACCTGACAGCCAAATACTCACTGGAAAGTAAGATATAACAAGATTGCATTCATTGTTTTCATGTATATCGTTACATTTAAATGATCATTATATTATCTGTGGTATTTTCATTGAGTTTAAGTGTTGCACATTTTGCTCCCAGCATGTAATATATTTCCTTGTTTTAAAATCAGTTGCATAAAACCCATTGAGTGGGTGGATTAGATAAGGTTTCAAACCGGCATTTGAGCCTGCAGTATGAAAGTGGCTCTTGTGAATAATCACCCACTGTGTGTGTTCTCTTCTGTCTTTTTTTCTGCCAGCTCTGCTCTATAAACCAGTGGACAGAGTGACACGGAGCACGCTTGTTTTACATGTGAGTCAACCGTAATTTATCATAATTTTTACTATTGCTCATATTTAGAGAACGTTCCATTTGCCAGATACTGCTTTGTGAAGTTCACTTCCGAGGGTATTCAGCCATCTTAAGTGAGACTCTAAATCGCAGGGAGTGTAAATGTGAAGGCCGAAGGATACTGCAAACAACATAGGAGACAAGTGTACTTTGATAACTTAAAAATTTATAAAAATGCAGAGTTCAAAAGTGCAGAAAGAAACGCTCTTCTGCAGCCATATTTGTGGCAATACCAACTTGCCCAATCTATTTGAATGGGGAAATACTGAAATCTTAAACACTGCTGGCCAAACTCACATTTAAATAACATTTCAAATCAGTCATAAAATCTGACATCAGATGGTGTCATAAAAGTTGTTTCTCACTCTCAAAGGGTGTTAAAAAAAAAAAAAAAAAGCATGCGAATGTGCAGTTCTCAGCACGAGTTTCAGGTTTCTAAAGAAACTGGAGCTTCTAACAACCGCTGCAGTGATGCAATAACTTAACCAATTGGTGATTTACTCTTTTATTTAGAAGGTGGGACTAACACTGTGTCTACACCAGACGCAACAGAAGTAGACAAAACCTATTATAATCATCGATGCTGTCTACACTTGATGCAGTGTAACATGACACCACAAATACTGATGCCCCGTTCTATTTCTGATGTACTTCAAGTGCTTGCGCTTCTTCTCATACAAATGGATTTGCAACGGTTGCTTTGTCTCTTGAGTCTAGTGAGTAACATACACACTGTGTAAGGTGCCCTGTGGTCGCCATATTGCAATTTGGAATTTCTCCTATTCTCAGCAATACAAGTGCACCGTTGTAGTTTCGCATGGACAGCCATTTATTTTAATTTTTTTTAAATAGCATTGATTAAATCATTAATTGAATACATTTTGCTTTTATGTTTGTGTGTATTTTATACAGGATCTTCTGAAACACACACCCTCCAGTCACCCAGATTACCCCCTCCTTCAGGACGCCCTCCGCATCTCACAGAACTTCCTGTCCAGCATTAACGAAGAAAGCACACCTCGCCGCCAGTCCATGACAGTGAAGAAGGGAGAGGTGAGTGCAAAAACCCCTCCTTCCTTTCATTTTGCGCTTCTCTCTCGCTCCCATACGTTCTCCATCTTGTTTACGATAGAGTGTATTTGTCAAAAACGTACTCTTAAAGGGCAAGGAAATGTCAAAATTCCAGGTCGCATATATAGTAGTTGCAGGTGCCCTGAAGCCATTCAGCCAATGAACTCCCATCAGGATACACAAACTAGTCATTTCCATCCATCTCAGAGCCAACCCACCCTCTGCTCTCTCCACAACATATCCTTGGGCAACAATGCCTTCTCTTTATTTCACACTAACATGTACTCTCAATCTCCTCAGGGGCTTTATGCTATAAATATTTGTAACTCTTTGCTGCATTTGAGTTGTTTGTGCTCAGATCTAGTAGGATTTATTTTTAATCACCTCTTCGGTTTCTGCTTACTAATGCTCTTGAGTCATGATGATGTCACAGGCGGTAAGAAAGCACATTCCCTTCCTGACCCCAGCAGAGAAAATCATCCTTGAAAGGATCTTGGGAATTAAAGATATGTTTGGTTTTAGACAGTGTGTTCATTCCAGCAATGTGGCCTCAGGAGAGTGGCAGATGAATTGTTGCTTTGTGATTGATGGTGAACAGCGCTTGCTTGTAATTTGCCTTAATGAGCCACATTGCTCTGTCACGCAACTCATTGATTATTCATAACAGGCCATCTTGTGTGGAGGAGGCACCACCCACTTTGAGTAAACGGTGAGGAGGAGTTTCTACAACGCTCCCACCTTCCTCCCTCGTGCGCGTGCGGACAGACCAACTGATCAAATATTGATAGTGTGTGCATGAAATGAACTCATGGAAATCAATGTGTTGTGTTGGAGCTTATTGTCTTACAGTCCAGTCGAAGAAAATACAAGCGTTAGTTTACCTTCCATTTGTTTTTACAGCTTTTATATGATTTAATAAGCATGCTTTCTTTAATAGCTAAGACTAGCTACTCTAATACTATTTCTCATGCTTCAGGGATTTAAATAGACCATGAGTATTTGAGATACTGACTTGAATCACGCGTCTTGCGAGCACCCTGATTACCATACCAACCATATATCAGCATTATTAAAATTGCTTTGAACACCTTAGCAACTGCATAGCCATTCTCTCAAAAATATTTTGTTAACGAATAAGAAGGCATAATATATTGTTTATAACTCACAATATGAAAAAGCACAATATATGTGGGGTTTTTTTTGTAACTCATCAATTTTGGACAATATATCAGCTGATATGTTAGGGATTTTAACCTTGGATTATCCTGCATATACCATGACCATTTGCCAGCATTGACAAGTTAAAGCTATTATTATATTATATTGATTTTTGCAGAGCTACATTTGAATGGAAGGGTTAAAATGACAATTTTTGTCAACTACCACCATTATTTGACTCACAGATCTAGCATTTAGTCTGCTTTAAATCAGACAGAGATAAAGTAGTCTGGTAAGGTTGCATTTTTATTTTTTTTATTTTTTTTTATTAAATTTCCACCCATTAAGAATCCAGTATTCAGACAGACAATGGTGTAATGGATATGTCATTGTACTTTCTCATCTCCCCTTTTTTCACATAGGTTGCCATCTAATGCTTTTTTTAAAAACCAAATCATTCATTAACACTGCTAAATGAAATCTTTAGAAAATCTCTAATTGAATGTCCATTTTTTTATATTGTTGTGGTGTCTACATTTGCAATTGATTTTAGTTTTTAGTGTTTTTTATTTTTATTTATTTAGACAAAATAGTATAGTATATACTATTGTTTCTATAGCCATCAGTTTCCTGCCATAACATAAAAATAATTATTGGCTCATTCTTTTCAGCTATAATCTTTATATCATTATTACTTTATATTCATTTAGTTATTCTAGCTTGAGCTGAGAGGTACATTATGGTGCCCTAAGCACACTTCTTTGGTTGATGCCACTGAACAATGATCTCTTTATTTAAGAGTAACTTCATATCTGATATCAGTGGGCAGCTAGAACCATTAGAATGATTGTTCAGGTCATGGTTGCGTTGATTAGCTAGCGCGTCTAGTGTTACCCGTGCTGGAAACTGGAGGTATGTGGGTGAGAGAGAGAGAGAAAAGATTGAGGGTGGCCCCAGAGGCCTGCACTAGCTGGGCCAAAGCCACTTAATTAAAATGCAAATGAACCTGCCGTTTTCAGAAAGCAGCTTTCTGCGTCTGCGATACAAGCGCACAGCGATGCGTGATGGGCTTTTTATATGTAACTGCACACGTGCCATCGCTGACTGTGTACGGTACATACACACACTCATTCAAAATGTAAATATGCGTATGAAGTGGATGCACTATGCACTGAAGACACAAATGCAAACACAGAAGAAATTCAAACATGCTGAATTCTGTACAATAGATACACATCAAACGAAAGTGCATACACAACCAGATTGACCACGGGCTATCAAATAAGACTATCAAAAACATATGCATGTCAACGTACCACACACAGACTGATATGAAGAGCGGTTTGCTTCTTGCCTTTAGGGAACAATCTGTAAAGAGGTGATTTAAGCATATAAATGTGGGGCTTTATTCCTTATAAACTAAGTGACACTATTAATGATTCTCATAATACTAATAATAACAGAAATTATCATATTAATTTTTTTAAGTAGCATTATGTTAAGAAGGCTAAAAATGTGCACTCCCAGAGGGTCTTTTGTTTTTACTAATACACATTGTTTAAGCTCCACAAACTGCTAATTTTTTTATTTTGAATGTTTCGTTTTTCAGTGGTTTCAGTCCATTTTTAGTGGGTTATTATGAGATATTGCCATTGTCATGTTTCTACTGGAGGCGAACTGTTGGAAAATGTCATCTGATGTGCTGAGACAGCTCATTTGAGCGTCTCCTCTTTTACAAAGAGGGGAAAAGC
Organism: Pimephales promelas; assembly: GCF_988280905.1. Taxonomy (NCBI): domain Eukaryota; kingdom Metazoa; phylum Chordata; class Actinopteri; order Cypriniformes; family Leuciscidae; genus Pimephales; species Pimephales promelas. The sequence continues at coordinate 20,756,661 of NC_142787.1, forward strand.
ACATCATGTTAACTTTAAACTGATACGATACTGGTATAGATTTGCACACAGTGTACAGTGCATTACAGTGCAAGTGTTTGCAGATGAAATTTAAGTAGGATACCAGGCCTGTTTGTTTTTGGACAAATGTGTGAGACTTGCAGAGTGAAGGAGAAAGAGAAAGGAAAAGAGGCTTTTGTCTCTTTGCATTTCGCCTACAGTGAGACTGTTCTGGAAATGCCTTTCATGTAAACACTGAAATGGTGCTCTTTGAAAGAAGAATTTTAGTATGTACTGTTGGGTTTATGTTTTTATTACATTGTTGTTTGTTGGAAAGTATAATGGATAAATTAATAAATTACAATGCACTGGTCTGCTAGGGGTACAGTGATTTTTATGTACGATGTATCTTTTAGTCTAAGGTTAAAATTATATTTTTGGCTGCCAACTATGCAAGTAATAATAAATAAATAAATACATAATAATAAATTAAAAAACAATTGATATTAACAATAATAGTTTTTTTTTTTATTTGACCAAGATTAAGAATTAACAAAAATAATATTTTTTTTGCTGTTAAATTAAATTATACAGTTTAGTGGTCATAATGCAAAACATCTGACTGCAGTATGCCACAACAATAAAGCTCCCTACTACCATCCCCAGGATGGCTGAGTGCATTACCATTGGGAAAAGAATCATAAATATGTGCCTCATCCTCCCTTTTGATTAAAGGCTTGTGGCAAAGTGAGAACTTTGAAAGGTCCCTCACTCACAATGATGTGACCAGAAACTATTGTTTCCTGTAAACATGTGGACCTCCCTGCTTTTCCCGCATTTCTCTTAAGAAGAGTTTAGCAAACACATTTTGGACAACCTCTTTTGCAATGGTATGCGCTTGCTGCATGATTCACGTTTGAAACGGGATAATCTTGGTCGTGTGGGAGCATTTGGGAACATTGTGTTTCCCAGGATCCCGTTTCAGTATTGCTGAGTGCGAGAACTTTGAGTCTCTGAATTCACTGGATTCATCTACCCTTTCTCAAGACAATAACCAAACTACTTACACAGGACCCCGCAAATGATTTACTGTCAAAACAGCTGAGCTGAGGAAAAAGAGGCGCTGTTAACCGCTGATTGAACTGTTTAAACAATGTAATTGCTCTTCCCCTTGGTAGAGATGTGGAAAGAGGCAGTCTTATCTCGTCCACTGCATTTCTCTGTGCTAAAAATGAAGCCATGTTTTTGGCGGTGGCATAAGCTGAAATCAAGCCATTACACTTTGTTCTTGAAATGCAATGACGTACTACGTATCTGGCATGCTGGGAGTTTTGGAATGAGTATGTGGTGACTCTTCCATCTTCCATGTCCCCAGCTGCAGACAGCACATAACTGGGAAATTCACTCAAGCATCCAGTGATATATGTTTGGGTTAGTCAATGGCAGTAGTGATGTTGCACCGAAAAAATTGTGATTTTGGAATGTGGTGGTGAGTGGAGCCAGGTTAGAGCGTCCATGAGTTGGATGAGTTGCTTGTGATATCATCTTTTGTTTCCCCACTGCAGAGGTGATGTGGGAGCACTGATGCATGACATGTGGCCAGGGGCTGTGTTATGCGTAAATGTGTGTGTTTTCACACACTTGCTGGATTATCACTTAACTTATCTGTGGACAGGGAATACCTGTTTCAAAATGTCCTCCCAATTTTCTAATTTCATAAACACAAAGACTCATCAACACACCAGCTCACTGCTCTTTTCTGAGAGTTGATGTCGTCGTTTTTGAAAATAAGGTGGCACTGCCACCTAGTGGCACTTCTGATAAGTCAGAATTGTCCTATTGATATATTTGACAGATACACTTTATTTAATTAATTGTATTTTTTTTGTTTAATTAAAATTGTCCTTTTTTTCTGTTTGTCAGAACCGTCAGCTGTTGAAGGACAGCTTTATGGTGGAGCTTGTGGAAGGGGCCCGGAAACTACGCCATGTTTTTCTCTTTACTGACCTCCTTCTCTGTGCCAAATTGAAGAAACAGATCGGAGGGTAAGGAAAATCTCTGTTTCTCTCATCTTCATTTCTATCTTTCCCTAATTCTGTCTAATCACTCTTTTCCTATTTTTTATGAAATTCAGCTTGCAATTACCATATTGGTGTTGTTGAGTCAGACAGTCTTGTTATTTTCACAATATGAGCCTAACATCCTGACTCTTCAGATTTGTGGGCCCAGTCTGCATAATTATCCATGCTCTATAATCAAATTCTAGGATGTTTTTTGCCTGGATATTAAATTATTTCCCCCATCACCCCTTCTTCCCCTAATGTCTACAGGAAGAGCCAGCAGTATGACTCAAAGTGGTATGTTCCTTTCTCGGATCTCACCTTCCAAACGGCGGAAGAGTCAGAGCCCCTGCCTATCCCGCAGGCCCCTGATGAAGATCTGGATGCCATTAAGATCAAGATCTCATCCCTGAGGAGTGAAATCCAGAGAGAGAGGGTACAGTATATTTTAAACAACATTTCACTCAAATTGTCATGTATAAATTGTTATCAGTTTTTATGAAATTAGAAAAAATAGTAAATATTAACATTTGTGGTTGTCTTCTCAGATCTGACTGTATTTTAATTTGTTTTTTTGAGAATCAAACCACCATATTACAAAGATTTCTGAATGGTCATTCATGTGGCACTGAAGACTGGAGTAATGATGCCGAAAATTCAGATTTGCCATCACAGGAATAAATTACATTTTAAAATGTATTGAAACAGAAAACAATTATTTTTAATTGTTGTAAAATTTCACAATATTGCTGTTTTTACTGTATTTTTAATCAAATAAATTGAGCCTTGGTTGTTTTAAACACATTAGAAAAATCTGACCACCCCAAAACCTTTCAGTGTTAGTGAATTTTTTTGGGTCGCATACATGCATTCAAATGACGGCATTTTTTGACGGAAAAATAGGTTTTACGAGTGCTTTTACTTCTATCTCAACAGAGAGCCAACAAAGGGTCAAAGGTTATGGAGAGGCTGAAAAAGAAGCTGTCAGAACAGGAATCGCAACTGCTGCTGAACTCTCCTAACATGCCCCTCAGAGTGCACAACCGCAATGGAAAGGTAGGAGCCAGTGATTCACAGCCTTTCTGTCAGATCTGATTTTCATCCTCAAACTCCTTCTCAATGTTCCTTCTCATGCTCACAGTCCGTGTCGGTTATGCGTTTCAGAGCTACATATTTCTGATCTCATCGGACTATGAGCGTGCGGAGTGGAAGGAAGTGATTCGAGAACAGCAGAAAAAATGTGAGTGGCATTGTCACTGAAATCAGGATTTGAATTGGTGATAGTTTTTTCCCTCCTCAACTGAATGCTTACTTATTTTTCAGGCTTTAAGAGCTTCAGCCTGACATCCATGGAGCTTCAGATGCTCACCAACTCTTGTGTCAAACTCCAGACGGTCCATCAGTTACCCCTCACTGTCAATAAAGATGGTAAGAAAGATGCACAGGTCTTAAAGACTACATAAAATCAAAGCTGTGTTGTTTTAAAATGTTCCTAGATTTATTGTGCATGATTCTTCAGTGCAAAATATAAATAAATATAAAAATATAAAATAAAAAACACCAAACAAATGTAAAATTTGCTCATGTCTTGAATGACATTTTTTTCTGTTGAGATGACCAATAATACCAAATCTTATCCAAAGCGATTTGATTCTATTAAAAAAAATCGAGAAAATTATTTATTTATTATTTTTCTATTGTGTTTAATATTTCTTTTTCCATTGTATTCTTTTTATGTATTTAAAATGCATTGAACTGAACAGTCATTTCCACTTTTTTCTCCACTTTAAGACGATGAACCTACTGGACTGTATGGATTTCTGAATGTAATTGTCCATTCTGCCTCTGGACTTAAACAGAGCTTAAGTACGTGTCTTTTTCCTTCTTCCTCTCTCTGTGCTCATCAAAGTTCATGTATACAATTGCTTGTCCTGTCCTGGCACCACATTAAAGCATCAGTAACTCCTAATTCCTTTTCCTCTCTTCAGATCTGTATTGCACATTAGAGGTGGATTCCTTTAATATCTTTGTGAATAAAGCCAAAACAAGAGTGTACAGATACACCACAGAGCCCAAGTGGAATGAGGTAATCCCACATGCCCATCCCTGTCTATATACCACTGATATGAAAAGACCTGCCCACTGATATGCTCTTGAGGCTTTAGTTCTTAATTAAGAGCAGCATAAGTGAGGCCATGTGGAATATGAAGTCCTCCTGGACAAATTATATTTTATATATTTAATTAAAAGCAATTACCATCCCCCAAAGTAAAGGGGAGAAAAGGAAAGGAAATGAGGCATACCAGGTGTTAAATCTGGTCAGAGGTTCCTTTTACACTGTTTGGTGAACTGAGTTCAAAAGTGACAATCTATTTGGTTTTTCTAACAAAATGTTGGCATTCTGTGTTGTTTTATTAATAATAATAATTGTATTATTATTCAGTAGCATGCAGGTTTTTTTATCTATTTTTTATCTATCTATATATATATATATATATATATATATATATATATATATATATATATATATTTATTTTCCCAAAAAGACGTTTTAGCTACTGTATGCATATATTTGTTGTATTCGTTGTGTGTGTGTGTGTGTGTGTGTATATATATATATATATATATATATATATATATATATATATATTCTGGATAATGTAGTTCTTCTGTATTTTTTTGCTTCAGGAGTTTGAGATTGAGTTGGAGGGCTCCCACACATTACGTCTACTGTGTTACGAAAAGAGCTACAACAAAGCCAAGATGAACAGGGAGGATGGAGACAGCACGGATAGAATTATGGGCAAAGGACAAATCGCGGTATGATCTACAGTCCACTGTGTAAATACTGCAACAAACATTTTGCCATTGTAATTTTATTGATTAAAATGTATTATTTTATATATATATTATTTTATTTAGTAAAATTTAGAAGTATTTAATCTTATTTTGAATTAGCTTTTATTTTTATTATTGCTTTTTTCATTTATTATTTTATGTCATTTAGTCTTTTTTGTCATATTCAAGTAATTTTAATACTTAAAAAATACCCACATTTGTTTAAACTGTTTACGTGTATATACCAATACATAATTAAAATCTAAGTACTCTGAAAACGAAAGTATACAAATCGAGCGTCTGTAGTTCTCTCAGTGCAGCAATAAACACAGCTCATTATTTCCAACCGGGACGAAAGAAATGATTGGCTGGGCGACTGTCACATATATCTGCTCTTATGAGAGACATAGACATACATAGACAGTTTAAACAAATTTGGGAAAAAGATTTTTTTTGAAAATTGCTACCTACCACACCACACCATTTTTGTATAAATATTTTATCTAATGTTTTTATTTTTTTATTTTTTCTATTTTTAATTTTATTTCAGCTTTGTCAGTTAACAAAAATTATAGTTTTAGTTACCACCCAGGCCTTTAGTATACACATTTTAAACCAAAATTTGGGTGGATGGTTGACTAGTCATTTGTCACCCCCACTATGTAGTAAGTGAGGTCAACTAATATGTTTCTGTGTATTTTGTAGTTATTTAGCCTATATATTGTTGGTTAACAAATTGGCAAATTCCTACTGGTTAAACAGGTGCGTTGCGGGCATAAATTAGCTTGGCTCTCATGTAAACTATTGTGAGCTAAGTGTCATTCTCCATCTGGGCACTCAATGAGTCCGGTTAAAGGTATATCTGCTCTTATGAGAGACATGGTCCCAGATGGGGACTGGCCTTTATACTCCAGACATTTAATCTTCTTTCTAATAGGTAGGGTGTTATTCACTCTGCCTTGGCTTTTAAGGCATCAAATCATCCATAATTCATGTGTCCTGTCTCAAAATGTCACAACCAAAAAAAAAAAAAAAAACGTCAGATCAGCTGACCTATCAGTCCCCTCCCTAGAGAGTTTTGTGGGAGATTGGTGAGAACCTACTCTGATTGGTGCACTGGATGTTAGTGGCTATGGAGGGATTTATGGGCAGGGCAGGGCAGCTTACTCAGACTGAGGTATGTCAAGGGATCATCTACTCTGAGCTTGAGGTGCAGAAAAAGACAGTTATGCAGTTTTACTCAAGGAAACGGTGTCGAGAGTCCTACGGCTTTTCCAGTTCCAGCTGAAGATCGTAGATGGGAAGGAGATGAGTGAAGATGCGGTGGTAGGGCTGACTGAGGAGGGCAGGAGCTGCTCTCCACCCTTCAAGGACTGTGATGTGGAGCTGGTGAAGAGTGTAAAAGTAGACATTTCCACTCAAACTGCCCTGGCAGACAAAGGAACAGGGTTATGGTACCGTGTACAGAATGTCCTGCACAGAAGAAAGGTAAAGAGAGGAAAAATTACAGATGGTTGTTTGTTGAGAGGGAACTGTATTCAATCATAATAAGAAGTTTAACAGTTGTATGGGTAAATGTTTAAGCAGCCATTAGCAGTGTCCTGCAGTGTGACATGATATACTTCAATGTACTAAAATAAAAATAAAAATAATAATGTTTTATAATTAGAATGCATGCATTTTTATAGCCTTGTATTGAGAGACTGCATTAAATATTTGTTAAACAAACAACAACAAAAAAAAAAACATTTTGTGTTCATCATTTTTAAAGTATTGTATTATATATTGCACTTTGATGATGCACTTTAAAAGAAAGCCATGCTGTCGGTCAATCAGTTTTAATGATTTTTTTCCCAATTGTTTGCTTATAATATTGGTTATTTACAATTTATTGAAATTTCAGTCAACTTCCAAATGTCAATAGTAATATCATCTCTTCATATTTTCATCTACTCTGGCTTCCTATATAATCTGGATAATAATAATAATAAAAAAAAACTTTTTACAAATTGTGTTCTATTCATTAGAATTAATATTAATATTTTTTCATGCCATAAGTCAAAATGTACCAAAAGGTAATATTATAACTTTCAAATATTGCCAGTCATGTCAGCATTCTCACATTTATTCATTTATTTTTATATATATATAAATTATTATGTGTGGGTGGAGTCATGTGGGTGCAGTTAGCCATTGGACTTCTAATGACCTTAGTTGGCACTGGTGTTTGGCCGGGCTTCTCACTCACTCTCTCTCCCTGCCCTGTTGACAGACAGGTTGTAATGACTGAGATGATGAGATTAGATAGCAGAGCAGGATCAGGCCTTACACGAGACCATATGGAGATTAGGCCAGGATGAGGGAAAGGAACATGCTGAATTTGGCCCACTCCAGATGGCCCCACGTTTGCTTGGAGGGATCATGGAAATTGGCTGGTGATGTGCAAAACTGCTGTATAAGGAGAACTGGCATTAAGAAAAATGTTCACATCACTTCAGACCCTTGATAACATCTGTGGTGTGTATATACCATATAAAGACACACGTGTAGCCAATACAACAGCCCTCTAGATCACAGCAAAGACGAATCCATGTCTTCGTTGTAGTTCATACTGTAAATCCCATTGTATTTTACTTTTTCTTTTTCTTATCCAGTTGGATCCTCAGATGCTCCAGGGTAAAGACTGGCAGAGAACAGTTATCCCCATGAATGGGGTGAGTGTATCCACATCTGCTCCTCTGCTGTAATCCAACCATCCTTCTCTATAATTACTAAATATACACCTTTTTCTGAAGATTGAGGTGAAAATATCTGTGAAGTTCACCAGCCGGGAGTTCAGCCTGAAGAGAATGCCCTCACGGAAGCCCATGGGTGTGTTTGGAGTAAATATCTCCTCGGTGACAAAGTGAGTCAGCACACATTTTACATGAGGATTAGACACACTAGAAAATAATTTGGTCATTCTTACAAAAAGGACCAAATGACATTTTGAAGCTATTATTTTGCATGTTTAGGCATTCATTGTGGCAAAAGAAATTAGAATATACAGAAAATTACAGGCTTCATAGAACTGCTTTTTTCTGTGCTGTGTTTATGGTCTGATTTGATTGACAGTAATGAGGATTGTCTGTAATGAGCTTTCTAGTTGGTTTAAGGGCAGAACCAATTAATGCTTTAAAGACAACATGACAACACCATTACAGATACTTAGAACCTAACATGTGCACTAAAAGTCTCTACATAAGCAGCGCCTACCATTGATTAATGTAAAGCTTTAAAGAGATAATTCATCCAATGATACATTTTGTTAGTTTCTCACCCTCATGTCATTGCAAATCTCTGTTTGTTCTGTTGAACACAAAAGGCATTATTCTACTCTTTTTCATACAATGAAAATGAACGGTGAACACAGGCTTTCAACTATTAAGCAACACTACTAATTCAACATTTACTAATAAGAAATGTATCTTTATCTCACCATGTTAAGATGATTAAATGCTAAAATGATAAGAAGGATCAAGACTGTAATGGCTGCAACAACAAAAAAAGTATATATGCAAACCCAAAGAGTAGTGTCAAAATATTAGATTTTGTTTGCATATCTTGTTTTTGCTGAATGTTAAAAAAAAGTGTTGCTCTGTTTTTTCTGTCCATCATCATTAAAATCAAATGGCTGGTCTCGTGATGTTGTTATTATTTCTTGTCTCAGGCGGGAGCGCTCTAAAGTGCCCTACATTGTCAGACAGTGTCTAGAGGAGATCGAAAGAAGAGGAATGGAGGAAGTGGGCATCTACCGTGTTTCAGGAGTGGCCACTGACATCCAAGCGCTCAAAACTGCATTTGACACCAGTGAGTGACCATTTTCATTTCATTTCAGCTTTATTTATATAGCACTTTATGCAATACAGATTGTTTGAAAGCAGCTTTACAGTGGTGAACAGGAAAATAATGATATAACGATGTAACGAGCAATGACCGATATATATTTTGTCAGCCAATTTGGTTGCTGATCTCTCTCTTTTTCTCTCTCTGTAACAGATAATAAAGATGTGTCAGTAATGATGAGTGAGATGGATGTGAATGCCATTGCCGGAACGCTGAAGCTGTACTTCAGGGAGCTTCCTGAGCCTCTGTTCACCGACGAGCTGTACCCTAACTTTGCAGGGGGCATTGGTTCGTCATTTGTTTTTACTTACAAAACACAATGCCGAGTATCGAGCAGGCTTGGCTTCTGAAAGGTAGAACTAAATGGATTATGTCCTTGTTACTTTTCAGCTCTCTCAGACAGCGTAGCTAAGGAGAGCTGTATGCTGAACCTCCTGCTGTCTCTACCAGAGCCCAACCTGGTCACCTTCCTCTTCCTGCTGGATCATCTCAAGAGGTAGACAAGATTGAATTGACTTTCACAATGTTTTCAGAGGCTTAACAACAAGGAAGACAGATTCCTGTTTCTGGAACATTCACATGAAAAAAAAAAAAAAATCAAAGCTGTATGGTTTCAGGGGTAAAATCTTTTCGGAGCACATTTTGCTTTCTTTACATCACATGGTCCCTCTTGGAGTGCTGCTAGCTTCATGATCAAAAGATTTAGTTGGGAAATCTCACCATGAACATATCTAGGTCAAATTTCATCCCAATTGCAAAAAATGAATAGAATAGAATTTATTCTTTTCACGTTTTATGGTGAAATATGGCTTGAACATGTTCTTGGCACTTGGCAGGTCATCCAGATGCTTTTTTGCACTAATCCTCTCCCCTTCTTCACTTTCTGCTCTTTTTGTTTTTAGGATTGCCGAAAAGGAGAGTGTAAACAAGATGTCTCTTCACAATCTGGCAACCGTGTTTGGCCCGACCCTGCTACGACCCTCTGAGAAGGACAGCAAGATCCCCACTAACCCCACACAACCTATCACGATGGGGGACAGCTGGTCACTGGAAGTCATGTCACAGGTATGCTAGGAGTGAAACCATAAAGAAAACCATGATGAACTATTTACAATTTAAGGTCTATGAACATGATGGCAAGTACCACAGAAAATGATTTAATCGAAAATGAATTAACAGTATGTTTGTTTATTATCAGTTTTTCTAACATGCTCTGTCTTTTTCTTTTTTGCTTCTGTAGGTGCAAGTTCTGTTGTATTTCCTTCAGCTGGAGACCATCCCGACGCCAGACAGTAAGAGACAGAGTATCCTGTTTTCCACAGAGGTCTGAAGGAGTGCTTATTCTCATTGTAAGTTTTACACCAGTGGGAAAGAGAGCAAGCGAGTATGTCCACCCACTAGGTAATGGATACTGGAATGCACAAGAGCTACAGTACGTCCTTCTAGGCAAAAGCAGGAGTGCTTCGTTTTTCTCGCATCTTCTAGCTGCCGCCACTAGGGGGCACCTCAGCCCTTTTAAACATTGAAGAACTCTACTCGGAGCACATCTTGAATATTACTGAACCCTCCATGTAAACCGCCTATGTTTCTCTGAACATCAGTGTCCGTTCAGCACCTTCGCTCCGCATTCTGTGACTCCTCAGATCGCTGAGCTCACTCTTGTGTATTGTATGTGGGCCTCTAATGGTCATTCATATCAGCTGGTGACAGTGAATTCTGTCTCTTCTGGCTTTATGTTTGTCCTCATTTTGTCTGTCCCCACTGGTCACTGATGCTCTTTCTGTGCTGCTACAATTCAGTATCCAGCTCCAAATCCTTTTATGTGATAGATAATTACATGGGAGTTCAACGTAGTTCTGATTACAGACTCTTTAAAAGTCAAATGACTAGTTTCTCTTAGTGTTCGTCAATCATTTAAAGGACTTAATTTAATAGGATTTCTGTGTAGACGATGGTGTTTGGTTCGGTTTTTGTCAGTGTTGATGTGATTCTAATTTAAGAACATCAAGGAACAATCTGAAAAATGGATTGATCTGAGTAAAATCTCATTATTATTTAATTTTCCTCTTTTTTTTTTGACCCAGACATCTCTATCAAGCAATATTTAAGGATTCATGAGTGTGTTTCAAAACATCGTGTTTCATTATGCTTTTGTAGTTTAGATCTTTTCCCTCATATTTTGGGAGAGAGATAAACCTTCATACATTTCTAAGTACATAACCAAAAGGGTCAATATATTTTGCTTTATTTGAAGTTTTTGTGTAATACATATAGAATAATTATGATTATTTATTTTGGGGACAGATATCAACATTTCAGTCATTTCAGAGTATGTCTACATTTATCGCTAACTTATCTGTGTAATGAAGTACTGTAGATTCCTTACATATCCTCTTATTTTTCCGTTCTTTTTGAATCCGTTCAGGATTTGAAGATGCTCTGAGAATAGCACACAATACTAGCGTTTCCTCTGCCATATATCTAGTGTTGAGAGTTGACCAAACACAAAGGTTTTTAGCGTGCTTTGGCTTCACTGCACTCTGTGGTTTATGTTCACTGAAAACCATACAGCTGTGCCTCTCGGTCTCATCGTAAGACATTAAAGGAATAGTTCACCCAAAAATATTAATCCTGTCTTCATTTACCCACCATCAAGTTGTTCCAAACCTCTATAAGTCTATTTCTTCTGTTGAACATAAAAGATGATATCAATAAGTGAATGTGTATATTTGAAGAATGTGTGTAACCAAACAGTTGGATTTTTTTTTTAAATCATTGAATCAATCCATACTATTAAAGTCTATGGGGGCCATCAACTGTTTGGTTACACACATCCTTAAAAATATCTCTATGTTCAACAGAAGAAAAAAATCAGTCAGTTTTGAAATATCTTGAGGGTGAGTAAATGATTTTTGGGTGAACTATCCCTTTAAAGGTAAGAACACAATGCTGTATATAGCACAAACTGTTATCCTTGAGTCCTGTCTGATGGTTTAATGAAGGAAGGGTTAACAATGGACGCCAAGAACGACGATGCAGTACAGGAACCGTACAGGTATTCTGTCTTTATAGCATTTCTGTTAATCATATCAGTAAAAATGAGTGCTCTTAATTATTATTTCAGTTAAAGGTGCTTTAGTTACTTTATTTAACATGCAGGCATGTTTTCGATTTAAAAGTGTTTTTTTTAATGTTTTTTTTTTTTTTTTTTAAGTTTTGATAAGTGTTGTTTGTTTGTGTGTTTGAGTTGTAATGTTAAACCAAATTCTGGCTACTGTAGAAGGCTTTTTGAAGTCATATATACAAAAAGGGGTTTAGCAATTGAAAAGGAATTTCTGTTAATCCACCCTCTTTTTCCGTTACCGTGTCCAGTAAAGGTGCGTTTCCATTATCTCATCTGTCCTATTCTCGGATTGTCGGCACTAAATGTACGTTTCCTGTATCTCGCACCTGTCCGATTAGATATTAATAATCATAATTTTACGGCATCACATGTGGTTCCGTCTTGTAAAATGAAACTCTTAAACTCATAAACTGTGATCTGTTGCTATCAGAAGGCATTAGGTGATTCAAAGCATTCCAGTTATGTTAATTGCTTATTTAATGTGCTTATTTAGGTTGTTGAATGTGTCCGGGTTAGAAATATTGGACATATGCTCCAGTTCAATGGGAGTGATACAGCGCATGATATTTGAGAAGCAATTTCTTTGCACTGCACATCGTTTAAAGACTAATGTGATCATTTCTTTTCAACATAATGAGATTGTATCACACACCGTGAGAAACGTCTATAAACATCACTCTCTGCAGTCTGATTTTGCATTATGCAAGAACAGATTTATTTGTATCCACGAAGTATATTGGTTTTTGAGATGATTGGTCATGAAAGCACTGCAAGGGGTCCATCTGTGTCAACTATTGTAATGTTCTGATGATTTATTTTGAAATCTTGCCTTTAAACATATGAAGACATGCTGGACAGCCACTGGGACAGGCTATGGATGCTCTCCCCTCTTTCTCTTAAGGTTTTTGTCACTATTTATTATTGCTAATATCTTAATGTTCTGGTCATAGGACTGTACAAATAGATAACGAATTCTGCAGACTGAAACGTTTGGAAGGCATTTGCGGCCTATGTTTATACACAAAATGTTGAATAAAACCTCCTGTATATGAATACCTGCGGCTTCGTGGTGTTTTTTCCCCACCAAAGTGGTACTTTGCATATTTAATCTGGGGTGCCACAGTAGTTTCACCGCCTTGTATTTGATTTAATATTCTTAATTTATTAGTTCATTTTGCATGTTTAGGACGGAGAAATGTTTTGAAACTCATGTGAATTTGTATTATACATAATGTGTGTGTATGTGTGTGTGTGTGTGTGTCCACATTGGGGCAGCACAGCCATACGTTGCTTCATATAAATGTATGGATGGAAGATTGAAAACTTTTTGTTGTTTTCATCTGTTTGCATGCTAGTTGACAAAAATAGAACTGTTCAGTATAGATTAAATGAAACCTGTTTCTTTATTTTTTTTTCAGATCACATGACTTTTCAAAAACAGTAATACTATTGCCAATAACATTGCAAATGCAGGGAAACATATGCAAATGTAACTACCGATTAATGTTTCAAAATTGGAATTGTATATTTTTACATATATTATTATAGTTTTTTAATTATATAGTCAGTTTCTGTATGTCAATGTTTTTGTTCCAAAGAGCCGTATTCCTCAATATGTCATGATGACATCAGGAAAGATGGCAGCTTCCTATAAGAGCAGCTTAGTGGATTTATTTTTGGTGCATTATGTCTAGTCCTGTGCTTTTGCAGAGGCAGGACAGTTCTCCGGTGTCCGATAAGAAGCCCTGTTTCCTCTTCATAATATGAGACTCTGAGCTTTGAGGAACAGGAGGGATGGACCGAGTTAAAATACAGACTGACATTCTGTCACAGAGCTGTTATGAGAGTGAGAGTGTCGTGTCGTCTGTTGCTGTCTGATTACTCATGTCCACAGTTCTATCTTTCTCCTCCGGCTGTCGCTCCTCCCTCGGCAGGCCATGAAAGCTGTGACCGTTGCAGTGTGGATTGGGTCAGATAAGACTATCCCGCTCCCATCACGGCCCTGCCTGCTCTGAGAGGCCTGCTCCCTTCAGATTTCACCAACCCTAGGTTTGTTCCTCCTCTCCCACTTCATTTCCATGTCTCCCCTGTTTACATTCGCTCACTTCTAATGTGTGTGTGTTTTTTTTTTTTTGCTTTCTCGTTCTGTTGCCTCCTCTCCAGGCCGTTTTGATGATCCTTGTTGCGTCTGAGGCAGTTTTGGTTCTGTCTGGTTGCTGAACTTGGTTCAAACCCTCTCACCCCTCATGGCCGGTATCTGTCAATCACTCAGTATCACTGGTTTGCCGTTTGTATGTGACCTGACATGTTTCCTGCATCCACAGCCAGACAGATCTGCTCTCTTTAATCTTGTGAGGGAAATTTGTAATTAGCTGTGCGTTGTAACCTCATTGGGTTACAGAGGGAAAAAAAAAAAGATTTTAATGTGCAATTGATTTATGGGTCAATGTTGTCATGCTTAGTTTCATCTTGTTATCTGCTAATTTATTCAAATTTGAAAAATGCAATTCATACATACAGTGACTTGAATATACCTCTAAGCATATTTATTTATATCAATTATTTTATATGTTTTGAATATTAATATAAACTATTATTTAATTGTATTCATTATTTTAAATATATTCATATTGTATTATATGGTATATATTCTATATAAATAATCATTTATACATATATAATTATTTTAAATTAATACGATATTTTGTTATGACAAGCCGGGGATGGTTCTGGTTGTAAAATGTCATGTGGTGCGACTCCCCCAAATGTAATATATAAATTTAAAAGTCTTCATAATTGTAAAAATAATAAATCATTATAAAATACAATTATAATAATTATAGTAAATGTATGTATACTTTTATTCATTACATTCATATTTTGAGTCTAGTTCAGGTTTTAAAATATCATGCGGTGCGACTCCCTAAAAGTTATTTTTTTATGAATTAGTAAGTCTTTATATTTGTATAAAATAGTAATAATAATAAATACTTAATAAATTATAATATTTTTTTTTTTAAATAGAGAATTAAGGTTGTACACTCATATCAATATGTGTCCACTATCTTAAAGGGTAATGTTAATAGAAAATATTAACTTTTAATTTGACATTTTTAGAATCATTAAACTTTTCTTGGAAATGGTGCAAAAAAATAATAAAAACATGACACCTACACATTTCTAAAACCTTGGCTCAGGTGTTGTAGACAAGTTAAGATTTTTATAATTAGAAAATCCTATTTGATCCTATTTGAAAATCCACTCCTATTTGTTTATTTTTAGCTTCACTGTCCCCTCAAAATCATATGAGATCATATGACACTCAGCTTTGCACAAGCAAATGCACAAGGACAAACTAACATCAGAACACTTGTGCAATGAAAGCATTCATTTGGTTTCACTATATCTGTAGTTAGGCACATGCATAATCCCCTGAGTGGATTTAAATAATGATTGCCCCTTATCTGGTAGTGTCCCACTCTAATCTGTGTGGTTCGGACCTTGTTGTGTCATCGCTCCGCTCTTGGTGTGACGTGCCAGCTGCCTATCTGCGTCTTCTCCTCATCTCCAAACCCATAAAACACCCTGACAGGCCCTTTATTTGAGATGCGCCTGTAGCACTGTTTAATATGTGGACGGAGGTCTCATAAGACACTAAACCCTTCATGTTCAGTTCTTTGTGCATGACTGCATATGGAAGCACTTGTAAATATACTCTTATGCTCAAACACATGATTTCCATATACTGTAAAAAGAAAGACTTTAAAATAAATATTATTTTTTTTGCATCTGTAGCAAGATGACTCAACCAAACATGTTTTAAAGTAAATATATTTCTCCGCATGATTAATTTGCTGTGTTTGTTTTATGTTTTTTACCTATAGATTCTTTGGAAATTTTTGTAAATAACAAAGATAATGTTTTGCCAAAGCTGTGTTTTTTTTTTTGCCATTTTGTCATGCTCTGCTACACAATCAGTAAATTTGAAAGCTCAAGTTTTTATTTTCTAATGTGATCATTTTCATTTATGATAGTCCTTTCTGTGATAAGGTTTCTGCTTGCGCTCGCACCGTCGACTGCTGCTTTGCCTCAGGGTGAGTGATTTGCATATCTGCTCATTTGTTAAGCAAATCTTTCTCCTTCTATCTTTTTTCTTCATCCCTCCCTGTTTTCTCCCTTTCGCTCTACCACTCTGCTTTTGTAATCTTGAAAGATGTTGTGGCCTTTTGTGAATGTTTCTGTGCATATATATATATATATATATATATATATATATACATATTTATGTGTCTGGAGGAATATGTGTCACATTTTGTGCTGATGCAATGGTTCGGTGTGGATGTGTTGACATTGTTTATACGAGCGGACTGATGTACACTATAGGTCAAATTTCGTTTTTTGCCTGCAGGCTTTAACAGCTTTTGGCACGGACCTATTGAAATTTTTATTTATTTTTTTATGGTGTGGCCAGTCCAAAATATCTTAAGGCACTACTCTTTATTGTTCATGACAATTAATTCTGAATCAACTGTTTCTACAAACACAAAACAGCTGCAAAAGCTGAGTGAATTTAACATATGGTGGGTTTGATTCATTGGAATATAGAAGAATACAAGATTAAAATCAAACTTTATACATGCTTATCTGAATTTGTTGCTCATTATCTCATGATCGATGAGGTTTGTGTGTAAATGCCTGAAATCAGTATTGTAGTGACTGTATTGACAGTATTGACTGATTTTCTCCACTGTAGACTGTTTTAAAACAAACTTTGTCCTGGTAACTGGACATTTTTTTACTGCCTTTTTCATCTATCACATATTTTAGTAATCATAATATAATTTGAAATTGGACATTGTGTTCCTATTAAAACGGTTAACCTTTTAGCTGGCTCAATTTTTTTAGATATGAAGTTGAAATTATTTTGCAAAATATAAATATTGTATAAAATAAGAAAAGTTTAGTTCAGTACATTTGCTTTAACTTTTATAACTTTTTTACACTTCCATTTGTTGACGTTTTTTGAAACTCTGAATTACAGCCATTTAAATTCAGTTCTACACTCGAAAAGGGGGATGACAGTCAACAGGTTAAGAAGTCGGTTGAGTTCTGCGAGTCCCTGGATCTGTCAGAGCGGTTACTGAATCAACATCTGATTGAATCTCTTACTGAACGATCATTAGTGTGCATACGTTAGTCACTTAAAGGTTTTTCATGACAGTGATGTGCAGTTAAAGATAAAGACCTACATAGGCAAGTTTTTTTTTTTATCCTTATGTAACCCCGCCCCTTTTCATGAATCGCTCGTTTTAAAATATTCCCGGTCTAATGACATTTGTTATGACATCCGCTTCAAACAGTACAATGCTCATGATAACTTTTGTCTTTTTGTCAAAAAAAAGAAGAAGATAGTTCACCCAAAAATTAAAATTCTGTCATAATTTACTCACCTTTAAAGATGGCTGTGCTCCTTTCTTTCTCTGGTGATTAAGGTCTATATCTATATATATATCATTCAAAAGTTTAGGCTCAGTGATATTTTGAAGGAAATCAATAGTTTATTCAGCAAGAATACATTAAATGGATCAAAAGTCATCAAGACATTTCTGTAATGTTACAAAAGATTTATTTTCGAAATCTGTTCTTGTGAATAGTAATAATAATTTTTTTTTAAAATCCTGAGCACCAAAACAGCATATTAGAATGATTTCAGATCATGTGATTCTGAAGACTGGAGTAATGATGCTGAAAATTCAGCTTTGCCATCACAGAAATAAATGACATATATATATAAACAAGTTATTTTAAATGGATGATGATGATTATATGAAAATTATGTTTCACAGTATTACTTTTTGTAGGAACTAAACCAGCCTTGGTAAGCATAAGAAACTGTTAATATTATATTATTAGAAACATTATACACTCACCTAAAGGATTATTAGGAACACTTGTTCAATTTCTCATTAATGCAATTATCTAATCAACCAATCAAATGGCAGTTGCTTCAATGCATTTAGGGGTGTGTTCCTGGTCAAGACAATCTCCTGAACTCCAAACTGAATGTCAGAATGGGAAAGAAAGGTGATTTTAAGCAATTTTAAGTGTGGCATGGTTGTTGGTGGCAGACGGGCCAGTCTGAGTATTTCACAATCTACCCAGTTATAACCATTTCTAGGGTGGTGTGAAAAGAGAAAAATATCCAGTATGCGGCAGTCCTGTGGACGAAAATGCCTTGTTGATGCTAGAGGTCAGAGGCGAATGGGCCGACTGAATCAAGCTGATAGAAGAGCAACTTTGACTGAAATAACCACTCTTTACAACCGAGGTATGCAGCAAAGCATTTGTGAAGACACAACACACACAACCTTGATGCGGATGGGCTACAACAGCAGAAGACCCCACTGGGTACCACTCATCTCCACTACAAATAGGAAAAAGAGGCTACAATTTGCAAGAGCTCACCAAAATTGTACAGTTGAAGACTGGAAAAATATTGCCTACTTCCAGCAGGATAATGCACCATGTCACAAAGCTTTAATCATTGGTTTCTTGAACATAACAATGAGTTGACTGTACTAAAATGGCCCCCACAGTCACCAGATCTCAACCCAATAGAGCATCTTTGGGATGCGGTGGAACGGGAGCTTCGTGCCCTGGATGTGCATCCCACAAATCTCCATCAACTGCAAGATGCTAATCCTATCAATATGGGCCAACATATCTAAAGAATGCTTTCAGCACCTTGTTGAATCAATGCCACGTAGAATTAAGGCAGTTCTGAAGGCGAAAGAGGGCCACAGTACAGTATTAGTATGGTGTTCCTAATAATCCTTTAGGTGACATTTTCTACCTATCTGTATCTCTCTGTCTGTCTGTCCCAGTATAACTCAGGCTCTTATACCTCATTTAAAGAATAGGTGTGTCCCAAGTTTTGCTGAAAAGTGTAAGCTACGTGGCGTTATACCAAAACCTGTTTAATTTTCATAATAAGAAATTACTGTTAGCAGACTGTTGCGTAAATGGAAAAGAAACAGTTTTCTGATTTACAAAATCATGCAAAATCAACACGCACACAAAAAAGAGGAAGTGGAACTCAGGTGTGTGCTTGTCCCTTCATTTCCCCTTTTCTCTATTCAAGGCTACACCCCTCTCGTCTTGGTCCTAAAATCCTGTTTGCTCATACATTGTCTGTCATCCAAATATGACACCGATTGGCTCCCTGAGCAATATTGTGATTTGCTATTGGATTTACTGTTTGCTCCAGGATGTGGCTGTAACTGTCCTCAGTCTGACTCAGACCCCGTTGCTGAGGTAATGAAAATAATCATTTGCATAGGCACCACAGATTTGTTTACCAACTGTACTAGAGAGACACTATTTCCACCCTGCTGCGGACACTGATTTCTGTTCCTAATTTTTCAGACAGCCGAGCGCAGATGGGGAACAGGTCAGCAGTGGAAGTGATGAGATTTCTGATCAACTTTCTTCAGCTTTTTTCTCAATAAGTTCCCCTTTCCTAAATGACTGCACATACCTGTCCTGTTTTTCTTTTGTGATCAGGTGATACCCACAGTTGAGCGTTCTGAGGGAACCACCGAGATGTGTAACGTGTGATTTATGTTGCAGTACGGTGGAAGTGGATTGGATTTTCCTAACTGTCTCTTTTGTTTGAGAGGGGAGGTGTGCGTAAAGCTGTGTCGGTATATAGGAATTTGTTTGGCAAAGCAGCTGGAACTACTGATGGGGAGTGACCTCAGAAGAGACGTCAGTAAATCTCTGAGTTTTTGTAGTCTAAATGTTTGCACAACTTAGACTAAGAAGTCTCAGTTGGTCAAAGTTTAATCACAGGAATCATCCCATTCTTAAATATAAACTTCTTTGTTTCGCTGCTTTCCTTCCAAGCTCTGGCCCACAGGGACCGTTCGTTCAGACACACCAAGTTTACAAACCTGCCAGGCAGGAGATTTGCATGTAGAGTTCCAGGTACCTATTTGAATGAAGCTTTATCTCTAGTCACACCAGAGATTTCACACAGCCTCCGGCAGTGTGCAGAACCCATCGGCAGGGCCAACGGAACTGTGTATCCGGATCCTCGACAGGGCGGAGACACAAGAAGACAAACACTGCAAAGCCTTGTTTGCTGACTCTTCTCGTTTTTCACTGTAGCAGGACTGATTTCTTACACATTTACGGTGCGTTCACCCCTCCCCCTTCTCTTCATCTCACAACTAGATTTAAAAACGCACTGTTATGAATTATTGATCGAGCACTTTACATCTGATTTTAAACAAATGTATTTATTTAGTACAATTTTTGTGATAAGAGTTTCTATAAATAACATGACAAAAAAACTAAATCTCACTACTTTTTATACTAAAAGAAAAGAAAATTAAAAAAGACATGTTAGAACTCCTTCATAGTGGCAGTACCTGGCATGTGGATTTCATTTAATAGTGGACATTTAATCATTCGATGGACTTTCCGCTTGTTAGATTACAGTTCTGATGTGTTATTGGTCATTTTGAAATCAATTGAAAGGTCTTAATGAAAATGCTGTCATCATTTACTCGTTCCAAACCTGCATGAGTTTCTCTTTTTACAAAAGAAGAGATTTTAAGGAATGTAGGTTACAAGACGGTCACTGACTTCCTATGGACTGGCTGTCAACTGTCTGTAAAATATCTTCTTTTGTGTTCAACAGGGGAAAGAAACTCATCCAGGTTTGAAACAACATGAGGGTGAGCAAGTGATTTCAGCTTAGGTAATTTTGTTGTGTGCTTTTGTCATTTTTATGATTCTTAAATGTAGAACTATCCCTTTAACATGAGTCTTTTTTTTTGTCAATCAACAGCCATTGGTGGTCTTCATTTCCTCCCCGCTGTCCGCCACGCCATGTGCAACCTCCGTTATTTAAGGCTGTGCTGGCTCTCGTGGTGTCTGCGAAGATCTACCTTCCTCTGGAAGCCTTTGGAACAGATCTCGCAGCCGAACGGCTTGAATCCGGTGTGTTTGCGACTGTGTGTGATGAGGTTGGAGCTCTGGCTGAAGGCCTTGCCACACACCTGACATTTGTGAGGTTTCTCACCTGCAAACAAACAGCACCATTTGTGATGAAATGACATTTGAAAGCCATTTTAATTGGTATAAAACACTGGAAATCTTGCTTTAAAAACAGCTTGAAGCATGGATTTGCGTGCCACCCAGATTTGTTTTTTTGTTTTGTTTTTTAACACAGGAGTGGCTGTGTGCTACACGCAAAGGTAATTTTACGAGAGTCATCGGGAAAGCAGGAAGACCAGCTATGCAAATCAAGACAGCATTTGTTTAATCTCCTTTTCTTGATTTGTCTGTAGCTGTGCCGCTCTTGGAAACACACCCTAGAAAGCAAGCCAACTTCAGCATCTGAAGTGAATATCTCTTCAGCATATTCAGTTTTAATGATTTACATGGAATGAGTGTTTAAATAACATTTCCAAATAATATGGGAAGAGGTTTTGGGAAACTGTTATTGAGGGGGCATTAAACCGCATGTGCTTTTTATCACAGATCTCTTTTCAACCACGACATAACAAACCCGCAGTCACACACTGTTGCGTCTCACCTGTATGGATGTAGGTGTGTTTCTTCATATCGGATTTCTGGTGGAATCTCTTTCCGCAGTACTGGCAGGGGTACGGCCGTGTGTCCGAGTGGATCAGCAGGTGAGTGGACAGCGTTGAGGAGCGTTTGAAGGTCTTTCCACACATCTTGCACTCGAAACTTCTTTCCTTTAAATGCAACAACAACAACAAAAATCATTATTTCATAGCCATTATCCAAATGCCAGCTGATGTCCAATGGGCCTAACTGGATCAGCATGGTTTGTTCTTACCTGAGAGTGGACGTTCATGTGTTGCTCTAAGCTAACTGCGTGGCCAAAGCTTTTTCTGCAGATGCTGCATCCAAAGGGACGTGTGCCACTGTGAGAACGCCTGACGTGAACCTCTAGTCCATGAGGGGTGGAAAACACCTGGAGAAGAGGACAGAAACCACAAATGAAATTGATATATATATACAGTATATATATATATATATATATATATATATAAAATAAAAAAATGTGTGTGTGTGTGTGTATATATATATATATATGTATGTATGTATGTATATATATATATATATATATATATATATTATACATACACACACACACATATATATATATATAATTTTCTTTTTTTATAATATATTATTCACATTATAATTTACATTTTTACAATCTAATTTTAATATTTGTTTATTATTTTTATTTATAAATAAATTAATAAATATCATGTATTTGAAATACAGACAATATTTAAATGTTATCATTGATTCATATATATATATTTTTCATAAACAAAATGTAATTGTTCAAATTTGCCCATAATTTTCATAAACAAAATGTAATTTTGTTTATTTTTATCTAGATATAATAATTTAAAATATAGATATAAAATAATTGTAATACATGGTGTGTGTATTATAATTTATTTAGAAAACATTAAAATAGAAACAACATTTAAAATAAAATGTATTGCAAATTTAAATATTTTTAAATAATTTATTTTTTAAAAGAATCCAAACAAAAAATACTAAAGTTAAAATACACATACATAACAAACAAACAATAAATAATGATCTTACCTTATCACAGGTAATGCAGTGGTAGGTGTTGGACGTAGGTGAGTAGTGTGTGCTGCAGTCCAGTGGCTGTGGAGTCTCCGAGCTCTGCTTCAGATGAGCTCCGTACAGGCTGCTGGCGTGCTGCAGGAGCGATGGAGGGAAGCCCATCTGCCTGAAGTCATATGTAGTGGGAACATGATCCCAGGCATAAGAGCTCTTGTAGTAGGAAGGAAACTCTGCCAACTGAGGCTCTGTTGGAGGTAATGTAAAATCATTAAGATGACGATTGTTATTGTGTCTAATCTGCCCTAGAGATGTCACATGATACTTAACAAAATGTTTTTTTTTATTTTTTTATTTGTGCCTTAGACACGCAGATATAGTGCACAGCCACACTCACCAGATAAGTAAAATGGCCGTCTGGTTGTGACGGACAGCTCAGGTAGAGATGGTACTGGGCAGTCGGGCTCTCGCTCACACTTGATGAAGTCATACGGGTCTCTGTGGGAAGGTCGAGAGAGGGAATCTACCTGGGGCCGGTCTGGGGAATTACGCTCCTTTGGTTCCAAAGGGACCAGTGCTGGGACTAAGAAATCACAATGATCGTAAAATGCACGTGTTACAAGGTTGCAGGTTACAACAACAGCAATAGAAGTGAAATTTCTTAAAATATTAAAACATGATATAGTTTCCATAAAAAGTTTTTAAACACTTGTCACACATAAATATGTCTGAATGTCAGTGGATTACACACACACATATATCATAGATTTGATCTCAGAAGTAACTATACTTTTCAAGGCTTTTTTTGCAATAATGATCACTGGGATGCGGTAAGTAATGCCACTTGGTTTTTATATTTTGTTTTCTAATTCAGTGAGATTATTATGCAAAAGCGTTATTTTTAATAGGCTTCTCACTGAGCTATCCAAATATTATTCATCCAGCCAGACAAATATTTCCCTCAAGCATCTCCTCTGTAAAGGCACTTTAAATAAGAGTATTAGAGATGTGTTTGTGTGTGTACATAAAAAAAAACGACTGACAGATCTGAGATTGTTCCTAACACTACATTTTTCCAAATGAAACCTAAAAAACAGTTATAATCCAACAGTGACAGTACCGCTCTCTTGTTTGAATAGGCCTAGTTTGCATATTGACAGTTTACAAACTTCCATGGAATACATTCTATTGAGCTATACCTCCATAAAGAGCATAAATGAGGCCCAAAATGCTGTCTTAAGCAGCTGTCAATGTTTTGAGACACAGCCCTAGAATCAAATAACAGTCAGCCTGAGGCGGAAGCATCAGCAAACAGCAATCTGACAGGTGCTCAGCACATCCACTCACCACTCACTGAATAATTTATTTCCCCAAATAAGAGAATTAAGCGATTTCTAATTATGAGGACCGAATATAAAACCTACTGAGCATTTCAGTATAAATTCAGTATTTCTGAAATATAATAATGCCATTTACTTGTTTTGGGTGCTGGGTCCGGGACTTTCTGTTCACTTTGCTCCGTGTCGATGGGTCGGTGCACATTGTAGGACTTTTTACTTTTCACCAAAAACGATCGTGGCATTTTTTTTTTTCTGTAAAATGAGATTTGTTTATTGTGATACTTCAATTTTCATATTTATATGATAACATGTCCATAACTATTACAAAACTTATTTTTAAAAAAACTGTAAAAATATCCATCTAAATACAAATGAAAAATATAGCTACCCTGTATGATGATAAAGTTATTTTATAAAAAATTAAAAACAGCAACCTCAAAGCTCTTGTAATAAGATAATTGTCTTTTAAAAGTGTGAAAATATACGGTAGGCTATTCAGTTATTATAAGCTACAATACTGTTGATGTTGATGTTTTGAAAGTTTCAGTCGAACTTTATTCTGGTTTGAGAAAATTGTATAACATGTTATAATAAATATACCAAATTATTGTTGAACACTAAATACGAATTATTTAAATATAAATATGTATATAATAATAATATATCTGAGGTTGAACATTTTTAAATAACTGGTTTTAATTGCGAATGTATTATAAATATGAAAACAGCTTACCTGAAATGGTGGAGATCCAGAAACAAAATATGTTTAAAGTCCTTTGATGGTTTTCGCAAACTTCGTGATGAAAAAGTGGTGGGAAATCCGTTGGGATGTTTAGAAACTTAAGCACTGCATCTCTGTGAGTTGGTTGCGTTGAGTTTTTTTTTTTTTTTTTTTTTCAACTCCCCTCCCTGATTTTCAATCCGATAATTCTGCGGTGGAATCTGACTGAGCTTTCAACCAATTACAGGGAGAGCAGGTGCGACATTTGACTACAAAACGCAAACACATCCTGGTTTAGGCACCATTTGAAATAATGGTAAACTATATTTAAGATATTTTAACAAATATTAGTTATTCCATTTGAAATTGATAGTTAGAATATTTGTTTACATTTATAGGCTGATATATTATTTTATTAGGGGCTATAGCCTTTATTAGACCGCTATATGGAGTGTAAAAAGGTTAATTGGTTAACAGAGCAATGCGTTAAAGGTTCGTGATATTTTGTAAGACATTTTTTTTTTAAATCATCTGCTGCCAATTTAGTAATTTATCATCATTGTTATTGGACATCTGTTGACTTGACTCCTGTAAAACATCTTGCGGGCTTAAACATAAAACCATTAAACCAGCAACAAACTTTGCTTGAACGTACCCCTCAAAAACAACACACCAAACCTGTAATGTTGGTACCTCAGAATGTTTGCTTACTTTTATTTGCACAGTTGTGTTTTGGTTGCAGCTTTAGGCGTTTTATCTTTGATTATTAAAAGCACAACAAGGCTAACATTTCATTGTTTGTTAAACTAAGCGCTGGAACTGGAAGACTATTAAATGTGTATTTATTGAGTGTCTGTAATCCTGGTGCGTTTTTCCTATTTAATAATTTTATTTAAAGATTTACCGGGATCAGTTTTATATTGCCTTGTGCGCGCGCATTAATATATTTCGATTGATGTATTTACACGCCCCCGTGTGGATTTGGTGGTGAACTGCAGCTCATTTTCATGGGACTTCAAAATATAACTTTATTCTTTCTTACGAGCGTGTTGCATTTTTCATTGTCTTTTTTCTTTAACGTGCTTCACCTTGTATAAAATAGTGAACGTTTGCTGAGAGCTCAAACATGCACTAAAGTTACAAATCATCAATCTATTTTGGCTGGCTAGTTAACTTAGAATCGCAAATTCTATTGTCACAAGGATTTCTTTTCTTATTATGATTAAGAGATTAAGAAGGAGTATTTCTGCTGTGAGCGTTGTCTAGCATTGTGGCGCAGCGGGAGCGTGTTGGGCTCATAACCCAGAGGTCAATGGATCGAAACCATTCGCTGCTAGAATTTTTTTTTTGGTAGCGATTTTAATATGACAGTTTGTAATCTCAAGGGTGAAAATAAAGCCAGGGTTATTATAAAAAACTTTTCGTTATTTAAAATAATATAAATTAATACTACTGGCATTATTGAATCACTACAGCAGAGTGGCGCAGCGGAAGCGTGCTGGGCCCATAACCCAGAGGTCGATGGATCGAAACCATCCTCTGCTAGCTTTTGTAATTATTATTGTGTAGTGATTTAAAGATAACAGCTTGCAATAAAATAAAATTTGATTAAATTAAATTAATAAAATTTGAAATAAAATACACGTAAACTGAAATTA
This sequence comes from Pimephales promelas, assembly GCF_988280905.1. Taxonomy (NCBI): domain Eukaryota; kingdom Metazoa; phylum Chordata; class Actinopteri; order Cypriniformes; family Leuciscidae; genus Pimephales; species Pimephales promelas. The sequence continues at coordinate 20,782,916 of NC_142787.1, forward strand.
GGTATGACAATGTTATTTTATTTCGGCTAGTTGCAACATTTTTCATTTTTATTTCATTTTCATTTAGTTTTACTGAAAAACACACAACATTAAAAATACAAAAAAAAAAAAAACCTACTCCAAAATATTAATAAAATATATAGCCTAGTAATAGTCAGTGATAGCCTATATAACAATGTTGCTAGGAATTACTCAAAAGGGGACATATAAACAGTAAAATGCTTATTAGCCATATTACTTTCAGAGATTAACAAAAAGGACATGCAGGGAAACTATCAACTGAAGATGGAATACCTAGATCTATTTTGAGGGAAGACATCTTTGATAGAGGTCTGTGACCGGTATTAACCACTAGAGGGACCTCTCCACTAAAACACAGTCTCATCCAGAACATTTAAACCATAACTTGCATTAATAGGCCAACTCCGTATAAGTTATTTTTCACTTCCTATATTCATGCTCTTGTGAAAAGCAGAGGCAGAGATGAGTGTACGAAATTAAACATTACTGTAAAATGAGATAACTATGAGTCTAATGAACGGATAAGGCTCAATTTGTAGTTCCCACAAGAACTTCTGTGATCTCTCCCTGTGTGATTACAAAACTCCTTAAAAATTTTTTCATTGGAATATAAATGTGGATGTTTGACAGAATTAATAACAGTCTCAGTCACAAATCACTTCAGTTAAATGGGGAAAATATATGCTACTAATGAAAGTAAATGGTGAGGCTGCTTTATATCTTCTTTTGTGGAAGAAAGTCATCCCTTGGGTTTCCAATAACATGAGGGATGAATAGTTTTTTTTATTTATTTTTTTATTTAGCAATTTATGATTATCGGCCAAGCTATAGTTGACTTAAATTATTAGCCTTTAGATTTTAAGCTAGCTTGTTTATCTGACACTCATTCATTCATTCATTCATTCATTCGATCTTTCTATTGTTCAGTCGTTTATTTATTTAGCTACTAAAAATCTTTCACTAGTTTATTCTATTTGGATTTTATGATACTTTACTTTTTTCATCATTTATTTATGTAAGCCTATAGGCTATGTTTAGGACAAAGTGATTTTTTATACGCCTACTTTTTAAAATTTAGATTTTAAGCTAGTTTACTTTGTTTTTCTTCACTCGTGCCTCCGTTACATATGTATGTAAGTATGTATGTTTTTTAAGTATATTTAAATGTAAATAGTTATGTAGTCTAAATGTAAATACTGCTGGTCCGATTCAGCGTCTCCGCTCGCCACCTGAGTCACGCGAAAACCGCATTACAGAGCGCTGCATCCCTCCACCCTTCAGAAAAACAACTCAGGGTCTAGCTGCAGGATTCTCTAAAACTTCCACACATGAGTCTTACACCCACCACACTTCACTGTATTTATAACATATGACTGCTGGTCATTTCTGAGAATATTCACGTCATACAAAAATGTTCTGCTTCCAGATACAGGCGTGTTTTTGAGCGCACGGGGATTATTTCTCCTGCACAGTTGCGGATGAGGACCGCGCAGGGAGGGGTTGTGAGGTGTTCAAGATGGCGGCGCCCTGTGGAGTGCAGTTGCTCTAACAGGTAAACAGGTTTATTGTACGATGTTTTTTGTGGTGATATTTTTACGTCATACGCAGTGACAGTCTAAATGTTAGATTTGCTTTCTCCTCAGTATTGTACGTGCATTATAGAGTCTTTCAGGCGTTATTTCTGGTTTGCACTAAGCTTGTCGAAAAATAAGGCTCTCTTGATTGGGACTGCCAGTGAAATAATAGTCCTCATTCATTGTTACAGTTTCGAAATAAATCTCCGCATGCATATGCGCGAGATTAAGGGGGAAGTTGACATGCATAGGGGCATGTTACATTTGCTGGCGCATTTATGGAAACAGTCCCGCAGATTCTGGCCATTGTTCTCTCGCGCTGTTTACGCTAGTGGTCATTTCAACACAGAGCTGCTGTCAGTGCATGCAGCCTAAGACACAACATCTATCTCCACATCTGCACATGTTTGCACTTTATTTTTATTTTGCCCCATGCATAGGTTAAAATACAGACATTGTGATATTTGTTGCGCGAACAGATCCTTTTGCAGGCAAATCATGAAATGCAGTTTCAAGCTATTCCCTTATTTTATTTTATGATTACTGCAAATTGCAGTAAAAAAATCATTTGCACTATGACTCTCATGTCTTATCTATCTATCTATCTATCTATCTATCTATCTATCTATCTATCTATCTATCTATCTAATTTTAAAATTTTATTTTTAAAACAATGCAGTGTGGTCACTTGGAGAAAACACGTTTCTCTACCTCTGTAAGGACGTGTAAACTGAAACTGAGAGATTTAAGACCCAAAACTAAGTTAGGCTTTGAAAAGAATGAAGTCTTCACGACAGCTTGTACACAACCTCTTTAAGGAATTTGTTTATGTGGCCCTAAACGTGGCATATAAAGCTTCTTTGTGCTGTGTTAACAGCCCTGTTTTCCAATTGGCAGGCGCAGCCACAGTTCGCGATGAGGTCGTCCAGAACTTCATCTTATTAGTGTTTTTTTCCTCCTCAGTGTGATGCATGCTCTTATTTTGTGGGATACAATCATGACGTTAATCAATGAACTTCTTTGTATTTCCATTGAGGCGTCAGCTTGCCATCACCCTTCCCTAGATGGTTGTCATCTGGCACAAAGAAAATGCATAGAGCAGTGCTTTGAGTTTTATAACAGCTGTTTGTTTGGTGGATAATTGGAATGGTATCCAGCAAGTATGTTGTATGATGTTGTCGAATACAAAGAAAAATCACTATTATATGGGCAAGATGTCCTGATAGTCTTCCTTTAAGCATCATGGCTAGTGTGGTTTGAGTCAGTTAATGGATCTGCTACTAGAACTGGAACTTTTACTAGTCTTGCTTTGTGGCATTGCCAACTATTATACATTTTTATATCATTTACATTCATTACATTGTACACCATTCTTCTAAACTGTGCTGATTTACCATTCAAAACTTTGGGGGTCAGTGAGATTTTTTGTAATAATACTTTTATTTATTATGGATGCATTAAATTTATCAAAAATGACAGTAAATAGATTTCCGTTTCAAATAAATGGTGTTCTTTTGAACTATTATTATTGTAAATATTAGGCATCACAACTGTTTTCAATATTGAGATAAGAAAATGTTTCTTGAGGACCAAATCAGCCAATTAGAATAGTTTCTGAAGGATCACGTGAAAAATCAGCTTTTAAAATATTTAGATCCATGGTCCATCCACAAATTTTTATAATTATTTTTTACTTTTAATTTTACTTTTTTCTTTTGTGTACAGATGTGTAAATGTATCGCTTATGAAGCTGTTTATGATGGTTTACCCAATACTCAGGGCCTGTGAAAATGTCGACTGTACATGTAACATTTTGAGCCACTGGCCCAGCATGCAAGCAAAAGCGATTTCTTGCTGATTATTCCATGCTACTCTATCACTCCAGGCATAGTCAAACTTCACTGCTCATCATCAAAATAGTGTGTTGCGACGAATGCATAACATCATAAAGTGTTCTTGTACTATGTAGTCTATTCTTATCAGGCCATTGAGTCATGTCACAATTCTCTGGTCTCGTGAATTTCCCTTTGAATCTTTGACTTCAGCTTGTTCTCGTTGACCTGATGTTGCCAGGCTGGTGTGACAACTGCTGACTTTTTGTCATGTTTGTGCAAGAACAGGTCGCAACATGTGAATCCTGTATGCTACAGATTCATAATATGTTTACTTGCCTGAAACTTCCAACCCACATTATCACAGTTGGATGTTAATGAGATCAAGTAGTACTCTTTTTCATCATAATCGCCATCATAATTCTCTGTGAACTTTCGTACATGTTGCAGTGTTTTTTTTTCTCACTCTAATTGAAAAGTTTACTTAAAGAGGTCATTAACTCGTTTTTTTTTGTCTGAAAAACCACTTAATTTAATTTATAAGTAATAAGCTAGTTTCCTGTTTTTGACCCTCTCAGTGTTTCCCACGGGATTTTGTGAAACTGGTGTGCGGACATCAGGACCCCTATAGCCTATTGAAAGAATTTTGTAGCCTACATTTTAAGGTTAAATTCATCAAAAAATATCTTGTTACATAGTTGAAACATTTGCCAACAATGTCAAAACATTAATGGGTATTACATAGGCTTTATACATCTTGGTTGTGGCAAATACATTTTAGAGAGATAGTTCACCCAAAAATGAAAATTAGCCCATGATTTACTCACCCTGAAGCCATCTTACTTGAGCTTTGTCCATTCAGATTCAAGCCTAGGTTTTACGACCAGTGGGCAGCTGGTCAACCTTCCTCCTTTATCCGGGCTTGGGACCGGCAGGGGATGTATTTGTCCCCCAGGGAGAGTTAAAAAAAAAAAGCCATCTTAGGTGTATATGACATTCTTCTTTCATACGAATATAATAGGGAGTTATATAAAAAATGTCCTTGCTTTTCCAAGCTTCATAATGGCAGTGAATGGCTGTATGTCTTTAAAAATCAAAGTGCATCTATTCATGATAAAAGTGCTTCACCGTCTCTGGGGGTTAATAAAGGCCTTCTGAAGTGAAATGATGCGTTAGTGTGAGAAAAATGTCCATATTTAAAACTTTATCGACTAAATTATCTAGGCCGTACGCATCGACTAACGGCAAAAGAGTACAACACACAACGAGAGGTGTCAATTGCCGTCATTACGTTGGGCGGGGCTAAAGTACTAGCCTAGGCGTTGATCATCGTCTTCAGAGGCGGTCTTACATCACAGTATTACGTCATAATTTGACATCCAAAACGAGTCGTTTGGGCAGCTTGGTTTCAATAAAAGCTGTTTTTGAGCTAACAAGGAAGTTTGGAGTTCTGAAACTTGATGTATTAATAGTACAATGAATGACCCATATAAATGTACTGTATACATAGATGTCACATTCGTCCATTCACAGTCAGTGAAGTGTTGTCACTCAAAGTAAGAATCAATGATGCCACAACATTACCCTGCTTCTGGTTGTGAAACCGACGAGATTTAAGTTCCTGAAGAAATGGGATCACCTTTCACTGGTGAGAATGTGTTGGTTTGTGTTTTAACTCAATATTACAGGTTTTTACTATTGTACTTTTTAAAGTTTTTACTTTAACCATGGTAACTTTTTAATGTCGTGTTAGCTAACGCCTTAGTCTTGCTGTATTGTGTTAGTTTAGCAAGTCATCATCAAGTCTATATTGCAGATATAGATTTTTATGCGTCTAACTATGGTTGCAGACAGTCAAACTGCTCTTGAATGTTCACGGACAGCCTGTAATGATATGTTTATCTCGTACATGTCAAAAGATCAGGGAAAATCTGATTTCTCAATTCATGACCACTTTATTTAAAGGCAGAACCTACAAAATGTTCTCATGAATATTTCATTGAGACCGGCACTTCTAGACAAGTGCAGTGATGTAAGCCCTCAAATGTCTCTTGCAGGTGTGCCTGGAGACTGTATCGACGGGCGGCCCTGGAACCCTTCCAGGCTGGACAGGACACGGGACGCTGTGAGAGTGACGTCTGAAAGTCCTTCCCCTCTCCCTTGACTGTTTCAGAGACACCCACCTCCGAACCCTCCATACCATCATGTCCAGGGAACAGCTCAGCATTGGGGACCTGCTTCCTCTGCTGGAGACCTCTGACCTCCGCCAGCTGGATGAGATCAAGGGCCTTATCAATGAACACCTCAGCACAGGTCCAGCCAAGTTTGAAAGTTGAATTTTCAAACTTCTTGATATTTTATGCATGATTCATATTCAAATTCCCTGCCTGCAGTGTTTTATTGCATGACTGACAGTCGGTGTGGATTCATGTTTTGCAGATCGAGGGTCCGTGCTGCTGAACGGCTTGGTGGATTATTTCCTGGAGACCAACTCCGCCCAGGCAGTGCACATCCTGTCCTCAGTGAGGGAGCCACACGATAAGGTGAATGACTGCTTACGGATATATCTCTTTTTCACCATGAGTCTCACACTCAATTTAAATCCATGATCCCTGGGCTTTTCTGACAAACAAAAGCTTCATGGTTCAAACTTTGAAAATTTAGACATTTTATTATCAATCTTAGTATTGTAATTTTATGGTTGTACTATATTTTAATTAAATACCCATATAATTATTATTTGAATTATAATAACTAAAATTGCCAATTATTTGAATTATTTTTTTTAACTTTCACTATAAAAATCACTACAAAAATCAAGTCACTACCCCAGTTTCTCTTGCTCCAAATTATAGGTAACTACTTAGTAAAATATTTTTAAAGACAAAATTGTTTGGCTTTTAGTGATGATTATTTGTTATAATTATTTCATATAATATATACAGTATATTATAACCCAAATTTGGCATTATTTCAATTATTAAGCATTTAGTCTAAATGAATATAAAAATATACAGATAATATGTCAAATAAATACGATTTGAAAAATCAATACATAAAGCTTAAAAAAGACTACATATTAGCTTACATGTTTAAGTCTCCGTATACATATAATGTTCTGCTACTAACTTTACAACATTCACTTGCACTGATACAGCAAGATATTTTATTGCTGTATAAATGCATTTGTATATTTTATGTGCTTCAATATCTTGATCTTCAGCAGAAGGGTAAATTGAATCTCGCTGACTCTGAAGTGAATCGCATGTTTCAAGGCATGCAATTGGCTTTTTGCTACTAATGTCACACTTTCATGTGCACACACTCCATGGTCTCAGGATCAAAGCCTTAGTTGATAAAGCCTGAGAAAGTTGATGATCAGGTACCAGGTTTGTTGGTCATGGTACCAACAAAACAGGATTGGATTGGTTTGGTTTTGTCAACTAATTCCTTAACCCTGAGTTTGTTCAACTACCAAACTAAAAATCGTTATAGTTCTTGATAAGCCCCAGAGGAGCTTTGATGTCATACTATTGTATAAAAAAATGACTTCATGCAAACAATTATTAATGGACAAGTTTTAGCTTGAGCACAGTTAAAATGTTTTATAATATAACATCACTGAAAAGAGGGCCATTTTTTCCACATTTTCCATGTTTTTCCCAAATTCAACCTAGTCTCCAGAGTAAAAAAATTATAGCTTTTTTTAAATGTTTGATATTTTTCTGCAGATGTCCTACCCTAAAAAAATTACCCATTCAAAATTCTAGAATGATTGTTTCCAAATAGCTTTATTCAATTCAATCATATATATATATATATATATATATATATATATGAAGAGCTCTTTTCCAAAACGCTATAAATCCATTTCAATAGTTTTCAGGAAAACTACATTTTTTACCTAGACCCACACATTTTGTGAATATTCAAATTATCCTGTTTAAATGTTTTATTGGTTCAGTCTGAACATTTTGAACAATAATTATTAAATCAAACAACAATATTGTTAATGATAATTTAAAAGTTAATTTTATTTTTTTCCAAAACGCTATAAATCGAAATAAACCTCAAACAAATAGTACCAATTTCAACATATGCATGAAAAAAAACAAATTATTAATACCAATTTCAACATATGCATGAAAAAACTAATTATTAAAAATGATCAATATATGATAACGATATTCAAAAAAGGGATGGGCACCCCTCCAGCACATGCACACACACACACAGGCTACATAACATGTGAGCAAAGCGGAGCAGCATGACGCTTAAATATAAGTTAAAAAAAAAACAACAAAAAAAATAAACATTTCACATTTGTTTTTAATAATATTACATTACTTATTTTTATTATTTCATCTATGTTGAGTAGGCTATGAAAAGGGAACCGCATGAGATGAGTAAGATAGGATCAAAATTCAAAAGCTGCCCAATATCGGAAAATATTTGGAGTGCGTCAGACATGATTTTGACCACTTATTAAGTTTTGTTTTGTAGAAAGCTTGTAAATTTCGTTTCATATAAATTGTATCTTCATTTTAATAAATGTTTCATCGACAAATTGACTGGATTAATACATTAGAAGTAAATATCAGACAATATAATCAGGACACAGAGGCGCGCAGGTGAACCGGAGCGCGTCTCATATTATGAACCGAAACACCGCGATGCTTGCCTCACACAGGCCTGAGAACTAAGCTACAGAAAGCTTTAAATATCTACTTTTAAACAAAACAATTAAAAACTAAAATAAATTGGCAACTCTCTGCGTATGTATAGGCTAATTCGAAGTATGCGTTTCTCTATGCGCGTTCACTGCGAAGATGGCGAGTAAGCATCATCAACTTTATCTTTGTTGCTGACACTGACAGAAAACACTAGTTTATTAATAAACAATTCAAATGTTTCATGCATAATCATTACTTTTGCCGGTTCTTTGTGGCAAGCTTTATGCATACGTTGAGATGCGGAATATGCAATTAAAAACGCTCATATGGTTTCTCTCCCATTTAATTAAATCAATATATGTGATTACTGATAATACAAATGGCTTAAATGATCTACTACTAGTCGACTAGAAAACTAGGACTCATTTTGAGGAATGAATGAACATAATAAACCTCTGTTCAGAGTGCCGCCGTGCTGGATTGTGTAGAGCGCTCATTGAATTTGAGGATTTATCATGTTTAGGCTAAAAACAGGGCTGGTGCTTATCGCGGCTTGGGAAGAAACTGTATCTTGCAGTACATTTTAAACAAGGAAATATAGCGATTCGGCATGAAACGTTGATAGAGCAGTGAAAGGGTTCTGTCCGCAGCAGAATGACACGACAAACTCATTTTTTTTAAAAATGTCGTTTAACGCGTTTTGGAAAAGAGCTCTTCATATATATATATATATATATGTGTGTGTGTGTATCACAATAAAAATTCTTAAGCTAAATAAATACGGAGCTAAAAAAAGGAGCTTTTCATCTAACCAGCATCATTTAATCTCCTCTGAGAATTTGTATTTTATTTCATTTCTATCTAATAATAATAATAAATGTCTAGGGCAGAGAACAACATTATTAACTGTTACGGTGTGGCCTGTAATGTGACTTGGCTGTGTTGTCTGTTTCTCAGCACCTTTTTGATAAAATGAATGAATGCATGGCTAAAGCCCCCTGTCGCCTGCCCACTCTCACTCTACTGGGTCACGTTGTCCGTAAGCAGCCGTCTTGGATCCACAAGATCGCTCGCTATCCGCTGCTGCTATCTCTCCTTAAATGCCTCAAGGTAAGCTCATAATGTTAAAGATCTTTCAGATTTGCCTTTTGGTCTCGGTATCAAGTGCCTGGTTGTTTTGAAACATGCTGTATATATATACGATAATTTGTGTGTTACAGACAGACACAGATGTTGTGGTTCTAATAACTGGAGTCCTGGTGCTCATCACACTATTACCCATGATTCCTCAAGCTGGCAAGCACCATCTCTATGAGTTTTTCGATATCTTTGGCCGTCTGGCTTCCTGGAATCTGAGAAACCCAGGTAAGAGATGCTAACATCCAAATACTGTATGACTCTGTTATGCAATATTTTTACCTTTTGAGGTATGTATTATTATTCATTAAAAGTCTCTGGGTCAGTTTCGTCTCCCACAGAAATCCTGAAAATATGACGAGGCCTTTTTAAAGTAGAAGACAAAATGATGGTTAACTAGCTGTATGATCAATCTCTGTTGACAGGACACATACCGGAGGTTTATCTCATCCACCTGCACGCAAGTGTCTACTCGCTCTTCCATCGGCTGTATGGGATGTACCCCTGCAATTTTGTGTCTTACCTGCGCTCCCATTACAGCATGAAGGAAAACATGGACACTTTTGAGGAGGTGGTCAAGGTGAGCTGCTAGTCATTCAGTTTCCCAGAAGGTTTTACTAATACATAAAATTGTAAGGAAATTCCATTATTGTTTGCTCATCCTCATTTTCCTTTACTTTTTGTTCAGTACAATAAAAGTAGAAGTAACAAAGTGCCTAGTATTGATATGAGTTAGGATGCATGAGTAATATATTGGTTATCGGTTAATATTGTCAGTTGATAATTTGTATATATATAAAATATATTATATAGATTCTATAGACACTGTTAATAATAATCCTCAGCAAATCTCAAAATTAAAATACATGTTTTATACTATAGTATTGTCCTGCTTAAATTCACTATTATTGATTTTAGTGTTTACTGTTTTATTTTTAATTTATATTAGACAAATAGTATAGACTTTGATCAACCATTTATCAATTATTTGCCAAAACATTGTTCAAAAGTTTGGCGTTTTGAAAGAAGTCTCTTATGCCAACCAGAACTGTGTTTATTAGATCAAAAATATAGTAAAAACAGTAATATTGAAAAATGTTATTACAGTGTCTCAGGATCTTTCAGAAATCATTCTAATATGCATTATTTGGTGCTAAAGAAACGTTTCTTATTATCAATGTTGAAAACAATTGTCCTGCTAATTATTAATTTTGTGGAATATTTTTGTATTAATTCTTGATGAATAGAAAGTTTTGAAAGAACAGCATTGATTTGAAATTGAAATATTTTGAAAAATTATAAATGCCTTTACTGTGATTTTTGATTTATTTGACAACACTATTAAGAAGTATTAATTTATTAAAAGAACTTTTGAATGGTAGTTTGTGTCTGCATTTTAATATTGCTGCATCAATAACCAGTAAATGTCCAAAAATGACAAAAAGTACCTTAAATTGACTTATCCCGTGATTGCCAATAATGAGTGTGTCATTTGTCAAATATAACCAATCATGTTTATTTTGTATTTATGCTTTTGTATGTGTTTCAGCCCATGCTTGAACATGTCAGAATACACCCTGAGTTAGTGACCGGAACCAAGGACCATGAACTAGACCCCAGCCGGTGAGGCAATGCTGAATCATGTCACTTATTTAATTGCATTTAGACTAAACCACGAATGTCACAATGTTTATCCTTCATTTACTTTTTTTCTGTACAGGTGGAAGAGATTCGAGATCCATGATATAGTTATAGAGTGTGCCAAAGTCTCTCTGGATCCGAAAGAGGCGTACTGTGAAGAGGGCTATGCCAGCATGCCTGAGCATTTCTGTGCTCATCTACAACAACGTCCGGCTGATTGCACTGCCAGCCCTTACGGTGACTTCCACAGTAGCTACGGTAACACCCTCATCCTGTCCGAATTACTTACTCACACTTTACCTGCTGGAATATAACACTTAAAGGAGGTCATATGATGATATTTTAAAAGTTAATTATGGTGCTGCTCATGTGGCAGTCAAAAATTACAGAATTTTTTGAATACGCTATATATACTAAATATATTTTTAGTTAATAGTTTCTATTTTTAGGGGGTTTTACGGTACTAAATTATATTTATGGAACAGTTATGATCAATTTAATCACTTTTTGAGCACCTAAAAAATAAATTTCCAACTTAAACTATAATAAATCTTGTATGTTTCTAGCATAGTTTTGTAGCATATACTTACAAGTTTGGTCTCTTTTCAAAGAAGACACTTGGCAGATAATTGATGGAAGTGAAAAGGAAAAAGAAAAGTTATAGAAGCTTAAGTTTAATATTATTAAAAACTGCGTAAAAATACTATTTGTAAGTTTATATGAAATGTATATCGTCCAAAACATGTTTTACTCTAAAACTTTGTGAAAATCAAAGCCATCATTTTAAACAAGTTGTGCCAAAACCTTTCCCAAGTTTCGTACCATTTAAAATAAAATAAAAAAAAAAAACCTAAACTTAAATTAACCAACATCAACAACACCAGAAGGTTTGATTATTGGGTGCAATAGAATATGTTAACATGCTTTAATGGCTTTAATAAACATCTTGCACATTATTGCAGCACCTCTTTTCCCAGTCTGTCTTGATTGGCCAAAACCCTTAAGCGCGTGTCAGAAATGTGATGCTCCTTACCATAATTGTGACTTTCAGCTTCCAAAGCATCTAAAGCAATTGAAAACACAGTTAAAAATGCCGTCGGTATTACCATGTCAGTTGTAGCCTAAGTCGGTTTCAAGCCGATCGAACCAATTTAGCGAGCACAACTTTAACAGAACGTTTCACAGTGGTACGTTTTTGTTAAGCTTTTACCTTTCAGAGATACGTTATAATGGTTTAATTTGCCGCCTTCACAGTAACAATGTCCTGAAATAAACTTTGTCCATATACAGAAGTGTATATTTCCTAGATGTGTTTTGACTATATAAATAGATGAAAGGTCATGAGTTCAGTTCTCAGGGAATGTGTGAAATGATAAAATGTATATCTTCAATGCACAACTAAATAAAAGCATCGGCCAAACGCATAAATGTATTTGGAAATGAAGTTAGACAACTTAACCAGCATTCTAATTCAGTCACAGTCTATTTTCAGGCAAACTCTGCTTTTCTAGCAGTGACAGGATGTTTTTTGATCATTTTTCTGCCCTTTCCAGGAAGTTCTTCCTCAGCTCATTACTCCACCCCTCGTCAGCCTGTCGTCCCTCCCTTGGCCCTGTCCTCTTTCTCAGGGAATCAGCCCCCCTATCGCAGCCCCACTGGAACCCGTCGGCAGGTAAGACTAAGAGCACAAACAATGTTGTGAGTTTGGTGTGAGGTGGAACTACCTGTTTGAATCCAAGGAATCAATGCTCTGCTTATAAAATGTGCAAATAAACTGATCCAGTGCAGGAATTGGCATCTGCTTCCCTTCTCCCTCTTGTTGTTTGTCAGCTTGTCAGCTGTTGTCCATAAATCACCCATCCCTGAACCCCTCCCTTCCCGTTGCACACCAGAGCTCCCCCCCTCCATGAATCATCTCCTTGTTCTCCAGTCAGTCTGAGGAGCTGAGAGGAAAGGAGGGGAGAGGTGTTGAGTCATTCCGGTGGGTGTGCAGGGCTTTAAAAAGAGAGAAACATGCCATCTCTTGGCTGACACAGAAACGGTTGTCTTGACAATGTGAATGACGCAAGAGCTCTTTCTCCTGGTCTGTCACCTCCCACTATCAGAACTTTTATTCTGAACGCTCTGCTGATGGAAAACAAACAGTGTTGTGTTTGTGTTCTAGTGAGGCTCATAACTATTGACATTTGGTCATATGTTAATATTTTTTGGTGTGATCATGGTTCAAATTTACCACAATTCAAGATTAGGCTATGTGATCTCAATTTGTGATTTGATGCATTTAATTAGTGGGGCACTGATAGGGGATGCAGATAATGGCTATTTTAACACTGAGATTAGCAGTCAGATCACGGTGAAGTACCACATGTTCCTGGATCAACATCTTTGTTTAAGTTTACAGTTTATGCCAAGTTTAGGCTTAGAATCAGGGTGAAGTACTTAAACATCAGTGTTATTCACCTATCATTAACCTCTGGTTTTAGGGAAGAGTTATATGGGTAGGATTATGTTTAGGGGTAGGGATTGGGTAAGGACTACATTTTGGGACAGGAACATGTCTTACTTGGCAAAATCCCGGTAACCGTCAGACCACTATCAGACTATTTTTGTGTGCTCTCAAAAGGGAAGGTGCTTTTTAAAATATAGTACTTTGGCAGAGTTAAATGCAATAATATATCTCTTTAAGTTAGTACTAGATCTTGATCTATATCTTAAAATAGGCAGAAACATTTAAATATACAATATTGGCAGATAAAAATATGCAAAATTGGCAGATAAAAATATGCAATATTGGCAGATAAAAATATGCAATATTGGCCCATTATGGTATTTTTTTTTTTACCCTTTTTACTTTATTACACTTTTACAAGCATTATGGTAAATGATACCGCAATATGCAAACACATTGTGAAACTTCTGGCAAAAATGTACATTTGGTGAAATCATGTCAATGTGTATACACTACTGTTAAAAAGTTTTGGGTTGGTAAGTTTTTGTTTATGTTTTTGAAAGAGTGCTCACCAAGGTTGCACAAACTACTGTGGAAACAGTAAGATTGTGAAATATTATTACAATTTAAATAAATGTATTCCTCTGATGCCAGCTGAATTTTCCGCAGCCATTACTCCAATCTTCAGTGTCACAGAATCCTTTAGAAATCCTTCTAGTATTTTGATATGTTGCTCTAGAAATTTTCCTTATTCATTTTGAAAACAGTTGTGCCGCTAAGTATTTTTGTGGAAACTGGGATACATTTTTTTTCTGGTTTCTTTGATGAACAAAAAAAAATCAAGGGACTTATTTTGTGTGTGCTTGGTTATTTATAGAACTCCAGCTGTGAATTTAATGCAACATATGGCGTGAAGGATTCCCTCTGGAGCCCCTCCTCCCACTGTGGCATGGCCACACCCCCTTCCTCCCGTGGGATGTCGCCGAACCCGGAACTGTCCCAGAGTGCCTCTTACCTATCGAGCCGCCTCTACAGCACACCCGGTGACTATACTGTCTATGCTTGTCCGTAAGGCACATATTTTGTATGTTGGCACAGGTATGTATGAATACTAGTATGAATTTGGTCTTGTCACCTTTCCTGCAGCGGGTGGCAAAGTCACCCCGTCATCCAGCACCCCTGCGGCCGCCTCACCTCCTCCCAGCTTCTCCGATGAGTTTCCCCCTGTGTCTCTGCCACGCAGTACCGCTAGCCCACCATGCAAGGTACTTTTGTATAGGATGAACTTCTGCAGAATAATAAAAGATATTTCGAAAATTGTTTTTGTCAAAAATAGCTGAAACGTTCTTCATTGAAGACAGAATTAAAATTTTGAGTGAACCGTTCCTTTACCTTCCCTTGTTAAAACAACTTCAAGTTTGCTCTGAGATCATTTTGCTTGTGTAAAGTTTCACTACAAGCTCTTTTGACTTTTATGTGCTCCATAGGATGGTAGACCTTTAGACCACACCAAACCTGTCTTGGTCAGACAGGAGCCAGTCAGAGAGTTTGAGAAAATTGGACCTGATACGATCAATCACAGAGGTATGTTACGAGTAAAATTGTTTTATCATAACTAACATAGCCTGATATTGAAGTAAAGGTTTGATTTTCTTTAAAGAGTTAGTATAACTATTTCCTATTTCTTTAACCTTTGGCATAGTTAACATTTTAAAGTGCTGAGCGGAAAAGGCAAGTGTTTGGGGTCGTTCACATCAAGGGTGGTATTTCGATAACTATAACTTTTTAACAATCATTGGAATTCCACACCACAACTCTAACAAGACAGAAAAATTATATCGTTGGAAACACTTTCAGAATTTTTTTTTTCTAGCTGATTGACAGCCAATCAGAATCCACCCAACTTTAAAGAGATTGAGCATTTAAAGCGGCATTGTGTGACAATCGTGCCTTAGTGTGGATGCTAATAAAGTTATTGTTCTAGTTATCATTCTTGTTGTGAATGTTGGGCCTTTAGATGTGTCATTAAGACCAAGTCTTTTATCTGACCTAGATGTCAGAGGTGAGAACATGCCAATGACCCTGACCGAGCTCTCCGTGTACATGAAGGAGCAAGAACAAATGAGAATCGAGAAAGAGCGGGAGGATGGTATGAACTTGTGTTTCTTTCACACTCACACTTCCACAGTTGTGTTCTTTCCCAACAGACAAACTAATCCATTAAACAACAATCATTTTCTCTCTCCCATCCTGTCAGCTGCCATCACAGAGGAGCTTCTGAAGTTGACCGAGGAGAAGCAAGATTTAGCTGGCCTTCGTGGCTTTGACTCTCCGTTCTTCAACACCACGGAGACCCTGACCGGCACACAAGAGAAACCCCTGCCCTCTTCTGTCCTCTGCGGCTTGATCAGAGACCCTCACAACGCCATCTCAACACCTGACAAGACTGAGATCACACCCGGGGACAGAGGCAGAGTGAGTAGAGGCCCATCCCAGGAGCACCCCTGGTCTTTCCAGCCAGTGTTCATGCCCATCGAACACCCAACGCACAGCCAACTCCATCGGAGCTCTTCCGCACCGGAGGACGAGGCCCTGAAATACGGCCTCTGCTCCCCTAGCCCGTGCAAACCGCCACCCCTGCCGTACGAGGCTCTGTTTGACATGGCCCTGCCTCGGGCGGCCTCTCTCTTCGTAGGGAGGAAGACCACAGAGATCGTGCAGCGAGTAGCCTTTGAGAGGTTCCAGAGAGGCGATTTGAGCAAGCAAGGGGAGGAGGAGGGTGTGGAGGGGGTTGTGTCTGCCTCCCCCCTGGAGGTGCTGGATCGCCTCGTGCAGCAGGGCGGTGATGCCCATGACAAAGTGCTAAAGAGGTAAGCCCCTTTTGAATAATTCAAGCTTGTGGTCCTGTGTGGTAAAAAGGTCTTGGCTTGTTATCAAGAGTGTGCAAGTTCAAATCAATGTTCAAATGTATGATGATTAATGGGTTGTCTGTTGTAAACCCTAATAAGACTTTCCATGATTCCACCAAAACACATGAAATGACAAAATCAAAGCCAATCAAGGCCTATTTGGAGAGGGACCTTCAAGTGGTCCTGGCAAGCTTGTACCCCCCATTTGTTATTAAGTCAAATCTAATCGGCTATATTTATATATGTTTTATACAATACAGATTGTTTCAAACCGGCTTCACAGTAATAAACAGGAAAATAACAGAATCAATGATGCAAACTTCTTCAAATATAAGACAAATTCCTCAGTAAAGGAACTCCCAAAAAAGGCAATAGTGGCATAATTTAGCGCAAGTCAGTACAGTGTTGAGTCCGTTCAATGACTGTAAAGTTCATCAGTTATGAAACCATAATAATGAGTTTCAGCTATAAGCAACTCTACAGAAGGCAACAGTGGTGTTATTCAGCTTTTAATTGACTATCTAAATTATTTTTATTTGGCTACTATTGACTGAGTAGCTTTTATTTGATCTCAATTAATATTTTTGGTCGACCGTTTTGGGCGCAGTCTGAAGCCCTGATAACAGTGTTGATTTTGGAAAATTCATTACCGTAATTATGAAACGAGTTCAGTTCAGCTATAATGAAGCTCTACAGAGACAATAGTGTCATCATCCAGCTCAATTCAGTTCAAGTTTTGTTCTCATCTGCCATTTCTATATTATAGATCAGTGATTTTACAATGTTTCAAATTTCAAATTCTGGAGTTGAGTGACACTGATTCAGATTTCAGAGTTTGCTTGGAACTGTTGGAATTACGATATTTTTGACTCGACCCTGAACATCTTAACAGCCATGTAGCAACATACTGACAACAACAACCCAGAACACCCTAACATTTGTATAACATGCTTTTAGGACACCCTCCTCATGATGAATAAATAGTTTTCTTTAGAAAATGTAAAACAATCTAGTTTAGTTTCCAATCTATAAGACTTGCTAAAGGGCTGCTGATGTAGTTCTGAGCCTCTTTAAGAAGAACTGGATCAGACTAGTTAAAGATTTGCCCACTAACTCACTATCACACTGAAACAACTGTCTGCTTTGTCCCGTGTCACATCCACTGCCACGCAAATCAATCCACAGAGCAACAGCAGAGCCTGTGTTAACCAAAAACAATCAGAGCTCTTTCTGTCTCTCTCTCCTCCTGGGCTGTACAGGCCATATCCGAAAACACATAATTGAGGCGTTTTGGCTCTGGTCAGAGCGGGTTCTGTGATAAAAGGCTTGCTCTGCCAGAAAAGCAGTGTGTCCGAAATTATTTTCACATTGCCACTGACCTTGTTGATTCCCTGTGTTTTCCCCCCCTCTTTTTCCAACATTTCCGCAATCACTCTTAGATTGCCCCTGCCAAGCAAGTCAGCTGACTGGACTCACTTTGGAGGTAAACAACATTACATGAGGACACATTCAGCTACTTGTGGGAAAGTGGTTCTTTTAGAGTAGTTTGAAGTAAAAGTTTGTTCTTCCAAAGTTTGAAGGATGATATTTTGAAGAGCAATGGTAATTCAACAGTTTTGGACCCAATTAGATTTTATTGTAAAAAAAAAAAAAAAAAAAAAACACATTTATATATATATATAAAGTTTTTAATTTACATTTTTTTTTAAGTAAACAGTTTATACCTAAAGTTACGAATAATGCTTTAGATATATATATTTAGAATGTACACGTGAATGTACACTTGTACTTAAATGTGACACAAAATGCTATTTTCATCTCCTCAGGGTGGACCCCGTATGGTGATGGCCATCTTTATTATCATGTGACAAGCTGATTAATGCACACATTGTTTTAGTAACACGCCTATTATCGGACACTTTTAGTTGTGAAATAAATTAGTAATGGGTGACAAATAAACCCATCTTGAACCTATCCTATACCTATATTTAATGGTGTTAGTAACTGAAAAATTTGGGGGGGTTTTGAAGGATGTTTTTGAGTATATAAGAACCCTGCCCAGAAAAAGGCCACTGGAGGAAAAACATCCATTTTAAATGGTTAGTTCGCCCAAAAATTAAAATTCTGTCAGTATTTACTCACCCTCATGTTGTTCCAAACCTCTATGTGTTTATTTGTTCTGCTGAACACAAGGAGGATAGAATGTTTTAATCAAACAGATCTCATTCCCCATTGACTACCATAGTATGTATTTTTTCCTACTATGGTAGTCAATGGGGAATGAGATCTGTTTGATTAAAACATTCTTCCAAATATCTTCCTTTGTGTATAGTAGAACAAATAAACACAGAGATTTGGAACAACATGAGGGTGAGTAAATACTGACAGAATTTAAATTTTTGGGTGAACTAACCCTTTAATGTTTGATGTTTAATTTCAATATTTTTTATTTATTTGATGCTTGAAAAGAGCTACTTTTAAATGAACTTCAATGGAGAAAGATGCTTTTTGCAAGCAGAATAAAAAAAAATGTCTTAATTGCTTAAATCTGAATAATCTTTCTTTCTCATGCACAGGTTCTGCTCCTCTGGATGAGCTGCAGACACTGCGTAGTCAGCTTCTGCTGCTTCACAACCAGCTCCTGTACGAGCGCTACAAGCGAGAGCAGCATGCTGTACGTAACCGACGTCTGCTTCGGCGCATCATCAATGCTACCGCGCTCGAGGAGCAGAACAACGCCATGGTAACTTAAACACAATTTCATGACCTTTCAAAAAGCAACCGGTTGAAGTCAATGGTTAGAATTAATGCCATTAGATTTAAAATGGTGAACTGTAAATAGTTCTTTTTCGCAAGGCTTGTTTTGTTGACCACTAGAGGGTGTCAGAGACTAATGCAGTTGATTTGTAAATCTGTGTTTGTTTCAACAGAAGGACCAGCTGAACCTGCAGAGTGTGGATATCCTGTCTCTGAGAGAAAGTCTGCAGGTGGAGCAACAGAGATACCGGCAGCTCTGGGACGACCGAGAGACTGTAGTTACACGCCTGCACAGCCAGATTCGCCAACTACAGCAGGCCAGGGATGACTACTACACCAAAAACCAAGAGTTACAGGTGCTTTAAACACTTGTATTCCTCCCAGGATACTTTGCTATTTCAAATTAATGCATCAAATTTGACTTTTTATAACTTATAACACTTTTGAGCAACCTTATCCTACCTTAATAATAAAAAATAAGTTAAACCCAAACTTTTGAATGGTAGTGTATTTAATTTAATGGTAGCAAATGAGGTGGCCACAACATTCAGAAACAGGATGATGATTTACTATGCATCTGTGATGTTCCACTCAGAGTAAGCTTCAAGAATGCCAGAAGCGAATAGGTGAAATGGAGGCAGAGCTTCAGAAGGCGAATAACAAGGTGTGCCACACGGGACACCTACTGAACCAGCTCACTGTCAAGGTAAAAAATAATCACCTATTGTCTCTTGAGCTTCAAAAAGAGCCATTTTTAGTGTATTTCCTTTAATTGTGGAGTGAACTGTTCCTCTAATTTTTGGAGTATAGTGTGATTGTGTCAGTATCATCATTATTGTCCCCTATCATCTTTTTTGTAGTTGTCATCGAGTGAAAGTATTCAACAGCAGTTGAGTTTTCTGAATAAGCAGCTGTTGCTGTTGGGAGAAGCTCATAAACTGTGTGTTCAGGAGCTGCATCAGGCTGGACCGGATACTAGCAAGGTACAAGTCAAAAGAACAAAATACCCAGCATCTCTTTTATCGTTGCCATAAATCATATTTACAGTATATTTTCTGTCTTCCTCCACTTCTCTCCTGTAGGAGGTGCAGATGCTGCAGATTTCCTGGGGGAAGGAGACAGAGCGTCTTAAGCAGAATCTGTTACTTCAGAGCCAAAAGCTGGATGCTGCTCAGCAGAGAGTGGCGGAGCTGGAGACTCAAATCTCGAAGAAAGAGCACCTGATCGCAGAACAAAAGAAGTTCCTTGAAGATGTCAAGGCTCAGGCCAAGTATGATCTGAAGGCTGTTTATACCATACAAACAACTATTCTTCACATTATTAACTCTTGAAAACTCCCACTCCGTGTTTTATACGATATGCTTTCTTGTTTAATTCCATCATTTTACAATGTCTGACATCTTTTCTTATTCGCCTTGGCTTAGAGGGGAACTGCAGGCTTCTGAGAGCAGATATCAGGCACAGAGGCGGGTAACTCTGGCTCTGCAGACTGAGCTTTTGCAGCTTTACAGTAGGCTGGAAACA
The DNA here is from genome assembly GCF_988280905.1 of Pimephales promelas. Lineage (NCBI taxonomy): Eukaryota > Metazoa > Chordata > Actinopteri > Cypriniformes > Leuciscidae > Pimephales > Pimephales promelas. The sequence goes on from NC_142787.1 coordinate 20,803,433, forward strand.
GAAGTCTCCACTTCCACTGCTTTAGCCTTACCGGCAGAGGGCGCCATTGAGCCCCGCAGTTCCACCGAGCCCAGGTAGGACTGAAAAAAATCTGAAAACTATTGTGTCATTCAAATATAAATTAAATATAAGACGATAGGTTGCATTTTTTTTTCCTGTCCAACTTACTACTACTACTGTGTTTGTATGATTTTATGATATGCCATTGACAAAAAAATAGTTGGCAATAGTAACTGCTATTAAAAGCACACTTAATTACTTCAATACCACAGCTACTAGCCTAACTAATAAAATACACTGTGAACAGTCAGTAATAAAATAAGAAGAAATACTCTAAGTCTAGATAAATGCAATAGAATAAAGTTACAAATAAAGTATCAATGTACATAAATGTAAAATATGCATGTAGATTAATCTTTGTTAAAGCTGTTTTGTTGTTTGATTTATATTAATGACATAGACAGCAGAAGTGCTAATAGACTGCTGACACTTTAAGACCTAATGGATACAATAATGATACACATCAGATTTTTTTCTCTCAACTGTTTGCATTCACTTGAGACATAAACAACTGCTTAAAGGGAGGGACACACCAAACCGATGCCAAACAACTAGCGCTGATGAAAGCCGATTGTGTTGTCGCCTGCATCGGGGAAAAAAGCTGCCCTTTTTCTTGAACACACATAGCATGCCCGTTCTGCGCCTGCGTGTAAATGAGAGAACTCACTGTTTCTGCAGATAAATTCGTCATTAAAAGGGAAACCGACACTGCAGATACACAAAGCAGTGTGTGATTACCGTTTTGAATATCGATCCTGCTGATTACTTTCTTTATTCCACTTCGCTAATGTTAATATTAAAATATTCGCCAAGGAACACTCAGGTAAGATGAAATAAAATTAGAGCAGCCTTCTATCTGTCCCGTTTGACTTTGCTCAATGTTTTGGTATTATTCTCATTCACTGACTCATTCACTAAGCTGAACAGCCAGAGTGATCTCTCTCACCAACGGCACACAACATGATTTTACATGATGAATCGGCCCCCCCAAAAAAATACGGCGTCCGATTATAGAGCCAATGGTGTGGAACACAACAAAAAAAAACTACGTCTTGGTGTGTCCCGGGCTTTAGAGAATTCTTGCTCAGACTATTTTGAGTATTTTTACATTATTTTTTTTGTGTGTCTGTCCGTTCAAGCACAAGAAGACACGAAAGAGCAATCAATTCGGTGTTCGCGATAACAGTGCACATGTTCTGAATTGAGGCGCTAAGATGGTTTAAAATTGCTTGAATGTGTAGACTGGCAAGACAAAACTTTCACTCTATGATTCTTAAGCTTTACAATTAGTCTGCAAATCATATGCATGATATATGGGTAATGGCTTGGTAGTTTTTCCCTTTTTTTGTGCTATTTTTCATCCCATGTTAAAGTCCCCGTGAAATCAAAATTGAACCTATTTACTTTGTTAGCGCATATTACTAGTCTTGTGGTGAACAATTAATCCGTGCAAGTGAATATATATTAAAAAAATGTTTTACCTTCGTAATCTTTAATCAAAATCTGAAAAGTTACTTCCGGTCTGGAACGGTTTCTTTTTCTGATGACGTAGGTTTCACAGTTTGGGTGGGGAAACGCTTAACCACTCCCCTCAAACCGTTAGTTTGCTATGAGCGAGAGATGGAGAGGAGGAGCGCTAGAGTAAAACCCTGCCCTCTGTTCAATATTCCGTTTCACTTGGAAATACGTCACAGCACTGGAGAAAAATCGTTTGCAACTTCCGGTTCACGGGGACTTTAATTTTATTTTTATGTTATATTTTATATATCTAATAATTTTCTTTCCAAATAACTTTATTACTGCAGTGCACAAAAAGGTAAAAGGACACCAATTTGTGTCCTGTTTTTGTGTCATGGGTCAGTTTGTGGTTTACTTGATTATTGTGCATTTTGTGGCATTTTTGAGGGCCCACCCCACCCCTTAATAAAATTATTAAGATTATGACATTTTTTCTGGTTGTTTCTGGTGTCATAGTGTCATAGTGGTGGACGGCGCAGTTAAAACAGCCACCAAAGAGGACAGCAAGTCATCTCAGTCTCCGCGCGGCAATGGCAGCACTTTATCTCCAGGGCAGCCCAAGGCCAGCCCTTCCTCGGCCAACTCTGTAAACGGCAATCGAGACACTCCCCCACCTGTCCTAGTGGAACCGCCACTTCACCGTCCTCATTCCCCGCTGGGACCCCCAGGACCCATGGTCCCATCTGACACCCCAGTCACCGTAGGCTCCTACCCCAGCGCCAAAAGCTTTCTGGGTATGCGGGCAAGAGAGCTTTTCCGGAACAAAAGCGAGAGCCAGTGTGACGAGGATGAAGCCCCGCCTCCGCGTCTCACTGGCCTATCGCAGGGCCTGAAGACTGAGCTCTGCGTGGAGCCGACAACAAAGAGTACGCCCATCTCCACTGCTGCGCAGAGCTTCACGCTCATCACATCTGCTAAAGAAACCCAACCTGATGCTCAGAGAGCCAAAAACCGAAACACGTATGGTTCACGATGCCCAGAGAGGCCCAGGCAGCAACCGTTAAGGATCATGGACTATAACGAAAGTCATCAGGAGCACAGCTAAAGTTACGGGGAAATGGTGAAAGAGAGAGGGGGGGGGGGGGGTAGAGATGTGCGAATTTAGATTATTAGAGCATAAGGCAAGACTCTTTCAATTTTCGGTGTTATCTGTCACATTTCCACAAGCCGACAACAGGATTTGGAGCCAATAAATCAGTGAAACCCTCGCCAAGATTAGATAATTGGAAAGCCTGGACTAAAACAGTGTGTATAGAGGTGGTCTGGTCACACAATGTCTTTTAGTTACCCCACACCAGAAATGTCACAGCTGCTTCTCTTTTTTTTTTCTTTGTTTGCTAATTTATCCGCTCCCTTTATCCAAGCAATTCTTGCAGCATGTGGAAGCTTTGCATTTAGGCCGTTAGAAGCAATATAAGTTGATACATTTGTTGTAATGGTACAATGCTTACACCCTCACAGCTCACCCGCACAGAGCTGAAGTGTGTGTTTGGATGCCAGGAGGCGGGGCGGTCAGTCGGTTGGACGGTTGTCTTGTGCCAAGCAGGAGTCAGCGTTTCTTTAAAACCATCAGGTTTTACCTTTTAGACATGTCAAGTCATGTTGATCTTTACTATGTTTCTGTGTATGTGCGATGTCTGTGTGTGTATGTGGAACATGATGGCCTGTATCCCAGACTTAATTCTGGGTTAAATTGCACTGTCAGTTGGTAAAATCTGGATTCAAGAAATGATACAGCCAAATGAAAGGAAGGTTCGACAAGTTTTTATATTTTTTAAATTATTTATTTTTTTGTCATATCCTCCTTTTTAGCTTTTCGAGTATTACCAGTCAAGCACCAGTGCTTTTAAAAGTTATATTGCATTGAACAACAGCCATATATTAGTTAAACCTAGGAATCTTATCCTTCTGTAATCGCTATAAAACATCATAATTAAAATCTAGATGGCCATTTTGAAGCCTTTTCTACTATTAAATAAAAGTAATTCGCTTCGACGATACTAACCTTCCAGTCTCAAGCTCAGTCATCATATTCGCTCAGAACTCATGAAAATAGTATGGATGATCCCTCTCACGTTAGCGCTCTGCAGATGTTCAAGTATATAATTACTAATTTTGCTTCATGAGTGCCAAATACTCAATAAGACAATGACAGTATTTTGTAGAGCTTAAATGTACTGGTTTTTGTTGTATTATTTGAGCACATCATTTCTTATACTAGCACATATCAGTTAGAGGGGGTAAATACAAGACTCGAGTTTTGTCAAGCTGGAAGTATGTGGACTGTAGCGATGAGAGCTATATAATGGAAACAGTGTAAAATATCTCCACGATTTCCACGAAATGGCTACTTTGCTAGTCAAGTGTCATATACGAATTGCAGATGTAGTAAGTCATACTCAAATTGTTCCCAAATCCTGTTGTCCCCTTGAAGTCTGCTGTTCCTTCTGCCTTGCTATCTAGAGCATGTACAACAATCCTCTTTTAATGCCAACAACAGGAACTATGACTTAAGATACAAGGTACAATCAGCGTGAAATGAAAGGAAAGTTTGAATAGCTCCTTTGCTGGAGATGAAGTTTCTGGCGGTTTGGTGTGGGAGGGAAGGAAAAGGTTCTTAAAGCAGTTGCTTGTGTTAACTGTGAATGACAAAAATAAAATCGTCTTCAATGTTTTGCACTACAGATTTGGGGTTGTCTTGATTATTTTCCTCTATTAATTTCATTCTGATGTCTGGAATGGAAATGTAATGCAATTTTAGGCTTACAAGCTATGCTGGGAAGAAAACATCACTGCCTTGGCTGTTGCCTGTAATGATTTGAAGCTATTTTAAATGGACGATGCTTGTTTCAGAAATGTTACAACAGACAGACAATTAACATTAGTTTTTTTTTAGGTATATAAAATGCATTTGGGCACATTTAAGTCACACGTAATGTATGGATTTCATCGTATGTCAGTTTCAATTTAATGGTAATGTTTAATTCGTTAAAATGCAAAAGAACCAAAGAAGTTTAAAATATTACAACGTTTGCAACCGGAAGAAATAGACTTTTCTTTTGGTCAAGCTCCTGGTGAAGCGTAAATGGATGTTTGGATGTTCGCATGCTACTTTGAATTCGTGTTTAATTAGCTATATTTGAATGCGTAATTTAAAACCTATTAAACAATACTCTGTTTTTCTAATACAGGCTTTAGAAGACACCATACAGGAGTTGAGCCACTTTTATCGTGTCTTTTTGTGTCTGTCTTTAGGTTTGATGTCTTTAGTCACTTTTTTTATTGTTGTTGTTGTTATTATTATTATTGTCAAAAACGCTGATAAAACAGTTTGGCAAACTGACTTTTTTTTTTTGTTTAAAAAACGTTTTTTCCTAAATTTTATTCATTGTATGCCTATTTTTATGACCATGGGCTATGACTAATAAAATATTTCTTAAAGGTAAGCGATATTCACCCACAACGTTCTTCTCGTGGTCGACAACTAGAGGGCACTGTTGCTCTTGATTATCAACTATCAATCAACAGGTGCAGTCGAAACGCTATTGAGGGTTATGGCTCAATGCGAGCATTTCTGCAGATTAGCATGCATGTTGATTTGAGGTCAGACGATAGATTGCATGCAACTAAGTGCCCTTCCCTACAAAAAAAAACATACTGTTCTGTAAGATTCAGTATATGTCCTGGTCTTTACTAGCTAGCTGGTCCTCCTCATGTCGTCAGTTGGCTGGTTTTAAAGTGGTTTGAGTTGGCCTTCTTCATAACATCCAGTTTACTAATCCAGTTTTGGCCAGACTGGGAGACCACCAGTTTATCATAATTTAAGTTTGGCCTGTTTACTTACAAAAACAGCAATTTTCATCCATTAATCCTGATGTCAAAATAGCATATTTGTGAAACAAGTGGAGTTCAAACAGCTTATGTTTCATGTAGATACTAGTGACCTAAACATATGGCACAATTATTCCCTCTCTGGGCGTCTTGTTTAAATTCAGTGGTAGAGCGAAACACAACGAGAGCTACTACAACTGAGAATGTAAGATTAGTTTATCAAACGTGTGCATATGTAGGACTATTTCATGACTGAGTAAAAAAAAAAATCTTATGTTTAATTTAGCAGTACTCTGAGGGGTCAGGGAAACTGATGCAGAATAATTGGACGCAGAGGGAATCCATACCAATTTGTGATTTCAGAATCTACTTGAGAAATTAGATGTCAGTGCAAATATGAAATTGCTCCTCAATGTTTTCAAAGATTGTATAAAAATTTTAAGTATAAATCTTAAGTATTCACAGCATAGGGATTTTTCTCTTCACGGTTTGCCAACTTGAAATGCAACCCTGTGAAATTGTCAGGACACAGGAGGAGGCAAGCCGTGGAGTTAAAGCAGTGCCATGCAGTCATGATTGGGCTATAAAGAGTCTTATTTTTATTTCATTATTTCTCAGTTTTCTCTTGAAAGTGTTGTAGATTCCTGGTATCAAGGGCTCATCTTTATATATATATATATTTTTTTCATGCATTTGAAAGTTATACCCTAATTAAAGTATAACTGTATCCAACTGTGAAAATTTGTGAAATACTTTCAGTATTGTATCCATTGGTGTAATTATAAGCCCAGTTAAGGCAAAACTAATTACAATTAACACAATCAATTATTATTTTTGCCATTAGTAACACCCCCCTCCCCCCTTTTTTTCTTTCCAGCAACTAGTCTAATGTGATTAAAATCATAAAATATAGGCTAATTTTAATGCTGTATCATGCATCCTAAAATCCCAGTTATATTTTTTGTTTATTCCACATGGACACATGCTGAAGCAGAAATGCAAAACAAGATTATTTTGGTAAGCATATTTCATACTGACACTCCTAAAAACGACTTCATTTGTCCTCATTAATAGCTTAAAAGTCCATGAATAAATAATCGTTAAAGAGGATACTTTTTGCTTTATGTTTAGCTTAACCCAGAGTGCACAGAAATAGAATGAATATGAGCATTTATCCCTGAGCCCACCCCTGCAATCAGATTTATACAGCTGACACACACACACACACACACACACACACGCCTACATCCGGTTTCACAGGAGGGAGGGGGCTCGCCTAGTTAGACCTTTGAGATGAGAGTAAATTCAATTAACTGAGGGTGGTTTGTGCTTTCCTCACTGAAATCTGTTAGCCAAGTAGACTCACAACTTAAAAAGGAGAGAAGAAAGGGAAAGAGCAAAAGGGGAAAGAGAGAGAGAACAAGGGATGCGCGAGCCAATCCCAGTGGTTTAATTATTTTAATTATCATCCTCTTTCGGCTTTTCTAAAAAAGGGGGCCATTAAAGGATGCCCATTTGGGTTAATCTGGTTTAAAAAGCAAGATGGAGGGAGAGATAAAAGGCTGCGGATGTCATAACTAATCAAGGGAGTTAAAACTACTATTTATGATCTGGGACCACTGTAAAAAAAAAAAAAAAAAAAAAAAAACGTTCTCCTGTTTCAAATAGACCAGTAGTTCTATAGCCTTTTTGCAGCCACTGTCCACAATCACCGTTTTTAATGTCAAATGTGAACAGAATTTACTAAGCTGACTTTTTATATTTTAAGTAGGCTAGCTATGTTATTTTGTTACTGGCGAAATGGAATCTACAAGTAGGCTAGCCTACGCGAAAGATTTCCTCATGCGGACCAACGCACACCTGCTTGGAATTTATTGGTGCTTCACATACAGACCTTATTCAGAGCAGCGCCATTTATGAAAGTGAGGGAGGGATAGACTTGCAGTGTGTACAAAGCTAGTTTAAAGCTCCTAGATGATTTATAATTATAGTTTTTTTTTTTTTTTGTCCACTGAAAATACTTGGAATAAAAATATTTAGCCTATTTCATCAGAAAAACAATAGTAGACAATACTTAGCACTTTTGGATGATGTTCACGTCGCGCAATTACGTAATTTCATAACGTTCCCATGGCAATAGGGGGAAATGGCTGCTCTTGTGTGAAACAAATGCGACATTTTTCAACTTTCTGCTAATGTTATTTAATAATAACAATCCAAAAACATTAAATAACACTAAGAGTATAACCCACTAAAGAGGTGTGTATCCCTACCTGCCTCGCTTTCATTCCCCTTTCAAACCAAAATGCCGCTGCTGTTATAAAAAGGTCTGTGGGAGTTGTTTTTTTCTCTCTGTCTCTTTGACCTGCGCATTTACGCGGCTTTCTGGAATACTCGCATGTGATTGGTCAATGGCTCCATTCAACGTTGTAATGGCGGCAACCAGAGCTACTTTCACGCCCTTCACGCCTCCACTCTACTCGCTCTCTGGTTTATAAAAACACTCCCGGCGTAATTTTGCGTTTGTTATCGATTTTAGACTGAACATTAATTCAGAGGACTTCAGTATAATATCAGCAGTGTTTATTTATTTATTTATTTATTTTGCTAGACTGACTGTTTTGTGGTAGCCTTACATGTCACTGACTTTTTTTTTAGTACTGCGAAATCTTAAAAGATAACATCCAGGTAAGATTAGCCAATAAAATAACTCAAACTCAAATCATTATTTATTGTCCACGTGTTTATGTGTATCTGATTAGTAGGCTAGCTGTGTAATAATAAGCATTATCATATACAGTGTAATTTTTAAGCAGGATATATCTCATTGTCACTGCTTGATGTGACCTGCCTATCTTAAATGAATCATTCAATTTGCTGTTAAAGCATTGCTGTGACGGACACTTTGTCTTTTCATTGACAGTTACAGAGAACCTGACACACCATACTCAAGTGCGGAAGCCTGGCTAAAACCTGCACAGGTGTTAACTTGAACCACAGCATGAAAAGGAGCAGAGTAAGATCCACTTTCTGAATAAATCAAGTAAAAGGCAATATCCAGCATGTGTAGAGAGATGGACGGGAGCCCATGTAATATTAAAAGCGCCGTGTCTGGCAACGCAAGCGGTGCCACTCCTTTCATTGCTCCTGCTCCCTTCACTACCCGGCCACTGGCTCTTCTCTCAAGGTGACACTTCAAAGCACCAACGCAGACGTGGAAGGCCTGGCTGCCAGCATGGAGCCAGCACAACCCTCCTCCAACCCCCTTCCTCAAACGCGCCTGCTACCCCCGCTGGGCCAGGTCAACGCCAAGAATCCACACCGCTTGCCACTCGGGAACCCTTGTCAAAATCTGCTTCGTATCCTTAATTAATAACACTCCTTTCCTATTGCAAACACAAGGGGGGAGAGAGTGCCCGTCTGGAGTTCACTGGCACTGTTCCTCACTGGAGTCTCCATTCCGACAAAGAGACGTGCTGGAAATGCTGGAGATGTTATCCGTTACACCCATATCTGTTGGAATTTAGATAATGTGTTTTATTGCATTTGTGGTCCTGTAACGTCTGTGTTTTTCTTACCTTTTTTATCTTTGTTTTTTACTCAAGATGCCCATCATCGAGACTCAACCAGATGAACGTGCATTTGTGAACGTTGAAGAGGTTCTTTCATTTTAAGAGCTGAAAAATGCAGCAAACGGAGGTAGGCATCAAGACACGTCCCTATCCAATGTTCTCATTCAACTGCAACATGCCTTTGCTGTCTATTATATCTCAGAATCCTGAAAAAGATTTGAGCATTGCTCATGGTTTTGGTCTTAAAAACAAGTTCAAATGGCAGTGCATTGCACATGTAGTTGATATCTCATACTTGTTAAACTTCTATGGTAATTAAATTTAAGTTTAACCCCCCCCCCCCCCCTCCCAAAAAAAAAAAAAAGTGACACAATAACTGATAACTATATAACACTCACACCAACACATAATAACATTCTGTTTAATATACAGTAAGTGAGAATGGCAGCTATGTCATTTGAAGTGCTCTTTGAAGCAGGATGGATTGTAATTGGCTGTTAGTGTTTATTGTTCATCTGCTGGAAAAGTTCTGAAACTGATTCCAATGCAATTGTTCCTCTATGTCATTATTGTTGTAGTTGTGGGGTGGAGTTTCCTATATTGTCATAGACTTTGAATGAATATTATGTACTCAACCTCATGTTGTTTCAAACCTGTGTGACTTTTTCTATTGCAGAACCCAGAAGAAGGTATATTTTGAAGAATGTTTCTGTTTTTTATACAAGTCATGGTGTCTACCACAATCTCATTGACCTAGGTAGTATGGACTAAAAACCTCAATGTAATATATTATTTTGTGTTCATTTGAAGAAAGCAAGCCAAGCAGGTTTGAAACAACATGAATGGAAGAATAATTTATGGCAGAATTTTAATTTTAGCGATATTTTAGCGTTTTGTGTGAGTGAAGGAGTACTTGAGCCCTACCAATGGGTCTGTGGAGGGGACGTAATGCAAAAAACACTGGGAAACACTGATCTAAAGGGTAAGAGCAGTTCACAAATGATGAGATTGGGCTATGTTTGAATTCTTAGTTTGATCACAATCACCTACCGCACACTCTCTCCCAGACAGTCACGCAGCGGCATCAGCTGGGTCCAACCATAATCACCTCTCAAATCTGAAGGGAGAGTTTTACGAACACTGCAGTGATCGATATTTGCCAATCCATCCTCCACTATCAGCCCAAATAAAAGGTATGGGCGTCAGACGGGGCTGCCGAAACAGGTCGTAGGGAGGTCCTCTGTGCCTTTTTGATGTTTGTGCAGCGCTCATCAGTGTGTTGAGCCTGGTTCACCTCTGCTGTTGTGGAATCAGCAGGTCATTGCTGTCTCAACCCCGCGCAGTGCACCGCTGATTGCCTAGCAGTTGCTGCGAGATTGCTTTTCCGCGGTTAGGGGATGTGCGTCCTGCCAGTAAGCTGGGCTCTGTTTTAATAGGGCCTCAACTCCTAACTCAAAGGTCGCTGTACTCCTTGCTGCTCACACAGGATTGTTTATGGACTTAGTTCACTGCAGTTTTCTGCCCATTAGATGTGCAATGTGCAGCATGTCTGTTTATATAGCCTTACAGAAGATGTGTTTCTCTGTTGTCTCATTTAACAGTCACATGATGTAGTTTTAATATTGAACCATAAATTTTAAGCAAATACTCTTCATGATACGTAATCATCTTAAAGGAATATTCCATGTTCAAATTAAATGGAGCAGTTTCAAAAGCAGCTGTGGGAATAATGCTGATTACCAGACAATATTTTCGATTTGTTTAAAGGGATACTCCACTTTTTTTGGAAATAGGCTCATTTTACAACTCCCCCAGAGTTAAACAGTTGGGTTTTACCGTTTTCGAATGTATTCAGATTTTTTTGATATTTAGAAGAATATCAGTAACCAGACAGTTTCTGGTCTCATTTCCATAGTATATCTTTTTTCCTATTATGGAAGTCAATGAGACCAGAAACTGTCTACTGATATTCTTCTAAATATCAGATAATCGGCTGAATGGATTTGAAAACGGTAAAACTCAACTGTTCAACTCTGGGGGAGTGGTAAAATGAGCCTATTTCCAAAAAAAAAAAAAAAAGGTGGAGTATCCCTTTAAAAACATTTTTAAAAAGCATAAATCGCAGTTGCAGTAAGGGACTTACAATGAATGAGTAAACCTATACCAGTGGCAGTGTCTCAAAGAATTCAAAAGTATTAATTGCTTATTTTTGTTTTAGAGTTTTCAGGAATTCATTATTAAAAATAATTTAAATCATCATTTTGAGGTCAGAATAATTATTTAGTCAGATGAGCTTCTGAATATGGGTTACTAATGTAATTTATGAATTATTTATTTATTTTTAACCAACCGAGAGATGGATTGAAATTATTTTCTACGACCAATCAGTCCTTCCAGAAAAAGTTTTTTTTTTTTTTTTTTTTTTTTTGTGATTGTTGCATGCAAAAATCCTTGATTATCAGGCCGTTTTCTTTAAAAATGTGATGGAATATGCGGGATCTTTATACAATTTATGCAATGAAACTTGCGAAAACTGTGGTTTGATGAAAAAGAGAAAAAAAGTGATTACCCCAACACTAGTTCTCACTAGGCTACTACCTTAATTTAAAGAGTCATTTCTTATTACTTCCTATGATAAGCAAGCATACTAAATCACAGAAAGTGCTGGGAATATTTAAGTTCTCATCTTGTTTTATTTCAGACCTTAATAAAAACATCAACAAAATACTGAGTCAAACAAGTTCTGTAGCTTTACAAAAGGAAAATGCTACAACTTCTGTAAAAATGAATAAATAAAATATAAAAACCTGTTTTACTTTTGGATGTTCACATCACACGTCATTTCATAACATTCCCATGGCAATAGGGGGAAATGACTACTCTTTTGTGAAGCAAATGCAACATTTTTCAACTTTCTGCTAAGATCTACGTGACTTTTGCAATGAAAATGCGAGGATTATGAAATCATGCCAGCCCGGTATATTTTGCTGATTTTGCACTAAATCATGCGATCGCATAGTCACGTTTTTCTGGAGGGACTGACTGTCAATAAAGCTTAAAGGGATACTCCACCGTTTTTTTTTTTTTTTTTCATATTAAACCATGTTATTCCCTTATCTAAGATGAGTTGATACATACCTCACTCGTCTCAGTGCATGCACTAAATCGCTCAGTTTGCAGCGAAACTTTGTTAGCACTTAGCTTAGGCCAATTTATTCGTTAGGTTCCAAGCAGAAAAGCGACCAAACACCTCCACGTTTTTCCTATTTAAATTACACGAGTAGTGTAACTCGACCAAGAATGGTGACACAAAATAACTGCTGCGCTTCTAAGCATGAAAAATGGATGTTTGTATAATGTATGGCGGAATACCAACTCGACTCAGTTATGGGTTTTTGAGGGCAGAAAATATTTAGCAGAGCTAATGCGCGGGGGAAACATTAGTGCCCTACTACCATCAGCTGCCAATGAGGCCATCCTCATACAGTCCCTGATGAGCTTTTGCTTTTGTTAAATTGAATGCTGTTTTTGACCATCGCAGACTAATATAGGAGGTCATAGACTCTTGTGTTTGTATTTAAAGAGTGACCAATGGTGAACCAGAAAATGGTGCTTGGTTCTTTTTCATTCTCAAGACAAATGAAGCTAGTCCAAGGCTTTACAGTAATGACTGGCTTTTTTGCGTTAGGCCTACATGTGTTAGTAAAACAGTCTCTTCTTATTTAACCCTTTAAATCCTGACATATAATTTTTTACGAACTAGACAAAATATATAAATATATCTAAAAATATAAAATATATCTAAAAAAGTTAGCATATGTGTTTTTATTAAAATTTGTTGAAATTCTGTCATCATTTACTCAACCTCAAGTTATTTAAAACATGTATGAATTTCTTTCTGCTGAACAAAGGAAGATATTTTGAATAATGTTGATATTTTGAAGAATAACCAAACAGTTGATGAACTCTATTGACTTCCATAGTAGGAAAAATACTTTGGAAGTCAATGGGGAACAACTGTTTGGTTACCAACATTCTTCAAAATATCTTCTTGTGTGTTCAGCAGAAGATAGAAATTCAAGATAGAAACCCTTGAAATTCAGAAACGCAAGGGTGAGTAAATGATGACCTCATTTTCTTTTATAAGTGAACTATTCCTTTAAGAATCATATTTGATACATCAGGCTTCCATGGCTCATGATATGATATAGGAGAATATGAAACTCGCACCCGAGGAGGAAAAGGCCCAAAATGAACAAACACGTGCTTTTTAGTGTTGCTGATATTTATGAACTAAAAAGTAGATTCAATTCTGATATATTATGTAAATCAATGACATCTTTATAGCAGACCACTTACATAGTTTATTACTTACATAATGCATATAAATAGCCTATTAGCTGTCTTTCTACATCGCCCAATAATATGTTTTGGTTCGATGATATTTAAAGCTGCAGTCCGTAGCTTTTTTTAGGTTGAAAATTATTTTTAACTTTTTGAGGAAGTATACAACCAGCCAGTGTTAAAAACTCTCTGCTTGCCTTAGCTCAATTCAAACGGTAAGGTTATCATAATGAAGTCCAGTGGTAATTTTGCCTTTTACTTGCTAACAAAGTATAAAACGGTCAACACAATGACAGAAAGCATGTAGAATAAGTAGAAACATGTTTTTCAGCAATGTTTTGATCACGTTAATAATTTAAAAGTCTTAGAATCTTGTGTACCAAATATGGTACAGTATAGGTTATAATGGCAGTTCCTTGCCAATCAATGTAGTGAAAACAGTCTTTATGACATTTAGTCAAACGTCAAGCCATGCAAGAATAGACCTCCACAATCATAAATTAATATTATTTCCTTACTTTTTACATGAATAGAGCATCTTGAATTTCTTTTCATTTTTAGCAGACAAAGGGATCCCATCTTTGTTGAGAAAGTTAGGACGTGAGGTGAGTTGATTGATTCATGGCCTGTAGTTGATCAGAGGGAAGCCATAGATTTATTAGTAGGCTTGACGACAAAGGGAGGAAGAGAGTCTGCATATGTTAATCCACTGGCTGAACGATGATCAAAGCTGAAACATGCTGGGCCCTTCTGAACGCCCCAGGGCAAACCAGGCTCTCCAGCAGTCTACTCAAAAGTGCAGAAGAGGAGTAAACAGATTAGAAAAATCAATACGCCATGTTTGGGGCTTGGCTAGATGTTATGGCTCATGGGGAGCTGGCCTTTAGATGCATATACTGTAAAATTGAATCAGGAAAGTCAAGTTTAAGCTCTGACAACCCAGACTTAGACTGTCAATAATTACAAAAAAGTAGAACACTGTTTGTTGTCCTTGCGTTGGTATAGCAGATTTCCCTACTGTATTGTTTACAGTGTTGCTGATTTAGATGCGTGTATACACTATACCGTTCAGAAGTTTGGGGGCAATATAACTGCTTTACAACACTGATAATAAGAAATGTTTCTTGAGAACCTGTTGTATCCTGTAAGAGACTTCCTATGTTAAAAAAATAAAATGATTAACTTTTGTACAGTAATATATGTTGCACTCAGAATCCATAATGCATCCAAATATTTTTGGCTTCTGGATGGAAGCCGGTTGGACATCAGGTTCTGTGTATCGTCTCGTAGCTGCTGTACTCATGAGTACACAGTAAAATCTTCAGCTCATCTCCAGTTTCATTCTTGGCGTGACTCATCTCTTTGATGGCAACTGGTCTAGATTTCAAAGCAGAAATGAACGTTATGTCTACTTGCACTGTCAGACCTTGAATCCATTATATGTTCCTCAACACCATTATGCTTTGCTTCAACCCAGTTGTGTGCGAACACCTGTATTCTCTATGGCCCTCACTCTCCGGAGCTATGGCTCCCAGAGGACCAGCTGTCACTTTCAGCTTCTACCTGCTCCCCGCACTTAAACTCCCTGTCTGTCATGCTTGCTAGGACTCTTTAACTGTTCTCTTGTCTGAGACTATTCTTGCCATAAATATGTAATTAATTACTCTCAATTAAGGGTGCTCTGCAGATTATCAAGGGTGGTTAGCAGTCTCTCTTTAAGCGTCACTTTCTTTGCAAAAAAAAAAAAAAAAAGCAGCCACTGAATAATGAAAGTGTTGATTTTCTTTTCTCTTTCATGAAAAATTCTGTCAATTGTTTTGAAAGGATACGTGAAATGACTTTTTTCCCCCGTTAGCTTGGTGTTTTTTAACTTCCTGCTTTTTAAGATGTGTGACTTGCGGTTATTATTTTTGTTTAATCTGCTAATAGATGTTTATCCCCTCAGGCTAATGTCTGAAAGTAGCTATCAGTTTTACTTATTTATTATGCACTTAATCTACATAAACGGCATGGAACTCCACCAGGACGTGCATGTGTGCTCTTTCTGTTCCGATTCCAGCTGTGGGTTTGAAGCAAAGCAGGTCCACGTTTTAAGAAAGCGTTTTTGCAGGCACTTGTCATGAACTCAGCATCAAGTGATTGGCAGATAACAGGATGTGATGCGTTCCTGCAGGATGATTGACAGATCACTTCAGAGCTTCTGAGTGGAGATGATGTTTAATTAGAGAGCTATTATTTTGCTGTTGAATCACAGTGTGGAAGATATTTCTGAAGACCCCCTCCACAATTGCATTAGACTTCAGTATTGTATGTTACCTGAAAAGTATAATTCATCCCTCAAGCCGTTCGCACGTAATGTTTCTTTACAAAGGGACATCTGCAACTACTGGCATGAAAAATTCAGCATTTTAGTCGTTTTCACTGATCGTTTTGGGATAGCAAAAAAGGAAAACACGTTTACGTTTTTAGTACATCGTAGTCGTGTAAAAATACCCTATATTGTCTGGTCTCATCTTTATTTAGCGACGACTTGTATAACTTGCCTGTTGTTGCCGATTCCCCTCGATCCTTTTCATCTGGCCGTCATCCTCCTCTTCAGCTCTGCCAATCTGGAAAGCAGACAATCTTAAATAACCAAGAAGTTTTAGTTGTATTACTTGGTGTTAAAGGGTAGAATTGGATGAGAAATATCAACAGTAATTAATTGCAGCTGATAAAAAATTAATGGGATTGCCATGACTGTGGTGGTTATCCCTCATTACTGGCATGTGATAAAAGTGTTATTGCATTTGTGAGCCCATACCACTGGTACCCACAATGAATGATGAAGTGAAGTCTGTTACCCCTCAGTGATGCTCTTGACATTTATTTATTTATATGTTTCTGGATAAGAAGAAGCGTAGAGACATATTTTAGCTGCCAAGTTCAAGTTCAGCTTCAAGCAATAAGTTGGAAGGACCCATCACAGCTGAAAATAGCTAAAACCACACTTATGCTCAGCTTCAGTGTTAGTATTCAAATCTCTTCTAAACATCTTGACTGAATAGTCAACAGCATAATATGTTATCTGTTGCTTGGCTATTGAGGTTATAATAAGAATATTTTACCCACTACAAAGCCTCCATGGTATCCTCTCTTCTTTTCCCGATGTTGCCTGTTCAGAGCTTGGCTTTTCTACCCCATCTATCTCTCTCCCTCTTTTCCCCTTCATGTCAGAACAAATGCTTATTTATACTGCCTGGGAAAACAGCTGTTTGGAGGCACCAGTCGACTGGGTGACAAAAACAGTCTGAATGTGTAATGAGAAGAACACGGCAGCTTGTCTCCACGCTCTGCGGGACGCCTCACTCTGCAAAACAAATAAAGGCAACAAAACGAACGGAAACGATGTTGGAAAGTGCTGTGGCAAAGTTTAATGTACTCTCTAATTACATTTAGCCACAGTCGCAGATTGAGTACATGGACGCAGAGCTGAAGGGTTGGGGGTGAATCAGCGGTTGTTCGCTTGCCGCCACATTCGGCGTTGGAGGTCAGCGAAAGGTATTTGTTTCCAATCAAGGCCCACTGCAGCAGAAGATATCCGACAACAGCATGGGGAATCAGTTTAGTCGAGCGTACGCTGTGCTTGATTGTTCTTCGCAGGCTTTGGCGTATCTGCTGGTAATTGGGAGTGCAACTGGCCCGCTGCAGTAATTAGTGCAAGCGCTGCCTGATTACACTGCGCGGATCACATTGGGATCACTCTGATTTTAGAGGATCTGTCAATCATTTTCCTCTTTGTAATGTCGTCTTTGTTTAATTTTTTACTTTTAACATGTTCAAAATAAAAGCTATATATAAAGTGCTGAAATTATAACGTCACTTAGTAGGACAACTCCACAAAGAGTTGTGACCCTTTTAGATGCTAACTCGTCTAAAATGCTAACTCACTTCTGCGTTTTGGCCTAAAAAGTGACGTCATAACTTCGGCACTTTTTTTACACGTATATTAAAAATATATTAGGGTCCAATCCTCACTATTAACTAACAATTAACTGTGACTTTTGCTTCTGTAAACTCCTAATTACGTACTGCTTATTGATAGTTCGTAGTATGGTGATACAGTAGTTAGTAGTATATCCAGTATAAGGCATTAATATATGCTTTATAAGTACAAATAAACAGCCAATATCCTAATAATATGCACGCTATTAAGCAACTAGTTAATAGTGAGAATTGGACCCTAAACTGAAGTGCTACCAAAAAAAAATCTTGCTACTACAGTGATTGACGGTACTTCCATAGCACTAGGCCTATAAGCTGTGGTCACATTAGCAAAATTTCAGCAAAATTTTGTGGGCAGAAAAGTCTAAAGTCACTTTCAATTCAAGCGAGTAAATGATCATCTTTCTTTCAGTCAACGCAAAGAATTCATGTGACCAACTTGAACACGAGCAAAATCCGCTTGGGAAACTTTTTTGCGGGAACTCCCATTCTCGCAGATTACTTTTGAAGTGACTGGATTTCGCCCACATAATTTCACAGAGCTATGGTAAACATGACCACAATTTTAGGCTGAGGTTACTCACAGGTTATTAATGAAAGTCTACAAAGGTTATTATATAGTTTTTGCTTGTTAGTTTTTTTTTTTAATAAAATAAAATAAAAAATAAAGTCAGATATATTTGAATATCACTTCATTTCAACACAATTAAGAAAGTCGTATTGTAATGTCAGTAATGCCTTAGTGTTTTACTATATAGAGCAAGTTTTAGGGCTGATGATAGAAGTTATCCTCCAGAATAAAATTACCAGGCCTTTCTGACAACGGTGAGATGAAAGGGTACTAATGTTAAGTGATATGACAGACAGCTTGATTCTCCCTTAAGAGGTTTATAATTTTTATTTAAGGGATCTTTTGTGGCGGGTCCGTGACGCAAGGATTTCTGTGCCTGAGGGACTGTTGAAACAAAGGTTTGGAGCGTGTCATCTCTCAGCCGGACCCACCCCGGTGTCCTAACCATCTCCTGCACTGCTCATGAAGCCCTCGGGGAGCACCCCGGGATGACACGACTTTAATAATAGAAAAAGCACATGGTCCATGATTAGCTTATTAGGGAAAGGGTAACCAATTACCTAATTTTATTGTCAAAGGGGGTAGAAGGGGGCAACCACGTAGAAGGTCCCCATGCAGCAAGAACGGTCTCGCTCTACCTCAACCTGTTGCAATGTGCCTCACGGCATCCCTCCCCCGTCCTGCTGTTCAGGTTCGTTTGACATCTGCTCTGAGACGCTGAGTGTCCCCCCGCGAGACACGCCTCCCCTCCTCCCACCTCATGCAGATGTTGCAGTCCCCTGGTCTGGTGCAGGCCTGCAGAGCGCACCAGGCCTGTTTGAAGTGTGATGAAACGGAATGAAGCGAGCCGCTCGGGGGCCTTGGGAGCTGGTTGAGGTGTGTGGGGGGGTGTGTGTGTGTGTGTGTGGGGGGGGGGGGGGGGGGGGGGGGGTTGTTGAAGGGCCAGTGAAACTGGCTCATTACAATATCACTCAGAACCAGAGCCGAGGGTTGAGTTGTTCCCCCTCTGCTGTTGCACGTCCCCACGGGACGAGATGGAGAGTTGTCTGTAGCCGGCTACGAGTGTTGCTTTCTCTGTCTGTCTCTCCCAATTTTGCACTCATTGTCTGTCTTGTCATCTGCCCCATTTTCTTCAGTTTTTTTTTCTTTCTTTTTTTGCATAGTCCATGCTTGCATTGAGTGCCCTGCTTTGCTGAGTAAGAGTTTGAAGCAGTTATAGGCTTTATGCCATGCGTCACGTGACCAAACCGGAAAACGGGTCTCATCGCATCCGCTTGTCAGAGAAAGTGTTAACGGCCGTAAGAACTGACTACGATATCTATGGATATTTAAGGTAATCAGCTAACCTACCTAGTTCACTTTGTTATTGGCGTTTTATTACATTTAAATATCTAAACGTTACTGTGAAGAATACAAAATATAAAACGTTTAAATATCAATCTGCACATGTGAGGGATATTGGTTATGCTAATCTTTGTTCGCTCCTTTTAAGTTATCTTGAGTAAAACCGCAAAAAATTTCATGAAGCACATACAAAAGACCTGGACCGGAAGCGATGCGACCTGTTTTACAGAGAATGCGGAAGTAAGTTGTGCATAAAGCCTATTGGTCAAAGAAGCTGATGTAGCTGTCAAAAGTTAATCATAATACATTTTAAAGAAGATAAGATTGCAAATACTAAATATTTTGGAGAAAGTCAAGAAAATGTAAGTGATGCTTCCCTCTGACAAACCGGCCATGGTAATTTTTAGTGTCAAAGCAGTTGCTGGCTTTCTGGGTGGTTGCTTACTAGCCCAAGTCAGAAGTGCCAGGTTTTAAATCTGATTGTATATTTTTTTTTAAAGTAACATATGGTTTGGGTACCTCTCCTCAACAAGTCACGCGACCTGAGATATCATTTGATTTTTGTTGCAAAAATGATGCAAAAGTTTGTTCAAACCTTAAAATATGAGCAGTTCAGCTTTATTCTTTACGAACACTGCAAAAGCATTTTATATTACTATACAACTTTGATATACTGTGACGCATTTATACACACACACACACACATATACATATACACTTTACAAAATTATAAATGCATCACTTTTGTTTTTGCCCCCATTTTTCATGAGCTGAGGCCTATTTCTATCAAATAGTGTTTGTGAGCAGTTCTTTGCTGAGATAATCCATCCACTTCACAGGTGTGGCATATCAAGATGCTGATTAGACAGCATGATTATTGCACAGGTGTGCCTTAGGCTGGCCACAATAAAATGCCACTCTAAAATGTACAGTTTTATCACAAAGCACAATACCACAGATGTAGCAAGTTTTTTTAGAGAGCATGCAGTTGGTATGCTAACTGCAGGAATGTCCACCAGAGCTGTTGCCCGTGAATTGAATGTTCTTATCTCTACGATAGGCCATCGCCAAAGGTGTTTCAGAGAATTTGGCAGTACATCCAACCGGTCTTACAACCGCAGACCTCGTGTAACCACACCAGCCCAGGTCCTCCACATCCAGCATCTTCACCTCCAAGATCGTCTGAGACCAGCCACCAGGATAGCTGCTGCAACAATCCGTTTCCATAACCAAAGAATTTCTGCACAAACTGTCAGAAATCATCTCAGGTAAGCTCATCTTGATGCTCGTCATCCTCATCAGGGTCACGATCTGACAGCAGTTTGTCGTGGTAACCGACTTAAGTGGGCAAATGCTTGAATTCTATGGTGTCTGGGACTTTGAAGAGGTGTTCTCTTCATGGATGAATCCCAGTTTTCACTGTATAGGGCAGATGACAGACAGCATGTATGGTGTTGTGTGGATGAGCAGTTTGCTGATGTCAACCTTGTTGATCGAGTGGCCCATGGTGGCGGTGCAGTTATGGTATGGACAGGCGTATGTTATGGACAACGAGCACAGGTGCAGTTTATTGATGGCATTTTTTTAGAGATATGGTGATGAGATCCTGAGGCCCATTGTTGTGCCATTCATCCTCTATGTGAAAGAGATGTGTTGTGAATGAGGCAAATGGTGGTCACACCAGATACTGAATGCCCCCCCCCCCCCCCACACACACACACACAGACATACACACATACATTTTAGAGTGGCCTTTTATGGTGGTCAGCCTATACTCATTTGTAAGCAAAAGTAGATACAAAAATATGACAATTTGTATGTGTGTCAATGGTAAGCTTTAAGAATACAGCAATTTATTCGTATTGTTAGATATGACATGTATAAGTGTCCAAACCTGCTATAGGTTTGCTGTAAGAAATGTGGGGTGCCGCATTAGGTTAGGTGAAGTGCTGGAGGAGAGGTAAACTGTTAAAGATCAAAGTAAAAAACAAGCAAATTTCAAACAAGCCTCTGGAGCTCAGCAAGAAACTTTTTGGTCCTCTGATAATACTTAGATCTATAAATGTTTCCTTTATTTATTTATTTATTTATTTACTTGTTTATTTTTAAAATTATTCATTGCAATAATAATTTGGGTCTAACAAGCACTTGTGGGAGACAGCTTTCTTTCGCATCTTTCTTTCACCGCACTATAGTGCAGGGAGCTGTGGGATTTAGGGAACTATTAGAGAGATTTTTTTTATTTGTAGCTAATGAATGCTATGCATTCTATTTTTTGAGCTTTTTGTATATTTGGTTGTTGAAACTAGGGCTTGAATGTAGTGCCAGAGAATTTACAGGCCAAGAAATTCAAGGTTCTTTTGATTTATATATTATAAATATGTTTATAGTATGTGATTACACACACATCAGCCAATCACATGGCAGCAACTTATTTATTTTTGCATGTAGACATGGTCAAGAAGATCTACTGAAGTGCATCAGAATGGGGAAGAAAGTGGATCTACAATAAGTTACTTTGAACATGGCGTGGTTGTTGGTGTCAGATGGGCTGGTCTTTCAGAACCTGCTGATCTGCTGGGATGTTCATGCGCAAGTTTCTCTAGAGAATGGTTTGAAAAAGAGAAAATATCCAGTGAGGGTCAGTTCTGTGGGTCAGAGGAGAGTGGCCAGACTGGTTCGAGCTGATAGAAAGGATACAGAAACTCAAATAACCACTCATTACAACCGAGGTCTACAGAAGAGCATCTCTGAATGCACAACATGTCGAACCATGAAGCAGATGGGTTACAGCAGCAGAAGACACAGCGGGTGCTACTCCTGTCAGCTAGGAACAGGAAACTGAGCATGCAATTCACACGGGCTCACCAAAATTTCCTAATAGAAGATTGGGAAAACATTACCTGATCTGATGAATCTCAATTTATTCTGCTACATTCAGTTAGGGTCAGAATTTGGTGTAAAGCATGGATTTATTCTGCCTTGTATCAACGGTTCAGGCTGCTTCTGGTGTAATGGTGTGGGGGATATTTTCTTTGCACACTTTGGGCCCCTTGCTACCAATTAAGCATCGTTTAAAACGCCAAAGCCTACCTGAGTATTGAAACTGACCATGTCCATCCCTATGACCTCGCTGTACCGATCTTCTGATGGCTACTTCCAGCAGGATAACGTGTCATGTCACAAAGTTAAAATCACTTCAAATTGGTTTCTTGAATATGACAGTGAGTTCACTATAAGCAAATGGCCTCCACAGTCACCAGATCTCAATCCAATAGAGCACCTTTGGGATATGGTGGAACGGGAGATTCGCAGCTGGGTGTGCAGCTGACAAATCTGCAGCAACTGTGTGATACTATCATGTCAATATGGACCAAAATATCTGAGGAATATTTCCAGCACATTGGTGAATCTATGCCACAAGGAATTAAGTCAGTTCTGATGACAAAAAGGGGGTCCGATAAAGTTTACTTTATAAAAATGTATACAGTGATAAACAATGACCAGAGGTGGACCAAGTACCCGACTTACTTACTTGTGTGAAAGTACAGATACTACTGGTCAAATATTACACAGTTACAAGTAAAAGTTGTAAAGACAGATTTTTACCGATTTTATTAAAAGTACAGAAGTACTTGTTTTTAAAAGTACTTGAGTATCAAAAGTACAAAGTAAATGTCAATCAATGCATTGCTACACACCCCAACAAAAGAAGTACACATCTATGTCTATCCATTCACGCAGATTTGAATCAAGTGGTCTGTAAATACTAAAAAAAAACCTAGCTATACAACCATAACTGTATAACTGCACAACACAGCACAACAGAAATACTTATTTGCCATGAAAACAAAACTTTCATACCATTACTTGTGACAACGATACTGTCTCTCACTGATCACCAGTAAAGAGAAATTGTTCTAATCGTCAAACTTCACGACACGTGACCCTACAGGAGTGGTTACTGATAGGCTGCTTGTCACCCGCAAAAAAACAATCACGTTTTCGAGACGGAAAAAATCCTGCCATGACTAACATTATTTTCTGCTCAAGGATTTCTGTTGCATTCCACTTGTGGAATCGTGATGGTTTATGAGTTTTACAGGCACACAGTGAACTCATGTCATCTGAGTAGTTGAGCATCGTCCCAGTAATATCTGCTCTCTGGGAAGTTTTGCGGTGACCGGAGTCCACTGAAAACAATACAGTCAAACTGTTGTTTCAGCGTTAACTTTCAAACATTAAAAAGACTCCCGCATGAAGACAACTCTGTGAACGTGGGCTGATAATGACCTCCCTGCTGAATCCGGAGCAGCGTTCCCCAGATGTCCCGCTGAGCAGTGCTCAGAGACTTTGATGTTTGCAAGATGCAACTCTCCTTGTAAATATGTACGTTATTGAGAGATGGAACGCTGTTGTTGTCGGGTTTATGAAGATTCATATACAGGCCTTATGCATGCTGAATGCTTGAATATTGTGGGGTGAACAGATGCTATTCTTTTTCCATTTTTTAGACTTGCCAGAGGCTCCTATCTTCAGCCCGGTCAAGTATAGGAAGTCTCAACTCATCTACTATGATTGCCCTTGGCTGGTAAGAGGAGATTGAAAACAAAGATGTCTTTTTGAATTTACATTGACAGCCCAGCTGTCATCAAAAGCATCACATTTTCTGTATGTAAACCATTGCAACCATTTTGGTTGCCATTTCAAAGTGGCACTGGTCGTCAACATAACACATTTAACTGATAATTATATATAGACTATTGAGATAATTGCTTCAGTCTAATGACTTTAACCTCTTACATTATTGTCTTCAAGGTTCAAAGCTTCAGATTGTTTACCAGATCCAGGCTGCATCTTTAGGAGTGTGAAGTTGCTATGTGAAGGTTTAGGCTTTTGGGAGACCCTCCTCTCAACCCCGTGTTGACAGCCCAACCTGAGTGCTGCGCATGGCCTGCCCAAGGCAAGACCACAGGCGACGCATCTCTCCTGTGGGCCTCCTTCAGGATCCTCCATACCTCACATCGCCACCTCCTTCCCACCGTCTGCTTGTAGAAGGTATAGAAAAGATTTATTTGGGGGTGTCCTCAGGCATCCAGGTTTTCAGATGCCACCCCATGCCACTGCCATAATGTTAAATGACTATTTTTGGAGTGCAAATCTCAACTATGTGACTTTCCGCTCACTGCACTAATGCACCGTGACTGCTGGGTTTCTAAGGGAGGTTCGAGAGAGGAATACAGGGAGGGGGGTGTACCTTTAGTTAACTGCAAGACACGTATACCAGACTGCCGCTTTACCACCATCCACCCCACTACATTTCTTGCTGTTTTTTTCCCTCTGTTTTTGTGTCTGAGTCCTGACTATCAACATTAATGAGACGTTCTTCAGCTGGCCGGATTCACAAAGGAAAGGTGAGGAAACAATATGGTATTCTGGAAGCTCTCTGACTTTCTGCCTATTTGAGTCTTTTTGATATAAATGAAACGCGGAGAGCGGGACGGACACTGCATATGAAACAAGCCCCTGTATCGTTTGCCCAGTAGAAATATCAGGAGAGAGCAAAACTCTCTATATAGCTATATAGTGTTGTGCATGCACTTTGCTAATGCGAGGTTCGAGAGTTGCTGGAATTGCAGTAATAGTTCAATTCATAATTAATAGTATCTGATTTGCCTGATTGCATTTTAGCAGTAAGGGATTAACTATATCTGCAAAGACATAAAAAAAAAATGTTAAGTATTTATGATCCTTGATAGAACTATTAACGGCAAATAGCCATCTCCTTGAATATTGATTATTGCTAATTAAAAATTCATTTTGAAAAGGAAGTCGACAGTCTCTCGACCTCCTCAATATTTTCGCCTGCTTAAAGTTTTCTCTGCTCGCGGTTTGGGCTATCAAATGCAGAGGAAAGCTTGACAAGGCAGTCATTAGTTGTCATTAAGATGCACACCAAAGGCAAAGGACATTGTGTTAAAAGAAGGGCAACAGTTGAATTTGTTTTCAAAGGTTTTGAAAGCCAGAGAAAAAGGAAACTCCCACATTATTCTAGGTCATGTACAATTTAGAATCTATTGACGGGAGCACACTGTTGATTGACCCTGAAAATTTGACAAAAAACAAACAAATGAATAACATGTTTACAGTAATACTTAATATGGATGCCTAGCGGGCTAGTGTGCAGCACTGCACATAAATAAAATATGCAGTTATAATACTGTTTTGAAAGTAACCAAGCACATTACACATGTTAGCATTAGACTGGTGTGAAAGAATTGCTTACCGACCATGCCTGTGCAAAGCTTTATCAAATATTTACACTCAGAAAAACTAAACCCTGTTACTTTGCTTCATTTAGTATATGTAGACCCATGAATATGCAAATTAGCCCCATCTCCACTCACTCACACCAGCTCAGAGATCTACTCACTTAACTTTACTGTAGTAATCACTGCACAATGGCAAGTGGAAATACTGATAAACTGATTCAGAAGAAGTGGAAGTGTGAATTATACATGCTCGTCTACAAGCCGATGTATCAGAATGGTAATGTGTTTTATGTATTGCTCTCTACAACGAAGGACACATAACAGTAATTAATATGATGCCTTTTGTTTCTAAATATACAAGATTTTTCATATCAACAGAAACTTTGTCATTTGTACAAATTATATCATCATTTTTATACTCTTATTTCACTACTGTCTGTTTCCATGCCATTCCAATCTTGTGGGACTTACTTTCCTTTGTGGAACACAAACAACATTTTTGGAAAAATGTTTAAACTGTTTTTATCCATACAATGAAAAACAAGTCCAAAATATCAGAAAATTACAAAACTTTCATTTTTGGGTAACTGGTCTCTAATAACTGCTTAATCATTCCTAAGGTACTAAAATACTGTTGAGCTAATACTAAATGATTAAATACGTGTTAGTTGGAGCCGTGGCATAGCCATTTGTGCTGTCGCTGTCAATAAAAGTAGTAAAAGACCAACAATTTACTGTACATACGTGCACTAACTTCAAAGTCTTTGAGAAGATGCAGAAGCTGCTATAAAAAGTAAAAAATGGTAAACTGGAATAGGGTGAACTTTTCCCCAGAGCTGTGCCCTTTAGCAGACAGAGATTAGTCGTTAGCAAGCTAGCAAGCTTTATCACAACACTGGATTTATCCAACAGTGTTTGAAGTCAAGTTGTTTACATGCAGTTTATATTATAGATTTATGTCTGTCAGAAAACAGATGTAAGTTGGGTCATTAGAGAAGTTTTTGTTAGATACGCCGGCCTCTCTGAATTACACAAACAATTTTTCTTTCCACACTGAAGATGATGTTGCTGAATGACATGACACAATCCAATCAAAAGATATTTTAAGTTTAATGTGGTAAATTATACTTTTTTGAATGAGTACATGTTTTTAGATATACTAAGGCTTGGAACCTAAGTTAATTAATTAACAAAAATTAATATTTAAAGCATGTTAAATTTGATGGGACTTCCTGCTTGCTTGTGTCACATTCAATTACTCAGTCAGTCTGTATTTTGGGAAAAAAAAAAAAATTCTGCCTTTTTAACTCTGCAAATGCGCTAAATACCTTTGCTCAGACACAGACAGATCCTTTTCACCTTTTGTTTGGATCTCCTGTGGAAGTGGTTAAATAAAGAACCTGCAGATGTCAGTTTAAACTTCATCATGTGAACAGTGGAATCGTCCTTGCATTTGCATTAAGCCAACAAAAAGAAGAAGTGTCTTAAGGTAGTTATGACATGATGATTTTCACGGAGAGACAAACTCTTTATCAAAACACAATTTAGCAAAAATAATCTTGCTTTTTTTAAAATAATAGTTTTGCGAAATTTTTATTCATTTATAGTTTGCTTCTTGTCTGACAAAATAACAAGTTTTTATTTTTAACATTGATAACTGACATCTAATGTTTGTCTCTTTTGAAAGCACTACTGATCAAATCAATTTGGGAGCACATTAGCAAAGCCATAATTCCATATTCTCAGCGTGTGGAAAAGTATGTTTGCCAGAGTTAGAGTACAGTCAATCTGGATGCATGTATTCACTTTTATCAGGGCCTCTTTGTTTGGCTCATTGCTCTCGCTTTCTGTATTAATGAGTGTGTTTTGCTCTGTGCATTTGCTGCTGTTTGGATTTGTTTGTCTCAGTTTGTTAAGGGTTTAAAATGCTCGAAATAGCCCCCACCCCCAAAAAACAAAACAAAGCAAATACGGCCAATCGTGCTGCCAACCAGGATACTGTTTTTCCTCATGACTGTTCCAGTTTATGAGAACTTGTTCCCACCCCTCAAAGCATTTGCTAAGGCCTGCTAATTGACTGTAATGCCTGATGTTGACTTGAGAGCCAGCAAGTGTCAACTTGGACAGTGTACATGCAATTACCATGGCTAACACTGGTCACAACTGGTGTCTTAGCATTTAATGAGTTCTCTCTTTGCAAAATTGTGGCCCGCTCAGTTTTCAACTGAGAGTAAACACACTCAAGAGGTCCTAAAGGAGGCCAGAGACTTGACGCTTCCACGGGGATGCAAGAATAACGTACCGCGGAGTCCCGTGAGGGCCGCTGATGAAATAATAATGTGCTGGGTACAAACATGCAGCTGAAATTTGCACATGAAAATCTGCTGCATGTCTTATATACAGCCTATGACGATTCTTAGTGAAAAGTTAACATGCAAATAGACCCCCCTTGTCTTGTCTCCTTTGAGAGCAGTAGGCCCATTGTCTGGATTATGTTATTGTTTATTTTGAAAACAATTAAAGTAGTTGATTATACATTTCATAATTTGTCTTTCAGGAGAATTACGCTAATGCAGTCTGTTTGAAGATGCTCCTGATGGGATCCCCAGTGAAAGGAAGGTACACACTTTTTGCACTAAAAGGATAGTAGTAAATATCATAGTGTGACTAATTGGAATTCATCTAATCAGGACTTCTGTGCATGTCAGTGTTTATATTTAATTAAAACCATTTCATGCTGATTTTCTTGCTGGATTTTAAGTGCAGTTGCAGAAAAAGGCACTGTGTTTCCCTGTGCTGATCTCAACCCAATGATTTAGCATAACTGAAAATACTCTCATTATTTACTCACCCTCATGTTAATCTAAATCTGACCTTCTTTGTTCTGTGTAACACAAAGTAATATTTTTTGAAGAACGTTTAAATGATTTCCATACAGTTAAAATCAATTGGGTCCAAAACAAATGTAGCCTATACATTTTTCAAAATACCTTCTTGATCCCCTTAAGAAAAATTTTTATAAAGTTTGGAACGACATGAGATAGTTCAGGTGAGCAGACTGACTCAATTGTTGTGACTTAGTTCAAATCAAAAAACTTTAAGTAAAATCCTGGCAAATTCAAAGGGATCACATACTTTTCCCAGCAACTTTATGCAGCCCCCTGCATTGAGTAATTTCTGCCGAGACATAATGCAGGTTGTAAAGTTTCCTTCGACACTGACTTCATGTTACGTGGACATTAGAGAAACCTAGCTCCCGTGTTTGCTCCTCTGTTTTTGACCAATCGCCATCTTCTATTTACACTCAATGCTCGTTCAACTTTTTTCTGTTTTTATAACACACTCTCACTCAACACGGGCCACTCTCTTTCCCTCGAATGTTACTGTGCCTTCCCAGTGCATTCTGAGGCCTTTCACAATGAAAGAGGTATGAGAACCAAAGAGCAAGAGAGAGAGACATGTCAGCTTGCACCCTCAGTCACGGCCGGTTAGTTAAAGCAAATGCCGTTGGCCTCCAGAGAGAGCGCGGGCCAGCCTAGGGTGCCAATCACAGCTGTACCCGGGGCTTTCCTGTGTTCCGTTCGCCGCGAGCTACTTTTTATTAATTTAATAAACATCCCGCAGAGAGCGGTGAGCTTCAGCCACCGACAGCAGCGCTGCTCGGGTCTTAATGAGAGGAGCTTCCTTAAATCCACACGCTCATAAAGGAGACAACGCCAATAAATGTATCCACACAACCTTTGACACACAGGCTCTTTAACATCTAATATTCCAGAATGATGTGGGCCGTCTTATTTATTTATCTAATACCTCATTTATTACTATTCGGAGATTGGCAGGCACTTTGCAGGGGCTAACGGAGAGCACCTCGCATGGAAAAATAATGGTGATCTTACTTTAAAAGCGGCTTTTTCCGGCCCTGAACGGCTCAGCGTGGACGGTAGCGGCAATGGGAATCATTAAACTCGCCCTCTTCCTCTTAGCTCATGAGTATACACACAGCAACGTGGTAAGAAACACTAACCATTAACATAATGCCTGAATAATGGGGACAAGAGAGTCTAGATGTCAAACAGCGGAAAGTGTAAATTCCCCCGTAATATAAATTTCACTTCTTTGCCTTCATTTCTCTCCATCTCTATGTTCCCTCCTGTTCCCAACCCTCTTTATTCTGTACTGCTACATATATTCATGAATTCATGTTTGTGATGAAAACTTATGCGGATTGAGGGTAAAAAAACAAACATAAAGTGTATTTTGACGAGGATCTGCCTTGTTTCAGTGCCAGAGACTTGCACCAGCTTCAGTCCTCGGGGACGCACCAGGACGGTAGACCCTCATTCCGTATTTCTTTCTCTTTTCTCCTACCCCCTCCATACTATGCTCTCTCTCTATCCTCTACCTTATCCCCCCCACACACACCCCCTCCTCTCCCTCTGTCAAAGTCAGTTACAGACAGAAGATTTCTCCTTCTTAAATAATTCACAGGTTGATTAATAGACTCACAAGGGTATAATTAGACAGGGGAGAGACAGTGGCTAGTGTAACCAGTACAGTGCTTATGGGAATTAGAGAGTGGGATTAATAAGGAAACCGAGAATACTGCGAGTGTTCAGAAAATGTGTTGGTGGTTCAGATTGGAGAGCTGAGCGAGTTTGGGATGGGGGGAGGGCTGTGTGCTGTATGAAGCACTTTCTCCAGGAGCAGAGAGCCAACGTTTGTTTGATGTGGAAATTGGACAGTTTGAATCCGTCTCTTTTAATTTTTCACAAGTTACAGGGACCCCCTTGACATACCACACTTTTCTAAAGGAAATAAAATTAATTTGACTTTCCTTTTTTTTTTTTGTGGCCCCTTTCTGAAATGTTTCATCCAGATCCCCCCCAACCCCCTTTCTCCTTTATATTTGCCCTCGTAGATCTATAGAAGGAAGTGCAGCTATCATCAGCATATAAACTCAGTGCCGTCGCTTCTAAAATGGGATTGGGCTACTTTTGCATTCTGAAAGGGACTAGTTTTGTTGTGCGAGATTGCCATTCGTTGCGAAAATCTGCCAGACAGATCTCCGCTTCAAATGTAAACAGCTTCTTATCCCTTCGCCTGCATAGAACAAATCAGAAATGAAACAAAAGTATCAACGCAGAATCCAAAAAAAAAAAAAAAACATTTCAGAGATGTTTCTTTTCACCCTACAGTGAAGAGAGGAGGAGACTTATGGGACTTCACTTATGATGCTGCATATTATTTTGCTGTCTTACCTCGTGTCTTTTGTTTCTCATTTAAAAGATGCATTTGTGGAATGTATTCTCTGTCCTGTCCCATGTGTGCATTTTGAATGGAAGACAGCTAAATCCTTAGCGTGGTCTGAATGGGTCCACCAAACAGAGCGGGTTGTATTTATCTGCCTCTTTTCTCGCTCGTTTCTTCCATCTGTGTCTCCAGATGTTTTCTTCCATTCTCACAATGCATCTGATCTGTCAGTGAAGAAAAGGCAACATGACAGCACTGTTTGCACAAGCTCATCCTGGGCCATTTCATCCTGCGCTGCAAGACATGCATGCAATGAGTCCCCAGGTGTTTCAAATGGGGGATTTGATTCAGTTTGCTTCTGAAAATGAGAATAGTTTAATTAAACAGGTTAAATGTAGCTATATAAAAACTTGCAGACTCAGTACTTGTCGCAAGCTTGCATTGATATAGCTTGCTAAGATATAGGCTAAGCTTTTCAAACATTAAAGAAGGTAAAAATTAACGTAGCTTTACCTTAAAAAAGTAGTTTGCTACGCTACAAGCTACTAACAAGAGCTGCCAAATTGAATTTTCTTTTTTATGCAATATTGCAGTATTAGCTCTAAATGATTTATCCATGAACAATAAAAAATGATCTGCCTCATCTGTAGTTAAAATAATTTCACCTCCCTCTGATGATGTGTTTGCATGCATGGGCGGCACGAGGGCGGGACAACTTGTCTTTATGTTCAAACAGTCGGCAACTAGACATAGTTGGGGGTGTGGTGAGGGTGGAGTCGGCGTGGGGAAAAGACAGCGAACATTGTGTGTATTTGAATGACAAAAATGTCTTATTGCGAGGCATTGACTCCTGCCAACCGGCACCGATACGTTGTAAAATTAACTGTAATAGGTTATGATTGCCCATATTTAATTAAAAACTGGGTCAATGACCCAACCAATTGGCCGGAGGTGTTGTTTCCAGATATGTTCTGTTATCTGGTTGAATATAAGACATTGCGGTAGCTATTGTGGTAATATTAGCCTATAACTCAATCATATGTTGCATATCACTTACCAATTGTATGTATGCTTCACTCCAAATTAACTGTGCTGATAGTTTCACGGTTGGCGTCATTATGTAGCGATTGGCCCAATCTTCAGCTGATAACGCTAATGTGAATGAGACATCCCTTATAAAAAACAACCATTGGAATCTTGTAGTATTTTAGGGTAAAATATTATAGTAATCCTTGGTGATGTGTGTCTCGAGACCGGTCTTTTATGCCTTGTCACTGCTTTGGCGGCCTTTAGTCTTGGTCTTGTCTTGGTCTTGTTGTCTCAGACCGACTTAGTGGTTGTGTATTTTAATGAGCGCCAAGGCAATGTTTTCCCCCACGGGCTAAATTCACCTGAGGTGACGGGTCGTTCCCGGGGATGTTTCCAGTCCAACCGTCTGTCGGCGATCTCCCAAAACCTGTTGGCGAGAGGAAATCGGGCCTTAAATCGTTCAGTGTGAACTCGGCCTTAGTTCAGTAGCGTTGCTATCAGTAACCTAAAAGGGGGCGCCAGTGTTCCCTGCAGTTTTGGTTTATTTCTCAAGGATGGCATTAAAGCTCTGTACACCTGATAAAGGGGGTGTCAGGAGGCCTCTGACAGCCTCAGAGGCTGCTGAGTTTTTGCGATTTGGTTGCTACGCCGCCAGAACAAGGAGAGCAACTTTGAAGTTTTGACAGACGAAGGTCTCTGAACATCCCTTAATCTTGACTTTCCTCAGACAGTACACACGGCAAGTTCAAGCTGTTTGCTTTCTGCTTCTTAATGACACAAACAAACCATTCACCCACCACACATCATAAGATTTCATCTACCTTAATGCAAGCTCTGGCTGATTTCTTCAGACGCAAAAGCCCCTTAACTCGCTCAGAAACTAGCCGTCTCCAAAGAGCGTATACACGAGCGTGTGGGAAGACGCGGCTTGCCGCTGGGTGCCGATGAGCTCTCGCGTGTCGTGTGGGGCTTTTTGATCGTACCTGAGTGTTTTTGTTAGCATGCTGCAGGAAACTGCCTGGTGTGATGTGTTGAAAACCAGATCAATGGCTAGCAACTGTAAACGGATGGGCTCTGTCAGAACGGATTGTCCTGACAAGAGACAGACTGTGCGCTTAACACGCCTTCATCAATCGAACTTCATTTGTCCCCCAAAACAGTAGTAAAAATAAAAGTGGAAAAGCAGTAGTGTTTTGTCCATGAACAAAAAATCATTTTACATTGCTTACAATTTATAATAATAACCTATATGCCCATAGCCTACCTATTGGGTATAGGCCTTTACACAAAGGGTGGGAGTGTAACTCATCCAACCATACAGCCTACAGACATCAGTGATTCATTGTATTGTGCAGTTTGTTTTTCAAAGTGCCATTTGAAATTTTCTTCTAAAATGATCATTTTTATCAAGCTTGTATATTTAAGTTCAGTGATTTCACTTAAATGGCAATGAATATTACCTATTAATTGTCATTTAAGTGAAATTACTGAACTTAAATATACAAGCTTGATAAAAATGGTCATTTTAGAAGAAAATTTCAAATGGCATTTCGAGGCTTTTGCATCTGACTCTTCATGTGTTAAATATGTCCATACAAAGAAAGTCTTTTAAAATACATATTTCTGTGTGTGTTCCACACAAGAAATGAAGTTGTTATACAGGCATGACATGAAGGTGAGTAAATGATAACAGAAGAGAGTTTTTTTAGACAGTATGTTTTTTATAATAGGCTTAAAATCTGATATTTTTTTATTTATTTATAATTTTATTCAGCAAGGGCATGTTACATTTATAAAAGGCAATAAGGACATTTATAATGTCACAAAAGATTTTTATTTCAAATAAATGCTGCTGTTTTGAACTTTCTTTCCATCAAATAATCCTGAAAAAAGTATTGTAAATATTGATAATAAGAATTTTTCTTGAGCACCAAATCAGCATTTTAGAATGATTTCTGAAGGATCATGTTTACAGGATTACTGTACAGGAATGATGATGCTGAATATTCAGCTTTGCCATCACAACAATAAATAATATTTTAAAATATGTTCAAATAGAAAACAATTGTTTTAGTTTTTTAATAATATCATATGACTTTTTTACTGTATTGCAAATCAAATAAATGCTGATAAATAGATAGATAGATAGATAGATAAACATGTTTGGAGCGACATGAAGGTGAGTAAATGATGACAGTTTTTCATTTTTGGGTGAACTTTCACTTCCATACATACACATCACAGGTTTTATACTTATGGACCAATAGCGTTACCAACTTGACACCTGTTTGAGTAGTTGCCTGACTCATTTTAGTAACTTCTAGCCTTTTAGATGATCATGTGTTGTTCTAGTCATACTTCCTATCTCTTCCACCTTCTGTTCTCCATCTCCCTCTCCCTTTTCTTGTTTGTGTCAATTGGAGGGCCAAATGGAAAGGACGAATTCTCTGGCGTAGTAAGTAAAGTGGAGTGTAGTGGCACAGTGCAGGTGGGCAGGAGAGGGCACAGAGGTTAATTACTCTATTACTGGGTGGCTCAGGCAGGAGCTGTTTAAACAGGACCCAGTCAGTGGGGGATTAGTCCTCATTACTCCAGCTAAAGCTATGCCGCGGACCCTTCCCCCGGCCCCGCACTGCCTCTGGTTTAGACGTGCCAGAGAATATTCATACTTACCCCGGGGGAAAGAAAGAGAGAGAGTTAGGGAGGCTTGAAAGGGCTGACACAAACATGGAGAGTGGATGAAAGGCAAAAGGAAGGAGAGTTTGAAAGCAGGAAGTGGAAAGAATCAAAGGAAGATTGAGCAAGAGAGAGAGAGAGAGAGAGAGTGAAGGCTGAGCATCACGATTGTAAATCTTGGCTTAACTTCTCCAGATCAGTGGCATCAATCACCTGAGCTGAGCATTGCAACAATTATCCCTCCAATACCCACACGGGCAGATTAACATCTCCACTCAGATTACACCCTGACCTGCTCCCTCTCCCGCTCAAGGGTGTCTGATGGCATGGGCTGATAATCTTGTTCCTCTACCTGAAGAACGTTGTGTGAACTGAAATGGGGTCGAGATTGTGTGCGTGAACTGGACTTGTTGGTCAGTGCATCATTGAACTGGGTTTGTGGGTCTTTGGATCAAGTTGGATTGTTAATTAAGCTGGTTTGTCTGATAGCAAGAGGTCACGTTGGGCTCGTTGTTTTTTGGTCACTGTTAAGAAGTTGTGTTTTTTGTGGTATTTATAAAAAAGGAAGAAACCTTCCAACTAAATGTGAACACTACGTCCCCGTTCAGCTATGCTGGGACTCACCTTACATGTGCAGTATAGCTCACGTGCATTTGTACATACACACTGGCACATATACAGTTGCGTGGCTTAGTGTTACCAAAATGACCCCAGTACCCTCTTTTTCTGTGCCTGTACTGTAGAAGACGAAACTACAGTGCTGTTATACAACATACATAATGAGTGAGCAGTGCACGTGTGTAAGGCACATTTGAACTACACAGGTTTAAGTCAGTCTGTATAATTTCCGAGACCATTCATCATTTCACTTCTCTGTATCCATCATTTTCCTTGTTAGAGATGTTTTAATGAAAACATATCAACACTCATAATATTAGTAGGCAATGCCATGAGTTAGTGTGTCATATATATATTGTTTCAGCTTGTTGCTTCAGATCAAAATTTGTAATGTTTGTCATTCGTAATATTTCAAGAACTGGTAGATTATTAAACTATTTTTCAAATCCCTATGGAGAAAAAGAATAGGAAAGATGCTTTCGGAAACCATAGCTACTACAAAGGTGAGGTGTTACAGTTGTGGTCTATTAAAAAATCAGAAAGAAACATGATCAATCTGTCCATGATGCTTCAGATGGCAGGGGCTTAAATAGAGCAACCTCACATATTTGTGTTTAATAAAATTGTAGGAACTTGCGGTTACACACACACGCTCACAGAGAGATTTCTGGAGAGATTGACAAACATTGGCAATAAAATACAATTAGAAATGAGAAGGGGGAAAAAAAGCTTAATTTTGAGAGATGCCAGCCCTTCAATATGTGATTTAGCTCAAATCCTGGACAGAGCAACCATTATATAATTGAGGAAAAAATCAATGTAAGCAGCTAGACGTGGCCGCTGTGAGCAGGGTTGCATCCATATTGAAAGTGTACAAGATCGATCGGTGTCTGGGATCAGCTTAGCTTCACTACCCTAATCACACACCGTGCTGGTCGATGCTGGAGCCTGAGCTATTGGCACTCACAGCATATGTTAACATTAGTTTTAGCCTGTTTAAAAGCCACACCTGAGATCTTGGCCATTTACTGGCAAAAAAACAGGGATTATATTAAAGATTGCCTGAGGTGTGAGTGAGATTCTCTGCCCCGCTGGTTGAGGACGCTTGGGTGGACATTGGAGGAGAGAAAAGAAACACACAGGATATTTATTTTATCGACGTTCTGCTGTAGAAACAGGAAGATTTAGCGGGGCTCGACTGTTAAAATTCCCACAGAGCTTTTCGCGTGCACACACACGCAGATACACATACAAACACAGGCGGTTTCCATAAGCAGGATGAAAAGCAAAGCAGTCAGTCAATACGTGGGCTGATTTGCACAGGAATAAAACTTAGATAAATCTATAAATTTAATCAGAAAACACTCAAAATTCGAGTACAATCAGATTTGGATGTTGATGTCCTGAGGTGTTTGTATCAGTTTAGATTATTGGTGTAGCTTATCATGTCTTTTGTATTTGGAATTTCAGACACACTAAAAAAATATTTATTTAGAGTCGACAGGAAATTCTAAATACAGGAGTTATGCTTTAAAAAATGATTGGATTGTAAAAAGCTGCTCTATTTACTTATTTTTAATAACATGCTATGATTAATTATGTACAATAACCTAATGTTCATTAAGAAAGTAAATAATAGGATCAATTTAGATTTTAGTTTGTGCTTAAATCTACATTAAACACAATATCCTTAACAGAGTCTAAATTTACACAAGTTTTCACTGTGTAAATAGCCCACACTTGTTGGCAGAGGCTATTTACACTTACTGACGTCTAGTTGGGCTAGAAAAAAATACGGAAGACGCTGGATTGTCAACAGTAGCAATAGGGGTAATGTGCGTGGTAGAAATTCACACAAATGTGAATTTGACTTTTGCCGAATTCGCTCTACTCCCAATTCCCATCACTTATCAGATAAGAAAGGTATTTATTTTCAATAAAAATTAAGAAAATATTCAAAAAGTGGAAATAAAGTGTCTAATGTCTGTTTAATAATGTGTTTATCGGTTAGGGTTAAGTGTAGGGAGGGCTTTATTGTCCCAAAATGGCAGCCATTTAATAATTTCATTTTTTAATATTTTTTTGTTATTATTGCATACCACTTAATGTTCAACAACACTAAGGTATAAGTATAAATAGTATCTAACTACCGTTTACACTTATTGCAAAGAAAATATTGCAATTTTTACATAATATAATTAGAATCTATCGCTATTTTCACTTAGTGTAATTAGCAGCGATCGCTATTTTATACTTGCTTCTTAATTGCCTATCATTAAATCTGAATGACCATAATTATCAATTTAATTATTTTAAACATGCAAGTAAAATGTGTGCAGTGACACATCAGATTGTAGAAATTTTGTTAAGTTCTCTATTTGTCAAGTCAAGTCACCTTCATTTATATAGCGCTTTCTACAAAACAGATCCAAGCAGCTTTACAGTGATAAATTGTTTTGGCTGTACAGCAGCTCTAGAAGAAAGTCATTATCTAGGTTAAGTAAGTTTTAAATTGATTAATTTCCATTGTAAAAATCATTATTAACGAGCCCAAAGCGTCATATAGGACGCTTTTGTAAAAGCGTAAATCTCCAACGCACATGGCACCCTTTAACGTGAAATGAGACGCAGATATATTTGGGCAGAAGGCGCCCCCTAGTGGTCTAACCCTTACCCTACACCATACCTAAACTTAACCATTAACCGAAGCGTCTCATTAGACGTTAAAGGGTGCCATGTGCGTTGGATATTTACGCTTTTGCAAAAGCGTCCTATATGGAGCTTTGGGATGAGAACGCGTTGTATTAACTTACACAACACCTGAACACAGTTCAACTGAAAATAGAAAATTTTTAATGCGTTCTGGCTTGTTTTTTTTTTTTTTTTTTGAAAACAAGTTTTGGAAGCGATACCGTTGTCATCACCATGTGAACTTCAAAAACGTGAATCTGTGAAAATGGTGACGGCATGCACATGCGTGTTACATGTTTATAGGCATGCGGGTTTGAATGCGTATGTGTGCGGGTGCGTAGTCTTTCTTTACAATGTCACATTGCCAATTACTGTACTTGTCTGGCATGCATAATAGTGTTTTAGTCGTTTTGAACGGGAATCATTTTGATAACGTTTTCATCTGTATAGAGGAAAAACATTTTTTACATTCGTTTTTGTGTTCTTTAACTTGCTAGGCCAGTGGGAAACCATGCTCTTGAGGGAGATGCATCTTAGAACCATGTCGTCCTGCGGACCCTCAAATCTACTGTTGTGCATATTATTTTAAGCTTCCGATGGGGAAGAGATCATAGCGTGCTTCCATATTAATTGCCCTTTGGAATGGTCCAATTATGCTATTAATGGGCCCCGGTGTGAGAACTAATGGCTGGAGACTTTTTTTTTTTTTGCATAGCATTAGCTTAATTGAGCTGCAGATAGAGGCCTAGTGTGACTAGCAGGTCAAGCTAATGTTACCACTGGTCCAGCAGAAGACCTTTAACTGACAGCTATATTAATTAACAGCTATCCAGTTACACAGGCTTTAAAAGAGATGAATTAGTAACATGTTTGGTGAAGCAGCATATTGGTCTTCAGCCGAGAGGGGAAAAAAAAGATCTGTAACACTGGATGGCAAAGTCTGTACTGTTAAACTGCAAAAATAAGGCGAAAATGTGTGGTTGATGATGGATTTTATGTTTTAATGACCCAAACAGGAATGGTTTGCATAAACTATGCATGTCAGTAGTGCTATTAGCTCTGAATCTAAATGAACGAGTTTCATTTTTTTAGATGAAGCATTTTACAGTTGAAAAGTCCTTCTACTTATGGAAAGTCCAGCTGCATCAGAAAGTAGGCTGAACGAAGCAGGTCAGGCAGGAAGCTCTTTTGTTATGTAAAGAGCTGCTATTTGATCCTAGGCGCAGGCAAAAAAGGAAAAGAAAAGGGAGCCGTTCAGATAAACTTGCTTCATCAGATAATTGAGGATGCCTTCGCTCCAGTTTCTCTCTTTTGCATAAATGTCTGATCAGTTTTCAGAGGCTGATAACGGCACGCCTGTCCTTCTGCGGGCTCTCTGAAGCGCTCCGGCAGGGTGGCTGAGCTAAGAAAACATTTGCAGGATGATCTTTCTGATCTTCATCATGTATAGATAACATATTCCATTGTGTATTTTTTGTTCTGTCATTGGAAAT
Organism: Pimephales promelas; assembly: GCF_988280905.1. Taxonomy (NCBI): domain Eukaryota; kingdom Metazoa; phylum Chordata; class Actinopteri; order Cypriniformes; family Leuciscidae; genus Pimephales; species Pimephales promelas. The sequence goes on from NC_142787.1 coordinate 20,842,686, forward strand.
TTCCAGTCTTGCTCAGTGCTCATGATTTTTAAGCTTTTGATGTACGTGTGGCATATAAACTCCAGTTCTGGAAATTTTTTAATATATTTTAATATTTATGTGTAACAGCTAAAGATTGTTTAGAAGTAATAAGTTCCATGAACTTCATGTTTATTGAATCAACAGCGGGTGACTCGGTTGGCTAAGCACTAAGTAAACAACAGTATTTTTATCTTTCAAATTATATTTGTTTTGTTTTATTTTAGTTTTCCAATAGACTTATCTAAAACGTAAAACAAGTTTGCATTAGATATTAATAAAAACCTGTTCACAATCAGCTAAAGTTAATTTCTTATATCCCTCTTTTTTGTTTTTCTGGATTAAAAAGAAAATAAGCCAATAAAGCATAAAATAAACTTAATTTTATTTTACACAATTTTGCATCTCAAGTAAATTCAGCATGTTTCAAAAATGTTGTTGCAAAACAGACAACAACACTGATTAAACATTTTTTTGACTTCAAGCAAATGCACTTGTCTTGGCTACAAAGCAAACTGCTGCTCCTAAGTTTGCTGTAATTAGAGTACACCAGACGGTTCTTCTGTTTGCATTCATCTTTCTGGTGGTGCTCTCGTTCGTTCACTCTTCTATTCATCTGTCAGTTGTAGTCAGAACCCTTCCCTTCGCTTCCCTCCTCCCTCTTCCACTTCTTCCTGGTGCCAGTCTTTAACTACTCTCCACGTTGGCCACTGCTCTGCTTGTTACAGGCCCAACACGAGTGCAAACAATCAAAGTCTTTGGGAACACTGAAATATGCATGGCTATCCGTGACAGACAGATAAAGCAGGGCAATTAGCCACGTAATCCTAGAGTGGCGCAAGGACTCGTCAGCCTCAGCTGTCCTCCCTCCCTCTCTCCGGATCTCTTTCCTCGCGCTACTCTCTTGCTCTCTATTAGTTAAATGTACTTTGTGTGTCGGCTCCCCATCAAATCAAGTAACACTTCCTCTAATTGGCTTATAAATTATACAGCTGAGGCAGCATTATAATTTCATCAGTGGTAAACATTGCAGGGGCAGTTGGTAAAGAATCTATCCCTCATTAATTTCTTAATTTGGGTAGATGGAACGGAGAGAGAGAGAGAAGTTGGGGATGAGTGAGAGAACCAGAACGACAGAGAGGGGAGGATCGGATGAACGAAAGAAACTCGCATCACCTCGGGGATGATGGGGTGGTTGGTTAAAAAAAAACAGGAGCTTTTGTTAATAAATGTCAGATATATACGATCCAAAGGTTTTGTCGGTCGCTCTTCCTGTGAATTCCAGGCAGTGGCTCCCTTCCCATGACTTTTCTCACTCACGCATCGTTTTCCCCATTTTCTCCCTTTGTGTTCTTTTTTTACACTGACTTTATGAATATTTCATAGCAAAGGTCATAAATATTCATTCCAATAGCTTTGCATAGTACTTATTACCGGTATTCCTTTTTAAAAAACAAAAATACTCATTATAAATTCTTCATACTCTTTCCCTGAAATAATTACAAGTGCCGATATACCGAAACGCACACACTCACTCCCTCGCAGAGAGTGCTTTGTACCACTGCTTGAAGTGGAGACAAATGAATTTACAGTTCACTCACAAGTTATTTCTTCGAGCTGCTGCTGCTGTGCCTCTTTAGAGACACACAACTGAGTTATGCATTTTATTCTCACGAATAGTTATAAACTTTTAGCATATCATATTTAAGGACTTTTTACGATCCTAACATCCCATCTAAAGGGCTGTTAATCCTCTACCTGCAGGTCGCTTGAAAATTCAGGTAATTTATGCGGAAACCGTACTAATGACATATGCTTGGAGTTGGGAGTTGAATGCATCCGCGTGAGTTTGTATCCTGACTGGGTCCCATCTGTCTCCGCTCCTCTCATGCTGTAGATTTGGACTGGCTGCTTCCACCTCCTGTCAGATTAAACACGAAAACATATGAGTGAATGACTGCTAACCGCTTCCATTGTCATGTCACATTAAGTCTCGAGTTCCTGCCGTTCTGATTGCTCGTTTCGACCATTTCTGGGACTTCTGTGCAGGGCAGGTTAATCTTCTTGACATTGTCTGATCTTTGGGAAACGTACAGTATTTTTTAAGGGCTTCCTTGTGTCTCTGTGGTGAAAGCCAACATAAAAGGATTCGGAAAAAGTGGGAGAATCTTCAGAGGGGAAGTGAGCCGCCGAAATGGTGTGAAATGCAAACGCCCAATGGCTGTTCTTTCATGGCTTTTATTCAATAAAACAGAGCTCTTTTTATGTAAGCCTTTTGAGTCTGACATATAACACCCACACTCAGACAGGATCAGATGTGGCTTTGCCACTGGATGATGATGATTATTATTAGACATTTATAATTTGATCATTTTTTGAATGATCATTGGATTTAACAGATCACCTATGTAGATCTGAACTATTATATTAGTTTCAGTGTAAAGCTGTGTAGGTGCGTGATGCACATGCCATGTGCTAAAACATTTTCTGCTGTGCTGTTCTTGTCAGTTTTCATTTCACTTTTTTAAAGTTGCTAATGTAAAATTCTGAAGATTTAAGAGGACTTTTTCTTGGGCATTTGCAAATTTGTTTAACAATCTGGCAACTTTCATCCTCTTATATTTTTTTAATCATCACATTACACACAGGAACATAAATATATAGGGACATTAATATATAGACACACACTCCCGTGGCACTCGCGCTTATCCGTGGTTGTGTGTTCAGTGTGTGGCGAATGACTTTAATTAATGTTGCAGTAAAGCAGAACTCGGGTCGCATCCTTCGTGAGGTTCTGCATTAGTTCCACCTGAGCTGCTCCACCACACCGCAGAACAAGCAGAAAGACTGACTATTGACATCTCACACTCTCTCATATGCTCATACCAGTCACGGGTCACTGACTCCATCCCAGCGGGTCCATGTACCCGTTAAAGGGCCGTGTTAACAGCCTGATTTCAGAGTCTGCAGGAAAAACCAGGGGTCCCTAGACAGCCCCCAGACAGACTTAATTACTGATGAATTACTGAAGTCTGAGGGAACACTTCTACAAAGCATACTTGAGATGAAATATATTCAGATGAGAAAATTGATGTATATACACTACGGAGGTGAAGCCACATCAGAAAATCTACTGCTTTAGAAGCTATTTTTTTCTTTTCCCCCAGTATGACTCATAATCACACATACATATACATGTATATGCATATTTTCATGCAGAATATATTGTAAAACTTATTTTTGGTGTCAGAATACAAATTAAGTAGTCAGACCTATATATGTACATTATTTTAAACGTATTTAACCCCGTGTTTTATAAATTATGTTCTAATGGTCCATTTTTGCTTTGCCTTTTTTTTGGGGAAAAATTTAATATTTAAAGCATTTTGTCACTTGTAACTAAATCTGAGTGATTTTCACATTTGTTACTAAAACCATAAAATGTAAAAAAAAAAAAAAAGAAAATAATTGGATAACTATAAATCACAATAGTTATTATGTACATTTGCAAATATATTCTTCTAAATAAATTCATATACATGTATCAGTGCAGTTATATTGTGGTACAGTGTTGTTATGCAACTATATAATCTATAATTCTAAACACTATAACTATAATCTAATTATCATCACATGCTGAATTTTTTTGAAAAAACTCAAATGTATTTCAAGTTTATTTATAGATATGTACACGACAGAGAAACAAGGATTTGAACTGTAAAAATCTAGTTTATTATAACTATGTACACAAAGCTCTGGAATACTGTACATTAAATACAGAGTGACTTTTGTGACAAAACAAATTTACACTTTTTGGTTGTAAAAACAAGAATAACTTCAAGCACAAAAGAGCCCATAAATAAAACTTAAAAAAAAAAAAATTAGCACAAAATTAAAAGCTTCAGTGCAAGAGCGAATGACTTTTAGCATTTTGTTTGGGCTCAACAAATTAGGTGTTTAACGAAAGGTGATGTATATCAAAATATGTTAACAAACAAAAGAAAATGAGATTAAATAATATAAAAAATCTGTCTGTTATCTGTTTAAAGCACAAAGCCACGAACACAGAAGTTATGAATATTTCATACAGAGAAAAGAACGAAACCTCCTTTTGAAGTCTTGACAGAGCACACACAAAGAGGAAAGAGGAGGGGGGCGTAATTATTGTCGAAATGTTTTTTGACAGATCGTTATATTAAAGAAGTAGGAGGTTCTGCCAAACAGAGCTAACCTCTTCAACAGGAGAAGTCTCCACCTATCAACAAAGCTAGCACTCAAACCAAAAGGCCAAGATCCATTTGACAATCTAATATCTAGGAAAGAAAATACACGGCACGGGGGAATTGGAATTTCAATCACGTTTGCAGTTATAATCTAATCTGTGACATTTAGCACCTGCGACTATTAATATGCACTGTATATTATGTGTACAATTGAAATCCAAATATATCTTCATTTTCCTAGTACATCATTTAAAAACAGCTTTCAAATTCATGTTATTAGATGCTTCTCGCAATATGTCAGTGAACAAATTTGCCGTGACATGCAGCAGACGGTATTTGAGGTTCTGAGCACTGCCTTTGTGTTCTAGTCGCTCTTTGATTAATACATGATGCACGTTATTACCTCATAATCAAACACTCCTTACATGTTGCATTACCAATTGTAATTATATGGCAACATTTCAGAACGCATCGTAATGAAGGAGCCCCTCTATGAATAATAAAACCTAGAACAACTAAATAAACACTCTGATTACTTTACTTTTAAGGCCTCTGACAGTACCGAATGCTTTCGGTGATACCGAATGAGAGATGGGGAGTGGAATTGTGTGTAATTATCAGGCCATCTTTATCTCGGGATACCATCCGAAACCTAAGACAGGGCTGCCGACTATAGCCCTGAGGCGAGCTATCATCTTCAGTGACACTAGAGAGATCGCAGGGCAAGGCGACAAGATGTACTGTTGATAAGAACGGACATGGCGGAGAGCATTCTGAGGGTCCGACTAGCCCAAGTCCATCTTTGATCACCATTGACCCCATGGGTATGCATGGGTCTTCCCTGCGACCCACAAAAAAAAGGGGCTAACTTTATTTAACAATATGCACTCAAGCTCGCTATCTTAATTAAAATGGGTATCACATATGCGGCTGGGATCCATTCCTCATTACTGTTGTATCTCATTAGAGTTCTGCCCTTTTGAGGGGCTGGATCAGTTTTGAAACAGTTTTCTCCCGGTCTCCTTGTTTTCATTTCCTTGTACAGTCGTCTTCTCTTCCTTCAGGCCAAGGAAAAGTCATTATTTGGAGATGGGGGAAATGGTGTTTGCGGATACATAGAAATGTTCCAAACGCCAATTAGGAAATGGATTTATTTAAACCAATTAAAATCAGAAGAGCCACAAGAAGAGCATGCATTTTTAATGCCAAAGTAGGATGTCAGTGCAGCATAATATTAACAAATTAAAAATATGCAGCAAATATCTACAATAGAATAATTTATTAACACATATAGTCACAAAATTAAACATCTCTTTTTAGTTAAAGCTTGGCTTTAAAATAAAGATCTGTTAATATGAAAATGTTTTATATTACAAAATAATTAGTGACTCTTTTATAGACTTTCTCTTTCAAGTAAAAAAAAAAGGCATTTTAGTCATTTATGTGGGATGTAGTCCACGAAAGGAATCCAGTACTCAGCTGTTTTTTGTTTTGTTTTTTGTGTGTGTCACTGCTTTAGTAGAAAGGGGAGTCACAAAAGATGCAGGGACCTTGGAGTATTTTCTTGATCCAGTCTGAATCTGAAAAGGTGAGAAGTTTTCTGTTATTATGCATTATTTATATACACCAAATTAAGGTGGTTTTCTACATAATGGCCTGTCTATCGTTCCCCATGTTCAGCAATATGATGCATTTGGAAAACGTTATAATGCAACAGGATTGTCAACTTGTCAAGCTAGCAAAATGTCAGTAATAGACAAACAACAATGGAAAAAAAAACATTCATTTAAAATAGCTTAAAATATTGACAAACATGTTGCATTCAAGTATTTATAAAAGTTTTTTTCCCCAAGTAATAACTCTAGTAAGAAGTAATAGATTTGTTTCTTAATATTGTTATCAGATCAGTATTAAACTACATGGCCAAGTGCATAAATCAAATATTTTGACACATTTTTGTCTAGCCTTTTTACTAGCACTGGGCAACATTTAATCACATCCAAAATAAAAGCTTGTGTTTACATAATATATGTGTGTGTACTGTGTATACTTATTTTGTGTGTATATATATATATATATATATAGATATATAGATATATATACACATGCATGTATACAGTATTTATACATAATTTAAATTACATACAAATATTTATATATAAAAAGCCAATTTTTCTTAAATACATGCATATGTGTGTATTTATATAAATACAAAATAATTATACACAGTACACACATATATATTATGTAAACACAAACTTTTATTTCAGATGCGTTTAAATGCGTTTAATAGTTGCCGAGTACTACTTTTTACATTCACTTTTTTAATATTAATGCCTCACCAAGATCCTGACTAAATTACATGCATTTAAAAAAATTACATGTGATTGTTTGAACGGGCCACTCCAGTCAGAGTAGAAGTGCCAAAAAGAAGACGTACTTCAGGCTTTACGCCTAGCGTCACGTGTTAATGGCCGTAAGAACTGACTACGATATCTATGGATTTTTAAGGTAATCAGCTAACCTACCTAGTACACTTTGTTATTGGCCTTTTATTCCATTTAAATATCTAAACATTACTGTGAAGAAGAAAACGTTTTAATATCAATCTGCACGTGTGAGAGACATTGGTTATGCTAATCTTTGCTCGCTCCTTTTAAGTTATCTTGAGTAAAACCGAAAAAAAAAAAAAAAAATCATGAAGCACATACAAAAGACCAGAACCGGAAGTGATGAGACCTGTTTTACAGTAAGTTGTGCATAGAGCCTATTAACATTTCATTTCGTATCAACTTGGTACCGGAGTACCAGTACATTAGACATCCTAAGCTTGCACTGCTGTGAGGCAGCAGCATTCTTGTTTTGTGTGTGTGCAAGTAAAAGTGTAAGTGTGTGGTGCGATGTGGTTCTGAATGGAGATATGATACAGCATTATGGCTCACCCTCGGGCTCTGCTACTGAGGCAATACTGTCCTGCAATAGACAGCGGCGGTATGTCACACCCTGACAGGCCTGATATGACAGCGCACACCTTAGGGAGGAAAAAGGAAAGAAAGAAAGATGGAAATAGACAGTAAGACATGAACAGAGGGGGAAGGTTTAGATCAGTACTTGGCAGAGATCAGAATGACAGCAATGACACAACTATTTCCCTGATAGGCCATTAGGGGCAGTAATCCCCTTTCAGTCATGCCAATGGATGAAATGTCACACAAGGAGCTTGAAAGTGGGTCAAATCTACCCGAAACCTGTTTAACAACTTCATACTGTATAGTCCAAAGCAGAAAAGGCGATTTCATACCACTGGTGACATTTGTTCATGGCACGTTAATCTAGACCTACAAAGCATTTGTTTGTTTGGGCTTTACATTCTGGTATTCTTAAGGATTTAGAGCAGAATATGAATAATACCTAAAATTACACAAATTATCAAAACTTAATCTGTTAATCAAAGTGTGCAATCTGTCGGATTTGAGCCAAGCAGAGCATCAGAAGAAAGAAATTTATACAGATTTGAAACAACTTGTGGGTGAGTAAATGATAAAAGAAGTTTAATTTTTAAGTGAACTATTCCTTTAAGTGCTATAGAACCAGCTGTAAAAAGTTAGGATCTTATAATAACATGGCATACATATCACAACATATTTATGGTTACATACCTTAGCCACCTGTGCCCATTTTTACACTCTGCCCGTTTGCAGTCCGTGAAAGGCAGAACTTCTTTACAGAGGCTGCAGTGCTCTGGAAATGTCTGTTTGTTCATCTTATTCATGATATGACCTATCAGCACCTGTGAAGGTCACACATCAAATAGGGGGGAAAAAATTGACATACAGGGTAATATGGTGTACTTCGTGCAATGAATAAACTTTCTATTCATTGAACGAATATTTTTATTCACCAATTAAAACGAATACAATAACGCCCACATTTATATACTTTTATCATCCAGTTTCAACCTCACATGCAAATTCTTCCAAAAGTTTGTAATAATTTTGAATAGAATAAATGTTTTCATGTTTTTGAAAGAAGTCTTTAATGCTCACCAGGGCTGAATGTATTTGATCAAAAATACAGATAAAGTGCAGTACAAAAAATACACTGAAGACTGAAGCAAAGACATTTAAAAATGCATTGTAATTGAAACCACTTATTTTAGATTGTAATAATTTCTCACAATATTACTGTTTTTACTGTTTGCAGCCTTGGTAAGCACAAGAGATGGTATTTCAAAAACATTTAAAAATCTTAATTGTCCCGAACTTTTGACCGCTTGTGCATAAAGCAACTATATCCGTACCTTAGCCGCACGGTCTTCATTTGCAGGGTCATTTGTGAGGAAGTCACACACACCTTTGGTAGGTATACATGTGTTCTGAGTGACACAGGTGTGCAGGTATACCTCGCCCAGCACCTTCTTCATGTTCTCACGAATCAGTTGGGACTCCACCTCTTCGATCCTGCTGCCGATTTCCCTCATTTGTTCCTCACTGGACTGCCTTTCGGCATCCCCCTGCCTGTGCTCCTCTAATGCAGAGATCTCCGCCATCTCGCCTTCATCCCCTCCACCTGCATCCTCATCCACAACAAACACTTTACTATCCCTATGGGTGGGCCGCCACAGGGTCTCCGAAGGGCTTTTCTGCATGGACTTGTAGAGCGCTCTGAGGAGGAAAAGCTTCAAACGCCATAAATAGGTGGACCCTGAGGTTTGGACTTGGAGCTTTTCGTCTAGATTGTTCTGGAGGACCGAAGGGATGCTTTTGTCCTTCAGTATCCGCCATCGAAGCAAGTCCAGCAAGTCGGTCTTTCTGAAGAGATTGTGCATCTGAGACTCGAGCAGCTCAGCGCCTGCTTCATCCGGAGTCTTAAGGGTGATAAACTGCACCTGGTAGGTGCGATTGACGGGGTGGAGCCCATTGATCATGCCCTCATTCGTGATGAGAGACAAGTAGGCACCGTTTGGACTGACTGATATGCCGTGTATCCGTCGACCTGCAACTCCCTCTGGCAGAACGATCTCTTCTTGTTTAAACTCGACAGCAACATCCGTGAAAACAGCCCAGAGCTTCTTTACCTTACCATCTAGTGAGCAGGTATAAATGGTCCCGTTGTTATGACTGACTGTCATGGATATGATAGAGGTGGAATGAAGACCTGTGACATGGGAGTTGTGAACGTTGAGACCAGCTTTGGAGATCAGCAACAAGCACCAGAATACATAAGGACCTCGTGCAGCAATCACTAGGCTGCAGTTGCATTTCTGGTGCGGATGGAAGAGCGTAATGCATTTGATGTTGTGGACGGGTATCTGGTCCTTATCCTGCCACAAAACCACAGGTTGCCTGAGGGTGAAATAACCCTTCACTGCCTTGAGGTTGACTGGAAGGATCTTTACAGGTCCAACTGAGCTGCCGATGATAAGTCCGCTCATTTTCCGCCCACTATGCTCATATTCCCACCAGGTGAGCACGCTTGGCGAAGACACTCCAGATTTAATGGTGTTGCAAGACACCACTGAATCCTTTCCTAGCAGGGGCAAGCTGAACTGCCACACCACCACATCTCCATTCTCCATAAGTACAGCCAGAAGCACAGTGCTAACATCTTTACATGCGTTATCGGTCTGAACTTGCTGCTTATTGCACAGACCCGACCACTCCATGCGCATTGGCGTCTGCATGCTATACCGCCGTTGCAGTTCATCCAAGTCTTTAATGGAGCTCGGAGGTGAGCCGTCGCTCTGAGCAGAGTAGTTCCTGGATTTTAACATTTCCCCATAAAGTTCTGTAAGGTCCATGAGAGGCATCCATTGCAAACGCAAATGACTGCTGTGGATTGTGAGACGATTGTCCAGTGTTAAGAAAGCAAGAAGACAGCGGCCGTATTTGTCGCAGCCTAGTGGTGACCAGCTGGTGTACTTCACGCCATGGAGGCGTCCACATTGAGGATGGATGACTCGGTCTGTCATTATCATTTGGCCTACAACTGGATCTTTACTCTTTGCAAAGTTTTCTTTAACAGTCTGCACCTCCTTTTCTGGACCCACCTGTAACAAAATATAACGAAGACGTTAAAGCCGTTCTTTTCAAACTCCAAGGTCCTGGAGGTTTCTCAAGGTCCTGGAGGGCTGATGTCCTGCAGAGTTTAGCTCCAACCCTCATCAAACAATTGTATGACGTCTTGGGAATGGTCAACTATAAATGAAAGACGCAAATGGTCTACACTTTGTGTGAACATTTATACATGTCTGGTGTAAAGTCAAATGACTAGAGCTGTTTTTTTTCGTCTCTAAAAGATGTCTGTTTCAAAGCTCCACAAAAAGAAGCATTTAAGATAGTGATACATGTCATAATACTGATTCCACTGCCATATTTTAGTACATATAAACTTTTAAAAGTCTATTATTAATTAAGATCGCTCTGTCTCATGGACCATGATCACAGAACACATAAATATGTCAGTGATCATAATTGTGACCAGTGGGAAAAAACACAGGCTTAAAAAAAGAAAGAAAGAAAACAAACACAGATTGATTGATTCACATGATAAAATATGTTGTTTTAAATGTTACATTCATTTAAGTAGACGTAATATAGGGTAAAAAAGGGTAAAAAAAAATATGCACCTGAACGTTTGGATATTTTGTTTAGTTCCCCGGTTGTTATGAGTAAAATATAGTGTTGCACAACATATTTTGACATAGAATGTGATGGGAAAATTAGGGATTAAATAGGATTATTCCTCACAGATGATTAACGTTTATTTTGCACATTTTGAGTTGTCAAGTCATGTTGGCAACATGGTTGTAACAGTGCACATGCGTTGGTACCATAAAGCAACGAGAAGGCGCGCACCACAGTAGTTACCTTGAGCTCGCAAGCGGTGTCCGGCACGGGGATGTGAGTGCGATGCAGCACCAGATTTTGACTGAGACTGTGTATGTCACACACCAGCTCCAGGAGAGACACGTTGTTAGTGCTGGAGGCCGCCAGTCTGTGATCTTCTGCCCACGACAGGGGCTCCAGACCGCTAACTGGACTCAGCAGTTTAATCGCTGGATCGCGCAGCACCACTGGACCCTGTCCAGCCCAAAAATCATTGTCCCGGCTCGACTGGGCTTCAGGCGCGGTGTCTGCTTTCTCGAAGTTATTATCTGAGCCTAAAGCCGCCATTTTTCTGTATAAAAATAAAGCCCGTCTCCAGGAAGTTACGGCGCCGGAGGAGGAGGGATTTCACGGACGCGGCATGGGCTGGGTTGCCAGATTGACAACAGTCACTCTGGAAAAAATGGGTCGTTGGTTTGTTTATATAATAATAAATAACTATATATTATACTATTATATCACATTATGTTGTTGTTATTATATCACATTATACTGTTATTATTATTATTATTTTTCGTTTAATAATAATAATACATTTAATATTACTGAATGCCCCAATATGTGCCAGTCAGTTTCTTACAGTCTATCGGTCAGTAAGTGTTCGCAGTGTGGGGATGCAGTATTGACTGAGGAGTTGTAACACCATCAGTTTTTGTTGTTTCAATTTGATATATAACATTCACACAAGCTTTTTAATCTACATGATTTTTTTTTTTTTTAAATCTAGAAACGAATCAAGGGGGGTTATATTTTTCACTTTGTGTGTCTGCCAGACCAACAAAAACGGCCTACATTTACCACAGTTGGCAAATCTCACATTGTTTTAGAGCTGTTGTTTTATGTATGTAATCTTGTATCCAATTTTAGATGCTTGATAATTAAAATATCACATTTTAATTATCAAGCAACTAAAATTGGATACGAGATTATATACATAAATGTTACCACATTGCCGCAATATGTGTATACCTTTTTTCTTTTTTTCTTTTCTTTTTTTTTTACTAAAATGAAGCTCAAAATGAAATGAGGAGGGTAGTAGTGATGGGTGATTCTGATAATAATGATATGAAATGATGTAATCATTGTAAAATTCAATCATAGTAGATACATTTGAGAATATTATTTCAGTTACAGGTACAAGTGTTAAAACAGTATCCTCAGCGAACCTGTTTTTGAATAATATATTGTATACCTTTAAACACAATATATCACCCCCATTTTTATGATTTTTTTTTTTATTGTTCTTAATATTGGGCAGTGAGCCAGTCTCAGCTGTGCTAAGTGTTTAAATTACAGATATTAATCTAAATTGTAAAGCATTTGTCATTTATAAACTGACATAATCCATCAGCTAAAAACTCAGACACTATTCATCTGATGTCAGAGGGGCAGGAGAAAGATCATTAATTGGTTGGGAGCATATGAGAACGGTCAGGAGCCCTAACTGCGTGACCAAGTTGCCGGATATGTGTAATTAACAGACACGCTTTGATCTGTCTAGTATTCCCACCTGGAAAGGTTGAAAAGGAGCAGTGTGTCCTCTTTCCTATTCCTGAATGCAGTCTTTAGCAGAGACTCCACTCACAAGACGCAAAGTAACTCAGTTGTCAAAAGTATTTAGCAACGTGGAGGTTTCCCCTGTAATAAAACAAATCGGTACAAATCTATGAAACAAACATGTAATTGTGGCAGTAATATTTTACTTTTCCCTCCAACTATCTGTCATGTGTTTCAATAATAATTTGAATGCAGGGCCTTTGTGTATTTCAGTCTTAATGAAGCATGTATAGTATGAATATTTCAGTGACCTGCTGTGCATAATTTTCTGGGTTTTGACACAGGGGTTTTGACACCGGTTTGTGGGATTGTTGGATTAAACATTCATCCGTACTTGTCTCTTAGATTTGCTTTATGCATTTAAGCAGGTCTAGTCCTACAGGGTTGCTTGGCATATCAGAACACAATGTGCCTCATCTTGTTTGTTCCTGGCTGATTGGATGTGCTGTTTTGTCTTTGCAAACAGTGTGAGATTTGCTTTCTCCATAATGCACTTGGTAAGTTGCTGTAATACAGCTTACAAATATGATTTGTATTAAATTAATGACAGTATTTTTAATTTAGGAAACATCGTTGCTTTAGTATGCACATTGAGGAACGATGATTAATAATAATGATTTTATAATCAAAACAACATTTTTCAGTGCAATTCTTTCCTTATTTTTTCTGAAATTAAAACAATGATCGTTGTATCTATCACTGAGTTAGCATACAGTGCAATAGTGTGCTTCCATAATCGTTTTGTTTTACTGCTTGTACTAAATTATTTGCAATCAGAGCTGCATTAGTAGATTCCTGAGCATTTTTATTGTTTCGATTGAAGACCTCTCCTCAACTGAGCCATTTGCACACATCCTGCCTGAACTCTTATGGGAAACTGTGACGGATGGTTCATCATACTTCTTTTAATTATTCAGCTGTGCAGACAGCACCCTGGGGAGACGTGCTGCGGTGCATTACAAAAAACACACATTCAGTGATATAATCATAATGATGATAATGAAATGTATTTAGAGCACATCAGTGCCTCCCTCTCTCTCTTTTCTCTGCCTCTTGCTGCTCTTGTGGGAGGATATGAGCGCTGTCTGATGCAGAAGAGGCAAGTTTACTGCGCTCTGGCCCCCGGTGGCTCCTTGTGGAGGCCTGCGGTGCCCCGCACGATGGCTCACCGGAGATTAGCCGTCAGAGCAGAGGGTTTTGCATACCTCATGTGCCGTCAACTGCGAAGGCTTACCTGACAGGTGTTGCTCTCGCTCAGATCTGTTGTGTCCTCCTGAGCTGAAGCTTCGATGGGGTGCCTGTGGGTATGAAGAAACCTTCCTTCCTACTGTCAATCATCACAGGCCACACAGCCAGGCCAAAACCAAATCTCTCCTCAATGAGAGTTCAATGATTTCTGATCAGTGTGGCACAAAACCACCCCGGGCGCTGCTTGAAGAGTCCTTGCTTAAATATGTCATTGGGCGTTGCAAACTTTTCGAGATTAAGTACTGTGCGGGATTGCTTATCTTTACAAATGGAAGTACTGTGTGAATGTAAATGTAATATTTCAACACATTCTCATCCCCAGATGTCATTTAACTGACGCTTTTGACCATACGTCAACATCCAACGTTGTAGGGTACCCTTTAACGTCAGTTAGATGAAGCGGGTAGGTTTAGGTCTGGGGTAGGGTTAGGATTGCATAGCGTCATCTAACTGACGTTAAAGGGTGCCCTAAAACGTCGGATGTTGACTTATGGTCAAAAGCGTCAGTTATATGAAGTCTTGGGATGAGAACGGGCTGGTTTATACCCAACCTCTCTATATACAAACTTTTATGTTAGATTTGAACCACTAATTGAAACAAGCATCCTTTAAAAATCTACAATCTATTTAGGCTTGCGATGCTTTTGTGAAGTGGATTAGCTGAATAATTGATCAGATCTGACACAAGGTCAATTTGTTCACAAATTAAAATGATTTGCTCATGAGTCTGTCTGATCTAGTTTTCAAGTTAAACGTCTTGGGATGAAAACGGGCTTAATATTTGGGTTTACTGGGAGTCTCCTCTCTTTGCATACTTCCAACAACGCCATTCAGTCCTTAGAGCATCTATCAGTTGACCTGTTTGTTGTGTTTGTATACGCTCTCACTGGAGAGTTTGTGAAATAAGAACATCTAAGCAGTTTTGTACTGCATCTTGTCCTGTATTAAAGTGTGCTGTCAGGTCAAGCTACCTTTAGTTCTCCCCAGAATTGCAGCATATTAAGAGAAACAGGGACTTAAGGGTGTTAGAAACAGCAAAAGAGACAAATGAATGATCACATGTATGCGCTGTGATAATATATTAATAATTCATAGTGCTTTATGATTAATTAAAACAGGCCTCAGGTTCTGTGGCAGGTACAGGCTGAAACACAGTCTGACATTCCCATGCGATCCTCAGAACATATGAACATCTGAACTCTCTCCCTTCTTCTGTCCCCAGACCAGGTGGAAGACCTGTTTCGAAAAATCTCCAGTGGCAAGCAGACTTTACTTTGGGGAATGTAAGTGCTTGTTTTTTTTTTGTTTTTTTTCTAAGACTTGCCGGTGTGGGGAGGCGCTGTATATAGTACAATCAATGGCCTATTTATAGCGAACAGGACACATTGACTTATGAACAAATGATGTAATTTATTGACCTCTCCTTCGCTCTTTTGTGTAGTAGCATCCCTGGCTGTTATATGCACAAATAATGTTATTTACGGGTGCTGCTCTATAATGCCATTTATACTCTTTTGTATTGTATATTGTTTTACCCCAATGTGAAACAAGCATTTTTGGAACTTTGTAGATCAGCACTTCTCTCCTTGTTTCTTTTCATTTGGATAAAAGTTTAAGAAAATGAATTCATGTAAATGTTTGTATCCTTTATATCGACATGACACCGTTTTTTACTGTCCTGAGGAAACGGTCCAAGAAAAGAGCAAAGTTGTAAAGGGTTCCTGACTTTTCCTCTGTCGGATAGTGAACTGTGACTGTCTCTCTGCCTGGTTCTGGCAGCTGGTTGTGGGCAGGGCATGCCCTGTGGCAGTGCCGGGAGGACCAGGGCCTTTGCCTGCTTGTCTCGCCTGTGCTAATGCAATAAGGCCGGGCCGCCCATATGGCACTTGTGGGAACAGTGGGACTCTGGAGGCTGGCATAGAGAGCCACCACTCTGCTGTTAGATATTAAAAAGGACAGGTCCTCAACGGGCTCTGCCCACAGCCGGACAAAGTAATGGATGGGTTTGGTGATTGGACAGCACTTGGAGCGGCCTGTGTGAACCCGCCAATGAGCAAAGCCAAATAGTTGCAGCTGTGAAAATTCAGGCCTGGAGAGTGTCCTTGACAAGTTTTGTTGATGCATTTTCCATTGGTACAATTACAAGTGTAATTAGAATAGATGTTTAGAACTAGGTCCAGACTCCCATTTTTAAAATTGGTGGTGCCCAACAGATCTTTGTGGACCACTTTTAGAAGGAGTGGTCTGATCAACAGGTGACTCTGAAGTTCAATAAACAAGCTTCTCTATTCTGAATCAAGGTGATGATGATGTATAGTCCGTTGTGGTTTGAGGGTGGTAGTACACGCCCAGCAGGACAACAGAATGTCCTTCAAAGGGGAGCTCAAGGAAAAGTTTCCTTGCCAGAATCCATCAATGAGGCTAATGGAGAGAATGTGGATCAAGGCCGGAAAAGATAGTGGACTGCAGTGGGGCGAATCGGTCCACTTGGCACAAATTGTGGCTTGCTGTACGATTTTCTATGTTTTAATGGATAAAACGTGGCCAGGTAGAGCAGTGCCAGATGAGGCTTTAGCAAGTTCATTTCATATATTATACCACACACGCTGTGCACAAATGGAACTTGTAGCAATTTGTTACAAGCCCTAAAAAAAGAAAGTAGATCATTATGAGAAAGTCAGCAAAAAATTTCCTTTTGACATAATGGTGCCTCGTTTTCCTGTATGAATATTCCCGTTCATGCTCATGCCAGACTGCTAAACAGGTCACTCTCCTTCCTCTCCTGCCACCCACCTCCCTGGATCTGGAACAAAAGCCAACCTCCCCATCTCTCCCCCCTTCTCTCCTGTCTCTCTGTTTTATTGGTGACAGCTGCCGCGAAACAAACTCGCGGAGTGAGAGAAATGATGTGTCAGTGGAAGGTCCTTTTGCCTGCGCCGCTAATCTGTCACACGCGGTTTGTTGTTTACTGTTCCTCCGGCTCGCTGACCGGCCGTCGACGAGCGCAGTGCCGTAATGGCGACAGATGCTGACCCGCAGAAGTGTGAATCTTGCCGATTTCCCCCTGCTGCCAACCTGTAAATTACAGCTATCGGGAGTAATTAGACCCGATAAAACCCTTCCAAGCTTCACCCCCCGTGTACCACCCTGACTCGCTCTCGCTCTGTCTCGCTCTTACTCTCTCTCTCTTGGCCTGCCAGTGACACGAGATAGGGGGATTTGAGAGGCACAAGGTTGCTGGCATTGACCGATCCCACCGTTAACCTGTCTCTGACACCTTCTCCCCTTATTACTCTGGCACTGCCATCCTCAACAGGCTATAAGGGACAGACAGTAGACCAGACACAAGAAAAATAAAGCTACGTCTCCACTAAAGCTGCACATGCAATTCTTTCCAGCTACATTTAATGCAGAAAAAGAAGTACTTTTTTGCAATCTTTCATAATTTTTGTGCAAAATTGCAATTTTTATGAGCACTTGAAATGATGCCACTTGGCAAGTCAAGCTGTGCCATTTTTGGCAAGCTGATTGAGCGGAATATGGTGAAAGTCATTGCGGCCATACTGTCCGTTCTAATAAAATGTTGTCCCTCAAAGTGTTCGACTCACTTAGACCCTGTCCCAGATACCGCCCTAAGCCTTTTAGTCCTTCTCTGAATCTAAACTTTACATGTACACTAGACATCCCCAAGTACATGTCATATGTAATTTGGGACTGAATTTCAGAGGCTGATATCAGTTGGACAATACCTGTCACTACTTAAACTAAGTGTTCTGTAATAATTTGAGTTAATATTGCTGACAAACTCAGAAGATAGCCAGTTGTATTTACTCTCTGGAAAAAAACCTAAGAAAGGAGAAACCAGCAATAATGGAATGGCCTGAGAAGATGCCTAGCTGTGGTTTGGCACTTAACCTTTTACCTCTCCATGTCCTCCTTACAAGTCCCGATGCACGTCATTGCCTTCTGGTGCCAGGTCCATAAAGAAAACAGAGTTCATGGCCCTTTAAGTAACTCACCTAGTGCTAAAGGTCACACAGCCAGGTCTTGTCATCCCCACCCTCTCTGTCTCCCTGCTCCCTCTTCCTCCTCCTGCTCTGCCATCCCTCAGTGCCCACTTCCTGGCCATCAGAGCCAATCGCCAACCGGCCTTGCCTCCTCCGCCACCAATGCGGAGCAGCAATCTGTCACCCAGGCACTGGAGGACGCCACCCTGCTGGCCCCCTTCCGCACACCACCGTAATGGCTTCTGGCATCCCACGAAAGAAAAAAGAATAAACAAAAATGAAAAGTGAGTGGTGTAGATAGACATAGACAGAGAAGTCTAAAGGGGCAGTTAGTTTAGGATCACCCCTTACTTACGAACTGCCCCAAGCCACCCTCCTCACTCACCTCCGCTCTGTAAAGCTCTTGCTCATCCACTCCACGCAACCCTGCTTTGGCCCCGTCGCTTTGCACGATACTTCAGTGAATAAATGAGTCGTTTTAATCCGACTGACAAGCTGGCATTGCCTAACCCTGCCCTCCATCTGTACTGGCCGCCAGCTCAGCGGCAGGCCCTGGGCAGCTCCATGTGCCAATCCAACACACACACACACACAGCTTATCCTGGCGGCCGCTTCAGGGACAGACGGGATAGAGCTCCATGCGGCTACTACCCATCCACACCAAAGAGCTATTTATATAAGAAAAGGATTAACTGTCACAATCTTTGATGGACAGCAACATGGATGGAAAAGGGCCTTGTTAATTATTCATTGATTTCTGGTGGTTGGGGCATGTGGAATCCTTCTAGCTTCCTGTGTAGTCACATTGTGTTGAGTTTAAGCTGGCGAATCTTAGGGACCTTGTTTAGGTAAGGGACATCCTGTGATATTCAAATAGTTGAAATATGACTATGTGTTTACTTAGTTTGAGGGGCTTTTAACATGGTGTTCTTGTTGCTCAGTTGATAGAGCATGATGCTAGCAACACCAAGACTGGTTTTGATTCCCAGGGAACAACTAATTAATTGTGTTCTTTAAAGGGTTAGTTCCCCCAAAATTGAAAAATCTGTCATTAATTACTCACTCTCATGTCGTTCCAAACCCTTATGACTTTCGCAACACAAACGGAGATCTTTTTGATGAAATTTGAGCGATTTCTGTCTCTCCATAGACAGCAGCGCAACTGACACTTTGACGCTTCAAAAAGTTCTTAAAGATCTTGTAAAACTAATCCATATGAATTGAGCAGTTTGGTCCAAATTTTATGAGGAAATACTGAATCTGAAGAGACTGAAGAGATCACTTTGCGATGAACAGATTGCATTTAGGCTTTTATTCACATATAAACATTGATCAGTGAACATTAACAGAGGCTTAACCGAACCTGCTTGCTGGGCAAGAACAAACCTCTTACGAGAATCACCCTCATTGGTTTTTGCTGAAGCTCAAACGTGCTGTATAACACACAAGATTGAACCTCATTGGTTCTCGCATATCAAGCGAACATGTTTTAGCTTCCATTTGCCATGACCGATGTGTGACTTGATGAATGTTTTGGACTAAACCGCTCAATTTTAAGATCTCTTTATGAACTTTTTGAAGTGTCAAAGTTTCAGATGTGTAGTTGTCAAAGGAAGGACAGAAAGATCTTAGATTTCATCTAAAAAATAACTTTATTTGTGTTCCAAAGATGAACTAAAGTGTTACGGATTTTTGGGTAAAAATAGCCCTTTAAATTGTAGACTGGACCTGAAATGTACAAAACTACAGCTATTGGGGCTTACAGTATGTAACACATTGGCCAGAATAGTGAATTATTTAATACTATAATATTAAGTAAAACTACAAACTTTGATATATTTACTACATCAAATGTAAAAAATATTTGACAATAGGCAGCTGAAATGAATGCACATTTCTGAGGTGTTAATGTGGCCTTGAGCTGAACGATGCTTAAAATAAATTTAAATTCTTTAAATTCTGTTTTATAAAGCAATTTATGTTTGTCTGTCAGTCAATCAAAAGCTTTCAGCAGTGCTGAGGAATAAAGATTCATATATTTAACCCACGTAGTCATATTTAACATGCTTGAGTTGGGCAAAGTCAGATCCTAGAGGACTTGACCTAGAACACATTGGTACTTAGTAAACCGTTCTCTGAGATTTGTTTTCATGTTAATCGAATGTAAAGAGTTTTATCTGTAAAAACTGTTTAGCTTATAACGCTAGTATATAGGGCATAAAGTAATGAAAAATAAAAATCGCTAGTTAATACCACTAACAAAGCACAAAATAGCCCCACACTAATAGAGTAACATAATGAGGGTCCCTCCATGCAAACCAAACCATTGAGAACGTTGTAAGTGTACAGAGAGTTAAATAAGAAGATACTTTATAAAAACAGTCCACTTTGTCTATACAGGGAGGAGCCATCTTTGGAAAACAGTCTCGACCAGTCGAACCATGAACGCTGTGGCTGGTCGATCAGAATTACGTTTGTGAAATCTAATTAAATGGAAATGCATGAATTATATTTGCTTAAGTCTGCCCTGTCTGGGGAAAGGTAAGGCAAGAGGTTTTTTTCAGTCGTTCATGCAGATCAATGAGCAAGACTTACTGCTGGTGATCGTATAAAATCGTATAAAACTAAAATAGTTGCTCTAACTTATATATCATAATTGCACCAATTTAAAACATAACTTGTCTAGTGTACTTTCTCAGTGGATAACTGTCCATCTGGTCCCTCCGCTATGGGTCGCTGCCTCCAATTTATTTTCGGGACATGAAAAAAAAATTTTGGGGTGTCGCAACTCAACAGGTCCCACTCCGTGCAACACAGTCACTCTGTTCGGTGTCCATAGCTTCACAATGTCCGCAGGTACACCACTATTTTCCCGAAGTACAAGGCTGTGTTGCGGCATTGGCTGCTCTCTCTCGTAGCCCTTTCCACGGAGCTCCTGCAGCTCTTGCGTCAGTATATTCCAGCTCGAAAAGATAAGAGCGTCCATCAAACAAACGGTTCGTCGGATAATCCGCCATCATTTTAGTGTGAATCTTGTGTTTTTTATTTATTTATTATTTTATAATTTTCTCTGCTGCATTCAGTGCTTTCTTCCGAAAACAACAGACCATTTTGAGATTACAAGTCACAGTTCAGCTCACTTGGCGCGGCGTTCGTGGTTCGACTGGTCGAGACTGTTTTTCAAAGATGGCTCCTGCCTGTATACACAAAGTGGACTGTTTTTATAAAATATCTTCTTATTTAACTCTCTGTACACTTACAACGTTCTCAATGCTTCGGTTTGCATGTTGGGACCCTCATTATGTTACTGTGTTAGTGTGGGGCTATTTTGAGCCTCGTTAGTGGTATTAAATAGCGATTTGGTTTTTCATTACTCTATGCTCAATAGTGTTATAAGCTAAACAGTTTTTAGAGATAAAACTCTTTACATTCGTTTATCATGAAAACAAATCTCAGAGAACGGTTAACCAATGTGTTATTAGACCAAAGGTTCATTTTGCGCCGGAGTTTTCATTAACCATGCACGAAAAGGTCATATCACATAATATAGACAATAGATTTTCATCCTTATGTTGCACAGTAGCAGTACAAGCTTGATCCAAGTGAAAGTGTCTAACCCAGATTTTAGAGAATCACACATTCTCTTGCCTCCACTCAGGGGTTAATTCTGCTCTGTTGTCCTTGGCACACTGTGGGCATACTGCAGCATGGCATAGTTCTCTCGCTCGCTCTCTCTGCCTCTATCCTCTCGATCCTCTCCCAGCGGTGGGGGGTGGACAGAAACACTGGCAAATGAAGGCACTGAAACCCTCTGCTCCATTTCCTCTCTGCTCTCCACTTGTCTCTCTGTTTGCTTTGCTGCCTCTTCTCTCTTGGCCAGGTGGCACCTCTTAAACATGGCCCAGGAACGTTTGAGTGGCCGATTAAGCACAGGGCTTTTCTCCTGTGCTGTAATGAGTCAGGTGAGAAAGAGTGTAATCTGTGTCAACCATCATACCATCGATTTCTGTTTTTACACTGATTTAGGGCCACTGATTTATTTCACAGTTTAAAATTAAACCTCTGAGATTATTTACTTACTCTCATGTTGTTCCAAACCCATATGACCTTTTTTTTCTTGTTTGAATACAGTAGGAGAAGTTTAGTGGAAAAAGTGCTCTTTTCTACTATTATACTGTACTACTTTTATAGATAGGTAGTATAATCTTCCTTTCCACTGTAGTCTGAAATCTCCAGATTTACACTGAAATCTCATTCATTCTTCTGATTATTCAAATGGGTTGTGTCCTTATCCGTTACATTGAAAGAGACAATAAAGTTAATCATTTCTGGATTTTGAAAGCGATGGGGAAAGGAAGATTTTCAGGGCTTTAGATTTTGTTTTGTTCCTCACACAATACTAACATGCATGGTTTCATGAGACTTGGGGTATAGCATTAGAGTCATGGAGTGCATGGGTGACATCTATAGTATTTTATGGTGCTTTTTGTGTACTTTTTCAAGCATGACACCCACTGTTTGCTGTATGAAAATGTGTTCTGTGTAAACGTAAATGATGACAGATTCTTCATGTTTCTGTGAACTTCTACTTCAATGAGAAAAACACAAAACCGATCGGCACTGTTTCGTGCATTACCACTCCAATGTAAGACTTCCTGCCGAGCCAATGATGGCTTAGTGTCTCAACAAGAGATCATGACTGTTTGAGTAGCCAGTGCTAAACCGCAGCTGGTGACTTTCTGCCTTTTGATGATGGGTGTTCACATCAGAAGGGCTTGTAAACAGAAGGGGGTGTTTAACAGTCTTTTGTTGAAAAGCTGATCTATCCTTATTTGCATGGCAGTAACAGTACTGTGCCGCAAACTGTTAGCTAAACTGTCTGTTGTTTGTTCTTCTGCGAGGCGCTCGTAATAAATCTCAGTAGGGGTTGACGACACTCATATTTAACAGCCGTGGCGTGATGAAGCTTTTGGGGCTTTTTTTGAAGTACAGCTATAGAGGCTCTTTTCCTTTATAGTGGCATCCAATCAACTCCCAGAGACCAAAAAGCACATCAATTGATTATTTAGGTTACCACCCGTCCGTGACAGCTGTGTAGCAGCAGAGCCCAAATAGAAATAAATGACTTTTTTTTTTCTCAATTAAGTAGGTTAATAACTGAAAATGGCATGTAATGTTTTATTTAACTTTGGGGCAGGGACAGTGAAAAGGGCCAGCACATGTTATGAAGGGCTGAGGGAGGCGCAGTGAGATTCATTTGCTCGAATGATACCCGCCCCTTAGGCCATTCCATATTAAACAAGTGCTTTGTAAGTGTGCCGTCATTACTATTCATCACAAATAAATACTTAAGCACAGAGAGCTTAGTGCCCCGCTGTTATACAGTTCTCCATTATTACTGCGGGCCGGCCGTCTGGCTGCTTGCTTGGCTGCACTGTGCCCAGACTCTTCCTGTGTCCTTCAGCCTTCTGGAGCAACAGAAAGAGAGGGAGGGTGACATATATGCCTGTCCAGCTTTCCTGCCAGTGCCCTTTAAGCAGGTAAGCTGCCAAGTTATGTGTCTCATGGGCTTTGCTGTCCACAAACTGCGCTCTCATACCCCCTTCTCTCTTTTTCTTTTTCCCGCTTTCTGTCTGGCTTGCTTTCTCTCATGCATACACATCTAAAATCTCATTTTTTTTACACTATTCAGTTTTCACCTTCCTGTCATAACCAGGAAAACACAGACTTTTTCAGAAAATGCACAAGCACCAATGAGGGTGGATACATCACCTGCAATATTCAAGTTAATTGTCAATTAATAAAACTTGAGTGGTTCCCACCTAAGTAAAATCACTGTAATTGCATTAAGTGGGTTGTTTCTTTTATAAAAATATAGTTATTCTATTTGGCTTGTCTGAAACCTTAGTCATCTGCCTTGCTGCCTTGTCAGGTAAAGTTGCTATAAAACAAAAGTATAGTGACGTACAGTACGTCACCGTATAGTGACGTACATGCCCATTGCTTGTTCAATGGGCTGGAGACAGATCTGAAAAGGAAGATCGAGTTATGGCATTTTGATTATAAATAAGTAAAATAGGTAAAAATGTTTTTTGAAAATGAAACAATGAATCGCTCACAATGTTCAACAAGGTGCTATTTGAAAATAGATAGGAATTGTCATTGCATGCCAACTCTAATAATGATTTGCATGAAGTGTTTTTGTATTACGGTACTTTCTAAGGAATCAGGCTTTCAAGATGCCAATGTCTTATGGTCTTAAAACAAATTAAAATAAGGTTTAAAGATATTTAGTGACTTAAATGCTTATTTCCCAGTAGAAATTAAGTCATGAGTTATTCATGAATATCCCTTCAAGCACCCTTTTCCTTTTTTTCACCAACAACTGAACCGCATAAGATTTTGGGATAGTCAGTGCCAACCAGATAAATGCATCTTGATAGAAAAGATGTTACACAAATATCGCATTTGGGATGTGACATGTTGCCTACCTACCTCAATAATCACAACTTTTAGATTTGGTCCCCCAAATCTTGAACAGTTGGTTACATCTTTGACAATCATGCACACAAAGACTAGACGCACTGCTGGAGTAAGCCAAACTCCAATCCCTCTTTGCTCTGTGTTTTTTTGGAAGGTGATCTAGCTCATTCTCTTCCCATCCGTCCCAGGCAGCAGTACGCTGGGCTGGGTTGGCCATGCTGCCGGCTGGCTGGCAAGAGATTGGCTCGTGGACTGCGCTCTGGATGTGCACTGATGAATTGCAGGCACGATGCGGGCCGGCAGCCGGCGAGGAGAACCACCAAGCGGCCGTCAGGCCCCATCAGCGTCTACCTCTGTGAAGGGGAAATTGTGAAGACAGCACTGACAACTTAATTTAACACCGAGCTAGAGTGAGACTGCGCACTGGATAATTGATAATGCTGCCACACACGCACACACAAATAGGCGCAAAGACCCACAAAGCGTTTGTCAGTGACAGTAGAGAGAACTAATTCTTTGCTGAGACTAGCCAATTGTATTTGAGATAAGAATTTCTTTCCATCCAAAACAATTAAAAATTTAACAGACAAGACATACTTTTGAAATTCAGCTTGCTGATATAGTTAAAGGGAGTTCACTTGTCATTACTTACTCACCCTCATTGTGTTACAAACCTGTATGAGTTTGAATGCAAAAGAAGATATTTTAAAGAATGTTGGTAACCAGACTGCACCCATTGACTTCCATAGTAGGGAAAAAAAATACTATGGAAGACAATGGGTGCTGTCAATTGTCTGGTTAAATTAAATGCCATTACATGTACAAATTTCAGTAAATCCAGTGCTACTTCATCCCCAATAGCACATTTATCAGTATACTTTGTAAACCTGACTTTGCTTCCTGGCAGACGGATTAAAAAAAAAACTAAAAACCCTGTGTCCTTCTCCCGGAAGTCCGTAAGGTCAGCCAGTTAGATTGGAACTGCCTATTTTGACCGCCTCTAACCATTTTGTGTCCAATTTGCATCAGATGGTCAGACTGTGGGGGTCTATAGAAATAGAAATCTTTATATCATACTTATTCATTTTGCACTTGATTTTATCCAAAGTTATAGCCCATTCAAAATAGGCTGTGCATCTTATCAAAAGGATAATTAAAAAAAAACGTGCATCCGTTTAATTCTTCAGCTGTAGTGCTTTAAACTGACATTGTGTTTACGTCTTTATTCGTCAATGAAATCAAAATTCGAGAAGCTCTAATTCACATATATGTTGTTGTTTTTTTTTTAAAACAGCAATTTATTTTCTCTTGTGTGCGATGGATTCGATAATCTTGCAGGTGGAGATGGAATGCAAGCATTTCCCATGGGCCGAACACTATACCATTCTGAAATATTACATCAGTTTTCGTAGATAAGCAGAGCGGAGTGTGAAGGCTTTGAACAGACCTACCCTGGTCCCTCCTCACACTTCAGGCAGCGCACAGCACCGAGAACTAAATAAAACCCAGGCCTAGCGAATCCCTTCAGCGAGTAAGGCAGCCATAATCCCCTTTTAATTTCCTTTTGGAGCCTTCGCCAGGGCTCCGTCTAAAGCCGGCTGTCCGTGATGACACAGTGGCCCTGGTGACAGTGCAGGGCTATGGGGGTCTTTACAGGGATCCAGGCGAGGAATATACAATAACCAAGCGAGGTCTTTTCAGCCTTTATACGGCCTGCTTTCTGTTTGCCCAGCACTCCGAGGGGGATTTTCTGTGTCATACACACATACAAACACACTCTCTCCCTTCTACCCCTCCTACACACACACAAACACTCTTCCGTCTGTGCGCAAGGCCTTGCACACACACACACACGCTCATTCGGAAGTGGACCCAAGGTAAAGTTTCTCCGTATAAAGCTATTTATAGCTTAATTTATACAGGTTGGCTGTGATGTATGGGTCACATGGCCCGTTCCGCTCAATCCCTCTCAATCCCACAATGCCCAGTGTAATATTTCCTCTTGAACAGCAATTTATTTTTCTCCTGTAGAGGAGTTATTTAAAAGAAAAGGTCTCATCATTAAAATGTATGCTAAAGGGCAGCCGGTGAACGCGACGCACTCCGTTCTCCAGCTGAAACAGAGACGGGAAGAGTCCACGCAGACCGAGAGAGAGAGAGAGAGAGAGAGCACATCTTTGTAACATATTTGCCCAAAAGGTGGGTTCAGACTAACAAAATGGAGAGGGTTAAAGTTATCCCGGGAGATGAATGGATTTCTCCTGACATTTACCGTTGTATGGGGTATATTTCCCACATGTTATATTACGGAATGTGAAGTTTGCGGTGGCTGCGTGCTCTCACACACTTTCAGATATACCGTCTTAGTATCTACTTGTTTTACTTTCATACTGGGAATTCTTTCCATAACATGTCTTTGGAGGCTGTGTTGTAGGCCCTATCATCACCTGAAGACGTTCTCCTGCTTGAGTCTGGCGTTTTTATCCCATCCACCAGCTGAAGTAATTAAAGGGTTATTAGTAAACAGATACTCATGCTCACTTACCACTGCCAACTGTCTCATACCATCTGCTGCCGGTGCGTGCGTGTGTGTGTGTGTGTGTTTGTGCACTTGACTTTAGGAAGAGCTGGAGGAGCAGGCATCTGGGTTCACTGTGTAGGTATCACACTGTTCTAATACATTCGAATATCATCATCCATCCATCCATCTATCTATATGACTCTACCTTTTAGTCTATCATTCTATCTATTTATCAATCTATCTGTCTGTATAGTCTATCATTCTATCATCCATCCATCCATGCATGCATGTCAGATCAAGTCATCCATGTTTAAAATGTGTGTGCGTATTTGTGTGTGTGTGTGTTTACCTATGCTGTGGTTCTGGCGCTGTGTTTATTCCAAGGCAACCATTACTTTTTTATTGCATTTTCAGGCAACTGCATTTTCTTGCTTTGCCTGTATCCTCCACCTTGCCTCTTCACCCCCTCCCTTCTCCCCTCTCCATCCTCACTGTTTTTTTTTTCCCTGTAATATTGAAGGGATTAACCCTGCTGGCCCCTTGGTGGTTACTGTTTCATTTTATTCTTATTAAAATCTTAAGAGCCTTCTTTAATATTCCTGCATGATACTACTTCAATAATCTAGCTCTCTTCCTCTTTCCCTTTGTGTATTTGTGTGCCTGTGCACACCTCTGAGTGTCTGTGTGTGTGTTTCTTTTTCCGCCTGGTATATGTGTTCACAAGTGCACAGCTGTCGATAACCAGTGAGCAGCGTATAATAGATATGATTATTATGAACATGTGCTTGAATTTGTTCACATTTGTGTGCATGACAGTGATTATTATATAGTTATCATAATTATCTAAATTCACGATCCTTCCCATATACTCTGCCTAACAGATGTAATGATGTATTGTTTTTTTTTTCAGGACTTCAGCTCACATGCAATGCTGCAATACTCCTGTTCAGCAGCAAACAGCGATCTACAGAAGACTGCATTGATTTTGTGACACCTCAGGTTTGAGTTGAGTAGTGAACATGAATACTGTTGTCACAGCAAAGCTTGCTGGATCACTCTCTCATTTCTGCATCAGTTTCCATGACCTGAGGCAGATTATGTAGCAATGTGTGTTTTTCTAGCACAAATCACAGAGAGTCTGAAGATGCTCTGAGAGTTTCCTTTAGCAAAATTCAATGTCTTTGTCATCTAGTAACTGTCATCTGTCATTTACTGATCACTTTTCCTTCATGTATGGGCTATATGCACGCATAAATTCCGCATTTGACGCAAGGATGCTCGTCCATTTCCGGTTGTGGAGATTAAAGCGGAGGAGAACCGAGGAAAACGGGATTATGGCAGAGTCTTCAAAATTTACTGTCCTCCCGACTTTGAAACGAAACGTACATACGTTTAGATGTAATTTTATATATAGTTATGTTTATTTCATATAATTTTAAAAAGAAGCATAAACACAACGAGGGGTGTCTGTTTTATCTGTTTTTGTGACTAACGTTTCTTTATTATAACCATGGAGTGTAAAATTCAATATAAATTCTCGGTATTGCATTGGACTCTACGATCGGCGGAAGTTATCGAGCATCCTTAATCCTTCACCGGAAATACCGCCGTGCATAGAGCCCATTGTACAACATTTTTAGGTTTTGAAAGAAAAACTTTTTCAAGTCTAAAAACAGTTAATTATCAAGTCTATTTTGAATTATATATATTTTTTAAATGTATTTATCTTAGACATGTCAATTCCTTAGCCCTGTTTTGGGCTGGAGGATAACATTTTGATTCAAATGTTTGTTTTTACTACCGTAATTTTCTTGCAATTATCGGACACTTTTAACTGTCGTTTTTCTCATTACAAATTTAATTTTATTCCTTGTCAGTGTATAGTCATGACTACTGTGACTCCCAATCAGCACATTTTTTTTGTAAAATGGCACATTTGTCTTAACATTCTCTAAACTATATTTTATTGTGTCAAGAAATTGGCCAATTTCTTGTTTTTTTCTACTTTTCTGTTGACACTGACTGCTTTCTATACTATAAAAGAATGTCAATTTTGTCTAGCTGAATGCTCTTGTGTATCACACTGAGCTTTTTAGATACAGATTACAACAGAAGGCAAAAGTTTACTTGTAAAAGTCAATACTGTAGCTAGCTAGCATAATAAAAGAAAAATGAACATCAGACAGTGCAATTCACTGTTGCTTGTTCATTTTTTCACACTCTATTATGTTTTCCCCTAACACCACCACACATTCTTACATATCTTCCTTTTGCTTTTCCACAGCAAGCAACTGTGAGTTTTTCCAGTTTACATGTTACACATTTCTACAAAAATAAATGTACTGAATACAAATGTATTAAACGGTAATGCTGTAGCTGCTGCCGTTCCTCCGTGTTCAAAAATGGTTGTGATTGTGCTGGGCAGACTCCATATGCTTCCAAACTTTCACCTCTGGAAAGATGAATGTGCATTTAAAATGGCTCATTTATGTAAAATAAATGTGAAATTATTTTTAGAATTTGGAGTTTTCTGGACTGAGAAAAGCCAGAAAAGGTATTTTTGGCTTATGTGGATGAAAGACAACAACTCCCAGAATGCACTTGCTTCACTGCCCTAGGAGGCCACGCCTACCGGTAACAGAGCGCAGTAGTTTAACAATAAGTCTAGGCTACTAGTGATGAGTCTGCCCGAAAATGTGTTTCGAGATCGCCTAAAATGTCCGGGATTCGGCTTTTGCGTTCTACAGTCGCCATTCGTTATGTTTACTGTGGCGAGCAGGACAAGTGAAGGCCGCGAGAGAATGGTGCGAGGGTGGTGGCGTGATTAATGAGCGACACCTGTGAGACGTAACTTTACCGGTCTCGTATCTCTCACGGAGGAGCGGGAATTTTCTTAGCAATGTTAAAACACACATCAACCAATCACTTGTTTAGCGTTCATGTAAACACTACATTCAGATTCACCAATCGGAATGAATTCAGTTAGTTTAAAACAAAAGGTGTGCATGTAAACAATGAATGGCGACTGTAGAAAGCAAAAGCTGATTTCCCGTACATCAACATCCAGACATGTCCGGGAAAAAGAGAATGGTAACCCCTACTACTCAGCTTTCTCCACAGAACAGAGAGTCCCGTGGTTATGACGTAATCGTTAGCCTATTTTTACAAAAATGGCTTTCACGGGGCCATAGCGTAAGATACAAAGTAATGGAGCCTTTAATCCATTGTCATGTTTCTTAAGAAATAAATAATGGACAAATGGAGTCTTTGGACGCCTCAGATGTAAAGTTATTCGCTGTCAAAGTGATGCCAAAATGAATGGGAGTCAATGGAATGCTAACAGCAGGTGATAGTCAGCTACAATGGCGGCTCCCAAGTGAAGCTTCAGTTTCCAGCAGATGGATCACCCCCTTACTACTGACTGTAGTCTTTAGCCTCTGGCCAAAAAATCCTCCGTCATTTTGCGTCATTGGAGGATTTTTTCCAGACAAAAAATACTGTACATAAATCTCTCGTACGAACCAATAGTTCTGAAATCTGAATTTATAGTTTTGAGGGGGAAAAATCGAGCCAAAGCGATTGGGAAAAACAGTAAGATTAAAATTATTTAAATGACTTCAACTGCTCAATAAGCCTTGCTCAAGAACCCTCCCACCCTCATGTACTGTATTTTAGTGCTTGTAAAAGACAAGAATATGTCTCCTCTCTATTCACTGGCAAACAGAAACCAATTCCTCCGCCCCCCTCCACATCCTCCGCACAGAGGTCGAATTGTCAAAATGACTCTTTTTATTACAGTTCATAAACACAGATTCCCCCAGTGGCCTTGAGAAATTTCACATAAATTTTGATCAAACAGACGTCAGCTTTCTTGGTTTTAAGCGCCTGTCACAACGTGCGGAAACAGGCCTGCTCAATCATAAGCAAAGAAAACAGTGGGAAAATAAGAGCAAATGCCACAGCGTCACCATTATATTAAGTCATTATTGTCCCGAATACCCAGGGAATGGATCTCATATGATACAATAAGTTTCTCTTTCATTGATTTTTTTTCTCTCTCCGAATCTCTTGTATGAATCCTTCCTCTCTGGTAAACTTTGTGGCTTATAGTTAATGAGTCCGAATTCACTGGTGCGTTTATGAGCCCTGAAAATAGACAGAGGAGTGTGAGGAAAAAGGTTTTGTGTATGTCCCTCAAATCCCTATGTATTGCGAATGGCTAATGCTTTGTCCCTTCCATTTAAATCCTTTGAGGAGTGACAGCATGAATGTTGATCATATACACCAAATATATAAAGTGTCTAAATATGGTATTATTTATATATTAATTGGTAACTGAATACATTATGAATGCATTATTCAGCCAAAAATGCTATTCTGCTCCATTCCTAGGCAACACATTCTCACCCCAAGGCGTCACCTTTGACCATGCTTCAATATTTGACGTTTTAGGCGCCCTTTAGCGTCACTTACATGACGCGATCCTACGGCGTCATCTAAAGGCCTCATTATGCTTCTGCGTCAACTCCACGGCGTAGCTACGTCGTCACCACTACGGCGTCGTGGCCGTTTTATGCTTCTCCGTGAGGTTGTGGTGCATCGCGGTGCAGTTCGCCGCCAGAACGCTAGGGGGGTTCGCGAATCTGTTTGGTTCCGTGCGCCGCGAGCGAAAGAGAGAGAATGTTGTTTTTGCAGCTGCCAGCTAGAGCTAATCGACGTTGAATAACGAGACGACACAAACTTTATCCCCACAGAATCAACACGGATGTCCAGGGCCCGTTCCACCCATAGACAGTAAAATAAAGGTTCCACCCGAGCTGCCATAACGATACCTGTTCGGAATGACTTGAAGGATTTTTTTCAGTCTCCACATGGAACTGTGCTATGCAGGATAATGTGTCCCGTGGCAGACTTGTTTAGTACTGTATTATCAATGATGTAACCGTGAACATTGTATTGAAAATAAACAACAAACTGTGTTTCAAAACAAACGTCGATTTATTGATTGATTGAAGTTTATTGCGAGCAAAAAAAGAAAGAAAAGAATAAATATATATATATATATTATATACATATATAATACATACTATAGACATATATTAACAATGAAATAAAAAAACAGTTCATTTTTTGTTTAATTCTTTATTTACTTTCTTTATAAGACTATTATAATTATCAGAACGAGGGTGCAAATGTTAAAAATAGCGCTAATAGCGGGAGGGGGAAATCGGAAAAGCTACACTCCTGAATTGATGTATAATCTGACCAATCAAAGCCCTTGCTGTCTGCGTCGCCTCGACGCGTAGTTACACATTTTTGGAGGTGCACGTCGAGCTACGGCGGAGGGGTCGGAGAGGGGTTCGCGTCGACGGATAGGGGTCTGCGGGGGTACGCCGTCGATTCGACGCAGAAGCATAAAACAGGCTTAACTGACGCTAAAGGAAAGCGTCAGTTAGAGGACGCGGTTAGGTTTAGGTATGGGGTGGGGTGGGGGTAGGGTACACGCGATCCTAGGGCGTCATCTAACTGACGCTAAAGGGCGCCTAAAGCGTCAGATATTGAAGCATGGTCAAATGCTTCCCAAGGCGTCAGTTAGGTGATACATTGGGAGTGAGAATGGGCTGTCCTAGGAGTATCAATCATGGTCAATCTTCCTAAAATTCCAATTCAACTTCCTGCGGGGTGTGGCCAATTTCAACTTTGAATTTTACACAACCTTGAAAGGCAAATGATCCGATTTGTGAATGAATCTTTCTTCCGAGTCAAATCTTTTAGTTCTAGTTCACAAAGCTGAATCATTTGTTCATGAATCAGACTGATCCGGTTCTTGATCCTATATGTAGCGGTTGGCTGGACTGGAAAATGATCAGTAATGACTTTTTTTTGGTTCAAGTCATAGCCAATGCTGAAATATTTATAACATTCCTTTGGTTTATATCTTATGTCTTTATTTGAGATGTTTGGGCTGGTAGGAATGGCCAACCTGATCTCACAGCAATTCATACGTATTTTACGAGGAGGCTAATTTGTACAAATTTATACATCTTCACTCGTATGGATTCGTACGATTTGCCCAATATGTATGAATTTCTACGAATGCCCTACCCCTGACCCCGCCCCTATATCTACCCATCACTGTGGTTTAGACAAATCATACGAATTCGAACGAGTGAGGTCGTTTGAATTAGCCACATTTGTACGAATTGGTCATGAGATAGCTTTTGAAATGGATAGCCATTTATATACATCATTTGTACTTCTGATTTGAAAAATTAGAGCATTATTTAAGACTGTCCTGGCCTACATTACCCAGACAATGCCTAAAATGGCACTCTGATAACTGCCAACAATGAGTGTGTGTGGGGGTAACCTTAGAGTCATAGAGATAGAGATGGAGCTGGCAGCGTTAGGTAGGGATATCGGAGAGCACCCTGCTCTCCTTTCTGCCTTTTTTGTCTGAAGGTCGGGTCTATTCTCTCACTCAGAGGCCTCATGGGTGTCCTCAGTGGCTCCTTTAAGATGGCAGTAATTACTGAGGACCCACAGCAGCGCTTTTACTGTGTATTGTTCAAGTGTTTGTTTGCTACTCCACATGAGTGATGGAATATATGTGGGGGTTTTTCCTATTTCATACTGCTCAACCTTGTCTCTTCAAATCTTCTATCTTACCCCTACTCTCCCCCTCCCACTCCTCACTTTTTTCTGTTGTTTTCACTATCTTGTTTCACTTTTTGCCGCTCCATTCTTTCCCTATTCCACACTGGACCTCAGTGCTTTGCATTATTATTTTATTTGCATGTTAAGTTTGAATTTTGGTTGAATAGGAATAATTAAGCGTGCCTTGACCAAGATGGTTGTATAATTTATTTTTCCCACAAATATTAATGAGAAAAAGGTAAAAAGATTAAAGTAATGTAGACATTGATAGCCTAATACATGAGCGGTATTTATATCGTTTTTACCTCTTGTAACCACAGCCACGTCCAAAGTGATTGGAGGGCGCGAGTTCTTCGGTTTCCGCAAGCATCGGAAGTGATTTCTTGTGCGTGTACGTCACTCATTGTTTACACAGAGATTTCGGGAAGTGTTACCTTGCACTGTGAAGATCTAAACATATTTAGATATACAGGAAATCGCAATGGAAGACAATTTCAATATATCAACAGACAATGTTTCATTTTTTCGCAACAACGCAAGAGATCACTTCCGGCGCTTGGGCCGACCGATACGCCTGCGCCCTCAGATCACTTTGACGTGACTAGTTACAAGAGAAGAGGTAAAAACTATATAAATACTGTTTGTTTTCTCGCACAAACCGCTCGTTTCGTGTCTTAGACCATCAATTTGTAGGCTACTTACATTTACGAGTCATTAAATCATGTTTAATTTGGACTTCTCTGAAAATTGAAACTACTGCAGAAACAAAGACACCTAAGCTAAAACATACCAACAATTAATTTAAAGTGAACTTAACATTCCTCTTTTGATATCATCTTTTCATTTGCAACTCAACCCTGCGATGACAGAACTGCTAGTGGTCTCAGCCAACCCAACACACAACTTCTCCATTCAACCATAACTCCATCCAGGACAGCCAGGAGCCTTGTGATCAGTTAAACTTCACAGACCACATTGCCAAAACTACCCCCTCCCTGCAGATTCGCCTTATACAACCCCAGTGAAAAAAGGTATAGTTTATTGTATTTGAAATATATTCCCTTTTTCGATACTATATTGCAACTTTTTACTCACTAATAATTGCACTTTAGTATATTTCCAAAAAAATATATTTTAGAAAAATATATTTGAAATGAAAATGCAGTTTATTTTTTTAAAGTGTATGTATTTGCACTTTATTAAAAATATATATTTTAACAGTGTGCTGGAAATGAACGTTGTAACATTGCGTTGAAAGTATATTGTCAAAATACATTATTGTAGTATTTTGTGCAAAAGTATAGCTAAGCTTTATTTGTCTAATAATTTACATTTGTTATTGAAGACAAAGTATACAATTTGTAGTATTTTTGTATTGGGCAAGTGTCTTTCTCTCCTCCCCTCACTTCCTGTCTATCTGTCCTATCCTAATAAAAGGCGAAAACTCACTTTTTTTTTATAAAAAAAAAAATATATAAAAACACTTATGGTATTGCCTGTATGTTTCGAAGACACTCGTAATACATTTGAAATGTAACTGTAAAACAAATAAAGTACACTTTGATATCACTAATCAAGCATGTAATTAGTCCCTACACAGGCTTAAAGTATACTTGAAGTTGGTCCAATTTTGTACTAAATACACTTAAACTTATGCGTTACTACAATTTAATTACAACTAAAATATAATAAGTACAAAATTAGTTGTTTCAAAATAGCACACTTCAAGTTAACTAATCATTAACACACTTACTGATACTGATACACTACTATACTGATAATTAGTCTGGCTGCAAGTATACTTAGTATTTTTTTTTTTTCTCCAGGGAACATTATGAGGATCAGAAAATGCTACACAACTCCTTGTCCAAGCTCTTGTTCTATCCAGACTGGACTATTCTTGGCAGATCTTCTGTCAAACCTGTGCAACTGATCCAGAATGCTGCAGCAAGAGTGGTCTTTAACCAGCCAAAGAGCACATGTTACACCTCTCCTCATAAAATTGCACTGGTTGCCAATTGCCTCTCGCAAGAAATTCAATTGATGCTTGCCTAATGGCTACAGAACAACCACTGGCTCTCCATACTTCCGACCTACTCCAGACTCTACTTTTGCAGACCTCTGCAAGCGAACGACGCCTCATGGTGCCATCTCAAAGAGGTATAAAATCCCATTCACTGGCGTTTACCTGGACGGTTTCAAGCTGGTGAAATGACCTGTCTATCTCAATCCGAGCTGCTAAATCTTTAGACATTTTCAAGAAACTTCTGAAGGTGTATCTTTTTCGTCTACACTTGACCCATTAACACTTAATATATATTTATAAATTCAAAATAAAAATGCTGTATGTGCATGTCAGCACTTGAACTAGTCACAGCACATGCATTTTGTTGCCCTATGTTGAATTTATTGCTTCTGTTTCTATCTTTGGATAAAAGCACCTGCTAAATTATTAAATGTAAATGTAAATTAGTGGGAAGCAAGCCATTCTGTAATACTCTCCTTTACTCCAAAGTATTAAATGACTTTTCACAGTGCAGTGGCTCACCACACCAGCAGCTAAAAAGGCTCATCGCATGCCACTCTTGCTTCACTGTGGTAAAGATGCATTTATTATTATATTTCTCACCAGATTTTCGAAGACACAGCTCTGCAGCTTCACCATGCAACTCCTTTTTCATTGTGATTCATCACTCCACACACAACTTCCCATATTCTGCCCAAAACATCAATCTGTCTTTCATGTTTTTCTAAGACGATTGCTTTTGAAGTGGTAGCCTACATTTGTTTAAATTTTCATAATTTTCAGACCAATAAGACAATTAATTACTTGGTGTTTAGCCATTTTGGGCTCATTTTCTTTTTTCCAGGAGTGTGTACAAGAAGACAGAGAATAAATTCATACCCATCAATTCAGATTAAAATATGGATATTTGTAAGTATAATAATTTTACTTCATATAGACAATATAAGTGTGAGGAATAGTGTATCGTCAAAAATAGAAACGGGGCGTCCGTCAGCTGTCGCAATGCACCGCAACGTCCGCATCCAATGTAGACAGCTTCGAGAGCTGATCTACTTTTGTACACATAGTGTAGACAAGGTGTCAGCCAATTAACTATTACTTCTTGTATATATTTTATGAAGCTTTCACGAGATTTAAATTAAAGATTGAATGATAGTCATGTAATTGACAGAGTTTTTGTGCTATGTGTACATGCGTGCATCCTAATATGATTGTATTGTGTGTATGTGTGTGAACAGGTGTGTTTGTGTGAATTATAAAGGATGCTCAGCACACCCTCAGTGTTGTGGGAGGTTGAACACTCAGTCTTGGCACACTCAGGTCAGTGGAGATCTGCCTCTGTGCTGGATCAAAGAGAGTTGAGTCTGTGTCACACTCTCCAGCCATGATACTAATGCCACAGTCCTGGCAAACACAATGCTTCTCTCCCATCTCCCACTGTTTCTGTGTTTATTCTTTCCTTGTTATTAGAAGGAAATATAAAAGTTATTATTCAGTAATTTTACATATTGCAGAATTGATTTATATCTAAATGTGTAGCTGGTCAATTGCCCTATCCTGATCGAAAAATAATTGACCTTTGACTGACAGACATTGCCTTTTCATGACCGATACAGAAAAAATATGGTAAAATATGGACAACCCCAGCCATTGGGTTACATTTTTAAATTACAGTTTTAACCCAATGGCTAGGTTTGTCGATATTTTACCCAAAATTGGGTTAAATCAACCCAGCATTTTTTAGAGTGTATAGCATTAAGATTTTTGTTCATCAGTGTAATGCTTTAATATAAACATAGGATGGATCATCATTTTTATTTTCCATGACTATAATTCAAAAATAGATATTATCTTTTATTTAAAAAAAAATCAGGGGTTACAGTAAGTATATTATACACAGTATATTGTGCATGTGTATACACACACACACACACACACACATATATAATTCATCATTATTTATCTGTAAACTTGAAAATCAAAAAGTACAATCAACTTGGATGATTAAGTCATTTCAACTTAAATTGTATATATCATCATGATAAATAAATCATATATATTTACAGTAGGCCTAAGTATGCATAAAATGAATGAGGAACGTGAAACGCATCGGGTGCATTGGCCAATGTGCTGCTCTCTCTATACAAATCAAATCAACAATAAGTCAGAGTCAGTCTCAGTCCCCTTTCATGTGTCTGTTTTTCTTCTGCCGGGGTGTGAGAGGCTCTTGTTTTATGTCATGTCTTGTGCCGAAGTCTGTGGGACTCCAAAGGAACTTGCACCTGTGAGGAGAAGCTGTGTGAACCCATCAAACCGACAGGGATCTTTGTGAAGACAGGCATGAAGCAGACTGCACCCACAGCACACGTCACGCCCTGTTAGGAGAAGCCGAACGCACTAAAGAGGTTAAACTGCAGCGCCTGGCACAGGCAATTTTATTGATAACCATTTGAAGCCTTTTTCCCCCCACCCGTCTCCGAGCCTTACGTGCCATCTCGCTTTTCCATCTTTATTTCATTTGCCACTCTCAACTGACTTCAAATGTGGGAAGCCTCTCGCTCCGACAGAAGCTGCCGTTGCCTGTTTCTCACTGTCTCAGCCATGAAAATCTGCATTCTGATCTGGCAGACAATCGTCTGCAAAATTCCCACATCTCTCTGATGTATGTAAATATTTATAATATCAGGTTCTCTGATGATCAAATGCACGTTTGTTAATAGTAAACTCCTCCTATTGTCAGGCAGAATGTTTTTTTCTAACCGTGGTTGACTTGTTGAAAAAGGAGTCATTGTCAGTGCTTTGCTTTCCATCTTTTTTGTCTCCCAGTTGGTCAGGCACTTCATCATTTCCTTGTTAGCCCCTGGTCCCTGCCCTGGCCTGAAGTCATCGCTCAGTTAGGCAGCTGCCAGGCCAGCCCTGAGGGTCCCAGTGGTGAGTGAAAGAGTCAAGGGTTGGTCACTGAATGTAGTGTCCATTGCATCTACTCCCAAGCCCAATTGGCTTTATGCACAGCTTCACTACTTCCTGAATTTCAGCCAGCTCCTTGTTTCCTCTCTGCCATTATTGGACACATTGATTAATTCAGGTGTGCTTGACCTCAGTAGTCATGGCAACAATAATCAGACACACCTGAATTAATCAATTTTGCCCAATAATGGCAGACAGGAAACAAGGAGCTGGCTGAAGTTCAGGAAGTAGTGCAGCTGTGCATAAAGCCCATTAGGATCTATTTGAAACAAGTAAATATCTCTCGCCATGTCCTTCTTGTGCACCACTTCTCTCCATACAACCCAGAGATGATTTTGATCACACTTCAGATTGTACGTTGTTATGCACCTGAAAGTAGGCTACTTTGCTATAAAATACTAGTCTGTGTTTCCCCATGCTGCCTTACCGCAGCGCGATTTTATTCACGCTGAAATGCAGTCTGGATACCATGGCCAGATTTTCGCCTCATTTAGGGACCAATCACAGAACGGGGAGGGAGCAGCAAGACGATGACGACATCTATGCGACCCACCGAAGTAGTTTGTTTATATCTTCAACATGGCAGCAGACGCGAAGCTACCTTTTGATGCAGCCTTATATATTGTTCTAAGTAGTTTAAAATGCAAGTTTATTTTGAAAAAAGAGCCGCTTTTGGCGTTAAACTTTGCGAGACCCCAGTCGTTATTGTTGTCTCTCCATTAATTGCCCTAATGGTAAGCGGTCAACCTTCGAATATCTGCCGCTCAGCTGTGTCCCGAGAAAGAAAATGCGATAAAGAATTGTCGATAGCAACTTCTGTTCGGCAGTCCCGAGGCCTGGATGAGGGAAAAAGTGGCAAGACATATTAGCCACGGAGTTGTATAGTAGCCTACCAACCTGCTAGGCGTCGTCGTTCGACGAAGTCCATTTAACTTCTAAATGGTAAGTGGTATTAATATCATATTGTCATTATGCCTGTAAACTACCTACTGTTGTTGTCACAGTGCCACTAAGTTGTGTTGCTTTTCAATATCAATATACAGCTACCGCTTTAGTAGCATAACTTTCAGCTGTGCACGTACCCGATTAAAGTTGTTGACACTTTAGTCATTAAATTAAATTTTTATTTTTTTTAAACTTGTGAAGTACAAGCACAAACAATTTCTAATGCAAATAACAACTTAAACATATATGTTAAACTGTACTTGTGTTTATCTAATTGAAACGATTGACTATGAGCTAAGTACATGTGCATTTTATATACATTAGCAACCAATAAACGGCGCCGGACATTCGTAAACCACGCCTCAAATACGAGAATATGAATATATAGTTCTCAGACCCAAGTCTCAACGAGAATTGAGTCTGGTGTTAGCCAGGCTAATAAAATGCATGCTTTTATTTATTTATTTATTTATTTATTTATTTATTTGTAAAAGAAGAAAATGAATGGAAATAGACTTGAAGAGCAGGTTCAATGTCTGTGTGACTTTTCCCTGTGAGATTTCCCGCAGACTGTCACTGACATCTCTGTTAAAGTCTCTGAGTAGGGTAAGTGTTAAACAAACCTTGACTCAACATATTTATCACATCTTCATTATCTTCATTATCTATCTATTTATCTATCATCTACTGCATTTCTTTATTCATTGCCTTTGATTATATTTATATATATATATATATATATACATACACACACACACACATACTGTATATATATATATATATATGTGTGTGTGTGTGTGTGTGTGTGTGTGAATTTGTTTTACAGATATAAATATTGTATATAGATGTATATACATGTAATATCATTTTTAATATATATATATATATATATATATATATATATATATATATATATATATATATATATATTTAGGGCTGCAAACGATTAATCACATCCAAAATAAAAGTTTGTGTTTTCATAATATATGTGGGTGCACTGTGTATAATTATTTTATATATGTAAATACACACACATGTATATTTAAGAAATATTTTCATGTATATACTGTATATAGATTTATATATAATTTATATTATATATAAGTATACATATTTTATATATAAATAATATTTTTTTCTTAAATATACATGCATGTGTGTCTGTGTATTTATATACAAAATAATTATACACAGTGCACCCTCATATATTATGTAAACACAAACTTTTATTTTGGATGCGATTAATCGCGATTAATCGTTTGACAGCCCTCATATATATATATATATATATATATATATATATATATATATATATAATAAATTATGTTTATTCTATATTATTTTCTGTTTGTATTTAGTATTTTATCATTAAAATTTCTAGTTCATCGCACACTCCTTACATCTGTATTCTGCACAATAACACAAAAGACAAGAAAAGAAACCAAAACAAATAAAAACACATTGCCCACCAACCCACCCCTCCACCTTTTCCCCTTCCTCCTCAGAAACCCAAAATGCATTCTCCTGCCAGCCTTCACATGGAAGGGTGTTAAAAATACATGTATACCCTTCCTCATCCTTTATTCATACCTATTCCTTCCTTTATGTTTATGAGACTTCGGGGGCTCACCGGGTCCACCGTTCTGACCCAGGGGTTGACAAAGGTTCTCCAGGAACTTCCTCTTTCTCAAACCTAATCCACTTTAAATGAGCCCAAACACAGAATAACTACATGTTGGAATTGTGACAGTGTTACAGTAGTCGAAATCCACAAGGCTTTATTAGTAAAGAGACCAGCCATATTAATTATTAAACTTGTTATTTTTTATATTCTAATGTATATTAGACATCTTTGATAAATGCCAACTGAATGTTAAACCGAGTTGT
The DNA here is from genome assembly GCF_988280905.1 of Pimephales promelas. NCBI lineage: Eukaryota > Metazoa > Chordata > Actinopteri > Cypriniformes > Leuciscidae > Pimephales > Pimephales promelas. Next base: position 20,884,112 of record NC_142787.1, read on the forward strand.
AATAAACTATTGTTTAGTGCTGCTGTTAAAATATGTATTTATACAGAGGGCTGCTTTTCTCCCAGCCATTGGGTGGCAGTATAGAGCATGGGGGGTGATGGAGAGAGATGTTGGGTTGTTAGTGCCCTCTGCTAGGCCTGGGGGTGGATGTTGTTAGTGCTGTCTACATCCGCAGGGTAACGAACACTCCCATGGGACAGTTCTCTGCTTGTTCACTCATGTGTGTGATAGAACAGTGCAGCAGGGGGGTTACCGGCTCTACCACAGTCCACCCTTATTGATTAGATAATCAGCCTGTCACCTAATACCAGTGTTCTTTACATTGTCCCCTGCTGGGACGAACATGGCTGTTATTGCTGACGGCAGGGGATTCCTGCAACAAGCACCTTTTATGTCCACTATTCTTTTCTATCGCTCTTTCCTGCTTCTTCCTCTCTCGGACTACGGGAAGAGTGTTTTCATTATTTGCCAAGATTGGTATGTCAATCCTTTTGCCCCTGACCCGAGTTTAGAAATGCTTTGGGTTTTATTGGAGGAATGATTACTGAGTTATCTTGCTACCTCACTCGGAGGCTTTTATACCTCCACCCTTAGTATACCTTCAGGCAAGGATTGGATTTGATACCCAGGACAGTACCTTGGGAACCGCTCGCTGTCTACTTTCTATCTCTTTCTATTGTTTGGCTGTACCCCCCATTTCCTAAATGTGCCTGAGTGTTGCTTATTCAGTTTTCTTTTTTTTTTTTTTACTTCATCAGTTTTCCCAGCTTTTCCCCTTGTCTCTCTGACCAACTAAGTTTATGCAGAGGACGAATGTGAGAAGGGTAACACTGTGACAGTGTCCCGACCACCTTCCCCTGAGGGTCACGGGTGTCGTGACCCTGCAGCAGGTGCCACTGATCTCCTTGCCCAATCGCTGTCCCAGTTTCCCAGATCTCTTTCCACACCTGAACTATGAAGATGTAGCATAAAGTGGACTCATGATTACTATTATTACATAAAATATTCTTTTAAAATAAATAAAACATTTGAGTGAATGGAAATAAAATGTTAACACCAAGCTAATATTATATTTTAGTACTTGAAATAACTACCGTTTCCTGTCTTTTTTTAGAGAAAAACTTTAGAGATGTTTCCATATACACTTATACTTTTAATAATAAATAATAAAAATAGCAATAAATGGGCTATATAGCCTAATATTGTTGCTATTTTTATTATTCATTATTATAAATTATTAAGTTAATACATTTTAATTAAATGTAGAGGTGTGTTTTTATGTCCAGAAAAGAGACATGGGTAAATAGAAAAATATGCAGATGCTCTTTTTTCTTATAGCCTATTGAATTGCATTTGACAAAGCTACGTGATAAAAATGGCAATCGTCAAAAAAAGAAAAACATGGGAAAAAGACAGTCGCCCGAATCACGATGCAAATTGCACTTTGATTGACTCTTAATTTCATCTGAAGGCTGTTTTGTTTGGTTTTTATTCTGAGTCAATGAGCTTAATCAGAGTCACTGATCCTGCGGCTTTAAGCCCTCCGTGTTGTGTTTTTGTTTGTCGGGAGATCAGCGAGACTCTATCCGCACTTCATTAACCCTGAGCCGGGGACAATCCTTAGTAAGAGCCGAGGGATTTACCACTATCCTTTCACATGCAAAAATCTCTGCGTCTATTAACAAGACGGAGGAGCTTTTCTTGAAATCAGCTGCGCACTTCGCAAGAATAACCCTTTTCATAAATATTGAGGGGGGTCATCAGCCTCCTTTGGATCATGTGCAGATCCATGTGATATTTAAATGATAATCTGAATTGATGTCTTTTTTTGATGAGCATTTTATTTGAATCTGTTGTATTTTATATTATTATTTCAATTATTGTATTAACATTATTGCCTATTTTTGATGGTTTTGCAATATTTTACGCAAAATAAGTATGCCAAAAATAACTTTGAAATTGTGCTTTTTTTTTTATTAAATAATTTCTCAACAACAAACATTTAGTGAAATGATGTTGAAAATGTTTTTTCTCTCTCTTACTCTCTCCTTGAGTGATTCGTGGGCAGGAGCCCCGCAGAATGACATGTGCTATGCGAAAGTTTGCGGCAGGAGACCGACTGATCACACGTTATCGACGTTCAATTAAAAGCTATTAAGGTCTTTTGTCTGCTCGTTAATTTCCCATTCAGTCGCCCTGTCAGAGCAGCCCCTAAACCCTGAGCTCTATGGACCGGTCTCATGGTTGGGTTAAAGTCAGTCTTAGACCCACGGAGTGGGATTGAAGGGGGGGGCCCGTCATGCCGCTGACCAGATGTCCCCTTGCTGATCCGAGTCGCAGTCAGCACTGCCCGGTGACCAGCTGTTGGGAGCGTTTGGCAAAGAGCACCAAACCAACACTCTCAAGAAAGGCTATGGAAAGAATCCATTTCCAAATGGGATCATTTAGGGCACTTAAACAATTACACACTTAGGTGACCATTAATATTTCATCCACATATTGTTTATGAAAACTAAATGAAACGACATGGTGATGCTGTTATAAGAGTGCAAAGAAGTCTGTCACTTTACTCTTGTAGACACAAGACAATGGAGCCTGACAAGTGTTGAGTGTGTGCGTGAGAGAGAGAGAGAGAGAGAGAGATCTCAGTATTTCCCTTTTTATCATGCTGCCATTAAAAGGAACATCGTTTAAAATGGTATTGAAATTGGCTCATATGATTCATGATCAAAATTATATTAAACCTATCAATAAGAGGTAGACGCGTCCAACTTTAAAATATGAAGGTAGAATTAAGTTCCCTAAATCTCCAGGCGTTTCTGAAAGGTTAGGTTGGTGAACGTTCGCTTACTTGGGTGCGACATTTCTTATTAACTTTTTTTGTGGTATAGGTTCGACAAATTAAATCCACGATGCTAACCAAATAGTGTGAGGTTTGAGCAAAATGTCTGACAGTCATGTTTAAAATTATTCAAACACATTTGCCAGTTATAGAGTTCTCTGAGTTCGAATTTTATGAGATTGCTATCACTGGCGCTGTTTACGTTTATTTTCATAAGCAAACTTTTCCTTTTCATTAAATTACTATGTAAAATCAGATGCATTTCAAAAGCAATGACTTGAATTTGACGAAGGCTAAGCAATGCAACTAATATGCGTATTTTATTGGTTTTACTTTTTGTGTGTATGTTTCATGCTGAGACTTTATAACTTTCAAAATTAAAACCCAATTTATGCTATTCAAGATAAACATGAAGTCTTTGGATTTCAGATAAATCTTGATTTTAATCACTACTTTTTCCATTTATTTTATCCTCCAAAATATAAAATGAAATAAATGATACAATTCTAATTTTGTTTTCACACTTATTGGTTTACGTCATATTTGTAATATCATGGAATGACTTCAAAATATTTCTCCTGAGGTAGTTTAGAATTTTTATTTAGCTAGTTAAAAAATAAGAATGATTATGCATTTGTTTTAGTTTATTATTATTATTTCACGTAGAACTTGATTGATCGCAGCACATTTTATGTTCATTATGACGCATTCAATGGTTGCAAGTTATTTTCCTTGTAGCTTCTTAATTCATACATTTTTATGTGGCAGTGTTCAGGTCTGGCACGCGCATTATGCACCGGCATACCTTTTATATTGGCTGTTGGTTTAGTGTAATTGAATTGTCTGAAAGAACACGAGTGTGTGTTTATCCAGTATTGGTATAGGCTACCTCCACATTCTCAGGCAGTGGTAAATTAATGAAAGATCTTTATTAGCACATTTATAAAAGTAATTCTCCTCGCGTAAAGACCACCCTCCCCCGCACATCCAGCAGGTTTAAGAGTTTTCCAGAAGTTCACACCGCTAAGCACACGGGGGCACGAACGAAAATCATTTGGGATTACGAGAATCATTACTTCACAAATCATTATTCTCAATATACAGCTTCACCAAAAGAATGACAAGATATTTCAATGGTTTTATACAGAGTTATTGCACAATGCCTGGGCGAACACTTCATTTCCTTGACGTCTTATTGATCACAAAGTGATCTGAAACGAGGACTTGGCGTTTTTCCATCAACATCAAAAGTGATAGGCCTACTGCTGGCAGTTGTGCAGGATTACAGAAACGAAAAAAGCAGCACAAAAATAATCGATGGATAATCGATTAATATTCCACCTCGTCCAATCCATCTGCTTGTTCTGTTTAGGTATGGAACTCCGTATACCATTTAACTGTTCGTCAAATAGCAAACTGATACTTCTTCATTTGAGTAGAGACGTTTTGATTTCTAATGCTGCTCACGTCAGTCTCACCTGTTAACGTAAGGCTTGGAAATATGATACAAAAAGAGACAATTCGAGATTTGTCTTTTAACATAAAACAAAATATTCTTATTTACACTTCTTTTCCTTTGTACATTTTAGAGGGTCAATACAAAGCCCAGGATTTCTTTAACGTGTGACCTGGATTTGATCTCAGGATAATTAAATATGAATCTAACATTTAAATATTCTTTGCGCCAGGGATTCACCAACAATTCACAATTGTATTATTGGCTAGGCCTAATAATAATAATTTGTTAAACGAAGCGTCCCTGTAGGCTAAGTAGCCAGGCATGATGTCCCGCTCTTGTTGCGTTCAGTAGCCTCACTCTTTGTATTTGTTTTCACCAGATTTAAGCTTTAGGGTAAACGAAAACATATAAGTTAAAAGAAAACACAACGAAAATAAATAATTATATAAAGTTGGAAAAATGTCTCTAATAAGTTTTTGTGGCTTTGTAATATATTTCGAATATTTTGTCACCAATACAATTGTTCTTTGATGGTGGAGTTCAGAGCTGCCATGTATTGCACCGAGTCCGAATCGCGGCGTTCATCGCGGTGGCGTCGGTCTAGACAGCACACCGGAGAGGGGGGGCAGAGGTGGCGGCTCGTTGGTGCCCTGGAGACCGTGCAGGAGAATGCGGGGAACGAGAGGACGCTGCAGCGCCGGCGGGGGCGCCGAGGGTCCCCTGTATAAGTACAGCGCTGCTCCAGGGTCCAGATTCGACACCAGGCTTTGAGGGTAGAAATACGGCGAGGGGAACATCCTTTGTAGCGCAGAATAATTTCCAGCCTCCGCTAACAATTCCAGTCCGACCGCCGTTTGCCTCTTCCACTTCGTCCTTTTTTTCCAAGAGGAAAGAGAATAATGTCAGTATAAAAAAAAATATTCAATAACTAGTGTTTTTATATAGAAATATTACCGTATTGCACTATTCCCAAGCGAAATACAAAATCCAGAGTTCAGAGAACTAAAAACTAAATAGGCTAGTCTGTGATTAATCTCCTATTTCTAAATATCTGTATGAATATCGATTTTAACGACACAATTCAACAATTCAAAGAGAGAAAGGGAAAACATCTAAAAGGTTGATAAAAGTAAAAATTAGATGAAATGCCTCTCCATAAGGGGCATAAGTGCTGAGAGTTATGAGAAAGTTTTTTTCACAATTAGTGTGAATTAAATGTCAAACGTATTTTATTCACATTAATTGTGTAAAAAACAGGCATCAAATGACATTTTAGTAATTAGTTTTAACAATAACTAGTCATTTTATTTTGTCGAGGACGCATGCATCATTTGTGGTTCAAAATGTATCTTTCAAATATATTCACTTTTCACGAAATTAGATGCTGCGAGAATGGGAAAATCTGCAAACAAACCACTTGTAGATGTACAATATATCTACTGACTTATTTAGATTGTTGCTACTGTAATTTTCTCCTATTTTTGCGAATTTTATTACTGGTTCCATTTTGTAGTTCTTACTAAAGCTATACAACAAGAATTATGTGACTGTTAGAGCCTCTTTAAACATGAAAATTTAGAATTAAAATATTTTATTGTATGTTTAAATGTTAAAAATGTGGATATTAATTCTACAGCATTTCCTTTCGTTTTAGTGGAGAAAAACTGAAGCAACGACGTCACCTGACATGTATTATTGTTTTTGGCAGGAGACTCCACAATCAAATGGAAAATATGATATAGGCCTATACCCAAGAAGCACATTTTCGTCAATACGAGAAAATTACCTAGACAATGATATCAGAATAATTACAATTTCATTTCTACAGCCTATTATCTGAATGTTTCTGGGATGTGTCCATTTCTTTTTCCAGCTGACCACATGCTCACCTCCTGTTCTGATACCAGGTTTTGACCTGCGTGTCGGTCAGGTTGAGAGATGCTGCCAGCTCCATTCTGTCCTGCACGCTCAGGTACTTCTGACGCTCAAAACTGCGCTCCAGCTGGGCGAGCTGATGGTCAGTGAAGGCGGTCCGCGCTTTCCGAGGCTTCTTCAGGCGAACCTGCGGGCTGTCTCTGCTGCTCGAGATCTCCCTGTCGCCCTCCTCTTTCACTGAAACATCACATATAACGGAAGGGCATTGATTAATCCACTTTAACACGAGTTAGTTAGCCAGCCGTGTTCCAGTATTGACAAGTCGTTATGGTTTCCACACATCCTATTCTAAACCCTTGATGTCCTCGTGCGTGCCTGTAATTCTTTCAAGCAGTTTTCAGATTTTATTTTCAGAATTTGAATACACGAGGGCCGTGATATTTAATTGACCAATATCTCCTATCTAAACTCTTTTCTCTCTGAACCCAGAAAGAGAGGGACACGACGCGAGAGACCTTGCCAGTCGAGTAGTTGAGTCGTATCTCAAGGAGCACAATAATCCGGCTAATTGAGCCACTAGGGATGGAAACCTTTCAACCGAGACCGGCGAAACTTCACAGGGACGGGGATAAGAGCGAAATAAAGAGCGGACCGACCCCGTGCGTTACAAATCTGATTAGCACTGGGACAAATTGCATCAAATCCCTGAAATATAAGAGGGTAGAAAAGGCGAAAATCAAAGAGGCGCGCACACTCTTTACAAGCGCTCTGGAGATGGGATGGCTTTGATTTGGAGAGCATTAATTTTGATCACCGCGCCTATAGACTTGCCAAGCTAATAATTTCATGATGTGAGAGTAGAAATGTTTTTGGAATCCTAGCTGAAAGTATAGGAGAATAGATGATATAGCCATCATGCCCTACTTCCACAAAGAGAGCAAGTTTGTGATGGCTAATACTAACAAAATGATCAGAATTAGTAGCGACAACACCAGTCAATAGGCCAAATACATGAACACCACAATCATAAACAAGTGCATATCATAATGCTCAAATAACAAAATGCTGGGGGTGTTTTAACACAACTTTGGGTCAAATATGGACACACCCAGCGATTGGGTTATTTATTTTATTTTTTTATTTTCAATTAAATTTTTCACCCAATGTTTGGGTTTGTCGATATTTGACCCAAGTTGGGTTAAAACAACCCAGCATTTTTAGAGTGTAGCCTAATAACAATAATATTATTTGTAACAGTAATAATATTAGTAATAAAAAACGTCCTGCTTGAATTATGGCATATTCCTACATTTATCAATATGTTTGCCTTTGTATTTGCATCATGGAATCAACCTATGTCACAGGAAACGGTCTTTAACTCTGTTTTTCCTCAGATGTAATTTCACCAGGACAAATCCTTAATTAATCTTGCTGATGATGTTTCTTTGTTCACCTTCCTTTTCCCTGCTCCTCACAATAAGCTTTAAACTAATAAGCACGTTAAAATGTACAATAACATACACGTGCAAACATCGAATAACACAAACAAAATTCAATGCACAAAAAACTATTCAATATTTTTGCACTATGCATTTATTTCAGTAAATATATTTTATATGATTACGATATTGCTTGTAAATTTTTTTTTATTATTATTATAAAAGGAGGATTATGTCCAGCCTGTCGGGGTTTCTATCTATCTATCATATATAGCCCAATCTGCTTTTTAGCAAAACTGGCTATTGAACGAATGAAATGAATAAAAAAAATCATGAACATTATATTTTATTTCTACCCCTAAATTACTTTAAACATAGCCAAGGATAGTCAGCAAGCCAGCATGCTTGAACTCTCTGCTATATAAATGTCAAGTCATAATTCATGTGCTATTGTAGGAAATAGCATTAAAAACGAGCCGATATTTTTTACCTTTGTATTCACTGTCTGACGATGAGTTACTGTGGATCTTTTCTATGAAGTCGTCTGCGATTTTAGATGCCAGTCTCCCTGTCTCCTGTGTCGGCTGGCCGTTGCTGGAGTATGGGGCACACGCCGCTAAGGGTTTACAGTCAGCCAGAATATCTCTTATTAAGAAGGATGAAGTGACAGTCCGAGGTTGAGATCCAGCAGAGATCGGGCCGTGCTGTAAATGGGACGCGAGCACGAGCGGGTGACCCTGTCTCTGCGCCGCATCCTCACCGCACTCCCGCCTCGGAGACGGAGGAGAAGAACAACCGCTCTCTAAGTCTGACCTGGGGCTGAACTCCAACGGAGTCCGACATTCTCCTACCAAACTGTCCCCCTTCGCGATGACTGGGCTTCCTGGCCTGTGGGATAGTAGGGAGTCGATTCCAAAACTGGAGCCGTTGGTGGACGCTTCCATCTCCACACTGCTGCTTGCGTGAAGCTTCTGTTCAGATTATCATCTGTATTCAACCAAGTTCTGCGTGAATGGCGCTCGATTTAATAGCGATCTATCCAGGAGAAAAATCCAAAGCGGAATCGGAAATGAGAAATATTCATCCCCTGTCTGGAAAAAAAAAAAACTTTCTTCTTCCTTGAGGACTTTTAGTTTAAGTTTAAAAAGAAAAAGGAGGTTTCTTGAGGAGGTTCTGTATGAAGTGCCTGGAAGTGCACAGACCCTGCCTCCAATTCTTTTTTCTTAAGCTCCTCACTCACTCCTTTAAAAAAAATCGATACAGCCTAAATATACTCTAGGCTGGCAAATTATATTATTATTTTTTTTAATCCCGGTATTTTTCGAAGAAGCGAGACGCATCGATGGTGGCTTTGAATTATTTATCAAATTATTTCAAAAAGCTGTTCTGAAGTTACAGTGTTAGTGTAAAACCACAAGGTAACCTACTTAGAGAGCGCGCGCATTTCAGCACCACGGACAGAAGCAAAGCGGCAGCAACTCGAGCCTCGCGCTATTGAGCATCTCAAATTTTCATCAGTTCAAAAGGTAGTTCGCTGTGGCGAGTTGTAGGGTGGAATCCGGATGGAAAAGGCAAGAGCATTCTGTGCCAGCGGAGGTGATGCAATGCGAAATCGTTGGACGGTAGAGCGCAGGGAAAAATGCTGCGAGAAGACAGAAGCACAAATGAGGTAATGCAGGTTAAATACACACATTGGGGAACGGAAAGTCAGATAAAGCCTAACAAATGAACTTGGGCACAACTCAGTGGCTAGGTTTTTAAGAGCACCCCTTCCACGTGAGTCCCCAGCGACTCGCTTCCATTGGTTAGGAGGTGTTTTGGGGTGTTGACTCGCTCGGGAAGATGAAACTGGACCCCCCCACGCCCAATAAACCCCTCCCCACAGGTCGCCCACTTTGATTAAAAGAGACACTGAATTCATTAGGAGACTGGGATCCAACTGTTTACAGGCAATTTTCAACACTGTTTGCTTTCATTACATCATTGATGAGCCTTATAATGGGGTTATTATGAGGAGTGGGGAGGTTCTTCCTCTCCTCTGCTCATAGCGCGCGTGCAGTCACGTCTTGACCACATTTTCACAATTCCCATTTTTCTTATTCGCTTATAGTCTCTACTAAAAGTTGAATTTAAGCATTGTTGTTATTTAATTCTAATAAAAATATTGTAAGACACTTCTAGTTTTCTATATTTCTTTTTTAAAAAGCCATTGACGTGACGCTCATTCTTGTTCAAAAATACACAAAGAAATCAAATTCATACCCGACATGACATAAATACACTTTTTAGCTTCTGTAGGCCTATTAGTCATTTTATTTAGCCTATATTGAGGGTTTAAAGTATCAAACATCTGATTGTAAGTGAGAATGTAAAAAAAAACAATTCTCATTAAAAAGATGAATTAAAAAAGGGGGAAACAAAGAAAAAATAGGTATGTTAGCATACAAAGTTTTGAAAAAATAAATAAACAAAAACAAGTAGAGATGCAATACATGTTTTAATATATAAACGACATTTCACATTTCAAATATTTGTCCGCCAAATCAAAGTTAGAGTGGCTTTACCAACATGCAGGAAGCCATTTTGGTGTCATGTGACATGAGAATCATAAAACAGAGAGAACCCTCATGACTGTGTTTTAATTATTAAAGTTTTAATAATTTCACATTTTCACATAAATATTTTATTCTGGTCGAATGGATTAAACATCTTGATTTGTAGGCCTAATGCAAAACTGCACATAGGCCTATAGGCCATTTAAAAATGTTTATAAAAACAATGTTTTTTTTTTTACACCCAAGCCAAGTGTATTAAGGAAATTATATTTTTTACACACTTAATATATTATTTATATAATTTGATACTTATAGCCTATCGGAACGGCTTTCTTGTGTTTAAATTGTGCAAACTAGAAACTACTGTCAACAAAACAACATGGTAATAATGGTGATGTAAAAAGTAATAGGCCTAATTACTTGCATGCTATTATGCCACTACACTATTATTAGTGCTTAGTAGTTCTATCATTAGGTAATCGTCAAGACCAGAAAACGAGTTGTACTTGTGCTTTAATACCATAACATGGGGCTGTCTGTTGCATTCGCTTGACACGTTAGTGTTCTTTTCTTTTTCCAATGCACAAAACACGATTATCGAACAACCGTGTCGTTCAGTTCATAACAACTATCTAATTTATGCAATGTTAATGAGCAATAATGAGGGCGACTACACTTTCTGAAAGCTCAGCGTGACACAAAACTCTAACATGCATGAAAAACTATTGTCCTGCCTTTCACGTCTTTCTCTCAAACAGTTAGCCCCTCGTGTTTTTCGATAGGTCCCAATAATCGAGCCCCCCATCAGAACAGCAGATTGGAAGCGCTATTCGGCCGCAGACAACGGCAGGTTAGTGAATCCGCTCCCCGCTCCCAAGGGGTGTCAACGCGGCTGCAAGCTGTCACGATGAGGCGGGGTGCAAGCACACTCACTTTAGTTTAGAGGATGCCTACTGCGTGTGATGGCGATCTTTCTTTTCTTTCTTTTTTTAAGTCTCTGTGGCAGGCCATGACAGGAGTTATATCTAGCCTATATAGGCCTATGTGATATGTTTTGGGCTTTATTTAGATAAAATCCAGAGCTCTTAGTGCAGTGACAACAGGTGCGCTGAGACTTAGCCTAACAATTCTGTTTCAACTCAAAATGTTTAATAAAAACTATTTTTTTTTTTATCTTTTAGCAGTTAATCACTAATAAAGTGCTTAATAGCTGCCTTGGTGTAAGGCTTCTGCTTTGCATTGGTTTTCCTTCAATTTTCCAAACCTTGAAAACTATTTTCATTAAAAGCACTATATGGCCTGGTATTACTTGAGTTTTATTTTTTAGGGTTAGGGTTAGCCTTGAGGGTTCTTTTTTACTTGAGTTTTTTTCATGTTATTAAATTCATTACATTAAAATTAATCCAATTGTTTTACCAATGTATTACCAAAAAAGCTATAAATATTATAAATAGCCAATCTATATATATATATATATATATATATATATATATATATATATATATATATATATAACTTATAGCATTGATAAAGCTTTAGTGATTGACTTAATACCCATACCAAACCTTTCACAGAAATCCTGCAAAAAAGAATCCTGTAGCCTAAATCTCACAAGTTGGGCAGTTTGTTGAAAGAACAATTCATATAGAGGAAAGAAAATCAGGAACCTGACACACCAAATGGAGATGCACAGAAACGTTCTCGAAAAATCTGTCACTCAAACACTTGTATTTAATGTACATCCTCTGATTGTTTGAAGATTTGAGGAAGAGGCAGAAGAGATGAGTGGCAAGAGGCTTCAAAGACGTTTGATCTCTCCTCACCTCAGGTGAAAACAATGTTTTGAATTTCATTTATTTATTCTGTTCCATGTTTGTTAAATATATATTTGGATATGTTCAGGAAAATGGTGCATCGTTCCTGGATAAACTTTGGCATCGCTGTCATTTTGAAACATTGAGTAAAACATACCTTGGTAAAAAAAAAAAAAAAAAAGATGTGTAAAAGGAATGAAATGTTGACTTCAGTCAACAAACAAACATTGTACTGAAAAAAAAAAAAACGGGCACACCCTGGACCAGTCAGCGATGCAAATGATGCACCTTAAAGCCATCAGGTGTGAGATTTGACAGAAAATAATGAGAACCGCTGAATCTTTTATAAGGTTAACACTCACATTTCCCAGTCAGCTGTCACACAAGAAAGACTTTAGCGCATTCACGCTGGCGAAATATACCTTTATTGGCTCATTAAAGCTGACAGGGGGTTCGGGACCGCCAGCACTCGGGCTCGGGACCGCCGGTGCGCCACCCCGTTTTGTGTCAGTAATTTGCAGAGGAGATACACCTTACCTTGAAAAAAAGAAGGGGAAAATTATGAAGGGAGCAAGAACGAGAGAGTGAAATGGCAGAAGCTGGTGGGGCGAGTGCCGAAAGATGGGGGTGCCGGGGGTGGGGGGTGTAAGGAAGGGCCTTGGGGGAGGGTGGAAAGATCCCTAGCACGCCAGGAGTCTGATTCTCTCCTAATTGGAAGCATTGGGCATTGTCAACTGAGGATTTTCAGTCGCTCACTGACAGGTAGAGTCGTCAGGATGATAGCCCACTTGTCAGCGCAAAACACCAATAAAAACAAACCACTTTTGATTTAATTGGAGGCCTAGCCGTAGTGGGCTAGGACTGAACGGGTTGGGGGTTGTGGATTGCTTCAGGGAAAAACCGGTATGTGCGAGTGTGTGTATCGAAGGGTTGTTTGACAAAGAAATCATCACTTTGTGTAAAACCACCCGGAGCAGTGGCTCACATCGTCAGATAGAGGAGAGCAGATCGTCGTTATTCTCTCTCTCTCTCTCTCTCTGTGTGTGTGTGTGTGTGTGTGTGGTCACTTCCCATGGTGCTGAGGTTACAGGAAACACAGAGTTTGATTTGGTCTCTAGAGGCCCAAAGGCTGTTCAGCACTCATCACTTCGAGTGTTTCTTCTCAAAAATGCACGCTCAGAGAGATATTGATATGGTGATACCTTAGAGAATGAAGCAGAAGAAGAGCTGACCCTACCTGACTTCTGCTACAACCACCTCACCAAGTACAAAAAAACCTTTCTGCCTCTCATCTTTGCAGGTGGAATCACATTCTACACCACCAAACTGAAATCACGGTATTCAGCAAACTGATTTTTCTTCTTGTGAAAATTTGTTTGCTATGCAAGGTATAAACAAACAACTGGATACTTCGAGTGGTGAGGCTTGTTATTTTTAATGGAGCATATATTGTTAATTTTGAAACGAACAGATTAGCGAGTATGGAAAATTTAATTGAGCTTTAAAATATCACATTAAAATGTACAATATCTTAAAAACTCGCCCAAAATAAGGCAACTTGGTTTGCTACAGAGGTATAAATACAGCCACTGGTGCTCATTGGATACATGAGAGGCAAATATCAAAATATTTCAAGGCACTCACATGGTTAAAGGAGTTGTTCACTTTTGAAAAAACTTTTGCTGATAATTTAGCTACCCATGTCATCCAAGATGTCCATGTCTTTTTCTTCAGTCGAAAAGAAATGAAGGTTTTTGATGAAAACATTTCAGCATTTTTCTCCATATAATGCACTTCAGTGGGAAGTAGGTCCAAAATACACTTTCTTTACAAACTGCAAACTGTTCAAAGGGCTTTAAACGATTCCAGACGATGAATAAGGATCTTATCAAGTGAAACGATTGCTCATTTAAAAATAAATAACAACGTTTAAGTTTTATAAGCACAAACGCTCGCCTTGCTCTGTACTGCGATGCACGTTCGTGGCTCTCCTGTTCGAACTTGTTCATCAAAATGAATGAATCTTTTTCTGAGTCAACTTGTTCGTTTCGTTTGTTGAATGAACCAAATGACTCGGAAAAAGATTTGTTCATTTTGATAAACGAGTTCGAACAGGAGAGTCACAAACGTGCGTCACAGAACAGAGCAAGCCGACCGACTGTTTGTGTTTATAAAACTTAAACTTTGTTATTTATTTATTAAATGAGCGATCGTTTCGCTTGATAAGACCCTTATTCATCGTCTGGAATCGTTTGAACAGTTTGCACTTTGTAAAGAAAGTGTCTTTTGGACCTTCTTTTCGACTGAAGAAAGAATGACACGGACATCTTGGATGACATGGGGGTGAGTAACGTTAATTGTCAGCAAAAGTTTTTTCAAAAGTGAACTACTCCTTTAACCGTAACAATCATTTTAAGATTGGTCTAAGTCATTTAAACATCAAAAGAGTTGTTGAAGACATCAAAATGCCTTCCATCCACATCCATTGTTCACAAAAGCATTATTCTCAACACTTTTAAAGTTTTAATGAATGACCCCAGGCTTTTTACGCTTAACAACGCGAGTGCCTCGAAATATTGTTGTTTCCTCTAAAAAAACTTGATTAGTTAAGACCAAGGAAAGAAAGTTCTACAAATTGCACATAAACTCAAGGTGAAGACTCCTGACTTCTCTCATGTCCAAGTTCATCAGTGGTTTATAACTCTTGACAGACTTCAAGGAAGACATCTGCTATAAATGAGGAGATAAAAAAATAGTGGTAACATATCTTAAAAGTCATAAGTTATCATATGTCTTCTAAAGAAAATCTTGAAATGATTTAAAGTCATTTTTATTGGATCAGAATAAAAAGAAAATATATATACAACCATTCAAAAAATGTGGGAAAAATAATCATAATCACTTATAACTGCTGTCTCTTTGCCATTGCGGCCGGCCAGTTCTTTTTTTTAAAGGCCAAGTAAATGTGGAGTAGGGACTGAGCCAAGGTGGTTTTTCATTAAGGGTTCAGAGTTCAATGTTAGATCATTGCACAGCCATTACAGAATAATGGGGTGGGTGGGCATAGCTGTGGCTGGTGGTCCCATCCAGCTGCCACTGGGAGACACACACAAGCTGTTGGAAAGAGGTAAAAATGCCCCATATACCCCAGCCTCCAGGGGGTGTCAGAGTGCACTGCCCCTCATCCTTATACCCTCTGTCAGGGCATTTGGGAGGGTTTTCACAAGTCGATAAATCATTGTTAAATGTTATTATGAAGCCATTGGGGAAACTGGCAGGAAACAGGAGTGACATAGGGAATGTAGGAGTGAAGGTGGTCTGGTCAGCCTGCCAAAGACACAGGGAAGTGGTCGGAGTTAGCGCAGAGCTATTTTACAGTGCATTTATGTGGAGCTCATTCCCAGTCAGCATTGTGGTTGCATAATTGTGACTTTGACAATCTCTCGGTCAATGAACATGACACATGTTCATGAAGATGACATGATGGTTGTACGAATGGGCTGTCTTGTTATCGTAATGATGTATTTTGGTACTAATGCCCACATGTGCATGCGCAGTGCATCATCCACATGCCAAAGTCCTCAAATTTAATCTGGTTTATATCTTATCTGATGTGCAGGTAATATGAGAGGTCAGAACGTCATAATTATCACACCTGTCATTGTTAGGACTGGTTCCCAGAGCCCCCCTCACCAGTACACCCACCCCCTACTGTGACTTTTATTGCTTCATTAGTGAACGCCACATGTTTTAGAGCATTCGCCTTTCACTCACCAAGCAGAGATGATCACTGTGATCTACAGAGTGGGAACCGAGACCATAAAATAAAAATAAAAATCACTTCATTAAAATGAGATTGCTGATTAATATATAAAAGCAAGTGTGAAAGATCTCAAGTAAATCTCAAGTAATGCTAAAGTACTCAAGTGGATACTCAAAAGTGTCCTCAAGTACAGTCCTCTTTTACTTTCCACCTGATTTCTCTCTCTCTCTCTCTCTCTCTCTCTCTCTCTCTCTCTCTATATATATATATATATATATATATATATATATATATACATACATACAGTATATATTTATTTTTTAAGATTCTTGTGACACTGAAGACTGGAGTAACAGCCACTGAATATATGAATGAAATATGATTCTAGCTGCCAAAAACATATAAACTATTATGGACATATCCATACACGTGAATTATTTCTCATTTTTGTATTTGTTTATACATCAACAAGTAACAGACTATCAACGGGGTGAAACATAACTGCTTTTCTGAACTGTACAGGTATTTGTGGATTTTCACACAATGTGTGTGTGCATACATGTGAAAGAAAGAGCGCGGGACAGAGGTAGAGGGGTGTGGGTTGCCGAGAATAAGACCCCAGCAAATGCTCATTAGAGTTGACCTTGGCACCAGGAGCATGCGTTTGATGGATCGGGTACAGGGCCAAACAAGCCCCCGGGGAGCCATGATCTTATCTCTTATTGTACACACACCTCCCTCCTACTGACCCTATCCCTGAGCACTCACACTGCTCTCCTCTCCACGCATCACAAGCAGAATAAATCTGTGCTTGACAGAGAGAGAGAGAGAGAGAGAGAGAGAGAGAGAGAGAGAGAGAGAGAGAGAGAGAGAAACAGTGTCAAGGCATGGAGAGGAAAAGAAGATGGAGGCGAGACAGAGAGAAAAACACACAGAGGCCCTGAAACACCAATAGCTCACTGAGGTGTTATTAACCACACAAGTCAGGTGTACTTCTTCAGTCGAGGCGGCGCTTCCATGTGCCGAGGAAATGGTAGGCCGCAAGACAGGGATTGGGAAGAGGGCGGAGGAGAATTGAGGAACAGAGCAAAATATGGAGATCAGTCTATAGTGGGAAAAGAGCTGATGAGTCTTCATTGCAATGAGTCTTTAGTCCTGTGGGACATGAAGGGAAGTTAGTTCCCAGAGCTTCAGCCATCCCTCTGTTCTTCCTCTCCTGTCGCAGCGCTCAAAATCTTCCCCTGTAACTTGTAGGCAGGGGACAGGCATGAGGCAATCAATACCTGCAGGAAGGTAAAATCTAGCAACCACTATTCACATGGGCTTCTCCCACAGCCACTCACAGATATCTTTTATTCCTTTTTACTGTACCTGAAAGAGATGGAGCTCCTATGGGCTTCTGATGGAACAGGAGAGGAAAACGACTCTTTTAAGCATTTTATCTCAGATGAGCCACAACCCGAGAGCGTGAGCTTAAAAAACAACGAGTAATGGTCTGTGGTGGACTGCTGAGACTGGAATGGAAGAGGTGGCTTATGATGGCTATAAGCATTCATAATGTGATGCTGTGGAACACAGAAGTGGTGCTTCCCCTTGAAAGTGAATTCTCCTGAAAAACAAAGTTTGACACGATTACCTTCAACAATCACTGTAAAGAGTTTTAGAAGCTCATTCTATGTACAAAAACTATCATTTTATGTACGCCACCTTTCAACAGTTACATTTCTTTTTTAAAACAATACTTTTATTCAGCAAGGAGGCTTTAAATTGATGAAAAGTGTGTAATAATAATATTTCATTACATTTATACTTATTTCTTGAGCACCGATTAGCATATTAATGATCCGGAAATCCTACTGACCCCAGACTTTTAAATGGATAATGTATATACTACATTTCTAATCATCAATTCATTTATTTAAAAAAAAGCGTCCATAATTCTAGCTGATAAAAATTACAAAACATTCACACATTAAACACAAAAAACAATTGCTCTGACGATGATTCAATCCAGTTATAATACTATATAAAATGCATCATGAAATATTAAATTTGGTCACTATGTCCAGTTATATTATATTTGGTTTGGATATGACCATATTTCAGAAGATAGTATTGTTTTCCAGTACAATATCTACAAATCTTCAAAACAAGGTAAATGTACAGTCTGAGGGAGAATATGTTCAGGAAAATATCTTGATTTATTTTATAACAATTTGGGGGGGGGGGACGGGGACGTTTTTAAACTATTTTATATCTTCATGAACTATTGCTCCATCTAAAGTGTACGCACTGAACATAAATCAGTTTTTTTATTTTTTAAGTGATGCACTGAATCTTCATTGTTAGAACGATGTGTTGAGGTACATTCCTGCATTTTTATCTCACCACAAGTATACCTATACAACAGATGTTTGTTATGTATAAGTATATGAGGTTATTATTTCTGCTTTTTAGATCTATCCAACATACTGAATGATTTTTGGTTTGGGACAGGTCGAATGGGTGAGCTGGACCATTAAAGCAGTTCTCCAAGCAGACGGAGAGAGACACACAGATGCCAAGCCCAGGTTATCACACTGATGGAGTGAGCCAGCTGCTGGCCTGAGGTCAGTGACTCCTTTGAGAGCTGTGTGAACGTCATTGAGAAATGTGTTTTCTTTGTTTAAGTGGCACTGACCATTTTAAACATTGGCTATTTCACCGTTTGGTCTTAAATGGCTTTTCAAGTCAAGTAAATGAGCCAAAATACATATATTTTCGTGGTCGTTTGACACATGGTGTGAAAAGGACAAAATTAGCTTCCCCAAGGTAAGTTGAATCCACCCCCCGCCCTGTCCTAAGTTGCTGTCTCTCAATCTTTTTCTGTCTGCTTCTTAACAGCTGGGTGGGCTTGATGTCTTATCTCTGATATTTCTCCACTCTGGGCTCATTTCTGACAGTTGGGGATGGATACACAGCAAGAATGTTGCTGTAATTGCATCTGGTTGCGTCATGAAAAAGTAATAATGCACTGTCAAGGACGTCAAGGTGTCAGCGTTCAGCGGAACTGATAAGTTGTCGGAGGCCGTGAAAGTAAAGCCCCTTTCCAGAGCCGAGCCACCGGTGGGCTGCGATAAGTTACGAGGAGGGAATTTAGCCTGAAGGACATTTGCCAATTACCCAGCTCTTTGTTTAATTGGAGGAGAGGTGGCACGGATGCAGAAATGCTTGTTTAAAAAAAAGGCATTGTGAATCACAATGCCAGAATTCATGGCTGCTACAAGACTGTATGGTTTCCTTTAGTGGGGTTACATTTAGTCAGAGGCGAAATGCAGAGAAGAATTGAGTTAAGAAGTGAAATAATACAGAAATGCCTACAGATCAATAGAAACAAGTCAGACACTAGGCGATCAGTCACAAAAACACTTATCAAGGTGAAAGGATTTGTAGAGACATATGTACTTTTGATTGCAGTAGTGATTTATATAAAGACCTTAGTCAGGGTAGCACCATATTTAATGTTTGGCAGGAATGAAAATGAGATTGTGAGGGATACATTGGGTTCAAAGGACTGTACTGTTGTTTAACAACATGCCAACTGTTCAGCTGATGAAACTTCTTTGCAGAAAAATATCACTTGACAACACCTCCATAAAACAGTTTTGAAATTTACTTTTATACCTTTATACAGTGCATTGTATAATGTAAAGTTTGTAATTCTCATCTGTCAAGTCTTATTCTCATCTGGTCTGATATCAAATTGAATCAAGGTGCGTATGTGTTTATATCCCACAATAATTACTGTTCTACTTGTTTTTCTTCATAGGTCAAATGCCATCACTGGGTAAAAAGGCAAAGTGTTTAATGGATAGTTTAGTTTAGGGATTGTTTAGATTTTAACCCAAAAATTAAAATAATCATGGTTTCCAAAAACCTTAATTTCATTTGTTTGTTTCTTCTGTGAAATAATGAAATGGAGGTATTTCACACAGTAAGTTAGTGATCTAAGTTTGAGAATCAATCAGTCCAATGAACAAATCGATCAGAAACACTGTTAACTGGATCAACTGATTCATTGAAAAGGCTTTGGTTCAAAAGCAGAATAGATACTTTTTCAAAAGTGAATCAATACTTTTTTCAAAAATGAATCGCTACTTTTTCAAAAAACAAATTGCTACTTTTTCAAAAGTGAATCGATACTTTTTCAAAAAGAATCGATACTTTAAAAAAAGAATCACTACTTTTAAAAAAAGAAAAAATTATCGTTACTTTTTCCAAAAAGAATCGCTACTTTTTCAAAAAGAATCGCACCGTTTTCAAAAAAGAAATGATACTTTTTAAAAAAGAATCAATATTTTTTTCAAAAAAGAATCTATGTATTTTTTAAAAAGAATCGATACTTTAAAAAAAAAAAAAGAATTGATACTTTTCCAAAAACTGAATCGACAATTTTTCAAAAACAGAATCGATACTTTTTCAAAAATGAATCGCTACTTTTTTCAATAATGAATCGCTACTTCTTCAAAAAAATTGCTACTTTTTCAAAAAGAATGTAACAAAATAAAAATGTAACAAATGTATAATAATAATCATGTAACAAATGTATAATAATAACACTGTAATGCAGGGGTCACCAAACTTTTTTCTCTGGGGGCCACATTATCGTTCCTGACTGTGATGGGGGGCCGGGGCTATATAAAATAGAATTGTGTGACCAAGACCAAACTGACCACCAGCAGGCCTCATAGTAGAGATTACTAGCCTGGCACAGCCATATTTGTTTATCATTAATAGTTGTTTGCAAAAGTAGTAATCGAGTCTTCACACTTTGTTTTAATTTGAAATACCACAGATTTTCCATTTATTTATTTTCGAATACAAATAACATCAAACCTGTCAAGGTAAGAAACATCTGCCTAGTTGAGGTGAGTGGCACTGGTAAGGATGAATGAAAAATTATAAATTATAGGTAGGCCTGTTACTATTTATAATAATTGTGTACAGCACTTAACTCTTTCCCCGCCAAACACGGAATTTTCCGTGTTTAATGAAAAAACGCATCTGCGCCAAACACGGAATTTTCCGGGTATCCGTGTTTTAGGTGGTATACGGTAAGGAAGACCCGCGCGCATGTCCTGAATGATTGCGCAACTCTTTGTTTAGAGAAACAGATTGCAATCGTCTCAAACAGTGGAGTAGTGAGAATGTATCAGACAGACAATGCAGAGGTATATGGCTGAAGTACTGGAGGTTAATGGACTCGGAGTCCGATCACTCTTTATTTGATAATTCTGAATCTGATCGGGACGAAGTAGTCAGTGAGAGAGATGCACATGTTCATGCTAGCCATGGACGTGCCGCAGATAGATCGTATAATATTATGACACTATAATATGTATGTGTGTGTGCAGGCATTTATGTGTGGCTGTCTAAATATGAAGGTGTAATTGTCAAATTATTTCTCTCTTTGTGCACATTTACCACATTGTAATATGTATTTGTGTGTGTGTGTGTGTGTGTGTGTGTGTGTGTGTGTGTGTCTAGGCCTGTTTATTGTAATTCCAATCATTATTCACAGGTAGAACACAGAGAGGCAGAGGCAGAAGTTTTATTGCAAAAGTTACATTTCCCTTACATCCTGGGAAATTTGATATATTTTACATTTATTTTATGTTTTTAATTTATTTTGGAAAGTTTTATATATGAAGGAAACAACATCTGAATGTATTCTGCTTTTAAATGCACTTGTTTGATAAAAATCCCTTTTTCTCAGTTTTTTGTCCAAAATGTTGTGTTTTTGACAAAACCTACCTCTGTTCAAGAGGCAATAAAAAAAGAACAGATGAAGATAAAATAAAAACGTTTTTTTTGCCTAAAAGCAGAGGCTCAGATCTTTATTTTTATATATATCATCTTCATATATTCATGGAAGAAAATATTCAGCGGGGCATTCAAATTTAGCGAAAATCGTCAAAAACCCTGGCGGTGGCTGGCAACTTTTTTTTAAAACGCTGGCGGGGAAAGAGTTAATAAAGGTCAAATAAATAGGCCTATAAAATAAATAAATAAACATTGAAATTATAACAACAACATGAGTAATAGAACTAGTCAGCTCTTATGCCTATCCAGGTGAGCATGCTCAATAAACAACAAAATACCAAATGCAGACATGTTATTATTTTCCAAAAAGCAATTTAAAAAAATAGGCCATGACGACTTTTGGGGATTGCCGGTTCAAGTAGTGGGGGGCAGAGGGGTTGGGGGGCCAGTCAAAGGGGTGTGGCGGGCCTGATTCGGCCCGCGGGCCTTAGTTTGGTGACCCATGCTGTAATGTATAATTACACTGTAATAAATGTATAATTGCATTGTAATAAACATATACATTGTAAACCATGTATAACAACTTATACTTAAAAAAAAGAATCGCTACATTTCTCGAAAAGAATCGCTACTTTTTTACTTCAGAAGTAAACAGTGTAGCTGACTTATTGTTAGCTGACAGAATGTTTATTTTAAACCACGATTTTTAAACCACAACCCTCTGTAATGTCAGAATGTTTATTTTTAAACCACAACTTCAATGTGTGCTTCTTTTACAGATATATTTAAAGATATCTTTTGCATTTCTAATCCAAACAATGTCAAACTCGGCACTGCACTTATGCCCGTAGCAAAACACCTGTCAAGTTTGAAATGCATCAGACTAACGGTTCAAGAGATATTCGATTAACAGACAGACAGACAAACAGACAGACACAGAAAGAAAGACGTTCCTGTGAGTTATAAACAGATAGTGATTGAGTCATACGGACCACTTTCATTTTACTTTACTGGTGCTGTTAAATCATTTTAAAGATTGACAGCCTAAGTCCCTATATTTAAGATATCTTAATATCCTTCTAGATTCTCATTCTTAATGAACTTTCTTTTGGAATCATCATTTTTTCAAGGCCATATAGTTCAGTCCCTCAAAGCAGCTCCATGTTCAAATTGTTACAATTTTACTCACTATCAGTGATCGAAAACCAAATGTGGTTCACTTTGCACACAGCTGATACTTATTGCATTTAAAGAGGAATGTCTGGAGAATAAATCTTTAATATAGAATGAATCTTGTTTCCCTCTATCAATAGAGTTGCATAAAATATACCGAGTACCAAGTTGTACCAAGAAGGATATATGGAATAATTAGTTACAGGCATAACAACTTTGTAAAAAAAAAAACCAAACATTTATGGCACTCAGACAGGTATGTTCTATGCAATTGTGTTGATAGAAAACATGATACATTTCAACTTTATTTGTTCTTCAGATATTCCTCTTCAAAAGAAAAAAAACACAACAAAACAATTTACTCATGGAGCCACATTAACATGTTCATATCTCTGGGGTTGAACCATGGAGGGCCTTTAAAAGATACCGAAAGGAAAGAACTAGAACCTAAGGTATCTTTAGTTCTTCTTGAGTTACAGGCATGCACACTTGAGTAAAAAAGGCTTTTTGTCATTTTTGAATTGTCCCCATTGGCATGATGAAAACAAATAATGAAACAAAGACTGCTAACGTCAAAAGAATTTACTAATAGAAAACCCAATCTCTGTTTTAAAAAATAAAATAACTATGCTGTCATCTTTCATAAGTCATTTTTACACCCCTGTAAATTGGCCCCAAACCTCTCTACAAAATAGTGGGTTTCTCAGTAAATACACATCTGTAATATTTAATATTTTGGCTTCCATCACTATTTATATTTGTCTTCGTACAGAAAAAAATATGAACAAAATCAAAAATTCTATCCAGGTGTCACGATTTGGTCTTGTCTCTGTCAAGTTTTGGTTTGTTCATGTCATGTTCCATGTCTGTCATGCGATTCTCTGTTTGTCATGTGATCCTGTTATTTCTTGTTATTTGTTAATCGTCTGTTCATTTGTTCAGTCTGTGTATTTAAAGAGATACTTTAGGATTTAGCATTAAGCTTTGTATTAGTAGAACACCTGTAGTATTTTCAAATTACCATGCTTTCCACCCACATATCCCCCTGAGATGAGAAATTTATGTATTTATCTGGAAAATGTCCTCCGATGACACAAAAATCGTCATTTTTTGCCCCGAGGCTAAAGACTACAGTCAGTATTAGGGGCTTTCCCGCATGTTTTCAACCTGCCCATAGAGGGTGGGATTTCAGTCACAGAATGTACACAGTCAGCCATCTTTTTTGGAAGCCAAGCTAGCAGGCTCTTGTTCTGTGCAGAAAGCTGAGTAGTTGGGGCTACCATTTCTCTTTTTCCCGGATATGTCCGGCCGTCGAGACCGTACAAAATGTCTGGAATTCTGCAGTCGCCATTCACTGTTTACATGCACACCTTTTGTTTCAATCTAACTGAGTTCATTCCATTGGTGAATCTGAATGTAGTGTTTACGTAAACAATAAACAAGTGATTGGTTGATGTGCGTTTTAACATAGCTAAGAAAATTCCCGCTCCTCCGTGAGAGATACGAGACTGGTGCGTCTCAGGTGTCGCTCGTCGGTAATCACGCCACTGGCCTCGTACTCCTTGCCACAGTAAACATAATGAATGTCGACTGTAAAACACTAAAAGCCGAATCACAGACATTTTGGGCGATTTCAAAATCCCGGGCAGACTCATCACGGAGACTTCTTCTACATAAATGACCCATTTTAAATACACATTCATCTTTCCAGAGGTGAAGAATCCCTTTAAGCCCTCATGTTTGCAATGTGTTTTTGTCAACTATTGTTGTTAGTCCATGTCCATAGTTTTGTTTCATGCCACATCATGCTTTTGTTTTAAGTTTCGATCTTGTTATATGTTATTATTGAATAAATACTGGACTTCCATAGATTTATAGAGACTAGATGCCCTATTGGCCACTGGGCACTGAGAAATCCGGCCACCATCTTGAACCGGTTTTATTCCTATTGTGTTGCATAGCAGCAGATGCCAGAGCATTTGAGCCAGAGCTCAAATCAGCGGACTATCGCTCAGGAATTACTTTTCACAAGATTTAAGATTTAACATTACCCTACTATTGGTTGCATTTTGTGAATAACATATGCCATGTGTACTATATCATAGCTACATGTATGACCTTTGCAGCAAAAAAACCCATGTGAAAATCAGTTTGGTATTCTGTGAGATATGATTAATTAAATGCGCTGACAGATTAATCACCTGCCATGCAGATTACACTGAGTCGAGCGGATGACCGGTTTAAGATGGCAGCCCCACAGCTCGTCCGTGACGAGCGGTCGATCATAGGGCGTCTATCTATATGATGTCTATGGTGGATCCTTACAGATTAAACAATACTTGAGAAATACACATGAGGGCTTAAATACACAAACTAATGACAAGGCAAGGGACACCTGTGAACAATGAACAGACGATTAACCAATGACAAGACATGGCAGGATCACATGACAAACAGGGAATCACATGACAAACATGGAACATGCCATGAACAAACCAAAACGTGACGGAGACAAGACCAAATCGTGACACCAGGGAAGTTTACGAAATTTGGTTCATTTGGCACGAAATGACCCTGCTTGCTTAGTTCCTGTGCTACTTCATTTGATAAATCTATATTGTACAACACAGTACAATAAAAATAAAAATACCAGCAAGAATTTACAGTTTTTCTCAGTCGATTTGGTTCAATCATCAATTGCTTTCATACTCTCTGCTGTTTTATAACATTATAATTTGCTTATGTCATGTCAGTCAAAATTAATACTTTTGAATGCTGAATAGTCATTCCATATAAAACTAATTTTAATTGTTTTGAAAACTGCAAATCTAAATAGTGATGTGAGAAATGCACCAAATCGACAGAGAAAAACTGTATACTGGTCTAGCCAATCAACCAGCACTACCTTTCAAAAATTCAGTCATTCAGGGCCAGTACCTTTTTAAAAAAAGAAGTAATACTTTCATTTAAATTAAATAATTTTATTCACTGAATTGTCTATTCCTTCTCGTGGTTTCCACAAAGATAATAAGCAGCTAAACTGTTTTCAACATTGATAATTAGAAATGTTTCTTAAGCACCGAATCAGAATTCAGATTCAGGTTCTGCCATCACAGAAATATATTACATTTCAAAATATATTAAAATAGAAAGTTTTTACTGTATTTTTGATCAAATAAATGCAGAGTTGGTGAGCATAAGAGACTTCTATCAAAAATATGACAAAATTTTACAAACCCCAACCTGAACTATAGTTTAGCTTCGCTGGTTCAGTTATATAAAAACAGTTTGGTGGGATCCCGGCACACCAGCACTCACAACATAACCTGTTGATCAGCCTTGTTTTTTTTTTTTATTGATTACCTTAGAAATGACTCACAGAATGTTTAGATTGAATATAAATCAGCTCATTGGTCTCTTACTATTTACTTTGCATTCCTTCTCAGTTCACCTGCAGTTTTTCTAGCAAACAGGCTCAGATTCCATCCCAAAGTTAAAGCGATAGTTCCCAAAAATGAAAATTCCAAACCTGTGTGAATTTCTTTCTTCGGTTGTACATAAAAAAAGAAGATATTTAGAAGAATGTCAGTAACCAAACAGTTGATGGGCCCCATTGACTTTCATAGTATGGGGGAAAAAATACGGAAGTCAATGGTTTGGTCACTGACATTCTTCAAAATATCTTCTTTTGTGTTCAACAGAAGAAAGAAATTCGCACAGGTTTGGAACAATTTGAAGGTGAGTAAATGATGACAGCATTTTCATTTTGGGGTGAACTATCCTTTCAAATAGATTCTGCAAAAGAAGAAAAGAGATAAGGGCAAAAAGGCGGCAGGCTTTCAAAAAGAGATTATTTGGGCCAAAAGCCCATGGATTGATTCTATTGTATTTTAATAATGTGTCTATGGACTCACTTAGACATGCAAAGAGAGAGAGAGAATCACCAGGATTGACTCCTCATAAGGAATCAATGTTTGAAGAGTGAAAGCCAGGGGGCAAAGTTCCCATTAGTTCCCAGAGTTGTGAAAGAACGCCTTAATCAGTTCTCACATCATTATCATGTCGACTGCTCATCTCCCTTCTCTCTTAACCCGTCACTCCATCTTCTCTCCACCTTATTCCCTTTCTTCCGCTTGTGTACGTTTCGGATTGTTCGAGCGTTTGAGATTAGCTGACCTTATGGTCACTAGGGTGGTTTCAGACATGCACACACTGGCAAACAAAAGCATACACTTTTTCTCCCGCTTTCTCTCTCCCTTTGGACGTTCCCGAGCAAACAGTAACGTGACCCTGATGGTTTAAGCCTCGGGGCTTTCTGCTGCCCCTGTGTGGCAGAGTTCATCACCAACTCTCTCAATGAACTCACAAAGGCCTCAGTGTCCCACGAAACACGCTGCCACTCCCCCCGGTGGCTTTAAGGAACTCGGAGGAGGGCCTGTGTGCGCATCCACCGTCCCCATAAGGCTCTCTGTAATTAAGCGCATATGTTCGTTAGCAGCCGTCCTTCTCTGGATTCCCTCAACTTTGCATATACCTCTATATATATCCCCCATCCCTCCTCCTTTCCCCGTGGTTTGTCAGATGAAGTGATTGCTTCTCTCTCCCACCCCCTCAGTGGTATTTAGCTATTCTCATTTGCATGTACATGCCCTTGCTGTGCGGCCGGCGAGCCGCTGAGATTGATCAACAACACAGCAGCATGTTTTATTACATGTCAGTCGGAGGCAGGAACCAGACGCAATGGGCACATACGCACACACTCATGCATGTGCATAACTAGGTATGTGTGCAATGTAAACTGTCCATCTTTTCTGGACACATACTGGAACGAGCAGACATGTAAATCTGATCCAGTGTGCATCCATTAATGAAAAATTGAAAAATCTGTCATCATTTACTCACCCAGAATGGCATATTCTGCAGAACACATATTTAGAAAAATGTCTTTGTATTTGTTTTGAACCCAATTGACTTTTGTTGAATGGACAAAAAAAGTCATTCAGGTTTGAAATGACATGAGGAACAATTTTGGCAATCTATACACTAAACATGTCAGACCATTTATTTTAATGTGTCCCTGTTACACTGTTTTAATACATTTAAGTAGTATTATTAATTAAGTACAAGTATTTACTATAGGGTTAGGGTAGGATTCAGGT
Organism: Pimephales promelas; assembly: GCF_988280905.1. Classification (NCBI taxonomy): domain Eukaryota; kingdom Metazoa; phylum Chordata; class Actinopteri; order Cypriniformes; family Leuciscidae; genus Pimephales; species Pimephales promelas. The sequence continues at coordinate 20,911,993 of NC_142787.1, forward strand.
TAGTTGCATGTAATTATGCCTAATTAATAGTTATTACTATAGCAAATACATGTAACTTGTCGCAAGGATACATTACAATAAAGTGTTACTAATATGTCTAACACACACACACAGTCTAGTTCAGAATCACCTTTCATTTGCATTTGTATTTTCTGGACGTAAGCATACGCATCATTCCGCATCCGTTGTAAGGATCCAATCCAGTCTAGCTGACTCAATAATTTGCAATCTGCCCGTATAAACCATCGAATAAACCCACAAATGCTGCCCTGAGTTTCTTATCGAGTCTCTTTTCCTGAAGAAACTGTTTTTTAAGACTTTGGCAGAGCTGAATCTGCCGTTTCCTCGGCTTGCGTGCCTGATATTAATATGCGCAAACGGTGGATGCAGTACAAAACGCTGGTAATGAAGTGAAGAGCTTTGGGCTCTTGTGGAGCTTAAGAGCAGGCGTGGGGGAGCCAGCACATGGTTAGCCATATGCCTCTGAGCAGTTAGCAGGCTCCACTGGGAGGCCTCGGGGAGCGCTCGCTTGCTTTCCTTTCCTCTTATATTTTTAGAGACACGCTTTTGCTCTGATTCAGTCCTCTTAAATGTATGCGCTGCCCTTCAACCTGATTTTACACCATGTTCGGGTCTGATTAGCGAGTGCCAGTAAGCAGGTCTTTGATTCGTCGGTTAGCAGCTCTGTTAGCTTTCTAGACTGGATGACATGTAAGGGAGCGAGAGGTCATGATCAGGAGATGTTTTTTTTTTTTGTCCTGACTATGCAGGTGCTCTGGATCACTACGTGTGGTCTAAAGCCCCAGTTTTGCTTCGGAACACAGGTTTTACATTTGACATCTTGTAGAGACCCAAAATAATATCAAATGATTGATATACAAAATAAAAGTGATAGTATTTGCTTTTAGTCGCATTGTTGTTTTTCATGGTGAGAGCATGTCACAATCTGTCCTGCTCTGCCTAAAATACATTAGTGCATAAATATTGCAAATATTGTCAAATTTGACTGGACGCACAATCAATTATGACAACAACAAATATTTTTTATCAAATCAATACAGCCTTGGTCAGCATTACAGACTCACTATCTATCTATAACTTTTTTTTAAATCACAATTTTTTACATTTGTGTTAAAAATGTTTCTTTATAATAGCTACAAAATCATAAACACTTTTGCCTAAAAATGGCATTTGATGTAAAATTGGTTAGCCATTTTCAAGTCATTCTAAATTATGATAAGACAACTTGCACAGAAAAAAACCCACTACAGGATCAACTGACCCAACTAATCAAGATCCATCCACAGGCCAAAAACTCTCTTAAACTGGTCCCGGGTCACTGGGTCATCCTTATTGTTTAGAACCGCCTGAATCAGAACACCTCTGAGACACCTTTTTGCGTTACGACTCATGACCCACCAGTTGAGAACCACTGGTTAATAAAGTACACTACAAGAGAAACAGAGAAAGCAAGTGAGAGAATCACTCACTGAGGGCTCTGCTTGTTTCAAAGACATCTGGATGGAGAGATCTGTTGTTTTATAGAGAGAGAAAGAAAGAAAGAAAGAACGGAGGGAGGAAGCGAGAGGGATTGTTCTTTCTTAGATCTCATTGCAGCCCACCAGCCTGGCTGAATCTCTGCAGTCCCTGAGGAGAGAGTGCGAGTAATCCGGGCTCTGCCTTCTCCTTACACAAACGCCAGGATCAGCGCTCCTCGCACAAGTAATTAGAAGATAATGGGCAGTAATGCGGCCCGATCTGTCCCCATTATCTCCTGGCACTGCCAGCACAGCGCCATCTGGTGCCTGATCTGGACACAGCAGATCCTGAAAACAGAGCCTGGCATTAACTTAATCCAACCACACCTTTCGTTTATTCATAAACCCTTTGAGGTCTGTGTGTGCGTGAGGAGACAAAAACATAATTAAAGAAGATGGTCTTGCTGGCAGCTAATTTCTATGTGTGTGTGTGTGTGTGTGTGTGTGTGTGTGTGTGTGTGTGTCTACCAGAGAAAAATAATTAAAAGGATCTCCCTATTAGAAGTAAAATAATGCCTGCGTGCGTGTGTGTGCACCTAAGTGTGTTGTCGTATGTTTTGCTTCATTTAATTTAGTGACTAAAGGGAGCCAAGATTTTGGTTTCTTTCGGTAGTTTCAAAATATTTGGCAGTGTATGAGCGACAATAATGTAACCCATGTCCCTGATTAACAGTCTGCCCAGTGCCAAGCTTAATAATTCCCTGCATTTAATAAATCACTGCATCATTGTGTCAGTTTTGGTAACATATTCTATGCTTAAGAAACGTCTTTGTTGGTTTAACTACCCCGTGAATAAATCTCCTCCTTTAAGCATTTATACAAAATATAAGCATTAAGTTCAACACTGTGCAAATATGCAGTTTAGAATGCAAAACAATTTATGCAGGATAAATGGGTGACCATCCATAGTTGGATCATGCTATAAAATGGGTGCTTATTTCAATTTTAAAAAAGTGATTTTAAATACTCTAACAGACTAAATGTGTTTAAGTGTAAAAAAAAGGTAATGGTTGAGGTAACAGGGCTGACAAATCAATTGTTTAATTTGACATGAGTCAAAGTTCATTTCTTTAAAATGGGAAAACTAACAGACCAAATGCATAATTTGGGGAAACATCTCCATCTAAACCCTAAAAATTAAAGCTTTAAAAACAAATCTAGCTTTAAATGCGATTGATTTCGTCTTTATCAAATATATATATATATATATATATATATATATATATACATATATATATATTGCTTTAAATGTAGCATACAATATAAATATAATGAAGAAACATTGAAAACAGAGGGTTGAGAATAGATCAAAAAAAGGCTTCGGCATCATCAATACATTTTTTAAGTAATTTATACTCAAGGTACCCGAATAGCACCCATTTAGTAGAATGACCCAGCATTTGGGATCGTATATCTGAGTTTGCTCTGAGATAAATGTATCGGTGTGTGGTTCTCCAGTGGCCGTTCTGGGCATTGATGTTTACCCCACACCTGAAGCGCTCCTCTCCCCTTACTGCCAGGTCAGGTGTCTGTTTCTGCACCCAGAGCTGCTGAATGCCAACACGCATGTCTACGTTTACACCAAAACTGGCAGCGCTTTTAAAACCGGATACACAGATCCTTATCCTTTAGCCGTCCCTTACTAGACATGTTTATTCATTTATAATGTTTGGTCTTTCTGTGTTTTCTAGATATTACAGAGCTATTGACATTGTTCATTTGTTTATAGCTCACGCCTCACGCACATGAATGAAATCCTACGCATATACTCGCACACCGACGTACTTCGACTTGATTGTGACCCCTCCCATTACTGATCTATAATAAAACAGATGATATGCAAATATAAACATAAACACCACAAATCAACACAAACTCGCACTGTTTTCCACCGCATCTCCCTCCCACACTCCGTCTCTCCGTTCCACTAATTTGCTCTTGCAGCAAACCTGTCTCTTTATTGAGATGCTAACTCCCTTTATGAGCACCTAATCCTGTAGCACGGGGGATAATTTATAGGGCATTTACATGAGGAAGGCCAGCTAATTGGGAGCATGTGTCTGAGTAAGCCCCGTACGACGCCCCTGCACTACAAATGAGCTTCTGCCTGCTCTGACATCATCTCTCTGCATCTTAATATCATTTACCTTCTTAAACTTCCCTCCATGCTATCATACATTTCACCTGCCTAGCTATAAAGTGCATTGTAAGCACTTTCCGAGGGATTGTTGGGGTTGAAATCCAAGCATGCCTCGGGAGGTCGGTTGGTCTGGTCCGCTACTGAGGTTGCCGGCTGACCTAGTTTGCGAAGAGCGCGTTTGTTTATGCTTCCGTGCTCATTTTCTCTCTCTGACCCCAAAAGGTGGTCCGAAATGATTCACCGCCGGACAAAAGAAGAATAAGGGGGCCGAACGCTGCGTTCGGGATTGAATAATCTTCAGGTAGCAGCCGAAGTCATGATTAGCCGTGATATACGGCCACTTTAACCGAATGGCGCCGAGGCTCAGAAGCCCCCTCCCATTTGATTGAACACGTCCCCGCTCCTCACACAGCTGTCACCTTTGGCTAAGTGCCACGCGCGAGGCTGGAAAAGTCCGTCTGAGAGATGTGCCACTACACCTCTCAAGGGCTGACCCTTGACCCCCATGGTCGACGGGGGAAGTGTCCGGGTCGCCCTCCGCCGGCTAAGTGGCCCTTTATGTGCCGGCGATTTCACCTGACCTGTGACTCTCCTGCTCAGTTTCAACAGCATCCTGCTCCGCTCTAAAAACCAACCCAACCTCCTTCCTCGGCTCTAACTCATTTACATCAGCTCGTTTTTTATAGCTTCATGGTTATATATTGGGCTTTGTCTGGCTGTACGTGTACCTGCACTGGTCCCAGCTGCTGCTCATTAATAACCTGGCCTGCCGCAGACGCAGAGAGAGAAATGGAAGAGCTGCTTACCATCCCGGTAAAACACTCAGACACTGTAAGCACAATGGAGAGGATAGTCTATAACACAAAAAGAAAGCAAGGCGGTTATTGTGATGTATGTATTAAACAGAAAGCCCTCAGTGTTTTGACCTGGCCTGTGGACAGTGTAGGTGAAATCGAGCGTCCTAATGAGATGGCTTCTATTGTAGGACGAGGAGAAAGGCATAGGGCCTGAAATCTGTTACCCCGATCTCTGCTTAGGGAGCCAGAGGGGAATTAAAAGCATGGAAAAGGGATTTCTTTAGCACGCCTCATCAAAAGGGAATTAGCACGCTTCGGGAGGGGTGGCAGGAGTAGGCGACACAATGAAGGGATAAAGAGGGAAACAGCAGGATGAGCTGGTGTTCCACCTCTCAAGATTAGGCCAGCTTAAAGATTGAAAACATTGAGACTAAACACCTTTGACAATGTAGTTTCTGTAAACTTTGCACAGTTTTCGGCTGGAGGAGCTAGTCTTTTTTTTTTTTTTAACTGGCAAAGGCAGGGCCCAAAATGAACTTTCTGGCTAATGAAAGCTAAATTGGGGGAATTGTTTGGCCTAAATATTTCATCCAGCCATGAAAGTTTTATTTTGCAGTCTTTTAATAAAAAATATTTTTTGTACAAATGGCAGTGGAATTATATACCTGTTTTCCTAAAGATTTCATTTCTGATCATCACAGCATCATAGGCTGTATGAAATGAGTCCATCTCTTTGTGAGACAAAGCATTAAATATCAGATAATGGCACAACATTTTCCACTAAAATGGTAGTTGTTAGGATGTAGTCTTTTTTTCTTTGCTTTAGTTGATTTAAAGCATGCATATTTACATAAAAAAGAGTCAGATTATCATTCATAAAATTTTACTTAAACCGTATGTTGCACTTTTTAATGAAATTACCAAAAAGCTGATTTTGTCTGATGCCACTTTTTAATAATTTGTTGCTTGGCGAGTGTCAATTTTGCTTGTTTGGGGAAAAAAAAAACATTTTCCCACTCAGGTTACATCATACTCAGTGATGCAATCTAACTTTTAAGCATGTTTACAGCAGTGAAAGAATATTTTACTGAATTAACTTGTCACTTATTGTTTTAATAATTCGCCTTAACATCAGCAAACAGTCTAAAATGTATGAAGATGTCAAGCTAAGTGTTCCCTTTAGCAACATGAGCCTATAATTTCGGGGCTTAATTTCTCTCGCAAATAAAGTTTTCTCTTTAAGCGCTGAGAGAGTTGAACCCTTCAATGTAACTGAATCGAAAACCAGAAGTTTAAAGCAGCTCCTGAGATCCGCCTCAGGCATCTCAATTCGACTTGAGGTGTTACATCACCAACAAAACCTTCGATTTCTCTCCCCGCACACCTCTCCCTCTTTATTTTCCCCTCTTTTTGTAACTCAACATGGCGCCTCTGTCTGATTTGATGAAGTGAGCTTTGAGGCATCCGGCGCAAGACGTGCAACAAGCAGCAAACAGCGTGTAAACTAATGTCAACAGAAGCCCTCGCTGCCACTCCTCACCTTCACACTGATGAAACACGCTGAAACTGCACCTAGGCTAAACAGACAAGCTCTGCTATGTTTTGCGGTTCGTCGTCTTCTTCGTGAGGTTACGGTCATGTTTTTGGTGGTTTTCACGACTAAAGAGGAGTTATATTGAGACATTATGCATCCGAAGAGTCTGACTTGACTTGTTTTTTATTTGTTGTGCGTAGTGACACATCACAAAGGTCTTTGGTGTGTCAAAAAAATCCGCTCACAAGTCAGCTCAGTGCGCACTTGCTTATTCCAAGGCTCCAGACTAAAAGAAAATGAGCCACTTTTAAGAGCCACATTTTCTTTACTTTAATTACTCTATACAGATGGTTGTTCAGTTAATTGAGTTCATACATAGCTTAGCTTTTGACAATAGTCACAACCATTTTTTGTTCCAAATTCATGCTGTCACTAGTGATCCTGAACCATATAACTTAAAGAATAATTTGAAGTCAAATGCTAAACATGTCATACATCTTACAGTCTTAATTGAAGAAAGTTCACGTTTCACAGTCAATCAACCTTGCAATTAGACTTCATTATGCTAAACATTAACCAAAATTTTTTTAAGCAATGGACATTAGTTATTGATATTTTACATTGTCATTGTTGTCATATGAACAGTATTGCGAACCAGTTCCGCGTTCATTTCAAATCGGACATAGCCTACTCTTCAAAACAAAGCGTGGTTCAGTGGCTCATAACAATTCACAAGCAAATCAGAAGCCATTTTGTTTATCTTTTCATTTAAAAGAACCGAGTCATTTGTTCATGATTCGGACATCGCAGCTCACGCTGTGTTCGGTGTTGCATTCGAGGAACTCTGTTGTGCACTTTAAACATGTAGATAATGAATTCATTAAATTAAATTAGAGATGAAATAAATAATGAGCCTCCTCACGAGATAATATCGGACGAAAATGCATATTCACACAAAGTTTTGCAGACTTACTTGCATGTGTGAATGTTTTATGTGAACAATGAACTCAAACCATAATGGCCATTTTATGAACAAATGACTCTTTAATGACTAGATTTTAAATTATTGTCACAAGTGTTATTTTGAAACCATTTATTTGAGTATGGAGACCTGTTATCTGAACCAACGCTTTTGCTCAGGCTAAAATGAGGCTAAAATCCTGCTATTGGTATAAATGTGTTTTTAATTGTTTGTACTTGCACAATGTTACATGCACTCCGCATTAGTTATTCCCACTGGATATATTTTCAGTTTTATTTCTCCATCCCCATTTGTCTGTACTCCAGTAGAGCCGTATATCTTTCTCTCGTCCCCTGCTTTGCCCTGACCAGAACTTGCAGTATTGTGTCTTAATCACTTCTAGGCTAATTCCAACCTAGCAAAGTCGCATTCCTCAACATGTCCAGCTACGTGTCCCCACGCACCTCCTCCCAATCCACTTCTCCCCAACTACACAGACTGCGAACGTCTTGTTGCTGTACTCAATACCCAGGGGCCTCCACCCCTGCAAAGGTACCACACTGTGAAACAACAAACTCCATCAGCAACCAGCACACTCTCCTGTACGGCCGCCCCACCCCGCTCACGTAGATTCATCTCGTCTCCTCGCGCCCAGCCCTGATCATCAGCGGTCGGCATTACGGTGATTTATCGCTTCCAGTGCTGCGGAACGGCAATAGATCACGCAAGCGGCGGGGGGCCTGGGGAGGTAGAGCGGGAACATGGGACGCAAGGGCCTGCAGAAAAACCCACCTATGATGAAGTGCTGCAACAAACAGCAACGCCCGGTAGTCACTCTATCAGAGCAGGCATTCTACGCACCCTTAATGCAGCTTCATTTCGCACGCCTCCGTTTTGTATGCCACTATGTTTTGTTGACCTGTGGTTTCTTGCACACTGTAATCTTTAAATATTGAATATGCATTCTTAAAAAAGTATTACAGGATGATGTTTGTTTCTCCTGTATCTCTGGTTCCTTTTTTTTCGTGTTTATTCATTATATATTGTTTCTTCTTAATGCACAATATTATGTTAATAGATTGTGGGAGAATTACTGTTGTCCACTGAGACTTTCTGTACTGCATTCATTGACCTAGCGCATCTTAAACGACTCGTACAGTAATTAGGATGGATATGGAAACACTGTCGTATTTTCGTGCCATTCTCCTTAGCCTTTGGGGGGGCTGGTTCCCACAAAGCATTAAACAACAAGAATTTGCTAACAGTTAATTTTTTTGCACACTAGTTACACAGGGTACATTGAACGTTCCCCTAATGTTCCCGAATGGTCCCATGAGGTTATTCTTTTGGGAACCAAACAAGAAGGTAATAGCAACGTTCCATGTAGGTTATTTTTAGGTTCCATTTTTATAACGTAAGGAGAATGTTCCTTAACCTTAAGGGAAAGTTCTAGGAACGTTCTGGGAATCAAAAACTAACATTCCTAGAACCTAAATTTGTTTGCTGGGATGCTAAGCACATTCAGCATTGTTGGGTGTATTTTCACAGGCGAAATCCAGTCATTTTAATAGGAATCAAAGCGCTTATTTTGTGTGAGGGCAAAGATTTCCCCACGCAGATCAACAGCTTCAAGTGGGTCAGACAAATTCACAATGAGGATGACCAACAGAAAGCTGCTTGGTTGGAAACTTGGAAAGTGGCTTCTGTCCACATCAAATGGACATTTGGCTGCAAAATTTTGTCTAAAGTTTGCTAATGGGAAAAATGTAAATAAATAAATAAACTCACATTGTTAGATATAAAGTCCAATAAAATATTAAGACATACATTTGCACATTCAAGGAATAGCCACAATAACGAGAAATAGTTACTCACTATAAGTCACAATTTACGAGAATAGATTTACTATGTGAAACAACTCAAAAATAATTATTTTGGTACTTACAACTTCTCCGATAAGTGCACCTTCTTATAAGTCACTTTGTTATGAAAATACCTGCAAAAAAACATACTGTAAATGTAACAAAGAAGTTTGTCAAGGTGATTACTAAGAAAGTACACTGTAAAAAAGAGATTTTTTGTCTATTTTCAAGATTTGCTATCACAACATTTTTTTCTTTTGTCAAATCAAATTAAATAATTTATTTAGTTCAGATAACTTATTATTTTGAGTTTCTGATGATGAAATCAATCTCCTTCATTGTATTAACTCACGTTTTCCAGTTCAATCAACTTAAAATTTTAAGGCAACCAGGTTACTTAATTTTTAAGTTAAACCCACAATATTTTTTTTTAATTGTTTAACTAAGAATGTTAAGTACATCAAAACAACAAATTATTGGAAGTTAAAAAAACAACATTTTTTATGCATTACAGTTCGAAAAAGCACAAAGTACATGTTCTGAGAAAAAAAAAGGGTTGAGATAGTTTAGAAAAAAATAAAGCTTACCAAATTTGAACGGGAAGGTCTGTGCCAAGTGTTTGAATGCTGTAGGTTCAGAACAAAATCACATTTGAATACAACATCAGTTTGTAAAGCCAAATTTTTCAGAAAAGTAAAACTGCTGGTAGACAGAAACCTCAATGGTGCTCTCAGTGGACACCTGTTCTCTTGCTCTGAGAGTCTTCATCCCTTTGACATGCAGTAAACTCTTAGGTTATTTAAAATGCAATATGCGTATCCCATCACCGTTTGGCCTGGCGAGCAAATCGCCCACCTTGCGTATGGACTGTAAATCGAGAATAAAGAAGGGACCCCACATCTGTCTCTCTCAGGGACGGGATAAAAAAAAAAAAAAGATCAGGAGAGACGAAAGATGGCAGAAACCTGTACGCATGACATGACCATTGTTAGTATGTGCAGATGAGGCGGCTCAACTAAATTGCTAACAATGAGTGGGGCAGAAATCCCCCTCATACAGAGGGCCAAAGGCACACAACACTATTATAATAGTCATTTAAATAAAGTAATCTCATTTTCTGCATCAGCTAGAGGGGCGACCAAATTTACTGACGCGCATGTGTGTGTGTGCGGTGGCAGATGAAGTGGTAACTGCATTGGAAAGGGAGGGTGGAGGTTTGGGGTTGAGGGTTATGAGGGATTAGTACTCTTGAACCATTCTGTAGACATTTCCATCTTGTGATACTGTTAAGGGGTGTTTCAATCTGTGCATGTATGTGTGTGTGTGTGTGTGTGAGCGAGTGGCGCTGAGGTATGAAGGCGTAATATCAGATCTGACAACAAAAGGATAGTGGAGGTGGGAAAAAAAACACACAGACGCAAGCTGTTTCTATTCTTCTCGTCTTCCGGTCCAGTGGAAAAGTTGATGAAGTTTAAATGAAGCAGAATTAGGAGATCAAGCGGGCAGGCGCGTGCTGATAGTATCCGTAAGCCCTCTCCCACAGGATTCCACGGAGCCAGGAATTGAGCGCAGGCCAGCTGACTTGGATGAAATGGAGAGAAAGAGCGAGGAAAGATGGGAAAGGAGGGAGATGGAAGGATAAAGCATTCTCTAAATGTGATAATCTCCAATCACCTCTAACATCAATTCTGTCAAGGCCTCGGTTAATGAGCTCACGGCTGCTCGAGCGTCATGCCGCTCTCCCTCGTCTCTCTGATTCCCCCACCCTTGCTATCATCACTGTTATTCTTTTCATTTAATCCTCCTCTCTTCAGCTGATTTGAGCAGGAGGGATGGGAGAAGCCTATTACACAGGCCTTACTGCTCTCGTCTATCTAAATGCTAACGACGCGAGTACCTTACGGAGGGAGAGAAATGTGTTCGGAAGAACGGGGGCTAATCTGCACTCTTCCGTTGCGTTTTATCAAATTATTTGCGGCGGCGAAGGGAAGGCGGCATGTTTTCTTCCCAGCGCGCTGACACTTCTTCTCGGAGGTCACTGGCCCTCATCAGCACGCTTGTTTCCACTCGAGATACTTTGGCCGTTCTGCGGCGGCCGAATCGAACGGCTTCGTTTTTCAACCGGTTCTCACCCTCTCATATTCGGCTCTCTTTTAATATCCGCTACTTAGATATTGATGGAAAAATCACTAGTGTCTTTTATGCCTCTCGTCGTTTCTACATGGACTTGGACAGGCTGAAATGATTGGCTGTGGCTGGTGTAGTGGGTTGGAAAGCTTGGGGTAAAAGCTCTGGGTCACCTTGCAGCCAAAGCTGTATTTTTTTTCATTTATTTATTTATTTTTTTTCATTCAGGAGCCACTGTGTTAGGAAACAGCACACATGGTGTTATTAAAGCTTTAAAAAAGCACTTTTTCATTCAATTTTTTTTTGAATCATAAACTTTAAAGAGCTTTGAGTGAGTATGTGACATGAGAACTGTATATAACAGAATAAAAAGTATATAAACACCCTTCCATGCTACTTGTATACATACAAAACAAAGAAATCAGAGTTATTTTCAAGCCTGGGGGAATAACTACATCTAAAGATGACAACTCCTCTCTCATAGTCTAATTGGGTTGTAAAGTATCCATCGATTGCACAGTTAGTAGAACAGTTAGTCATATAGATTTTTTTTTTTGCATACTGCTTATCTACATAGTAATGAAGTTAGCATATTCTCACACACACCCACAGTCTTCAGTGTAACATGATCCTTCAGAAATCATTCTAATGTGTTGATTTGATACTCAGTTATTATCAATGCTGGAAACAGTGCATTTTTTTGGAACCTGTGATACTTTTTTCAGCACTTATTTATGAAAAAATGAAAATTAAGAAAACAGAATTTATTCTAAACATATAGCTTTTCAAACAATATAAATATTTACTATCACTTTCTATCGACTTAACACAAGTACTAATGACTAAAAGTATTAATTTCTTAATAAAAAAATAAATAATAATAAATACCAACCCCAAACATTTGAACAGTAGTGTACATTGTTACAAAATTAAAAAAAAAAAAAAATCTCCTTTTTTATTTTGTATTTTTATTAATCAAAGAATCCTGAAAAATGTATCACGTTATAAAATAAATATTAAGCAGCACAACTGTTTCATAATACCAAATAATAATAATACCAACACTGAATGAAAAAGTGAAGCCATCAGTGTTTTTCCAGTCCTCTCATTGTGGAAGATGTCCTTTTACGTCCTTTATTGTAAGTTTGGCTGTCCCCAGTGCACAATTCCTCCTCTTCACTGAATCTCCGGTATCAAGGCTGCGTTTGATTTCACACAGGCCAATAAAACAGCAGTCAGTAAGATAGTGACTGAACTATCAATCTTTGTAATGCAATCGTGGATGGTGCACCGTGTGTAAATGTTTGCACAGGCATTCATCCAGACCTGCCGTCAAACCCATTGCATTGAAAAGAGGATCTATTCGGGGCAGCCAGGTCCCTCTCTCTCTTTCTCTATCCTTTCTTCCTTTCTTTTTTTTTCAACAGCAGCATGGTATTGAGCCTGATGAGAGTATTGTCTTTTACAGCTCTGTGCATTTTTCATATAGGCTCTGCTTTTATGTTTCATCTATGCCAGCTCAAGGGAGAACAGCTGTGTGGGCCCTAGATCTTCTGCAACTGACAGAGAACTCATTTCACTGGAAGAGACGGGTCAGGGTGTAGAGTGTGATTTTTTTTATTTTTATTTTTTTTACCGTGCTACTTGCGGGATCTGATACAAACGGATCCTTCTGCCTTAGAAAAAACCTCAACCAGCACCATGCACACATCCAGATAACTGGAATTATAAATAGAAAAATCTGACCTGTGTCAACGGAGACTCTAGATTTGTGCAATATTTTTCAATGTGTTGGGCCGAAATTCAGACAGCACACATTTTGTGTGGGGCAGTTCAGATGATACCTAGAAAGGATGCATTTATCTTGACATTATGGTACATTCGTCAGAAAAATCATGAAAAAAGACTAAATGGAATAGTAGGCAAATTAATAAAAGGATAAAGTTGAATCATTGTTTAAACTGCTATGATAAATGCTGCCCTGTTTCCCCTTTTCATTTTTTTTGTTGGTTACTGTTAAAAAGGTAAAATCTAATTTAAAATCCTTATTAAATAAAACCTATATTATTCAAATATATATAATTGTTATAATATTAGAAACACACACACACACACACACATATGTATATATATAAATATAAATATATATATATATATATATATATATATATACATACATACACTTTTTTCAAAGAAAGCAAGCAGCATTAATTTAATCAAATGTGACAAATATTTTATAATTTTTTTTAATTTCAAAGAAATGCTGCAGAACTTTCTATTCATCAAAGAATTTAGGGGAAAAAAGTATCACGGTTTCCCACAATTATTAAGCAGCACGACTGCTTTCAACATTGATAATGATAATAATAATAAATGTTTCTTGAGCAGCAAATCAGCATATTACAAAGATTTCTGAATGATTATGTGACACTGATCATGCTGAAAATTCAGCTTTGCATCACAGGAATAAATTATATTTAAAAAATATTAAAATATAAAGCAGTTATGTCACGGAATGGGTAGATTAAAGGTGTGAGCACTCAAGTACAATGGGTAGTATTTATTAAGGAAACAACCAAACACAAAACTACAAATGAAACTCCCTTGTGGGAGAAAACAAGAATGGTAACAAGCAAAATCAGGAAACACAAGGAACTTGGACAAACGAACCAGCACAGGACTACAAACAAAGGGAGGTGAAATAGGGGAAAAGACAAAGGATGGTAACGAGAAGGACAGGTGGGACAAATTTACCAATAATCAGATGAGGGACAATAGACAGGAGAGCACATGGCACAAAGGAAACACATGACAAGCCATATGCTCACTGTAAACAGAACTAGAACACATGACAAAGTTATTTACAATTCTAATAATTTAGAATTTGAAGTCTTGGTGAGCGTTGGAGAATTCTATCAAAAACTTTATACAACTTTTACCAACCCCAAATATCCTTTTCTAATATAACCAACATATAGGCCCATCTGAGCCATTTTGCTTACGTTCATTTTTAGCACTTTCCTTTTAGTTTAACTACAGTCAAACATACAGGAACATCTAAATATGACATAACTATACTGAGAGCCACAGATTTGAGTAATTAGGAAATCCCAATAATTGCACACCACTTATCTGTACAACTTATACAGTGCCATAAACACAAGTTAAAAATGTCTCATTTGTTTGAGGAGTAATACCTCCCTCTTGTGTGTTAAAAGCGAAATTGCACTGAGATTGTACAAACTGGTTTGCGTGTGTTGCCCCTTTAAGATGTTGCCCCTTTAAGACATTGCCGCTTTAAGACTCGTTGCCCGTTTAATTGATGACGCAAAGTGTTCCTGTGAGGAAGAAATGCGAGCTGATCCAAGTTGGAGTGTTATATGTGTGCGTGCATCCTATAAAGTGAGTTAATTCTTGTCATTATAGACTTAGGAGAAAGTTCATATTGTAATCTTATAAGTGTTGTTTGTTGAAGCTATTGAAACTAAATTCGAGTGTTCTATGGTGCCTCTCTAACGATCGTTACATGCATGATCATATTCATATCTGCCGTCGAATTATGCCATCGTTGATCATCATACTGCTGTCATATTTTATGTTGAAATAGATTGTTTTCTTTATTTAATATGTTGGTAGTAAATTGCAAGTATAGGGTTGAGTTGATGGCGATTATAGTTAAATGGCCTATTCTGATGCTAATATTGCTAATCGTGGCACTATTGTATTTAACTCTTATTGCAAGTTATATTCCGCACAGATTGTATCATTGTTTATTGTATTGGATTGTTAGATAATTGGATCTGAAGTCTGTATTTACTTATTGTTATTTCTCTTTGTACAGACCACACACAAACATACTCCAGTAAAGATATGGAAAGAAATAACAGTGGTTGACTGAGTTCCTGGGTTCTGATAGGCCCATCCAGGGCGAGTGTTGCTTATCCTTCAGTCCTTAAGAGATAAAGTCAAATTACCAATTCCAAATCCAACAAATGGTCCTTCGAGCCGGAGACACTTCCCTGGATTGAGATGTCAGCCAGTTCTACACCAGTAAACCCATCGGTTCGTCCAAAGCGCCGTCCAGCCTATTTACAAGATTATGAGGTGGATTTCCCACGTTTTCATAGATCAGCTTTACCAGTGAGTATAAGAGAAACAGCAGTGGAGTCGTCTGATGATGATGATTACTCTCCATCACGTATTAGAGTATCTACAGCGAAACCTCAAAGAGCCCAGTTTACCGGCTTTTCTGGCCCTCCGAGGCTGACTGAGCATCATGACCTCCCAAACCCTCTACAGCAGCGAATTTCTACCTCTTCTCGCCAGTCATTACCACAATATCTGAATCGACAGCTACAGTTTGAATCCAATGCAGAGTCCCTTCCACATGGTGATGGATACCAGAGTGATCAGTCAACTGCTAGCTCTATAAAGTTGCAAAGGATCTCAGAGGAGAATGCTAGACTCCATGAAACACAGCAGGCCATTAAAGCTGACCTTGAACGATTTGAGACGGCCAAAGATGAGTTGATTGAGCTTTTAAACAGAGCTTGTAGTCTCCAAAGGCCCTTATCTACTCCTAAGACCCAGTCTAATCGTCCATCAGTTAAATTTCACCATGCCGAGCATTTGAGTGATGAAGACTGGCCAGAGCCTCCTCCACCAATCACGTATGAAGAGCCCGAAGCTATGAATAAACACAACAAGCAAAGGCTTTACAGCAGTACAAGGGCAACACCAACTTTCAGTTCCCGACTCACTTCAATGGAGAAGTCTATGGATTTTCACCATCCAAGTCAGTATGATGAGCATCTGAGGTATGGTCAATACCCTCCCCAAACGACAAGTCCTCAGTATGTTTATGACCACCCATGGGAATCATTCACACGTCCAAATTCTGAACATCACAGAATGGCATCCTATAATATGGCACCTTCCATGGCATCTATGGAGCTGACTGAGAAATATTACAAAGGACCATGCCCCACCATTCCATTCTTCCGCAACAAAGATCCAAGTGAGTTTGCTCGATTAAAAATGGCCTTAGACAACCTCTTGCCACCTGACAGTACTGAAATGTTCAAATATCAAGTCCTGGTTGACCATCTGAAATTGGACGATGCATGTCTAATAGCAGACTCCTTCTTGCACTCCCCTACACCTTACAGAGACACCATGATGGCCCTCAATGAACGGTTTGGTCAGCCCCACCAGGTAGCATTAAAAAGGATTGCTACTATTCTTGATTCTCCTGATATAAGCCGCAATGACCCCTCAGCCTTTGAAAAGTTCTCCCTTCAAGTGCAGTCTTTAGTTGGTCTTCTAAAGACATTGGGCCAGGCGGGTAGCATTGAGTTGCAGTGTGGGTCGCATGTTGCACGCCTCCTCAGTAAGCTGCCACCTGAAAGACGGGCTGATTTTCGCCGCCACATGTTACACCGGCCTGGGGTGACATACTCATTGATGGATCTGGCCGACTGGCTAAAATATGAATCTTGGTGCCAAAGCTATGATGATCAGTCAGCAAGAGGAGAAAGCCGACCCAAACGAGAGTCTCGGGTAGCTCCATGGTCACGCCGAACCACTGCCACTGTTCTGACTGGGTCTGGGAACAGTGCTGAGGTAGCAAATGCTACATATTCTTCTGATAAGGCTGATGAGAAAGCTAAGAGTAGGCCCTCAGTATATTGTTCTTACTGTCAGAGCTCTGATCATGCATTCAGTCAATGCCCCAAAATTCCAAACCTCACCAGAGATCAGCTCTCAGAGTGGATACGTGCTAATAGGAGATGCTGGCGTTGTGGCCTTGCTCATCAGGCTATCCACTGTGGTCTAAAGAAACCATGTCCGCTTTGTCAGAGAAAGCATCTGCGAATCCTCCATGAGGTAAACGAGAGGCCTGTCATAAGGGTATCCAAAACAGAGGCTTGCCTAGTCAGCTCAGCGACACAAATGTTGTACCTGAACAAACCAGTCAGCAGTAATAAGGTTTTACTCAAAATTGTCAGAGTGTTCTTACACCATGGCAACTGCACACTGGACACATTCGCAATCCTTGATGATGGTTCTGAGCGTACGATGCTCCTGCCAGAGGCAGCACAGAAGCTTGGCTTAAGAGGGACACAAGAAAGCTTAGCTCTGAGAACCATCCGTCATGATGTGCAAACCCTTGATGGAGCTTCAGTCTCATTCTCCATTTCTCCATACTCCAATCCGAAGAAGCGATATCTCATATCCAGAGCCTTTACTGCCCCACAGCTTGACCTCGTTGATCATTCTTACCCCATTCCAAAGCTGCAGAAGCAATACAAACACTTGGTTGGACTACCACTGCAGTGTTTTGAAAGGGCGAAACCTCTTGTCCTTGTTGGTGCAGATCAAACACACATAATCTCACCAATTGAGCCAGTAAGACTTGGTCCACCTGGGGGTCCAGCTGCAATAAGAACCAAATTAGGATGGACACTCCAGGGCCCTACCAGCCTGTTGGAGCAGAGACTTGAGCCAAAACAGTGTCTCCACATATCCATTCCTCTCAGCACTACAGAACTGTTCAAGAATGTTGAAAAGCTGTGGCAAGTTGATGTTTTGCCATTTCAGAAGGAAAGAGAGTACACAAGATCCAAGCAGGACCAAAGGGCCATTGAGTTACTGGAAAGCAAGACAGTTCGTGTAGAGGTGGATGGAATACGTCGCTATGCAACACCCTTGTTGCGTAAGTGTGACATGCCATATCTTCATGCTACTATGGAAGCTGTCATGCCACGTCTACGAAGTACTGAGAGGAAACTTGCCAAAAACCCGCCACAAGCTGAAGCTTATTCCTTAGAGATCCAGAAATTGGTTCAGTCCGGAGCCATCAGAAAGCTCCTTCCAGAAGAAATGGAAAGTGATGGTGAATCCTGGTTCATCCCACACCATATGGTGTGCCACAATGGGAAAAATCGTGTGGTGTTTGATTGCTCCTTTCAGTTCAGTGGCCTCAGTTTAAATGATTCACTCCTCGCTGGCCCCACCTTGGGTTCATCACTTCTTGGGGTCTTGCTCAGATTCCGTGAACATGCAGTGGCCATCAGTGCAGACATCCGGGGCATGTTTCATCAGGTCCGCCTTCTTCCAGAAGATGGACCACTTCTTCGGTTTGTCTGGCGTGACTCAAAGGAAAAAGGTCCACCTGATGTCTTTGAATGGCAGGTTCTGCCATTTGGCACAACATGCAGCCCCTGTTGTGCTACGTTCGCTTTACAACAGCACGTGAGAGAACATAGCCAACCTAACGAAGATGTGAGGTTCTCAATCGAACGGTGCTTTTACGTTGACAATTGCTTGCAGAGTTTGTCATCACCAGAGGAGGCTAAGCAATTAGTTGACAAGTTGAGGGATCTGTTAGCTGAAGGAGGCTTCGAGTTGAGACAATGGGCCAGCAATGTGCCATCTGTCATTCACCATCTTCCACGTGAAGCCAGATCGGATGGTCTGGAACTCTGGCTAGCTCATGAAAGGACAGATGTCCAGGAGTCCACGTTGGGTCTTAGCTGGAATTGCCCTGTAGATGTACTGACTTACCGTCACCGTCCCATAAACCATGGCGCTCCCACAATGAGGATTATTTATAAAGTTTTAGCAAGTCAGTACGACCCCTTGGGATATATCCTTCCATTTACTACCAGGGCTAAAGTTCTGGTCCAACAACTTTGGAGCAAGCAGCACAGCTGGGATGACACCCAACTTCCCCAGACTTTAGTCCAGAGCTGGAACGAATGGGAAGGTGAACTTCAGTTTCTTCACAAGATCAGTTTCCCAAGGGCATATGTACCAACTTCAGTAGATCAGACCAGATCTGTTCATGACCTTCATGTGTTTAGTGATGCCTCAGAGAGTTCATATGGAGCAGTCACTTACCTGCGCACCGAAGATCAGCTTGGTAAGATCCATTTGTCATTCATACTGGCACGTTCTAGGGTAGCGCCAAAAAGAGTCCTGTCAATGCCTCGTTTGGAGCTCTGTGCTGCTGTAATCGGTGCTCAGTTGGCAAACCTGTTGGAGAAAGAGTTAACTTTGCCACTTCGCCACACAGTCCTTTGGACAGACTCCACCACTGTGCTGTCCTGGATTCAATCAGAGTCCTGCCATTTTAAAGTCTTCGTTGGGACAAGAGTGGCAGAAATCCACGAGCTCACCAACTTCACTGCCTGGCGATATGTGAATTCAAGTCAGAATCCTGCAGATGACCTCACAAGGGGAAAGACTCTGAAAGAACTTGCCAAGCCTAACAGATGGAGCCAAGGGCCCCCATTCCTGCTCCTTCCACCTGAAAGCTGGCCCACAAACCCTACAGAGCGCCCTGAGATTGACAAATCTGAGCTTAAGAAATCTGCATTCTGTGGAGTCGTAGCTGTAGAGGAACCAACTGGAAATAAGTACAGGACATGGGCAGAATTAGTAAAGGCTACTGCACAGGAGCTACATGGGGCGGCTGGACAGTCAGGAGAACCTACAGCAAGCATGTATCAAGCAGCAGAGACATGCATCCTCCAGAAGGTGCAAAATGAGAGTTTTCCGGAGGAATTACAACGACTGAAAGCAGGCAAGGCTCTTCAACATAATAGCCGCTTACTCACCCTAGCTGCAGAGTATGACCCGTCTACCAATCTAATACGGGTTGGTGGTAGGCTAAGACGTGCTGAAACATTAGATCCTGCCCTTAAACATCCCATTGTCTTAGAATCTAGACATCCAGCTGTGAAGTTACTCCTCCAGGATTATGATGAAAGACTCTGTCATCCAGGCCCTGATCGGGTATTTGCAG
This sequence comes from Pimephales promelas, assembly GCF_988280905.1. Taxonomy (NCBI): domain Eukaryota; kingdom Metazoa; phylum Chordata; class Actinopteri; order Cypriniformes; family Leuciscidae; genus Pimephales; species Pimephales promelas. The sequence continues at coordinate 20,931,761 of NC_142787.1, forward strand.
AAATAAGACGACAATTCTGGGTCCTAAGAGGAAGAGCAGCTATCCGCAGCTTACAACATGCCTGTATAAAATGCCAACGTCTGAGAGCCAAACCTACAATTCCCAAAATGGCAGACCTTCCTTTAGCACGCTTGCGTCTCCACAAGCCAGCCTTTCATTCAACTGGGATGGATTGCTTTGGTCCCTTTCTTGTAAAGATTGGTCGACGAGTAGAAAAGAGGTGGGGAATCCTCTACAAATGTCTTACCACCCGGGCTGTACATATAGACCTTCTGTACAGTTTGGACACTGATTCCTTTCTGATGTCACTTCGGAGGTTTATTGCACGTAGAGGCTCCCCAGTAGAATTACTGTCAGACCAAGGAACAAATTTCCGAGGTGGGGAAAGGGAACTCTGGGAAGCATTTCAGAGTATGTCACCTGAGCTTCAGCAAAGACTTGCACCATTGAAGATTGCATTCCATTTCAATCCTCCTGCAGCACCACACTTTGGGGGAGTTTGGGAGAGGGAGATAAAATCCATTAAATTGGCACTATCTGCGACCATTGGAGCACAAACTGTCTCAGAAGAAGTACTCAGGACTGTGTTAGTTGAAGTGGAGAACATCCTTAATTCAAAACCCCTTGGGTATGTATCTTCTAATGTGGCTGATCCTGATCCGGTAACGCCCAACCTTCTTCTCATGGGGCGGCTAGATAACTCCCTGCCTGCGGTCATATACCCTAAAGAAGAAGGCTTAAGTCGTCGTCGGTGGAGGCACTCCCAGGTGCTTGCTGACCACTTCTGGTCCTCCTTCATCCGCCATTACCTTCCGAACCTGCAGGTCAGACAGAAATGGCACCGCACCTACCCTAATATAACCATGGGCACGATAGTCATGATAGTGGATCCTCAACAGTCCAGAGCACATTGGCCTATTGGAAGAGTTGTTCAAGTGCACCCCAGCCAAGACTCGCAAGTGAGATCAGTGGACATACAAGTTCAAGGGAAGGTTTATACTAGACCCGTGGCTCGACTGGTGGCATTACCCCCCATCCCAGAAGATATGGAAGAGCCCGACACACCCCCTGCAGCATTGGTAACTAACACGCAACCATCTTGAATGTCAAATTGAACACAATTTGGGGGCGGCTGTACAAACTGGTTTGCGTGTGTTGCCCCTTTAAGATGTTGCCCCTTTAAGACATTGCCGCTTTAAGACTCGTTGCCCGTTTAATTGATGACGCAAAGTGTTCCTGTGAGGAAGAAATGCGAGCTGATCCAAGTTGGAGTGTTATATGTGTGCGTGCATCCTATAAAGTGAGTTAATTCTTGTCATTATAGACTTAGGAGAAAGTTCATATTGTAATCTTATAAGTGTTGTTTGTTGAAGCTATTGAAACTAAATTCGAGTGTTCTATGGTGCCTCTCTAACGATCGTTACATGCATGATCATATTCATATCTGCCGTCGAATTATGCCATCGTTGATCATCATACTGCTGTCATATTTTATGTTGAAATAGATTGTTTTCTTTATTTAATATGTTGGTAGTAAATTGCAAGTATAGGGTTGAGTTGATGGCGATTATAGTTAAATGGCCTATTCTGATGCTAATATTGCTAATCGTGGCACTATTGTATTTAACTCTTATTGCAAGTTATATTCCGCACAGATTGTATCATTGTTTATTGTATTGGATTGTTAGATAATTGGATCTGAAGTCTGTATTTACTTATTGTTATTTCTCTTTGTACAGACCACACACAAACATACTCCAGTAAAGATATGGAAAGAAATAACAGTGGTTGACTGAGTTCCTGGGTTCTGATAGGCCCATCCAGGGCGAGTGTTGCTTATCCTTCAGTCCTTAAGAGATAAAGTCAAATTACCAATTCCAAATCCAACAGAGATACTAGTTTGCTTTCTTTCATGTAAGTTTAGCTGGTTTTCCATTTGCGAATGGGTCTATTCAGAGTGTGCTTCACCATCATGGGCCTGACTGTCTATGGAATAATATTCCCCATTCCTGAAAAAAAAAAAAACATTTAAAAAAAGCACTTAAAAAAATGGGATTTTATATAGGAACAGTGTGACATCTAAAGTGTTCTTCAGCATTATGCAACTGTTGTCTCCACTCCATCGAACTGTGTTCAGAAGCCAGCAGGCTTTTTATATTTTTTTTATATGCACCACAATTGATCCGCACACTTTTATAGACCTCAGAACCTTGGAGAGGTTCTGTCAGCAATCATTAATGTGGGCAAAAACAGAGAGGATCGCATGAGAGAATGTGCGATTTACTGAGGAAGAAAGAGGAAAGGAGAGCTCAAGTGAGAAACCGAGAGCAGTAATGCATCAGGCGTGTTTTGTAACTCATCCTCCGTGGCTACATGGAGCTCAAGAAAAATCTTTAGCTCTGAAGGAAAAGGTCAAATCCGAGGTAGCCGCTGGTGAGGGAAGAGCATTTTTTTCACACATGAGAAAGCAGCGTAAGGCCCTAACAGGCTGCTAGCAGTCAGTGATGTGCACTTCTCCCAGCTTGGTGCTTTGTCAATGTGCTGTGACTAAGCCAGGGGGGTCCCATATCCTCTCTCCTTAGCCTAATTAAAAGAGGATTAGCCGCCATGGAGTCCCAGACCACTCCAGCGAGCAGCGCATCCGTTCCCCTTACTTTCTCAGGATAATCGCACCTCTAGGATCGACAGCAATGGTGAGAGGGGCTGTCTGGATTGACGCCCAGAAAACGAAGGGCGTGAGAGGAATGACTGTAACCTCCGGTCACTTTGACCATGAGAACATGACTCGTCCACACACAGTCCTTCATCTCCTCAAAGCCCTGCATTAATATTGAGTGTGGTTTAAAAGGGGATATTTATTAACTGGCACAACACACATTGTACTTGAGAACAGATTAACACTCATTTCTGTTTCAGAAGTGTTTTTTTTTCCATCAAAACAGAAAGAGCAAGTGTGGAATGCTCATCTTGAATATATGTGGCAACATGCATGTACATGTAGGGATTTTAATTCTCTATATAATATAGAATCAAAAGATTTTTAATAAAATAATGGCCATACAAATGAGTTTCTATTCTATGTGTATCTCAGGGCAAATCTTTATGCTTTGGTCATGTTTTCATATATATCAAAATTTGGAACAATGAAATGTTCTGAAAATAATATATTGAAGAAAAATCACAAAGTTATGAAAATAAATGTGCACTTTGTATGCACACCCATGTGTGCCATGAAATGATAATATGAGATATTGATTAATCAATATCAATCATGTGTGGCAATGAAGACTGGAGAGATTCAGCTTTGCCATCACATATAATATATATGAAAATAGAAAACAGTCATTTTAAATTGTAATAATTCACAATATTAATTGATCGATAAAATACATCCTTTGTGAGCAGAAAAAAAACTTTTTTCAACAAACAGATGAACACTGAAGCAAAATGCAAAAAAAATTATGTGGTAAATTTGGCCCGTACAACTCCTTCAAGTTGCTTTTCATGGTCATCCTTTTAAGGATTAAAACAGTATGTGGTTTTCCTAAACAACGCCCAAATGAAAAGCTTATCTTCAAGAACAATTGGTTCATATTGCAACATTATTATGACTATGAGTAGCCTAAATGAGAGCTTCCCACACAACTTAACTTAATCTCCTCTCTACCGTTGTATTATTGCCCTATTACACGTAGGCCTGTACATCTCTGTACTAGCTATTTTTGCACTTAACTTTTCATCTGTCACCGTCTCTACCGAATTGATTCTCGAATTAATGGGCATAAAATAATAGGAATTAAAGTAGTATGCAACACATCACTTTACAACATTTGCCAATGGATCCTCCTCCAGGGGGCGCAATGGGGCTCAGAAAGTCATTTTCGTTACCAGAGAAAATTATTTAATAGCCTAAACATCACTTCCAACTTAATGCTTCCAACACGTTGAGCCTGGTTTTAATTTCAAAAGGAAATCCATCCCTACATTCAACTCAAGTGTGTTTTAAACTGCCATATCACATAATTTATCAAGGCTACATGGTGTGGGAGGACGATGAGTTCTGTTGGCGCGAGTTCAAGGTTTCGATTCTCTGATTGGTGGAGATTTAACTGCAGAATTGTGGGTTATGTAGTTTTTGTTTTGTTTTGTTTTGACTTGGAATTTCGCTGTTTAATGCGGCCGGTTATTATATAAAAATGACATACATCCGCGATTAACAACGTTTAAAAGTTTGTCTTAAAAGGTTATAATGTATCTTTTAAAATCCATTTCCCCATGGAGAAAATTAATGCCATTTTTTTACAACATCGCAACTGAACTGGCGTTAGAATTCTACCCACTTCCGTTTTGAGGTCACAGACAGACAACAGTAACCCACCCACCCGGACCCACCCCTACTCCAGTCCAACTGTCCAACCCTCTGTTCCAACCCCCCAACCTTAGACTGTAAAATGGTCCAACCCCCACTCCATTCCAACTCTCTTACATTCAAAGGGGAGGGGGGAGAGGGGAGCTTAAACGCACGTAGAGTCCGACATGTCCCGTGGAGAAAACCACTACTGAGAAGCGATCTCCTTCTGGAAGGGTTTTGACGATCTATTCCATATCAACCCTGAATAATTCAAAGATATCTCCTACAATGGAAAATAGCAGAGAAACAGCTGCAATGAGAGAGAAAGAAAGGAGGGATCGACAAATAGGTAACGTTAGACTAGTATATTGAATCCATATTATATTTAATATCAGGTCTTTGCATCGTTGTGTGCTTTGCATTGGATACGCCTTGCTTTCAATTCACGTTAACCGAAATGAAAAAAAAAAAAAAATAGATAAACATCGGTAGTACGTACGTCCATGCTTCCCCTTCTTTTTCTTCAAGGTCTGTTATTATTGGTAACTTAGTGCAGCATGGGCGTGCCGCGTACCTCTTTTTTGTGCCAAACTGGGCAACAACAGGTGGTCATCATACCCCAGCAACATAAAAATGTGTCCCGTAGCAGTCCACCAAGAAATTCTGTTTTCATCACAACAATGATGACCTGATGTTTTGTTTTATTTTTGTCAGGCCCTGATTTTATTGTCAGGCCCTCTCAAAATAAAGGTATAGTAATGAAAAATGTAACGTTAGCATACTATAGTATGGTGTGATTATTGTATGCAGTATAGTTTGGTATAGTATGTTATGATGTGGTATAATAAAAGTAGTAAAATAAAACAATAGGCCTTATGCATCTGTATTGCTTCTATAATTATTCCGATTATGTGTGTTGAACACCCTGTCAAAATGCATGGAGTTTAAGATTCAGTTCAGAAGTTCAGATCATGTGGCTTGTGGTCAACGATCTCTAGAGTGTAATGCAAAGATTGTGAGGTCAGTACAAAGTAGATGATTTAATCATTCTACAATAACTGTGATCACTGTCTTGCTCAATAATCATATCCTCTATAGCACTCAATCTTACTTTGCTCTGACTGTCCCATCAGTAAATGTAATTTGCTCTGGATGTATTTGCGTCTGCTCAAAGACATGTCTTAGCCCTTATTAGGGCAAATTGGCTTGTAGACTAATAGCCTTAGCTTAGGCCACACATACAGTAGCCTTACAGTTACATTTCTCTATAGATCGATGGTGTTACACAATTGATGATACTCCAGGTAGGTGAAATTTGGAAGTTTAACTGCAGAGAAGCATTCATTTGCAATGTGTTTCTTGATTTTTTCATTGTGGGTAGAATGGCTATGAAGATGTTCTTAAAGTAGTTCACTTTTTAATTATAATAGGTGAGCTGATAATTTACTCACCCCCATGTCATACAAGATGTCCATGTCTTTCTTTCTTCAGTTCAGTCGAAAAGAAATTAAGGTTTTTGATGAAAACATTCCAGGATTTTTTTTCCATATAATGGACTTCATTGGGAACCAATGAAGGATAGTTTCAGTGCTGCTTTAAACGACACCATATGATGAATAAGGGTCTTATCTAGCGAGACATTTGATTCATTCAATGAGCGAAATGACTTGAAAAAAGATTCATTCATCTTGATGAACAAGTTCGAACAGGAGAGTCACAAACGCGCATCACAGAACAGAGCAAGGCGAGCATTTGTGCTTATAAAACTTAGACTTTTTTTTATTTATTCTTGAAATGACCGATCATTTCGCTAGATAAGACCCTTATTCATCGTTTGGTGTCATTTAAAGCCATGAAGCTGCACTGAAACTCTCGTTTGGACCTTGAACCGTTTGGTTCCCAATGAAGTCCATTATATGGAGAAAATCCTGGAATGTTTTCATCAAAAAACTTTATTTCTATTCGACTGAATAAAGAAAGACATGGACATCTTGGATGACATGGGGGTGAGTAAATTATCAGCAAAAGTTCTTTTAAAAGTGAACTACTCCTTGAATGTGGGTAATGTGCTGCAGAAGTCCCTTTATGTAAACTACCACTCTAATGCATGCACTTCAGCTTGAAGCTAAAATATTGTTTTTGCATGTTTGAACTCATGTAATCCATCAGTTTTCTGAGGTATGTTAGGGTAATGCACAATTGTGTGTGAATTTGAACCCTTTTTATAGTATAGTAAAATAATGCAAGTTTATGCATAGTCATGCTTGTTTTCCCTTTCAGCCTTGGAGAACACAGACAGTGACATCGGCTTGTGTGGATGGATCCTGGTGATTTTCTCCATTCTGCTCACGTTGCTGACCCTGCCTCTTTCCATATGGATGTGCATTAAGGTACTTAGCGGTGGTCCTTTAATTAGTCTGATGTCATACGGCTTGTTGTCAAGTGCGTTCACTCCCAAGTAGAGATGGCCCACCAGAAGCCACAGCCTTTTCTGTATCTGTATCAAAATTGTTTTGTTAAATTGCACTGACTGATACATAAATCCGATATTTAAAATGATACCAATAAATGTAAAATTTACTGTCAGCTAATATAATATCTATGAGTTGTGCATACCTTAAAAAAATCTAGTTATTCACAAGCACAACTCGACAAATGATCCATTAGCTAGAAATGTCCCTTCGTCAGTGCAATAAAAAATCTTTTAAAAGAGAGATGAAGAAAGCATGCTAAAGGTTGCCATGTAACATCTACATTATGTAATTAGAGCCTGTTTTACCTTCCACTGTATAAACTGCTGTAATTTAGCTCTTTTTATGAGATAAAAATACTTTATACTTGTTCCTACAGATAGTGAAGGAATATGAAAGGGCAATAATCTTTCGCCTTGGACGCATTTTACGAGGAGGAGCCAAAGGACCAGGTAAAGGAAAAAATCTATATCATTTGATCATTCTGATTTAATCAGTGCTGCTGCTTTAAGTGTTCACACTTAATCAGTGATCACACTTGTGTTGTTTTTGTTGTTGTGTGTGTGTGGTTAAATGTTGTTTGCATTTGCGCTGTGGCCATCTACCACAATCCCTGCTTGTCACAAGGCAAAAACACTCTTGTGCTGTAGAAAGACAGAGGTGAAATGTTTTGCATTTCTGCTGACCTGCATTTCTGCTTCTGCTTTTTTCAGTGTCAGGGTAATTCAGTTGAGGACGAAATGCTGGACTATACACAAAAATGCACATTCAATCATTTTACCTTGTTCAATCATGAGCAAATGTAATAGAAAAATATATTACATTCAAGAAATAGGCATCTAACCCAATAAGCATGTATACTTTTCTGAGACATCTGTAAAAGATCATATTACCTGGATAGCATCACGTTTTAAATCAAGATTTTATTTTAGCAGCACATGATGATCCTATCTTGTATAGTGATCTTGCTTGGATAGTAAAGCTATATGAAAAGCTGCTAAAAATCTAAGGTTGTAATTTTAGGTTAGTCACACCACACACATAGTACTGCACTCTAGCCTTCTAAATCATAAAAGTCACTTGACCAGATGTCTGATAACCAACCGTTTTGTTTGTGAGCCTGCTGCCATGATGCCTCATGTGAGAATTCTGGATCAGGTTCCACGCAGCATCGTGGTCACCACTGTGATTATAGGATTTTCATGGAGGTTGATATTGGCGACTGGATGTTTAGTAACTTAAGCTAAAGTACTTGCAAGACTGCGCTGTATTGATAATTGACGTCAACCATTCTCTTCTTCTTCTTTTTCTTTTCTTTACCTTATTCTTTTGCTTAAAAATGTCAGCAAATTCATTCAGCTCAGACCATTTAACATATGGACATTTACCATTGCTCTACGAAATTTGGTCACATTTTAGTTTAGGTCCCAATTCTCAGTATTAACTAACTATGAACTATGACTTGTTAAGTTTACTTATGGGGTATGATTAAAGGAGTAGTTTATTTTTGCTGATAATTACTCACTACCATGTCATCCGAGATATCCATGTCATTCTTTCTTCAGATGAAAAGAAATTAAGGTTTTTGATGAAAACAGCTTTTTTTTTTAAAGTGTCATCTCTCTCTCAAGACAAGAAATCTGCTTTTTTTTAAAGTGACTTCTGTGTGAGCTGTGCTTCACACGTTGCTACACTATTCAAATTAGACATTGGACCTTTTTTCCATGTGAAATCTCACCAAAATTTCACTAATGTCAACGTACCCTTAGATATGCTATTTTCGAAGAAATTTCCGATTAAAATTTGAAAACGTCCCATGAAAGAAATAGTTCAACCAAAAATGAAAATTCTTTCATTTGTTCATAACCTGTATAAATTAGTTTTTAGTTAAGATATTTTGAAGAATGTTTGTAGCCAAACAGAATGGAACCAAAATACTATGGAAGTCAATGGTACCTCACAAAATAATTTGAATTATTGGGTAAACTATCCCTTACATTGTTAGAATGTTTCCATTCAAAGTGTAACCAACAATGATGACTTCATTGAAATACTTGCATACTGTGGTTGCAATCGGTCTTCTTTCTTGTGTTTATTTGCATATTGAATTGTGATGGTTCTTAAATGTAAAAATGGCGGTAGAATGTTGAATCCTGTGCATGGGCAACAGGAAAAAAAGTTCTGATTCAAAATATAATTTACGTAAAACCTAAGCTTACCTAAAGCAAAACTATTCTTTAACTACTTTAGCAAGCACTGAGATTTCCTTTAGGATATTTAAATCTCTTTAAGTTAAAGTTAATGACACTATGGCTGTGATCGTTGTTGGAGTCTCTGGTATATATTTGTCCGTGCTGTGTTTTGGAAAATGAAACCCCAGGGCTTTCCCTTCAGGAATGAACTTATGAGGGTAGTGTCTGTTATTAGATTTAGTCCACCTACTTTATCTCTCTTTTATGCCCATTGTGAACTCAACTTTTTTATCATTAACTTTTCAGTAGTTCTTTTTTGGACAATAAATTCCTGTGGCTAGATGTCCTTTATGCTATACTTTAGTCTTGAAAAGTAAGCTTGATTTCTTGGTTCTCTTCTCTTTTGAGGCTGCTAGCTGGGGTCTGTAAACAATTTGCAGTGGCTCCTCCTCCATGGCTGTATTTAGGGTGGTATGTGTCTGGAATTTTACACAGTAGGTTATACAAACCTCTGAAAAGACTAACAAACCCTGATGACTCTTTGGAAAACCTCCCATTTTAGATTCTAAACTGCAGGGATGACAAATTAAACACATTAAGTATCACTAAAGCACCAGCACAAACACGCACACCACACACGCAGACCTACGTACTTGTCTTCATCGGTACATACTGTCAAACTGTTCATATTGTTTTTTTAGCTATTTAAAAGTTTTTAAAATAATGTTTCTAACTATACTATAAGTGCACTGTTCAACTGCATGTTAACACAAATATCTAATCAGCCAATCACATGGCAGCTACTCAATGCCAAAAGCAGCACTCACAAACACACGCACACTAGTATGATTTTTTTTTTTTTAGAAATTCATACAGCGTATTCGAATGATGATTGCATTTTTGCTGGCATTTTTGTTTTGTACTTCATTCTCTGTTGTTATTGACTTCCAAATAGATTGTAGTTGTTCTCAAAGACATTTGATGAAACTTTTTATGCTATCTATCTTTGAATCCACTTAATCCAAAATTTGTTCAATAGGATTCAAGTCTGGACTTTGACTTGGCCAATTGTGACTAAAGAGTTTACACACACTGCTGGATGAACCATTACAGAAACATAAAAAATGATTTTGGTAATCATCAATACTGTTAGTTTAGGGAAGCTTTCATTGGTTGGGGGTCTACAAATTTGGGATTTTGTGGATTTAAAGATAGATAGCACAAAAGTTTCATCAAAAGCAAAACTAGAATCTATTTAGAAGTCAATAACAACAGAGAATGTGGAAAAGTAAAAGTAAAACATAAAAACATTTTGTTAAGCACTATTTATATATGTATAGAAATGTAGTGTATGTTCAGAAAATCAAATCGTATAAACTGATGTTACTGTTCTTTACTGTAAATAATTAAAGCAGATGCTAGTGCAATCATTCATTAAACACGTGAAGGCTGTCAGCTGAGTCCAGTTGGTGGGGAGAGTGGTATTTGGTAGATTGCCAGTTGTGAACCTATTGCGGAGCACGTCTGTGTTACTAGGAGAGGAGTTACTGATTATTATTTGTGTCTGCTGCTGCTATGTTCCTCAAATATTTAGCTGTATTGGTGTGTTGTCTCACACAGGTCTTTTCTTCATCTTGCCGTGCACTGACAGCTTTATCAATGTGGATATGCGCACCATCACTTTTGATATCCCCCCTCAGGAGGTGAGACCACATGCACAAACACGAATCTTTAACTTCAGCCTTTGTTTAAACCCATGAAAAGTATCAATTGGAAGGAGAAGTGTGTAATTTTTGTAAACATATTAATACTTTTGCTACACAATTTAGTGTGCAGGTACTTGACATATTTTTTTGCAGAGCTTGTTCTGCAAAAAATCACATACTGTATTTAAATGACAAATATTAAAATCTTTTAAAGACATTTGTCATATACGCTAACAGTCAAACGTTATAAATAATATTTATGTTTTTAAAAGAAGTCTCTTGTGCTCACCAAAGCTGCATTTATCTGATTTTTGATATTTTTAAAATAAATTATTTCTATTTTAATGTTAGTATTCCTGTAATGGCAAAGCTGAATTTTTGATACTGTTATAAATTTGTTTCAGGACTTGATGATGAATAGAAAGTTCAAAAGAACTGCATTTATTTGAAATAGGAATATTTTTTTGCATTATGAATGTCTTTACTTTCACTTCTGAGTAGTTTAATATTTCCTTGCTGAATTAAATTATTAATTTCTTTTCATCTTACTTACCCTAAACTTTTGGGAGTATATCACAGTTTCCAGAAAAATATTAAACAGCACAACTGTGTTCAACATTAATAATGCTAAGAAATCTATCTGAGCAACACGTCAGCATATTAGAATCATTTTTGAATGACCATGTGACTCTGAATTTAGGAGTAATGATGCTAAAAAAAATAGCTTTAATTACATTTTAAAATATATTCTAATTTTAAATTGAAGTATTATTTTGAAATGCACATCTTTCAAAAACATTAAAAACAAATCTTAATCATCCCTAACTTTAAACTAGTAGTATAGCGTTTTATTGATATTTGTATAATATAATAAAGATTTTAGTGTAGTTGTTTTTCTTGTGTTTTGCTGAATATCACCCTGATGAATACCCTGTGTGTTTCCTCATAGGTTCTGACAAAGGACTCAGTGACGGTGAGTGTAGATGGTGTAGTCTACTACCGTGTTCAAAACGCAACACTGGCAGTGGCCAACATCACCAACGCTGATGCGGCCACTCGTCTGTTGGCACAGACCACCCTGAGGAATGTGCTGGGTACAAAAAACCTGGCAGAGATCCTGTCTGACCGTGAAGAAATCGCCCATAGTATGCAGGTATCACACTAAACACATACAAACTTTGTAAAAACAAGAGTAATGTTTTTTTAAAGTAATAGATAACCCAAAATAAAAATCGAAGCTTGAAGGAATAGTTCACACAAAAATGAAAATTATGTCATCAATTACTCACCCTCATATTGTTCCAAACCTATAAGACATCATCATCTTCAGAATACAAGTTAAGATATTTAATGAAATCTGAGCGATTTCTGTCCCTCCATTTACAGCTACACAACAACTACTTTGACACTTGAATGAATTTAGAGGTTTCTTCCAATTTTTGAGAGACACGATTGCTTTTATATGATGAACAGATTTAATTTATTAAACATTGGTCAGTGAACATTCACAGAAGCTCAACCAAACCTGCTTGACTCTCAAGAACAAAGCTCATGCTGAAGTTCAATTGTGCTGCGTCACACGAGAATGAACCTCATTGGTGTTCACCAAGCGAACATCCTTGAGCTTTCATTTACCATAACTGATGGGAGTTGATGAATGTTAATGTGAATAAAAGCCTAAATTAAATCTGTTCAGCATACTGTATAAAGTGATTTTTTTGTCTCTTCAGAAAATTTGGACTAAACCTCTAAATACATATGGATATTAGTTTTACTTGAAGCGTCAAAGTGGTTGTTGCATCTATGGAGGGATAAAAAGCTCTCAGATTTCATCATTCTTTCTTCCGAAGATGAACTAAAGTCTTACGGGTTTGGAATGACATGACATGTATGTGAGTAAATTATGACGGATAGTTCAATTGAATCAACTAGACATTGCATGTTTTCAGGCAGTGCAGTCATTGTAGCTCAGCTGAGATGCTGACATATCCAACTCGACTCACTGCTAGCGCCTTCCTCAGTTTGCACATGGCCTGTTGTTCGCTTTCATCTGACATCCTTTAAAAAAAAATATGGTAAACATTCTTAATGGCAGGCACAGCGCTCATAATCTTGAGAAGCATGAAGCTTTAAGGAATCTCTGAGAAGTTGTTTTTTTCCTCAGTCCACGCTAGATGATGCCACAGATGACTGGGGTATTAAAGTGGAACGTGTGGAGATTAAGGATGTGAAACTGCCCCAGCAGCTCCAGAGGGCCATGGCTGCCGAAGCTGAAGCATCCAGAGAGGCTAGAGCGAAGGTAACATGAGTAGGGAATAGGGATACAGAACTTCCGGTCAACAGTATTTCTCGATAAGGATTTACTGTTGAAGCTACTGATTTACAACTGTTGAAGCTATAAGTTCGTATGAAATCAACCTTGTTTAAAGAAAAACATGTTTTATCCACGATCTTCTGAAAAACAAAACTACACTACCCACAATCCTAAGCATAGCAGCAACATCTGCTGATTGGTCCAATTCGCTGTTTCCATAGAAACTTTTACCTTACTGGCGAGTGGCTAGAGCCACCCGTGGCTGTTGTTGTAGTGTACCGGGTTGCTCTGCATCAGGATGTAGACAGCCATACCTCAGGTTTCACGCTTTCCCACTTGATGGTTTTCATTTACCATCTGAACCACATCGTCATATGTGACTTCAGGCAGGTTGCGGAGAGATTTGGTCCAGCGATATCTATCGGACTCCACCATTGTAAAAAGCTAACTGGAAAAGCCGCATCCCTACTAAAAGACGACTTCCGGTCTTCATTTTGACATATGCCTATTCTTTTATTCTTCTTTTTTAATGGCGGTTGGCAAACACCTTTTAATGTGCATTACCGTCACCTACTGAAATGGAGTGTGACCAACACAGCTCTGATGATGGTTACAGTTTAAATACTCTCCATCCAATCATAACAGGCCATTGATTATTAAATTACTGGTCACAACAACAATCCCTTACAGCTCTGGATGTAACACCACGCACCCACATACACAAAATATACTCTAGGATAACGGATGGATTTTGCTGGCGAACACATATTAATTGTCCTTTCATGTACATACTGTAGACCAAATTATTATTTGACTGTGTGGGAGCTGAATGTAAACGTTCACTGTTCTGAGGCAAGATCACCGCAATAGTCTCACAGAAATCCGGAACTGACAACTCCTTTCCTGTTTCCACTAATTTATCTGTTGATTTATGTGAGAGTCTGTATTTTGGCATTTCCAGCTGTAAGCTCGGTTAACCTCTTCTATGTGCGATAGAAGTTGCGCCGCTTAAAAATGTACACATGCTCTCAAAAGAACATGGGAAAGGAAGTTAATGAGTTTATTTTTGGTGCACAATTTCTCTTCAGTGCTTAGTTCAGATACAAGTATGTTGTTTTCTTCAAATCAGTCCCCCTGCCTACACCAACCACACAGCTAGAAGTGGGAAACCACTGTCCTAGTTTGTAAACGGTACCTCTCTGCTTGGAGATGTATAGCAGACACTTTTATATGAAGTAATGTACAGCGGTGGTTCTCAACTCACCCTATTTTGGCACAAATTCATCTGTCATTTTTCGTAGAAATATATTTAGACAGAAATATTAGCCAGATCCTCAAAAATGATGCAAGACAAAAATGACCTAGTATTAAATACAGGTTTACTTGCATTGCAACAAACAAGCATTGTTTGTTCTGATCACAAATTGCTTCGTGAAACCATTAAGAGACAAAATTTGTGCGTATAAAATCTATATCATTTTAGTAATTGTAAATATTTGTCCTATTTTTATTTGAATTCTACATCTTGTTCGACCTATAAATTTTGTGATCAAATTAATGTATTGACATTAAGATTCCTATTTTTTGCCAAATAATTTGGGTGCTGAATCAGGTCATCACTTGATGTCCAATGTACAATCTGGGTCACAAAGTAAAAGCAGTTGAGGTGATTAAAAGAGCACTGCCATAAAGGGCAAAGAAGAGTGCGTGTCTATTTGAAACTGGTTTGAGGGGTGGAATTTTAGTGTGGTATATGTGGTTTGCAAAAATCAAGACGCACTTATTTTTCTCTCACACCGCCTCTTTTGCTCTCTGTAGGTGATAGCCGCAGAGGGAGAAATGAATGCGTCACGGGCACTGAAGGAGGCATCTCTGGTGATCGCAGAGTCTCCCTCAGCTTTGCAGCTGCGCTACCTTCAAACCCTCAACACCATCGCAGCCGAGAAGAACTCCACCATCATTTTCCCTCTGCCCATTGACATGATGCAGTCCTTCCTGAAGCACTGAACTAAGAGCCACATAAAGCCAGCTACGCACACAAACAGATGCATCCATGCAGAAATGAACAGACTGGCCTTACATAATATCCACTCATGTGAGTAAAATGGGCAGCGGGATCGTGAAGTCTGAGACCACATTGAAAAGCTATTAAAAGCTATTAGTAAGCGATTTCTGAGAAACACTGTTGATATCAAACCAAACATTTTTTTCATTGCCCCACCCCTAAAATGCACGAACACGCAATACAAAAGTGGATGTTTCTTAGCTGAAGCAAAATAATGCTTCTTGAAAAATAAATTGAATATGAAAAAGAAGAACAAACACTGAACATAATTAT
The DNA here is from genome assembly GCF_988280905.1 of Pimephales promelas. Lineage (NCBI taxonomy): Eukaryota > Metazoa > Chordata > Actinopteri > Cypriniformes > Leuciscidae > Pimephales > Pimephales promelas. The sequence continues at coordinate 20,947,133 of NC_142787.1, forward strand.
ATATTACTCAAGACAAGTCCATTGTTAGTCACTCACCACCAGCTCCAGACAAACTGACACTCAAAACTGTTACAATAGCATATCTTGGTTCTGTGAAACCTACCAAAACCAATGTTACTCATGTTACACAACGCAGCCTCTGCGTCCATAAAGCTTTATTCTTCCAGTGATATTCCTCTGACCTTGTCTCTTTTGCCATCTCAGCCATTTCTCTTTCCACAGTCTTTCTTCAAAACTCCCTCTGGCTCTCTCTCCTCTCCCATCATGAGTTGACACGCCCCCTACTGCTGATTGGCTATAAGTTGTGGCGCTCAGTCCCATCCACTTTCAGTAGTTTCTCAGAAGTCTCTTGGTGCACCCTTTAAAGCCCTGAACATTTTAGGATTTTGGAAAACCCCAAAACTAATAAAAAAGTATTATTAAATAGAAGAAAAACTTTTTTGGTCAGTAATCAAATGTGCAAATTGGTACACATGTGACTGTCAGTTGTTCAACATGGCTTTGGATGTTTTGGATCAGACTTTTGGACCCCACTGTGCATATGCCACATACACACTCACAGCTGTTTTTTGATGTATGATCTGTAGATTTTCCTTGTAAAAAACTTTATCTGAAGGAAATCTGATACAGCTAAAGAATATGAAATTCTAAAAAATATTTATTAAATAATAAACTAATTTCAAATAATTTATGCCCCTCAACAAAAACAAAAAATGTTTTTTTTTCATACCAAAAAATGTGGTTGTTACAGTGATACAGAGGCCAGAGCTGTCTGATCTTTTAGACATTGATTATTGCAGTGTGTGGTTTGGTTTTTTCGGTTGATAGTTTATGGAACATCTCCTGGTCATATGGGTGCATGTGCTTGTGTTTCAAAGCATGTGTAACTAACCTGCTTGGTTGCCAAATGGAAAACAAACCTTCTATAGGGATATTTGGATAGTATCAGATGACAGCGATGCTTATTGTGCCTAAACCAGTTTCTCCTCGCTTTCTCAAACCTTTATTATCGCTGACTTTTTAATGTATAAAAGCCTTAAGCCATATCCATTTCAATTACTGAATCAATATTTACAGGTTTACATGATGTTGGTTGATTAGAGATTTTCACATTAATATTTTATCACTTGATTTTAAAAATATTTTATCTGCCAGACATTTTCATGCATGTAATATCATATTTTTTTATAATGTCGGTCTGCCGCTGAAAACAAATTAAGGCTATAGAGTTCAATGTTTGTGTTCGTAATTAGTATTTGCTGCTTCAAATATCAGAGGATGGAATTTCTCAAATATTTGTATTTTCATCCTGTATCAGTCACAAGTCTATATATATCTTTGTTCTGTCTTTAAACTCATATATATTGAATACCACATGTTGTTATTACCAGCTCACTTTTATGTGCATTTTAATATTGAATGTTTTTGTTTGCACTGTTTTTGTGCACATCATATATTTTTCATGTGTGATTGTCCCCTTCTCTTAGGGTCATCTTTCTCATGACTTTAAAGTACATAAACTCTTTACTTTTAAACAAAGTGTTGTTATTTATTAGTTGTTGCTTAAATCGGTCTTTGAAAAACACTCTGGAAACCTTTTTTGGGGTTTTGGTTCTTTATTGTATAAGAAGTAAAACTGGGAAATAATCTTCATGTTTATATTTCAGGTACAGAAGGATTTGCAAAAGCGGAATTGTTTGGAATATGCCTTATAAAATAAGTTGCTATATGAGTAGATGCTGTTGTACACCATCTTTAGGCAGTCAACTGACACCGTGTTTTGAAATGGGGCTTATTCACATCCTTTCCTACATTTAGATATGTGTGCAAATGCATTTTTGTCTCAGTGCATGCATTGTTTTAGTTTGACAGGGTCGGCGCTAGCTTAGCTTAGCACAATGAATGGAATCCTTTGTTGCCAGCTAGCATGTCCTGAGTAAAAGTGAAACCCAGGTAATTACTTCTTGTGGCCTGCGTATTCACAACGAATACAAATAGCGATGCATATTAACACTAGGCGATATCCTAGGCAGATATTGACTTGGGACTATATTAGGGGGAAGCACAGACGAAGCACTGCTAAGGCGAAGCACTGCTGCTTGAGCGCATAGATATCACGCAACACATGAAATCCCACGACAAAACATACCGGCGTTCAACGCGTCAAAAAACAGAAGAAGAAGAACATACCGGCATGACCTGCACCGAGTGTCTTCGCTTTAGGAGAATTTATTTTGAGAAGTTATAACAAACATAGGCGACCGAGACCGGAAGTAGGGTAAACTGCAACTGTGCTAGCGCTGTCACCGGAAAAAAATTTACCCTACTTCCGGTCTCGACGGCCATTTTTGTGAAATAGGCCTATTACCTGCGTAAAAGTTTGTGAGAATAAACTAAGAACATACACGAATGTAATGTTTCACAGAATTCCATCGAATGTGGAACTGGGAAATAAATGGCTAGCTGCTCTGGAGATCTGTACATCAACGCCTCTCTACAAAATAAAACAGTTTTGTGTTTGCGAAGAGCATTTTGCCCCAGAGGGCTAACGTTACTTCGTAAAAAATGGAATATGGGCGCAGAAAGACGGTACTACGTCCGAAAGATATGGCCGTCCCATCTATTTTCAAAGGACAGGCAGAACAAAGTGCACATGTAAGTTGTCTTTTATTACTATCTTCCTTATGTTTATCTGTGTCTATATTCTGTTGTAAAGCCGATGCTGAGAAGCTGTATCTAGACTACGAACCTCATGTTGAATTCCACCTGTTTAGCATGATCAATCTATCTGAGAAGTCACCCTCTTCGTCTCTCACAAAATCAGCCATTTTCATCGCCAGTCATGTACTGTAAGGAAAATAGTCAGGTAGCTACTATTCAAGCCGGGTATGTTTACGAAAGTCTTGGGATTTCATGTGTTGCGTTATGTTTCTGCACCCAAGTGCTTCGCCTGTGCTTCCCCCTAATATAGTCCCAAGTCAATATCTGCCTACGAAATCTGCATCGCTATTTGTATTCTTTGTGAATACGCAGGCCACAAGAAGTAATTGCGTGGGTTTGTTTATTTTTTTAATCACTTTTACTCAGGACATGCTAGCTGGCAACAAAGGATTCCATTCATTGTGCTAAGGTAGCGCCGACCCTGTCAAACTAAAACAGTGCATACACTGAGACAAAAATGCATTTGCACACATCTAAATGTAGGAAAGAATGTGAATACATGTGTTCTATTTCAACAACCTCAAGAAATAATCAGCAGGCCCCTTTCCACTCAGTCTTTCCATTGCATGTGGGTATAGTGAGGCCCCATTAAAAAAAAAAAAAAAAAATCAGATATGCAAGCAATGACAGGTCCGTGTACTTTTTCGTTCATTCATTATTCTATTTCGGATGGTTTAACAAGCGCTTTTATCAAGTTCACTATACCGACACTGATAAAACTGTAATGGAGAATTGATTTGGGTTGAGCTAGAAATCCCCAGCATATGAATCCTAAACTTTGATATTTAAAATCTTCGATAAAGGCAGTATTAGTTTCTTTGAAAAGTCTTGCAGCGCCCTCTGCATGTAGAGGGATGTCGTTGCTTACTTAGAATGACCATTGCTTCGTTTTGAATTAGTAAAAAGCTTACTACTTACTGAAAATAAATAAAACATACTGCCCAAATAAGAATAGCAGGTAAAACAGGCATTCATAATTAATATGAATAATTCACAACGAACGTTTTAAACAATAGTATGCTACATCCTCGTCACATGACCTGATCGCAATGCACAGTAAATTGTGGCCATCTTGTTTAAAATTTAGCCCACTTTTGGGTTAATATCATATCTTAGGTTTTTACAGTCTTATTAAATAATTTAAAAATTGTAATACTGATATTAAGTTCTGGAACGTTCAAGAGTGCAATCAATGTTATGATAGTATTTTTAATTTTCTTAATTTTCCTGTTAATGTAGGCAATTTATTCATATTTTGAATTGGCTTGTTCGTTTTAGTTTAATTTTAGTTGTTTTTGTTATATGCTTTTCTCATTTTCATTAGTTTTTGTTCTATTTTAAATGAATTTATTTTACTTTAAAACTAAACTAATCCTACAACTTGTCACATAAAAAAGGTTTCTGACAGGTTTTGATAAGAATATCCTTGTATATTTTCTGATACAGGCTCAAGCACTTCAGAAACAGAAGGTGTACAGAATGAAGATAACAACCTAACCAATACATTGTTAAACACATGGAGAAAAAAAAACCCACTTAAATAACATAAGCAACAAGGTGAAGATTTTTTATGAGGTTCTATTTGTGCCAAAAATGAGTTAACAGCTTTATGCGTTGTACTATACATTTGTCCTTGCCTACAGTCATTGCCTATTTGTTCAGATAAATTCTTGTTATGTAGTCTTGTCTTGGCACAGTGTGCACAGATATAAAAACAGAAAACAAAATAAAAGTCTTATCAGCCAGAAAAATAAAGTATACAAAATAATTCCATTCATTCATGTGTTTGACCTCATTATCCAAATTGTGTAGATTTTTAGAACGCGCAATAAACAACCTTTAATCTGATTTTGACATTTGTCTGAAAAAAATTAGGTATGGTAAAAATTAAAATTCACTCCCTGGAACGCTTATGGAACAGTTTCCCATGTTACCACTCTAAACAAAGCAACCTTGTGCTTAAAATCACTACTTTGTTAGCATTGTACTGAGCTATTATGCCATCAAAACATTTCTAAAGACAGTCCTCTTCAGAGATGCATGGGGTCTTTCACTGTTCTCTTCATATGAGAAAAAGGAGACCACAGAGATGAATGACAGTAAGAACGTCAGTTGACAGAACAATACAAAGACAAAAAACATTGAGCATACACATCAACATACACTAATTTATCTGAACAAGTAGACAAGAAGAAATGCATACTATAAAGCCCAAAGCAGTTGCACAAATGGAACCTAATAGTAATTATGAAGTTACCTTAAGTTTGGTGACTGATCCCCCAGGCCAGTAAGGTACTTGATTTAAAGGTAGCCCTTTTTTACTGACCAAGGACCAGCTTTGGTTTTTGAATCCATAATTAAAACCTCAAGCATCAAATTGGGTGTATCTAAGGCTACGCTCAGACTGCAGGAAAATGTGGCCCAAATCTGACAAATACGCGACTCCGATCTGTTTTTGTCATGACAGTGTAAACAGCACAAACCACATGGAATCTGATCTGTTCGATTCTGATTTGATCCACGACCTCGGATCACTTCAAAGATTTGACTTAGCGAAAGTTATCAAGACAGATAGTAAGTGAAGGACAGTGATGTGTCAGAGCTCATAAGTATTACAGTGACAGCTCTATATACAAGCAAATCATCATAAATTAAAAACTCTTCCTCGCCTTTTTTTAAATATTGCGAGTGCATAAATTCGCTGGGATCAGCGGCAGATAAAAGAATAAATAAAGGCATGATCTCTTACTCTAATGCCCTTTGTTTACATGTGACAGTGTGACATCTTTTTATTGTTCTTTTGCATATGCGGGTCAGTTCTGGTCCTGGTGGAATCTCATATTGGCCAATTGGATCTGAGCAATAAATGGAAATTGAGCATTAAGGCTTGCAGTGTGAACGTAGCCTAAGAGCAACTTTGATCAGCTTGCAGTAAGGCAGTGGGTCTAAAGGTCAAGGGTGACAGCTCAAGTTCAGATCTCCAGCTCAGCCATGGCCCGCTCCAGAGGGTCAGTGGTCCAGTAGTCATGGTCCCAGCCCAGGAACCAGCCTGTGAAAGTGGGAGGCTCAAAGCCCTGTTTAATCTTCACAATAGGTGTGCGCGAGTCACGGTTGGCTGGGTCCGTCTTGATGTATTGTTCAGCTGGAGAGAGAAAAAGAAAAGACACCATCAACTACACAGTCTGCTTTTGCTGTTTAAAAACAAGCGCATGTTTCTTTCTTTCAGTACTGCCACCTACTGGACTCTAGGATGGACATAGATCCTATTTATTGAAAAAATGCCTCATGACAGACTATCATTCAAAATCTTTTTTTTTTTTGAAAAATAACTTAATAATTTTGATCAACTTAATGCATCCATTCTGAATAAAAGTGACAGTTAAGCTATTTACAATGTTACAAAAGATTAGGGTCTAATCCTCACTATTAACTAGTTGCATATTAGCATGCATATAACTAGGATATTGGCCGTTTATTAGTACTTATAAAGCACATTATTCTGGATGACAATATTCCACATCACTTAATTCTATCTAATTTCTCAATATCTAAACTTAACAACTATCTTAATACTATTAACTAACAAATAAGCAGTACAGTGTGAGGTAAATAGTTGTTAACAGTTAGTTAAACTTAATAGTGAAAATGGACCATAATTTAAAGTGTGACCAAGATTTCCATTTCAAGTAAATGCTTTCTATTCTTCCAAAAATCCTGGAAAAAAAAAACAAAAAAAAAAAAACATTTATCATGGTTTCCACAAAAATATTAAGCGGCACAACTGTGCATCATTGATAACTATAAGAAATTATTCTTGAGTGCCAAATATTTCTGAATGATCATGTGACACTGAAGATTAGAGTAATGATGCTGAAAAATCAGCTTTACCATCACAGGAATAAATTACAGGAAAATATTAAAATAGAAAACAGTTCATTTAAACAGTAATAATATTTCACAATACTGATGTTTTTACTGTATGTTTAATCAAATAAATGCAGCCTTGGTGAGCATAAGATGCTTCTTTTTTTTTTTTTCCAAAAAATATTTAAAAACAAATCTTACTGACTCCAAACATTAGAATGGAAGTGCACTCTTCTCCATGTATGTTATATATTTTTTATATATTTGCATCCATGCAATTAACCTTATACATTTCAACCAAAGAAACTACCATTACGTTTTGAATAAAATACTGACTTAGTGTATACTAGGTCAATTATGTGCTTACTTACTTGCTTACTGTTTATTAACAATGGCATGTGAAACAATAGATGTGATTCCAAAGACACTGAACAGTACAATACTACATTGTTGCACAGTAAATGCAATAACTTTTGGCAGTTTTATCAAAAAATAAATAGATACAGTGGATAGATGCAGTATTCTATTAAGTGCTCTAGGTCATTTGAATATTCTACACATAGAAAATAATGCTTGCATACTTGGCATGTATAGTAGAAGTAGTATGGCAATATTCTACTCACCTGAAGATATCGCCTCAGTTTTCTCCTCATCATGAGCTTCATTACCGATCCAAACAAACACCTGTAAAACACATTAAGATTCCCTGAATGTCAGTTGCATGTCATTACATTAATGAAATAGCTGTGTTTTTATAGATATATGAGAGTAATATAATTGTAATAATGTAGAACAATCCTGTTAATGTAGACAGTTTACCTGATCCCAGGTGTCAAGGATCATGACATCATCTGTAGCCAGGTCTTCTTGGGTCATTTCTCCAGGCACTTCTTCAATCTGCATGGATATCAGCGCATCAATATTGAGTGACTCTTCATCATACTACACTTACAATATTCTCATTCAAATCAGGGCAGACTAAAAAAAATCTGTGTGCGTTACTCACGATGAAACGGCCAGTTTTGTTTGAGCAGGCGAACAGTCGTGGCGGGTGGGCATTCATCTTGTCCTTTAGCCTAGCGGATGTGCGGTAATCGACCTTTCCTCCCAGAGAGTCCCAGAAGCTGCCTGCAGCGCATAAAAGTATATTGAGCTTAATTATGAGGATCACATTTTTGAAGAAGAAAATGGGACAAATAATACAAATATCAAAATTATAAATAGGACATAATAAATAGTTATTAAAATGGTCACTGGGAATTAAATTTTAATTAAAAAAAGTTACATACTACATACAATTTTATTTTTCATGAATTCTAAAAGGAACTTTCACCCAAAAATTAAAATTCGGTCACATAAGTCATATAGACCACTTTTACTGTATGTTGCTTCTGTGTTTGTTTGGTTTTTGCAATAGTCTTTTCTTCCCAGTTGTGATGTACAGTCGAGTGAAACGACTTCTCAAACAAGAAAAAATGTAGTGCGGGATTTTGCCAATCAGGTATTGATTAGATGGTTGTGGTTTGCTATTGCTGTGATGTCATGTGAGTGACAGGCTGTCCTGCTCTCATGCCAGTAAACACATTATCAGAAAAGAGAAGAGATGTCACCGCAAGTGGGAGGTGAAGTTATTTTGATTAAAGATTATGAGGGCACATTAATTAAAAAAATATATAATAATGATAATGACGTGCACAGATAAATAATAAATACTGCAATATTACTTTTGATTTCATGGTGACTTTAAACCTTGAAAGAAGCTTCAGTCCCAATTTATTGTAATTGTATGGAAAAGAGTGACCATCTTTGTAATTTCACCTTTTGTGTCCATGAAAGAATGAAAGTCATACAGTTCTGGCACAAAATGATGAGTAAATGATGACACAGTTGAACTTTTGCATTAAAAAGATTTCTCACCATCCTCTCCTCCTTCACTCAGCTCAGAGGGCGACACTCCAAGGATGTCACACAGCTGCTGCGCCCCACGTTTCTCTGTATCACTGGCTCCTCGTCCCACCCATATGAAAGACGCAGCTGGGGTCACCAGCACGAAGGCATCATTGGAGTTCAGATTGGAGGACACTGTGTCAATCTGGAGGAAACAGCAAATGTTAGAGGAGGATATTTAAAACTTCTCACCAATTATAAACTTCAGATGCTGACCTCCACCGCTCGTGTGCACCCTGCGGAGTTTGAGCGCACTTGGAACAGCCGAGTTTCAGCTGGCGCCGTCTGACCACTTTCCCTGGAGGTGCCGCCCTTGTGCACCACCATGGGCTGCCCTCCGAACAGACTGATCAGGTGAGCAGGTTCCTTACCCTGGACCACCCGCACCTGAAAAAAATACACAGTGAGTAGACATTAAACAGAGATAACATGCAGTCATTCTTCTGCAAAATGTAAAGTGGAAAGAAAGATATTCTGATAACACTGTCATGTTTGCCCTATTGGTTTTTCAATTGAGAATTGCATTTAATTCCACAGGGTGGCACTGTTGAGCTCACTTTGTGGAATGTAGAGCTAATGCCAAAATTTCCCAGCATCCTTTGTGGTCAGCATGATGACTGTGCAGAGGGCTGTTCAACTTTAGGAGAAAGCAGAGCTTTATTAATGGTCGAACTAAAGGGGTTATTTTTTTCCTTCTGCCCCAAAAACTTACATTAGCGTTTTACATTACATTTAGAGTTCCCATTAAAATCTCTGCTGAATCATACGGTTGTATTTATTGCAATATAATCTTATTCGTTCATGTTTCCATGAAATCTTAGTTTAAAGGAAAAGCATTTGTTTTAAATAGAATTATTTTATAACATTATAAATGCAACCCACACACACTTAAAACACACTGGTAGTGTACACTAGCTAGACCAATACAGACAATGATGGACATTCTCTGTTGTCTACTGTGTTTTACACATAAACTACATTAGCATGCTAAATGTGCTAACTTAGGTCTAGTTTACTGTGCATGACAGCATGCATTAATCTATATAAACATATAAATCAGTCACACTTTGAATCAATTCAAAAATAAATGTGAATGCATGATGGAGCATTTCTGTTAATGTTCACATGCTCAGTCCCAAAAGTAATCTGTAAATGTGGAAGACAGTTAGTTACTTGTGCAAAAATGACGAAATAACAACATAGAGAGACAAAGACAAGAGTGTATAGGGATAGTATGTCAGTGCAGAGAGCCTTACATAAAAGCGTGATGATATTTGTACATATTAATCATTCACACTGATTATGCAGACACCAATGAAATCACAAGTTTAAAAACCCTTTAGCTGTATAAATTCATATAATAGACTGAGTTCCTTTCAAATGTGTCACTGTTGTTTGTGTAATGCTGTGTAAGATCATTTTTGCTTTATCAATGTGACTCAAAGATTGAGCAAAAACAATCATGTTTGCTTATAAAAGTGGCAGAGTAGAAGGCTCTAGACAGGGACATGCTATCCTGAGATATGGATACCTGAGTGGTCAGGGGAGCACCAGCCATCTACAGCAGGATGACGGATATGAATAACGGACAGGAAGGAAAGACATAGAGGTGGAAGTTGGTTTAACAGATGGAAAAATCAAGGAAGGCTGATGCATCAGGCAATAACTGCAGAATGTAGCTAAGCTTTTAAAGGCTACAGTAGGAACCAGCAACCATGGTTCCTGATGATGTGCACAGATAAATTATGTATAATAACCTATTCCATAAAAAATAAGATTTGCAAATTTTGATTTCATGGTGACTTTCAAGTTCTGACCAATGCCTATAACCAATATTAATTATTTTCATGTTGTGGCTGATCTGATAATTGGACAATATTAAAATTCCAACATGACATCATGACTTTTGAGTAAACATATACGCCACTTTCGAGTCAGGTGGCGTGTTATCTCCACGCATTTTGTGCTATCCGCGTGTGTCCGCGTGTATGCGTATATGTCTACGCCATTAACGTCCGCGTCATTCCGCGTGTCTGAACACGCAGTCAAATCTCCAGTCATAAATGCCATTAACCCCAGAGACGGTTAAGTTTAGGGATGGGGTTGAGGTAAGTCATATCTTTTTTTTACCTAGGATGGTAAGGGAACAGTCATAAATGCCATTAACCCCAGTGACGGTTAGGTTTAGGGACGGGGTTGAGGTAAGTCATATATTTATATAACGTTAAGTCAACGGCGTTCATAAACACGCTGAAAGGCGATTATGCGTCTTGATAGCACGCCAAAAATGGAAATACGAATTGGCGTGGCATACACACGCTACTTCATGAGATCAGTCTGTAAAATTCTATAACATTTTGTCAAAATTAATTAAAAATAAAACACTAAAAAAACAACATAAATAATATAAATAATTTTAAATACTACAAATTTAAAGGTGCTCTAAACGATGTCACACGTTTTTTAGGCCGAAACATTTTTTGTCACATACAGCAAACATCTCCTCACGATCTGCTAGCTGCCTGTTCCCTAAACACACTGCATAAAAACGCGGTCTACGCAGACAACCCAAGCTCCACAAATGGCAACAAAAACAAACTGCGGCAACCCGCTCCACGAAACTGAACATAACAAACTGTTCCAGCCAATAACTGACAAGAAGGCCCTGGGGGTGGGGTTTGGGGGGGTCAGTGCAGATGAGGAGGAGGGAGGGTCTATCTAGCCTCCGTTTTGTTTGAAAATACTTTAAACGTCAACAAGAAGTCACGTCACCCGACATCGCTTAGAACACCTTTAACAAGTTTAACTACAAGTTTAACAGATTTCCTGAAAAAAAAAAAAACATAACAGTGTTATTAAATGATTACTGTTTTTTAAAGACTGACTTTAAGTGAGTATTAGGTGATGGCAAAATAATTTTTTCTGAATACTGTTGAATTACTGAGAATACAGTTTCACTCAGAAATGCGCCACATCACAATTGTAAAATGGTTTGTGAAGGCTTTTTCATGTTGACCAATTAAAAAAAGAGAATCACTGTTGCACTTTTAATGGAAGAGCCCCTAATGACAATTTTAACATGAAGTACCAAAATATGGATATGATTATGATCAATTGTTCCAACAAGGTTTATTTGTTAGCATTACCTGCACAGGTCCACCTCCAAGCTCATCATCCAGTTGGGCACCCAAGATAGCAGATGCCCCAATCTCATCTTGTGAGGAGTCCTTACCCTGCCTGTGAGAGAAAACACATCATAGTCAGGACAACAAACCTGAATTGTTACATGAAAACACGTTGTATGTGCTCCAAAATGACAATGCTTTACATTGACTGTGTGAGATCTAGTCATACCAGATGTAGATGATATGACCCTGTCGGCCTCCGTGGCGGTAATTGTACAGGATAATGTAACTGTCTCCACCATAGAACTGGCCATAAGTAGAGGGGTCAACTGGAACTTTGTCTGAACCTTCAATACGCCAGATCTAGATTGACACAAAAATATTATTTCTGTACCCTCACTTTATTTGTATACACAGCATGTTATGTTAAATGCAGTGTGTGCTCACACGCTGACCTGTTTCTCTCCATTGCCATCATCGATCATTCCATGTTGGGCGGCCATGGCTGGTGAATCATGCAGTGTAGAAGCATCAAACGGCACCTTTTCGATCTTAGCGATGCTGTTTGAGACATAAGCAATGCCCAGGCCGTCTGTCTGGTCCACATCACGCCAATTTTTGAAGAATTGTTTAAATAGGGGTGTCTCGCCCATCTCTGGGAGAATCTGCACCTGTGTTTGCTTTGGGTAACCCATTTTCTTAATGAACTCATCTGCTGCCTTCATGGCAGCTTTTCTCTCTTCCACATTGGCATCTTTGCCTATAAAATGACCATAAGTGTGTCAACAAAGAAGTCTAAAAAAAAGTCCCCTTTTTTGTTTAGTCAGTCAATGCCATTTACCTTTCCAAACAAAGATCTTGCCATCTGAGCCGTGATCCAGGATGAAACAGTCGCTTGATTCCAGTGCACTCTGGGAGAAGGGGTTCTCGGCGGCCACCAGGGCAATGGCCATGTCTCCGCTGGCATCAGACACCTGAAGTAGAAGAAAACACCAATAAATGCATTTATGATCTACAAGGGCTATTTATCATATTGGCTTGGTTTAGTTCCAAAGGCTACCTTGTAGAGTTTGGCCATCTTCCTATTGGAGGCATCAGCCTTGATATCATCAGACACTCCTTCAGGCAGGTCTGGCTTTTCTCCAAGAACCTGCCACCCGATAGATGGATCGTATTTTTAGCGAGTTTCTTAGCTGATTTCGAAGTTGATTTTTTTTTTTTGCGTCTTTCTTACCTCCAAAATCTTTTCTCGTTCAGTTCCTTCATCACAAACATACACGCGAGCGCGTCCACTGCGTTCGTTGTCACGAATGCCCTTTGCAAGCTGCGTAGCTTTCAACTTCTCAAAACGGTTACTCTTTGAACCACACCACTGGTAGATCTCCTGTAAAACCACACAGAGAAAACAGGGTTATTTTTGAGATTTTGATGATATCAAATCTCCCTCACTCTCTTCATATGATACTCACATTACCCAAGTCCAGGATGAAGCAGTCTCCTTGGTTAAAGCTGTCCCAGCTGACTGGCACTTCTGTTGCTCTCACAACACGCCGACCTTTGACCTGTAGCACCCGCTGTACTGTCACTTCATTGGTGACAACATGCTTGAATCCAGACGCAACTCCACCTTTCTGGAAAAAACAGATGTCATTAAAATTTCACGTATGGTGATAATTCTATCCCTAATATTTTAAAAATTATAATTAAATGTAATTCCAACAGTCAATGACCTGAATTTATTTATATATATATAAACTTTGAATATAAAATTAAGTAGTAAAGCCGTATTGTTTAAAAAAGTTATATTCAAATGGAAGACATTGTTGAAACCTAAGACTAATATCAACTAACTTCAATGATATTTGTCGGATTTTTACTTGTGATTTTACTTTTAACATAATTTAAAGGAGCTGTATGTAAGAAATTTATTTCAAAAATCATAAAATGGCCCTGATATGTCACTAGGCATTAAGAAATCATGTTCATTTCAAATACTTATATCACTGACAACAGTAGTCCGGCCAGGATATTGTCATTTTAAAAATTGAAGTTGCAGCCCTTAACTGTCATGTTTTTTTTTGTTCTGATGCTCCACCCTCCACCGATCTACCAATCACGAAGTCAGTAGTGTTGCAGCATTCGGGTTGCCAGCTCTGTTCTAGTTACCACAGCTGCAGCTCCAAACGTGTGGGATAAACAAATGTTGGATTCTGCAGCCTATCTGGCAACCTCGAGTCAGGGGGAAGAGGGAGGGGATACACCGCTCTATAGTAATTTGAAACTGACTGCAGTACCAGTTTTGGCCACAATCTTACATACAGCTCCTTTAACAATATTTTAACATCCTTATTTGTAAACTTCAGAGTCTTTTTCCATTTGTTCTGTCTTCGATTAGACCACTGACCATGTACTGCAGCCCTTTTTTAAAATATCCCAGGAAAGCTTTGGACTCATAGCCCTGAACTTCACGGTACTGGATGGGCTTTCCCCCCAAATAGTCATCCATCTGCACTGTGAAAATGGCAGCCGCCCCACTCTCATCCTGTGTGCAGAAGTCACCTGCCATTTGAGGGAAGAGCATCTATAAGAAATGTAGCTTGAAATGACATTCAAACCATCTAGCTTGACTTGCGAATTAAATTAGGCAAAATATTTACACTCTAAAAAATTGCTGGGTTAACAACCCATGTTTGGGTCACCGTTGGTTTACATTTTTAAATTACATTTTTTTAACCCATTTGACCCAAACGTGGTTTGAAACAACCCTACATTTAGAGTGTACTTTACAATGGCACTAAAATAAAAGTCTGAAATTCAGAATCTCTTCAGCAAAGCATTGTCCTCTTACCTAGCCAGAAGTGGAGGTCGTACTGTAGGTTGCCAGAACGCTGTTTGATGGTATTGAGGACCACATAAGCGTCACCAGTGTAGAACCCTCCATAGAGGTTCTCAGGGACTGCCACCAAATCAAACTTCTCAATTCTCCACACCTGGATGCCAGGCTCCCTGCCTGCTCGCTCAAACTCAGGGTGGTACACCATGCTGTCTAGAGGAAAAAAAATATTCAGTTCACATTTTCAGTTTTTAAATTACAATTTAGAGATCATGTGTGATCTCCAACCTTTTCAAAAATACTGGTAAATGAGTTCTAGCAATTTTCCGGCATGAGAAGTTGCAACAATACCAGTAAATTACCGGTGTGATCCAATATGTGAACAAAAGTTATGAACTGCTATGAGCATGTACAAGGTCAGAACGTGCTGATGTAGGAACTAGGAAGCTTCATTTGGACCAATCATAAACTCTGTTGGAGCGGTTTTTGTAGTGCATGTTTTTCTATGTAGACATGCGCTAGACCGATAACAGACCGCTGCGACACATCCGCCGCTTGAAATCCTGCTTTCTTTTCTGCTCATCAGCGCTTTGGCTCTGTTGTTATTTTTTAGTACTATAGTAACTCCAGTAACATCACAGAGTTTACTGGTTTTTCATGTCTTTTATTTTGTGATTTGCCATTAGTCATGGATCCTGCCATGTGATTCCCTTGTACATGTGTCACGTGTTATCATTGGTTGATTTAGTCATGTGGTTTCTCAGTTCTGTTCTGTCATAGGTTCCTTGTCTCATTGCTCTCAGGTGTGTCTTATTAGCTCAATAGTCTGTTTAGTATCTATATTCCTCGTGTTTTCTTTGTCCTGGACTAATGCTGCGTTCCAGGCAGGTTTTTGAGCACGTAAATCACAACTTCAAACCACGACTTGCGGCTTTGTAGCATTCCAGGTCATTCACGCCAAATTCCCTGAGCGCAAGGAATTGTGGTAGCTAGATATACTGTAAACAAACCAGCATCGCGGACCTTACGGGGCTCACGCGCATTCATTTGTAGTAATTTCTAACGCCAAAGGTGCTTAATCCTTGTTTATTTGTGGGAAACTGAGGCGGAAAAATAGCGCATGAGGCAAGATAAGCTGTTATACCTTTTTATTAATTTATCCTTGCACTCAATGGACTGAAAACTAGTTAACGTTAGATTGTCCTAAAGTGTATTTTCACCGTGTACCGCCTGCAGAAACACTGCATGCGTAGGGGCTGTCATTGTAGTTTTGTATAGGTTTTCTGGCTATGTGACGTCAGAACTCGTAACTGGGAGTACATCGAACTAGTACGAGTTCACGGGTGGGAAGTCATGGGTTTGACTGCCGTTCCAGTAAACTTTCACGGGTATAAGGTTGGAAAAACACGGGTTATAGGTTGCCTGGGACGCAGCATATCTTTGTTATGTATAACCTGCTGTTGATGAGTTTGTTCATGCTTAAGTTTTAAGCCAAGCCTTTGTTTTTGTGTATCTACACTCTAAAAAATGCTGGGTTGTTTTAACCCAACTTTGGGTCAAATATGGACTAACCCAGCCGTTGGGTTAAATTTTTACATTACATTTTTAACCCAACATTTCGGGTTTGTCCATATTTGACCCACAATTGGGTTAAAACAACCCAGCATTTTTTAGAGTGTAGTTTTGGATTAAATAAAACTGCACTCGGGTTCAGTAAGCTCATCTCCAGTGGACTATGTTAGTATATCATTGCAGACAAAATGCAAAATAAACTCTGAAGAACTATACACTGGCTGGGAGTTTCCTTCTGTGGTGATAGACAATTCGGTTGGATGCAGGAAAAAGGAAACGTTGTGAGTCATGCTGCCTGTTGGAGTGACAATGCCAACCGTGGACACAGCCTGGCCAAATCATTCATACCACCAGTCCTCACTTACAGTCACTCACCAGCTCTTAATGTGGCAAGAGCCTCTGAGATGGTGACCGTGTCAGCTGAGCTTACCGCCCACTTGTGGGGTGGAGACATGGTGAAGTTTGGAATGTCTTATGCATGAGTCATTTAGAAATGAGACGGTGGCGTTGTAAGTCTCTTCACAGACCACAAGACATTCCTCAGAGAAGCAAAAGTCCACAAAGGGAGTGGTGTTTACTAAGGATCAATATTCACCAATCATCCATCAGAATTAACTCCGAGATGTTGTGATTAAGGATTTCTTAACATTATGAAAAACCAAACCACAAGAAGGGAACGTAATAATTGGTTCCAATGGCAATTTTTAAAAAAAATATTAATACTTTTATTTCACAAGGATGCATTAAATTATCTAAAGTAACAGTAAGGACATAGTTACATAATCTTCAATTTTAAATAAATTCTGTTCTTCTAAAAATTCTATAAATCAAATCTAATAAGTCCTGAATTTATTTTTTTTGATCATGGTTTCCACAAAAATATTAAGCAGCACACCAGTTAGTTTGCAACACTGATTGTGATAAGAAATGTTTCTTGAGCACCAAACAAGCATATTAGAATGAGTTCTGAAGAATCACATGAAGAATGGAGTAATGATGATGAAATTCAGCTATCATTTTAAAATATACTAAAATTGAAAAAATATATATTTTTCACACTATTATTTTTTTTACTGTCTCTTCGATCAAATAAATGCAGCCTTGATGCATTATTACCAACCCTAAAATTTTGAACGGTAGTGTACATGCATAAGTTGTTAAAAGTATCAAAACAAGGGATGTCTATTAAAATCGTGGACCATACGATAATTAATTTTATATTATGAAATAATTTCATATTTAAAATCCATACCATTTTTTCTAAACATATTTTTTAAAAATTAAACAATAAAGATTTAACAAAAAAGAAATGTTGATCATTTTAAAACTAAATTTAGGCATCACAACATTACAATTTACAGTGGAAAAAAATTGATTTTCATTTTTTTAAGATTTGGAACTCCCAGACTGGCAATTAAACACTGAATTAACACTGTACACTCATAAGAAAAATGGTTGTTAGGAAATGAGTGTTACCATTTTTAAAGTTATAATTTATAGACATTTTAAGAATGAAATCATTTGTACCTGTTGAGACTGAGAGTAAGTTGACAGTCTGCGTAGTTGTAGCCGAGCTCCAGAAAATCAGTAATGAGGAGATTTGAAAAACAAAAAGGCGGGAGTACAGAACCCTAAACTCTAAGCAAAGAACCATTTCAGCATATAAAGGGTTCTTCAGGACGATACGGTTTTAAAAAGAACTATCACTGTGTGTAAAGAACTTTGAAAGAACCATCTTTTTTTAGAGTGTATACAAGATACAGTTGTCACCATGCATTCATTGACACCTCCAATATAAGATCAAATCACATTCTTCACAATCAGGCTTCTATTTTAAACCAGGGCCTGCTACGAAGCAAGTGCTTGATGATGAACTTCAATAGACATGTTGCCTCCATTTGTTCTACATCAGCTGTTGTCTTATCAGCATGTTCAGCAAAGTCTGTCTTGTGAACTAGAAATAATTTCCAAATGTTTTGATGTGCCTAAGTACATTGTATTTTCTGAAATCTCTTCTGAACAACACACAGCATCAGTGCGACAGAAAGGCTATTAAACAGAACATTATTTCACGCAAACGACTGATCTCAGTCTGTAATTTAATGCTCTGGGTTTCTCTCTTGAGAATTGCATAAAGTATTTAGCAAACAACAGCCAATCCATATCTAAACATCTTGTCTGATGCAGCTGATGAGTTTGCCTGCTAACCCACAGGAGATTATAAATAGCCTAGGGTCATGTGACATTTGCTTATGGGTCAAAATGGGAGGGAGATGTTTCTGGGAAGCGCCTGTATAGTCAGTCCCTTTGAATAGGCCTTAATACAGTTTTGCAAAAAGCAGTAGGATGCATGAATACAGGTGTAAAATAAATACAGCATTTGCTGAATTATAAAGTTATGCACCCACTAGGCACATGAAATGAAAATTATACCCTAAAACCATTTTGTAAATGCATGTTATTGATCTTAGTGTAAATTATTCATTCATATATATATATATATACATATATATATATACATATATATATATATATATATATATATATATATATATATATATATATATATATAGTATTTAGGTGGCATATTATGCCACTTTCAGTTCAAAATACCAAAAACGCTATTTTTGTTTATGTCCCTTTTAAATGCAAATGAGCTGCTGCTTCCCGCCCCTGTTCAAAAGAGGGCCCCTTTACACAAGTTTCGGATACTCCAACAATAACAAGACAAGCCTCACTGATATAAAATCTAAGAAATAACCAGTAGAGGAGTGCAGCCTTATGAAGAGACTAAAGGTTGCAACCTTTAGACTGCACCTGGACGTTTTTGAACGGTTAGTGGATACGTATAACGTTAGGCCTAGTTGTTGTGGAGTTACATCGATTCATCTAATCGACTTGCATGTACCGTCATGTTTAACTTTTACACAAGTTGAGTTGACGCAGTTCCCTGAGGTCTTTATTAGACAGCTGTTGTCATGTTTTGGCCAAAATCTATGTTCGTCTGTGCAGCCAACAAGAGAGAGCTTTGCTCGAACTTTTGCCATTGCGTTAGAACTGTTTACACTAGGATACCATTGTCGCTTGAACAGAATGGCAGTGCTATGAGAGGAAATGTGCAGATTAAAGGGATAGTTCACCCAAAAATGAATATCACCATGATTTACTCACCCTCAAACCATCTTAGGTGTATATAACATTCTTTTTTCAGGCGAATACAATCTGAGTGATATTAAAAAATTTCCTGACTCTTCTAACCTTTATATCGCAGTGAATGGCCGTTTATATTCGCTTATATATAAGTCCATAAAAGTCATGTGGTAAAATAAAAAGGTGTGGTAAAATACCATTTTCACAAGAAGTAAAATACATCTCTGATGTCCTCAGAGAGTGTGTGTGAAGTTTTAGAACAAAATACCCCACAGATATTTTTATATAGCATGTTAAAGTTATCACTTTTTGAGGGTTTGCACAAACGCACCATTTTGTGCCTGGCCCTTTAAATGCAAATGAGCTGCATTTGCATTTCATAGAAAATTGAAAATCTTAGAAAATTGAAATCATACTTTACCACCCCTTTACAGTGTGACACAGCTCTCCAGGGGTTATTAAAGGCCTTCTGAAGCGAAGTGATGTGTTTGTGTAAGAAAAATATCCATATTTATAAAATAATATAAGTTTTTACTCAGATGTACAGTACTAGCACTACTACTTGTGGATCATGATTTTATGGCCCCAAAAGTGGAGAGCCATTGGTTTTTAAAAGAGAAAAGTTGGTGGTACCAAAAAAAAAAAAAAAAAAATGTTTCTCATGGATTAATTTGCACGATTAGCTACTTTGCACCTGCATACCTAAAGTACATACTTCATTGACACTGATTTTAGAAAGTATGGCAAATCTGGCATTTCCTCAATTTTTAGTGTCCAGAATCCTGACTGTAATCTGAACTGATCCGAAAGTTCAGACACAGTGGCCCTTGGAAAATGTTGTCTGAAAGAATATAAATCTGAAGTGAAAATAAATACATGTGTTGTGGTCCTAAATCTGTTAAATGACCAGCATATACGTCCAACTTGAATTTAACCTAACTACTGGGTAGTATAAAATAATTTATGTATTTTGACATAATCCTCAGTCTGGAAGAACTGACTAAAATAAAATAAATCATCTTCCGTTTTCCTGGAGAAATGCCTAAATCAGATGAACTCCTGGTGACTCAGTTTTTCCATCTAGACATTTCTTCCTAGACCTTTTACAAGCCCCGATGCTCCTGAGATAATATTTTAGCATAAGCCCTTGACTGCACCCAGTGTTTACCCAAAGATAAAACAGTGAGTGACTGCACTGACTGCGTTTTTTTAGCCATGCCCCATATTAAAGCACAAAACTCTGAGAATTGTTAGTATACAGATAAACACGCAGGAGTTCAAAGTCTGAGCTATAAAAGGTGTAAGACTGTTTCTATCAGATTGGTGTGGCTGATACTTCCTTGACTATTTCAACCGATTTAATGTTGAACAGTCAGCAAACAGAATGCTGTTCCTAAAGTCCCCATACAATTAAAATGGATTTTCTTTTTTTTTTTCAATGAAATATGGGAAACAAAAAATGTCATTTTTTTTAATGAAATTAGGGAAACAAAATCCAACTCGCAATATCGTTTCATGCTGACTTTAAGAACTGCATGAAAGCAAACACATGCAAAACTGGTTTTGTGTTATGACATAACAACGTATCATTTGCCATTACAAAGTAACTTGCATGAAGTAAATAAAATAAGAGAGAATTACTTTTCTGACCTTCCTGCTGAGACTCAGTGTAACCTACTCTCAGTCACAGACCTCTGTTATTCTTTTAATCACTAGGCATGTTTGAATTAGAACACCCATGAAAACAAGCTTGTATGTTATCTGTCTAGGTGCAAGTTATCTACCAGGCTACAGACTGCTGCACCAATCAAACTATACACTAAATACTTCAAAATAGTCATAAACATGATTTCTGACATGACAGAAGGTTGCTGTAGTTTTTCACAAGCACTGAGGGTGTCTCCTGAGGTGATGTGGAGCACTTCCTTTTTGTCAAAAGCATCTTTACCACAAAAGTTAATGTTTGTCTCGGTTGTGTGTGTTTCTATGGTAACAGGTGATAAATGTGCACAAGGGACTGATGATGAGTAATCAAAAGTGGAACTATACTTGTAACACATGACATGCAATCCAAATCTTTAAGTTCCCTGTAATACCCATAGCACTTTTTGACAAAAAAAAAAAACTAATTATGATTAAAAAGTATTTAACATTATGTATGCTTTAGTTATTTTGTAGTCCTTTTGAGAACCACTTGAAGGCTGAAACCAAAATTGCTCCTGTCTGCTAGGTTTTACAGCAAAGGATCAATTGACTGACATATCAATAATAGGCCTAACCATTTCAAATGCATGTGACTGCAGGGCAGAGAACGTCCAGACTCGTTTAAAGATCCCGTTTGCCGCATAATTAAAAGGCGCATCCCAGAATTCAGAATCTCTCCATATATGGCTTTGTTTGATGAGCATTTTCAGTGCCGGATACGAAAAAAGGAGTTTTGTCAAATACGTGATATATAAAGCACGGCCTAGTACAATTGCTGAAACGATTTAATTCTGCAGTGTGTTTGAGTTCGTGGTGTGTCCCGTAAGAAAGTGTCCCTCCGTTACACACACAGAGAGAGAGAGAGACGCTTGTGTGGCAAGTATCAGTTCTGCGTTGTTTGCAGTAAAGTAAATCGTTACATTTCAGCTAACTACATTATTTTGTGGCTGAAGAGGTTGGGGAGTTCAAATAAATCAAATATAAAAGACTTACCTATAGCTGAACGACTGGAGTCTGTCTACTGCGGAGATAAATGGTATTGCAGAATGGTATGGGCAGGACAACACCCCTCTGTTTCGGACAGACTATACTCAAATAATCCTCATCAGGGGGTGATCCTGGCATTTAAACCACACCCCTCCGACAACGGGACAAGGCAAATCACTGCCACCTACTGCGCCTCATAGATACTACGCTCATTTCCCCACACCCACAACAAGTTTACCGTGGTTACTGTTGTTTCCTCCAACATACCACTGCCACACTACAGTAAGACACTGCTCTGGGTGTTTCTTTACAGTCGGTCTTTCCATGGATTTTCAGTGAGTGACCGGATGCTTTGCTAAAATAATAAGCCAAGGCCTATTTGCGTCACTTCATAGAACTATAGCCTATAGGCTATATATACTAACAATAATTAAAAAAAAGAAATATATATATATATATATATATATATATATAATATATATATATATATATATAACACTGTCTTAATTACAAAATAAATACATAATTACTATTTGAATTATATATAATAATATTGAATTACTTATATATATATACATATACACACATATGTGTGTGTGCGAATGTATGTTTGTATGTGTATACTGTATGTATATGTGTATATATATATATATATATATATATATATATATATAATTCAAATAGTAATTATGTATTTATTATAACTCTTAATTACAAAATAATACATAATTAATATTTGAATTATATATGATAATATTCAACTGTAATATAACATACAGTAGATTAGTGCAATACAGCTGAGATAATAATTAGGCTACTTTAGGTTAGTTTCTTTAGGTGTGTGTGAATGGTTGGATGGTATATTATATTGTAATATTTACATTAATATTTATATTTATTATTTAAAAGTAAATGTTGCGATATGTCACAATTCAGGGTCAATTCCACTGTAACAATTTTTCGAGGATTTTATTGACTAAAGAAGGGGCATATGAAGAGTGTGCACCTTATGATTTATTATTGATAAATAATTATATATTATTGTCTTTTTACAATATAGTCTCCCTTTGGTTGGGGGAATACAAATAATAACTGTAAGGGAGGGAGTAATTTCCAATTTTTTTTTTTTTTAAAAGTCCAAATTTATTTCTGCTGTGGTTGCATAATGTTCCTCAATTTAATCAATTTTGTGAATTAGCTGGGTAATAATGTATTAGACATTAAAGTAGTAGTAAAAAAAAAAAAAATCCAAGTCATCCAAGATGTCCACGTCTTTCTTTCTTCAGTCGAAAAGAAATTAAGGTTTTTGATGAAAACATTCCAGGATTTTCTCCATATAATGGACTTCCATTGGGAACCAAACAGTTCAAGGTCCATGTTTCAGCGCAGCTTCAAAGGAGTTTAAACGACACCAGACGATGAATAAGGGTCTTATAGGACCCTTCGAGTCATGACTCAAAAAAAGATTTGTTAATTTTGATGAACGAGTTTAAAAAGGAGAGTCACAAATGCGCATCACACAGAGCAAGGCGAGCATTTGTGCTTATTAAACTTTTTTATTTATTTTTGAAATGACCGATCGTTTCGCTAGATAAGACACTTATTCATCACCTGGTGTCGTTTAAAGCCCTTTGACGCTGCACTGAAACTCTCATTTGGACCTTGAACCGTTTGGTTCCCATTGAAGTCCATTGGAGAAAATCCTGGAATGTTTCCTTAAAAAAACTTAATTTCTTTTCGACTAAAGAAAGAAAGACATGGGCATCTTGCATGACATGGGGGTGAGTAAATTATGAGCAAAAGTTGTTTTTTTTAAAGTGAACTACTCTTTGAATGTCCCTTACTCCTCTTGTTTTGTCTTTAGCCACTAGATGGAGACATTCACCAGCATGTAGGATCTTTCTGTGAAAGCTGAATTTGCTTGAACTTTTGATCCCCGACCTCGATGACCCCGACTAGCATGAAGTTCTGTAGTTTCTGTTTGAGGATGAATGTCGCAACGAAATAAGCCAGTTTTCTTAACAGTAGTCTCTTTTACTCAGGAGAAGTTGACTGTCAGAAGGAATTAACTATGAATCACACAATAAAATAATAAATCACATTGGTCGGATGATCATTACGCGACTGAACCATTTTAAAAGACTCGTTAACGAATCTGACAGAGCGGTTCTTCATTCACTGAACCGAGAACCGTCTCTTTCTGTCCGATTCGCAATGATGTGGTTACTAAAATAGTTTAGCTGAATAACAGAAATGTTAACAAATAAAATACAACATAATAATAATTTTATTTATAACAGTCATTTTAGTAATTTATTGAATGACTGTTTTGGTTCACTAATACACATACAAAACAATGTTAATTTGAATAAATAGGCTATGATTTTTAATTAACATGTTCAGCCTAAAGATGTAGGCTAAATTAAATTAAGTATTTTTAGCAATAGTTATTTTAGTACAGTTGAATGTAAATTATATGTAGCCTAGGTTTTAAACAACTAGGCCTATTTTTATTAGCTGAATCATATCCATGACAAAGCAATTACATTATAAACACAATAAACACATTTAAATGATAAATAGCCTATTATAGCCTAAAACTTATTTATTTATTTTTTATTTTTTTTAAAGTATGGAACAGTAGCCCGAACGATGACGTCAAGAATAGCCGAATCGGTAATTGATCCGAACAGTTCCAAAGAAGAATGACTCTGATTTCCCAATCCCCGTCACTAGTAGAGGATACTGGCCAACAAAACTTGTGCTAATAACATACACACCATACGGACATGTGGGTAAAGTATTTATGGAAGTAACTAAAAAAGATTATAGACGCGCATTATCGTAAAATCCTCGCTCTGCTAAATTCATTATGAGCTCAGTACAGAAAGATTATTTAGACGTTTTCCTCTTCCCTCGTGTTAGTGGGAACGGAGCTCTGGCTCCAGCAACCGGGCTGTGGCGCCAAAGTCATGACAGACAGACAGCATCGAAATTGCTGTGCTGTTGAAAACCGCGGGAAAATAGAAGGGATCTGAAAGAGCCTCTTTGTGAAATCCTCCGCTACTGTCGCCTTATTGTCTGTCAGATTTGCCGTTCTAGCGACGGTGTTTGAAACGTTTCATTATTCAGTAGGGATGTATGATGTGATTTAATCGTTGAGCCCCCACCCACTGTTTTACGTTTTCAATGGAGCAAATGCTTCACTCAGTTCACTGAGGTCTCTCTTAATAGGCATATCTGTGGCGTACCATAAATGAGAAGACCAGACCAGAAGAGCATTATAGATTTGTACGCTCTTGAAAAGTTTCTTTGTTTATGTTACAGTCTTTAACCCCCCCCCCCCTTTTTTTTTTAAAATTTTTATAAAAGTACCGTATGAGCATGTATAGCATAAGTAGGCTGTTAACACTTTAGTCAGCTAG
Organism: Pimephales promelas; assembly: GCF_988280905.1. Taxonomy (NCBI): domain Eukaryota; kingdom Metazoa; phylum Chordata; class Actinopteri; order Cypriniformes; family Leuciscidae; genus Pimephales; species Pimephales promelas. The sequence continues at coordinate 20,972,461 of NC_142787.1, forward strand.
ATCAGACTGCTTTAAATGATCAAGCTCTCTTTTCCAACACAGCACAGACCAGTCTTATCTTGTGTGTAAGGATATCTTACATAAGACAGGAAATCAGAGGACAGGTATGGCTTCCACATAAAAATATTGCTTTTGGCACATGAGGTTAGACAGAAAGCTCTTTGTTTCACTCCAAGAAATACCTCACAGAGGCAGCCTGTGTTTATGTAGAGGAATAGATAACTTCAGGTTTGTGTTTTTCAAAAACAATTGGTTCAAATGTGGCCTGTCAGATGAAATGATGTGTGTTTGGAGCATTATGTGGTTTGCTTAGAACATCATATATTACATTTACACATTTAAAGTGTCCTTAATGCTGACCGTACCATGAATGTACAGTTGTGTATGAAACCATTGATATTTTTCTAAGCAGCGCTTGCAAAATGTGAATGTAAAATGCGTTTATGAAGTGGTCAAAATTTATTACATTTCCTAAATAGCCTGGAATGAATTGTTACATTGGATTTTATTTGGTGTTTTTTTTTCTTTTCTTTTTTGTTCCAATCTTTTCTTGTCTATTGTAACAAATGGAACGGTAACAGTTTATTGAAAAGAAAAAATGTATGGGAGTCCACGTCTTCACCTCCACATTTAGTAAGCAATCTGACTGGACTCAATCCGACGGCAGAGCTCATGTTCATGGATTGAGCTGATGTTTTAAAAATATTATTAACATTATGGTGGTATGGGAGAGGCCGAGAGCCATGGGAGCAGAACGAACCCAGTGGAGGGAATGCTAATGAAAGCTAACTGCGCGACACACCGGTTTTTATTGAAGTACTACTCATACAGGTCACTTTATTTGCCAAAATAAAATTGTGGGGCAACGCAGCATAGTTTTACCTGGTCAAAACAATCATCTGAATAATACATTTGTTGAAAGTTTTGTTATAACGTTACTTGTTGCACATTGTCGTAAGCTAGATCGATATTAAATTATCATATAAATAAAAAGCTGGATAACCTGTGTTGCTAAATATCATCAATATATATACTGTATATATGTTTTTTTTTTAAATATATTGTATGGCAAAGAAAATGATGTATCACTGTTACTACAAATAAAGCTTTCATTATCGCCACTTGTTGTAAATCAAGAAAACAAAAGAATTTAAACAATGCTATACAACAGTGATTTTGTTTTCTGTTGATAAATGTATCCAAACAGTTACTCAACTGTCAAATAAAACACAAATAATATATTATAATATATTTAAAAAATGGCTTCTTTGGTGTTTCCATGGTTTCAATGGAAATACCAAAGGGTCTTTAGAACATTAGTTAACATTTTCATGAATTGATTCAACTCCTATAAGCAGCCTTTTATGTCACATTTAAAGTAGTTACATACTGAATGTGAGGTCATTTCTTTCAAAGCTACAAAACCTTTGAGAAAATATTTTCATCACTTGTTACTTTTCTAACCTTTCTCAGGCTTCTTCCTGCTAAATTAAGAAAGACGACTGTGGACCAAAACAGAGGCTTATCTCAGCTGGCCGATCAGTTATTGGCAGAACAGTCTACTTTAACCTTTATAACGCATGTCCACATGACCATAATGAAATATTGTCTGGATGTCGCAGGATCATTTAATCAATTAAACATGTTTATGAAATAAGGAAAACTAACTGCGTAGAAAGGAACTCGTTATCTCCCGTCCTGTGGGACAGAAAGTATCCTTTCCATCCCTCTGATTCCTTGCCCAACTCACTCTCCCTTTGTCTTGAACTCAAGTCACTGTCTCTGGTACAGTTGAGAAAGTTAGTCCATGACTAAAACGTTTCTGTTTATTATTACTGTTGAGACAGTTCCTTCAAGTCACACATACTTTAAAACAAAAGCCAGCTTTATTCTTGATGTATCGTTTTTCCCTGTAATCACAAACGTCATTGATGTATGGGGTTATATGGCAGTGCATGGAGAGAAATGTGTAGAAACCTCGGTTTTTCCAGAAAGGATTGTGTTTTTTTTTTTTTTAGTTTTCTTTCAACAGGCTCATCTCTGTTTGGATCTCCAGCGTGTTAGAACAAATGTCCACACTGACACGTATTTAGCATTTCAACACAGATCAAAAAGAAAACGCTTTCACTCCACTTCAAAGCCTTTTCTTTCAGTCAGAAATCGCTCAATAGCTGGTTTGACTTTGACTTTTTAGGGAGGGCAAAGAAAAAAGTTTGCGTACTCTAAAACTCTCAGAATTTTTTTCTAGCAATGCCGCCTCTCCTGTTTTTTAATAGGCTAACTCTATTGAAGCTTCGCCAACACAAACTGTTGTAGAGCCGCGTAAGAACTCGTTCATGTCTTTGATAAATGAAAAGACGTACCGTTGACTGAAACTGAGAATGTGGGAGTATACTGTATGTTGATGAAGTGTGCAGGCACCTTCACTTCCTTACTGCTAAAGAGACTGCAGTTTAGAAGTCGTTGTTTGTAAGAATGAACGTGTAAATCTCCGTTCACAAAATTCTATTTAAATTGGTTTGTAATGATAAAGGACCCTGGATTAGTTCTGAGCAACAGAAGCTAGAATGTTTGGGTTGTGGGGGGGTGTTTTCAAGGTTGGCAGGTGGTGTGTTAGTGACATTTTCTGGGGCAACATGGAAAATGTGTGCAATTGTGTGTGTCTATTTCATTTATGAAAGAAGATGTGGTAAGACTCCCCCCAATTCCCATCCTTCCTGCATTAACCAGCATGAGTTCCATGTTTGTCCAGGGTCGCTTATCAGTATAGTACTGGTCTAGCTGGATGTGCAATCCCTCTTCCTATGCTGGGGTTCAGCAAATTAGCATCCAGCATGCAAACATACCTTCGGCTGGTGACTGGACCCCAATTAAGTAGGGTCGGGGTGATGCTGGACCCTAATGCCTGGTTCAGATTACGCGATTTTAGCCAGATTTTGGCACAATCCATTTGACGTAGAGTGTCGTGGGGATTCGTAAACGACAACAGGCATCGGGATGCAAGATTCGATCGTATCATCTCGTATAGTGTGTCATAGTGGGCGACAACCTACTTTGCATCTGCGATGCTTCAATCACGATATCATGACAAAAGACTAGCATGTTTAATTTTTTTTAACGGTCGTCCACGACAGGTTCTGTCACATGTATGATATTGACCAATAGGAGCACAGAAGCTTTTCCATTCACAACTTTCAAAAATGGAGAAACGAAAGAGAGACGATGGTGCTAACGTTAAAACTAAAAGTAAAAATATATAAGAAAACAATATTTTACCTCAAGTTCTCTTTGGAGGATTGACAGCCCATACGGTCCTCTTCGAGCAATCCAGGAACATGTCCATTGTCTGGGTTTTTTTTTACTTTTTTCTGAACACAGGACAGACAATATGTTTGTTTCTGGAAGTCACTCGCTACTAGTTTCACCTTCTCAATGACATCACGTGCGTTGTTAAAGACGGCACGCGATGACTGGTCAGGAAGCAACGTGTAGTCTGACATGTTTCTTGTCCACAACAAGATTTTAGTTGTCAAAATCATGTAATCTGATCATAACAGACAAAACAAATCGTGCAATCTAAACCAGGCATAACCCAGCATTTTATGCCGAGTTCAGACTGCACGATTTTGGCTTGCCGACGGGTTTCGAGAAATCATCGACAAATGGCCGAAATCATAGGCAAATCGGGGCTCTTTCATGCGAGTGACAATCACGCAATGTGAATGAGCAAAGACGCGACCTAAGAGAATCGCTGACGAGTCACCGACGCCGTGAGATATTTGGCATGCTAAATATCCAACGCATTCTCATCCCAAAGCGCCATATAGGACGCTTTTGCAAAAGCGTAAATATCCAACGCACATGGCACCCTTTAACGTCTAATGAGACGCTTCGGTTATGGTTAAGTTTAGGTATGGTGTAGGGTAAGGGTTAGACCACTAGGGGGCGCCTTCTGCCCAAATATATCTGCGTCTCATTTTACGTTAAAGGGTGCCATGTGCATTGCATATTTACGCTTTTGCAAAAGCGTCCTATATGGCGCTTTGGGATGAGAACGGGCTCAAATATCTGGACCTGTCGGCGATTCAAAATCCTGCTGTGTGAAAAGTGTCCTAACAGAAAACTACATTAGCAAATACCGACAGCCAATGAGAGAGCAAGATACTGAGCAGTGGGGAGTTCGGGGAGGAGTTATAGATCACATATCAACAAGCATGGCATTGTTTCAGAAAAAGGCTTATTCTCGGTCTATTTGGACCCAAGAAATGGAAGAAAAATTTGTCGAAATTTGGCAGGAGCACCCGTGTCTGTTTGACGTGTACCACAACTGGGTCGAAAAAAAAAAAGTCTCACGTGAGAACTCCGGTCTTGCACGTGTGATTTCGTGTCGCGTTGTTTCCTTGTCACATCTCACGTGTGTTTGTTGTGAAACGTATATAGTTGTTTTGCGCAGTGTGTTTTTTTTTTTTGCAGTGTGAAACCTTCTGTCGCCGATCCATCGTGTACTTTGAACACAGCAGCGACTGAATGCTGGCCAAGATACTCATGCAGTGTGAAAAGAACAGCGACCCGACTACTTTGAAAATCGTGCAGTCTGAACTCGGCATTATGTATATGCACCTCTGTTCAGGGCTCAGTTTGGGGTCAATGCCTTTTTTATGTTTTTTTGGGGAAAAGTACTAATAATATTAATTATTAATTATTTAAAAAGTAAATTATTCCTATAATAACAAAGTTGAATTTTACTGACAAGGGTTTCTCAAATGCTGCATCAGTTTTGACCACATTTGTGGGTTGAAAAGCTAGATCAAACATTTCTCTTTGATCCACAGGTTTTGGCAGTCCACAGTCCCCACATACTTGATTACTGTGTGGATTGCCATTAGATTTACGCACGGGTGTCCTTTTTTTTAAATGTCACTACTTTGTTTCAGAGTGAATAAGGAAAGCCTCCCTATAGTAAAGAGAGCATGTACAAAAATGATTGATTGCTTGCTCTTGAGTTTTTCTTCATTCCACTGTCTTGACAAACTGGTCCACAATGATTTAACAACATATGTGAGGGGTAGACAGAGGATTAAGCAATTCATCTTTGCTAGTTTTTCAAGCATCAGGGCAATCTGAGTTCACCATGACTGCCAACACAAAACAGACTCTAATAAGCAACTAAGTTGCTTTTACTCCAATAGGACTTTGTGCTTTGGCCAATTCTTCCAAACCACTTTACTGTATATGCTCAAAAACAAAAGGGCCTTTTCAAACCTACCTAAAATGTGCTTTGCCTCCCCCATTTTTTCTTTGTCTTACAGTTCTCGATGCCAGCCCTAGGGTTTGCTGCTAGACCTGGCCCCCAATTCTGAAGTGGTTTTGTGGTTGAGTTGGAAGTTCTTTGAGTTTCATTATGTTTTTGCCGTTATGCCATTTCCGGATGAAGCATAAAGTAACTTGTAATTCAACAATCTTACTTTTCTTTTCCATAATCTGGATCAGGACTCTAAAGGATCAAGCTATCAATGTAAGAAAGGCTTGCAGAAAGAGATTTGTTCATCCACATGTGTAAACACAAAATTTCCCAACTGGTTTCTCAACTCAGCTCCATTTGGACATACTTGCTTCAGAGGCTCAAAAGTTTCCCAATGTTTCTTTTATAAATGTTAAGTTTATGGTTTCATAAATGCGCAGGGTTGTGTGGAGTCATTGTGTAGACCGGTCGCATTACTTCACTTGGCATCATAAAGAAAGGATTATGGTAGACTGCATCTCCACCGAGGGCTCCATTCCCCCTCAAAGTGCAGTAAGACATATTATTTGCATCCCACATCACCGGTTGTGTTGATGCATTCAGACGGCTCAATTTTCATTCAGCTAATTTGTTCTCTGTAATGCTTGCTCAAGCTGTACACAACATTCAGACCTGTTTATACAAATTTCAGTTGTCAGTGCTTTTTTTGTGCACCACTGTGAGCTTTTTCCAATGAAGATTTAGCTTAATCATAGTCATTTTGTGACCATACTCTAGTAAATGTCCAATCTGTTTGTATGTTGGCTTTTTAAACAAATCAAGACGTCTGTCTTCTTTTCCCACTAAAATGGGGGAAAAGGCAATGCACGTTGCGCAAATGCTAAGACAAATTAAAAATGCATGTTGAAAGTATTTCCAAACCGCAAAGTATAATGAAGCGGAGCAGCTCAGCTGGGCTATAAATGAACGGGCTAATCAGAGAGAGACGACACAGCACAGATTCCTTTTCAGTATATGCTGAATGTTTACTATGTTGAAAAGCAGCTGCTTGTTCATGCCTCTTTAAAGCTGTCTTGCAGGGTCTGATTTAATCACATCCCCGCGGCATGGAGCTTCGCACACAGGACGGCCACTAATGATGGGACCTGCCCCACTTCATCAAAGAAAGTGTTTTGCTCACTCTCTCTGTCTGCCTTGTCTCTATCTCTGCGGAGCGGAGATTCGGTCCATTAAAAATAGACAGGAGCGGTCGCACAACGGAGAACCTTTCCTGGCACTTGCCATTTGACGTTGGATCATAAAATCAGTCTGAAATCTACATCATGCATCCCGGTGTTCAGATCATTGATGGGAATAGACCATCTGCGCACATGGGCCGCAACTATAAAGCATATTTCATTGGTTCTCCTGGCCCTATTATGACTCGGATCCATCTCAATCTGTTATCCGCCAGAGAAGGTGGGGAGGATCAGATCAAAGCCTCTGTTGAAGGAGAAAACCTCCTTTGTGAAAATCTGTCTCAGCATTGCAGTGCTAAAGAGATGAAAGGGAGATTAATGGAAGTTGACGATAGCCACTGACACATTCAGAGATGACGCAATCAACAAACAAAATAAGTCAAATCAAATAAACAGGGGCTTAACAGTCAATGCAACCAGCTTAGAGTAGATCTGTGCCATATATTCCCAAAGAAAAAATGTCAGAGTCCAAACACAAGTGAAGTATGAGGCATAAACATGCATCACCATTCACAATGAATTAATAATCACTTCCCGCAGGATCTTCATACCCCTTCTCCTCCTCTTGCTTTCCTTCCATAGCTCCATCCCTTCCTCCCTCCTTTCCACGGTCATAATCGGCGTCAGCATAATGAATGGCCCTATGGATGGCGTTGCAGTTTAGTGCTGTCAAACAATCACACTGCAGGATGACAGCTTGTTCTGTTTCATCACATCTTTTCTTCGCGCTTTCATTGCGATTTTGAGCTGGGGTTGTGATTGGATGTTTGCCATGAGCCAGCACATACACAACTGCTTTACAATCTAGCCAGAGAAGTCAAATTTAGCCCATTAGATTTTGCCTTTCCTTGCTGAAAGAAAAACTGCTTAAGCTAGTTTACGCTCTCAGTTAGTTTTAGGGGACTTGGACCAGCTGGCCTCCGAGCAAAAGTTTTACGCAATTTAACAGAAGTTTGGAACTTGTAAGTGTATAACTTCACCACAAGATAAAGTTGACTTTTTTAGTTTTAATTAATTTTATGCATGAATGTGTACAATCATTGTTCACAACAAGATATATAACATGATTTAGACAAAAATATAGGGATACTTCATCCAAACATTTTATTTGCTTTTAATTTATTCACCCTCAGGCCATCCAAGATGTAGTTGACTTTTTTCTTCAGTAGAACAGTAAAGAAAATTTTGAGCTAAAAACGGGGTTCATAAAATGGAAGTCAATGGGTACCAACAAACAAACATATGCAGACAAAACAAAATTACATTGAGATCTTAAGAAGCTAAATGATCGGTCTATAGAAGACACAGAACATTATTTACAATATTTTTTTATCTCTAATCCATTTAGTTTTATCTGCACATGTTTTTTTGAATCTCAAAGTGATGATCATGACAACCGTTGACTTCCATTACCAGACTGATCTCATGACACGCCAATTCGTATTTCCATTTTTGGCGTGCTATCAACAAACATAATCGCTTTTCAGCGTGTTTATGAACGCCGTTGACTAAATGTTACATTACTGTATATATAAATATATGACCTACCCCAACCCTGTCCCTAAACCTACCCGTCACTGGGGTTAATAGCATTTATGAGTCTTCCCCTACCATCCTAGGAAAAATAATATCATTCCCCAGATGTAGATCTACTTTTTGCTTCGTTTCGCTCAGACATTTAACGGCGTGTAGTGTACATACACGCTGAATCACTCTGACATTTAACTGCGTAGACATACACGCGGATAGCTCAAAATGCGTATAGACAACACGCCACTTTCAAGTCAAGTGGCGTGTTATCTATACGCATTTTGAGCTATCCGCGTGTATGTTTACACAAAAGTCATGATGTCATGTTGTCCATTATGTGAATCACAGAGGATCACCGTTTCAGCTAAAAATCTTCTTTACTGTTCTACTCAAGAAAATAAGTCACCTTTCTTGGACTGAGAATGAATAAATCAAAAGCAAATTTTTATTTTTGGGTGAACTGTCTCTTTAAATTGCATTTCATGGCAACTTTAAGAACAGCAAACCAGCTAATGACCCTCCCCCTCCTCTTTTCAGCTGGATTGAGGTTTGTTGGATCCCACACTCTCATTACTGCAGCTTTTTGCAGTTTTAAGATAGATAATGCATATGGCTGGGAATGCAGTCTGTTGTCTATCTGTAAATGTTTATTCAATTATGTAAAAATAGAGATGCTTTGAGAATAGGCTATTATTGTGCTCCTGAACATTTCCATATGTTTGAGAGGGAACCGAGAGAGGACTATTGTCCTCCTTTTGTTGGGAATGAATTGCTTTGGCAAATCTTAAATGCGTTTGCTTGAATTAGAAGAAGTAAATTGCACAGATAGCATTTATTTGACAGCAGTTCAATTAGCAGACATATTAGCCTTATCTTGCAAACTGTAAGGTTTTGCTTGAGTCGTTTTCCTGCTTTTGAGTACTCAAGTTCAGGATTGTTCAACCCAACCTTAAAAGAGAATGAATCACGGTATCCTTGGTTCTTATGCATTTTAGCAGTGGCTGACTAAATAGATAAGGCTATCTGATGTTTTGTTGACATGGTTGTTAGATCAGTACAAGAAACAACTTTCTAAATGTGGGTGGCATTTTGTCTTGGCCCGGGCTCTATGTTAATGCTGTTTTGAAAGCCCTCACTAAATGTTGTGTTTCCTGTCAGTAAACATAAACATTGGCCCAATCCGAAACCATGAAGTATAATAAATCAGTGTGTCCTTTACAGACTGAGAGCATGAGGATGGCGGTTCTAGTGTTTTTCTGCTTTGCTAATAGGACACAGGATGAGTGGTTTTTTTTTATAGACCTACATCAATTAAGCAAGTGATGTTTCTTGGATGTGGTTTCTTAAAACCCATCCTCTTCCCTCAGGTCCTTCAGGCCTAATTCTTCTAATATTAAGTTATTTTTTGCCATAATGGTTCTAGTAAACACTAGTGCACATCACTCAATGAAGATGCAGTCTGATAAGTGGAGTAATGGATGTTGTCCAGCAAAATACTTCAATGTAAGAGAAAGTACCTTTGAAATTTAGTAGCCTACAGTATGTTTTGTAGACTGTTTGCTTTGTTCTAAAACAGGGGCTTAATGAGTGACAATTTTGCAGTTTCTTCTTGGTTTGGTTCGCTTTCACATGGCAACGTCTCAAAGTGCAAGTCAAATGTGAGTAAAACATCCTCTTATTGGTCAGAGTTCACCTGTTCCTCCATCAAGATGTATTGACATTTTTGCTGTCGTGACACACGCAAACACTTACTTGATTCCCGGACTGACTCATAAATCATGTATATTAAATTACATTTAAAATTAAATATATATATAAACTTATAATGCAGTTAGAGCAGAAAACAAGGCTTCGAACAGCATTCCTGCAATGCAGAGCAAATACGATGAAAAGGTGCTCTTTGGTTTTCAACAAAAACTTAGAGAATCAGACACACAACTTGGACATTTTCAATCGGACGAAGACCTTGTTCTGGTGCTCTCGGAGCGATTAAGTGCGGATTGAGCACGATTTCTGTATTCATATATACCTAAACGAACCAAACTAAGGGAGAAAACGCACAAGGTTTTGAAACAAATGCTCTAAACGAGCTAGGTGTGAAAACGCCCTCAGGCTCTGTTTCAAAACCTAGTGAGCTGCCTTATAAAAGAGAATCCTAACTGAAATGTAAGAAGTGTCTGATTTGGAACACTTTACATATCTGACACATCTGACGTACGTCTAAACGCGTATATCTGATTTCTTTTGGAATTCCAATCCACCACATGCAAGGGCGACATGTTTGGCCACAAAGATATCGTATAATAAACACAGCTTTTTTTTTTACTGAGGTGAATACTCTTAAGAAATTGTGCACACACAGAAGCATTTAGGAGCATAGCTACTGGTTTTTAACTTCTTCGCAGTTAATTATTTTTTTTTTAATAAAACAGCTGTGTTACTGAAAGTTTTATTGTAGGCTATTTCTTAGCATTAACTTTGCTGTTTTTTGTAAATAAGCTGTAAAATAATAAATAATATATATTGTAAATAATATATGATGCTCTGAGGAGGGGTAATAATGCAGAACTCATAGTCTACTGCAGCTGGACTTGGTTTAGAACTTGTTCTCCCTCTCTGAGACAAATCTCAGGGTGAAACAGAGGTGGCAGTATGCCAAATGTTGTTTTTTTCTTTTTCTTTTTTTTTTGGTTGATCAAATTTAGGCTTTGTGACCCCAGAATGATAAGGTGAGGGTTCAGGGAGAAGTCAGGAAGCCGTTGTTTTCAAAAATTCGTTTTATTTGGTTATTCTATCCAATCATGAGTGCACAAGGCCCCCTGTAGCTACACAGAGAGGCCAATACAGAATCCGATACAGTGAGGATCATTGAGGAAAATGCTTGTATTTGAAAACAATGTTTTTCTTTACGAAATATATTAGCATAACAATTTGAGTTGATTTAAAAAACATATTTTCATGGTATGTTTCTCATATGTCAGGATTGAGATTATCTTTTGTCATTTTAATGATTACAGCTTAGCTCATGAAATAAAAAAAAAAATCAAGTTTCTTAAGTTATTAAAAAACGTCCTAAAATAAATCTAAAAAGGATTTACAATACAAAAAAATATATTTAGTGCGAAAAAGATATGTTCATTTATGCACTCGTGCAGTCAGGGCTCCTTTAGTTTAAATGCATCAATGCAGCGTGGCATTGAGGCGATCAGCCTGTGGCGTTGCTGAGCCTTGAAGGCCAGGGTGCTTTCATAGTGGCCTTCAGCTCGCCTGTATTGTTGGTTTGGGTGTTTCTCATCTTCCTCTTGACAGTACCCTATAGATTGTCTTGAGTTCAGGTCAGGCGAGTTGGCTGGCCAATCAAACACAGTAATAGTATCATGGCGGGTGAACCAGTAGTAGTTTTGGCACTGGGCAAGTGCTAAGTCCGTGCTCAACTAGTAAACTAGGCAAGTGCTCAACTACTTCAAGCTAGTTGGATTCTGTGCTTCTCCACCCTTCCTCCAAACTCTGGGACCTTGATTTGCAAATGTAATGCAAAACCTAAGAGGAATTTAGACCACTGAGCTACAGTCCAGTTCTTTTTCTCCTTAGCCCAGTTAAGGAGAAACCGTGTTGTTCTGACATTGTCTCTGGTTCAGAAGTGTCTTGGTACTATAGGAATGTGACAGTGGTTGCCCATTTCCTGAAGATGTCTCTTGATGCACTCTCCCAAGCTCTTGAATTTGCTTCACTTGACTCCAATTCTCATTGCCACACACAGTCAACTTTAAATGAATATGCTTCAATACAACGCTCTATGAACAGCCAAGCCTTTCATTGATGACCTTTTGTGGCTTACCCTCATTGTGGAGGGTGTTGATGATTATCTTCTGGACAACTATCAAGTCAGCAGACTTCCCCATGATTGTAGTCGAGAGTACTGAACTAAACTTAGAGATACCCGGTATTTATTCTGTATAAATGGCAATTATTCAAACTCGAAATGAAATATTCTAACATTATGAAAAATGTTTGTTGTTGTTTTTTTTGAGCTGTTGGAAATAATTATCGGCAAAAAAAAAAAAAAGGTTTGAAACATTTTATTTTACGTGTCTAGAATGTATTACATTTTAATTTAAAAGGTACTTAAAGGTACTATATGCCGGATTTCTTTGGAGTAAGATATCAAAAAACAACTAGGACAGTGTTATATATTTTGTTTAGTTGATTACTTACAATATCCCAAATGTTTTCAACTATTTGTAAATCGTGAGAAAATTGCGATTTTAACCAAGGAAACGGGGCGCGCAGCATAGGTGAGCAGGGTTGAGGAGTTTACAAGTGAATTCTGATTTTTACTTGCACTAATAACATTATAGTCTTTGCAACAAAAAATCTGCTCACAATATTTAAATGTAAACAACATAAATTTAAAAAGGAACTTTTAGAGGCACTTAAAAGCTTCACCACTATTGGCTGAGGCCCTTTTCTTAATCGCTTTTGTACTTTGTTACCTTACTCTCTTTCCATCTCTCTCATTCTCTTTAAGTAACAGCTGACTAGATCACAAATTATTAATATTAAAAATCCTTTGTGCTCAGCAATTGTGTGCTACATGACTGTACCACAAATTTCTGTACAGCAAAAAATCTACTGCCTAATTTAAGACTAATGGTGGTTTGTTCTTCGTAACTGGGGACTAATTGCTGAAAACTTTTCAACTTTGTTCAATGGATTTGTTTTAGTCTTTTTGAAGATGTTCTGATCATGCTGTGTGCAGATGGGAGGGTCATCTGGGTACAGGTTTGAGTAGATTAGGATGGCGATGATTAGCACAAGAGACTAAATATGCAGCATCGAATAATAGATACTGATGATGTGCTTCGATTTCATGGTGTTTTCAGTGTCAACAAGGTCTTTATCTCTTTCTCTCTCCACGGGTGGGTAACAGCACCATAAGGAGTCTGTCCTCCTGCACAAAGATTAAGTATGTGATGGTCTTTTGAGTTCATATTTCAAATTATCATATAAATATACATATATTTTTTCAAGCAGATGTTCCTGAACATTCCCCCATCTGCTGTTGTTTGGACAAACAGATGTCGACTGTTGGGTTGGACGTGATACTCAAACAAACAGAATGCCACAGTATTTACACTTTCCTCTGAAACCCACCTACAAATATCTTCCTTACAGATGATTCTTCACATTGAGCTGGGGTAAGAGATAGCATTTTATCTTCCAAAACTGTTACATGCATCACCTGTAATAAAACCTTATTGGTAATGCACTCTGTAATTGGTAAAAAAAATGAGAAGCCTGCATGAAATATGTTTTTATATTACTGTATTTAAGACAGCATAATATTTTTTATGCTGTCCACTGAATTTCTTTCCATAAACCTTTCTTGGACCATTTCTATGGAGGACTAGTGCCACTTAAAAATAGAATGAAGGAATCAATGTTCAAATTAATAATAATTTGATCAAGAATAAAAATGTGAATAACTAAGTCGCTAAAGCTTCTCTTGCAATTAAATGTAGCAATACAATATATTTAGAAATAGACATGTTGAAATTGCATTTTGTCTATAAAGCATATTTTAGAGCATATTATTGCAGATCTACTGTTGCATTTAACCATAATTTGTCAAGTTATTATTTGTTACATTTTTTAGCAACATATTTGTAAACAATAATTAAACTGTTTTAAATGTTTGGTTAAACATATTTATTTAATTTTTTACTTTAATTGATGTTTTCTTTGTTAAAATTAATTAAAATACTTTTGTCTTTGTGCCTATGTATATGTGGATACATTTTGAATACTTCAATTCTATTTCAAATGTACCATTTAATTTACTCAGTGTTAACTCCTACCCACATTATCCAATAAAAAAAAAAAAACATGCATGATGGGTAGATAGAACAGACATGTGCCGTGTCCGAAATTGCATACGGTATAGTAGTAATACTATATTTTTTCTTTGCAACCGTTAAAGAAAGTATGTTCTATATAGCATGAATGTTTGTAGTATGAGTGAAATTCAGACTTGGTCATGTGACCTACAGCAGCATCGCTTTACCTCCATTCACAAATCCACTTGTGGCCTCATGCGATAGTTAAGTGTCCATGGAATGTGCACTTCAGCATTTCACCGGAAATAAAAGGTCTTTCAGGTATTTTTCAACTACTGTTTTATGAATACTATGAATTCGGACATACTTCTCAGCTCACGAAATGTTTTTTACCTACTATATAGTATACGCAGCAACGATTTTCTGTAGAGATTTGTGGTTATTCCGTCCATCCTTTTAAGGCGTCACTAGCAAAATGTATTTCTCAAAGGACCTTCAAATCTGTCTGAGGTGAATGTCATTTCTGCAGTTCATTGCATAAAAATCAAACATTTAGAAAGGAGGGGGGATATTGGTGGAGCAGTATGCTATTGTGGTGCAGGCTGCTGGATGTTGGGGAACTGAATGACAAAGTAACTTCTTCAAAGCCTGCTGGGTGGATGGAGCAATGAGAGTGAGAGGTGCTGATTTAGAAGGCAGACGTGTTGTTCGTGTGCAACACCGTGCTGCGGTAAAGGCCTGTGGGATTTGCTCAGTCTCTCTGTCTCCTTGACATCTCTCTTTCTTTCTCTTTCTCTCTCTCTATCAGCTCTTTTGATCTGCTCTGTGTGGATGTTTCACACCAGCTGTTTGCTTCCCTTTGAGAATAATTCACAGCATGCTGTCTAAATTATGAAATGAGGACTGACTAGAGATAGGCCTAACAAAATTGACATTATATCGCTTATATATAGCTGTTTGTTCTGCTTTTTAATCATTGAGGAAATATTTTAAATAATAAAAAGGTGGAATCACAGTGGTCTAGCAAACACATAGCTGAAATACACTAGAGTTTAACAGTACAGCTTCATATATATATATATATATATATATATATATATATATATATATATATATTATTAAAAATAGTTTTAGGAATTACCTTGGTAGAATCATAATTTTAGTTACTTATAAATGCCAGAATTATAATTATGATGACAAACATTTTTCCAAAAGTATATATGAATAAAAAAATAATAATTCAAGCAACACTTTAGTTGCACAAATGGATGTGTGATATCATGATTTTAGATTGTGAACTATTAAAATGTCTCCACAATTGAAGAGAGCATGCTCTTAAAGTGACAGTAGCCTAATAAACCTGCTGCTGTCTGTCAATAATGTTAAAAGACAAAAAGAAAATCACTCACTGCTCATGACTAAATAACTTCAGTAGCTTTAAGAATCAGTGTATATTTAATTCAGTGAAGTCTATGTGGTGTTTTATTTTTTCACATTTATTAATTTTCTTCATTGAATGCTACTGTTTGTCACACAGCCATGTTCAGTTTATCTTATGGAATTAGTTTGTTTTCATTCACATCATGTGTTCCTTTGTTTAAGTTTCCCGCCACTCCTTTGTTTCTATAGTTACTGTTAGTAGTTCATTCTGTTCAGGGGGACGTCATTAATTATCTTGTTTGAGTTACTTAAAGTCGGCGTGAAACGGAATTTGTCATTTTTTCCTTGTCGTGGCGTATATCAGAGTGAAAAAAATGTAGGGCAGGGCTTGATTTTGTCCTTCGGGAATTGATTGGATCGTTGGAGGTTGGCCGTTGCAAACAAAATGGAGGCAGATTTGAATGCGATTCTCTGAGAGGCGGTGCACCGATAGCCGCACCCTCATTGGATCTGGCCGCACCCTTTCGCCATTTCACGTGACCGAAATAGAAGACAGGTCGTTTCGATCGGGGAGGGAAGAGTAATGTATTTGATTAAAGATTATAAGGGTACATGAATTTTTTAAAAATATTGAAGTGCACAGATAAATCATTTATAATAAACACTACAATATTACATATAAAAAGTAGATTTGTCAAATTTTATTTCATGCCGACTTTAAGTTCTTCCCTCACAGACTTTTAGTGTTTGGTCTACGTTACATTTAGTTTGTGTTGCCCGTCCTGTCTGAGTATTATTTGTATTATCCTCATTAAACTTTGTATTGAAACTTTATTCTTAATTTTCGTCTGCCTTCCTCCAACCGCCTGTGACACTGTACAGTAAATATGCACTGTTTATTTATTTATTATTATAAAAACCGTTGTGGAAAACGACAATTCCCAGCAAGCAATAGCCATCATTTCACCATCTCGGTTAACTATAGACCTGATATAGTCCAGCTATGAGTAACCCATTTCTAGCCAAAATAAACTTGAATTTGGTTGCATGTAATTTTTGTAATAAAAACTTGCGAGATGTATGATATTCCATCATGTAAGCAAAGTCAACAGTGATTTATAAGGTGTTTGGCTTCATTTCTTTGACATGTTCTATGCAAAGCCTGTCCGTATATTCTTGAGCTGTGGTTTAGGCGTCTATGAAATTTTCACTGACAGTCCAAATTTGCCTCATTTTTGCCTAGACATCATGGCGATATTTGGACGGCTATAAATTGCTTGATTGGGTTAAGATCAGTATTATAGACAATGCTGAATTTTGTCACGGCTGAAGGGTTAACAATGCCCTTTAAATGATTATACATTATATTTTCATTCTAGATCTTTCAGGTATCTTGGAGCAGTTCCTTTTCCGGATGTGTTTGCAGTCAGCACTGATAGCATGAAGAAAGATACTACTCTCCCTGGTGTGGAAACTCACTGTAGATTAAATAGGTACAATAAAACATTGACAAACCATGGGGTTCATTTCTATGAGCTTGATACCATGTTACTTAAGAAAACACTATGCAGTAAATATCATTAAAAAGAGGAGGTTTAGGCTGCCCTTTCTCCAGCAGAACAAAAGTAATTAATTTTCAATGAAGAGTAGTTATTTGAGATGCATGGATTTCTGACCATATGCATAGGCAAAATTTTCAGATCTGATTTCAGCTGCAAGTTTTGTATCTTGAACGCAGCCAATAGGGGCAAAATGCAACAATCATCTGTGAATGTGACTCATGACATTGAAAGTTTGAATATGCAGAAAAGGGAGATGATCGTGAACAACAACTGCATTTTTTTGTTTTGTTCATTTCACATTGCTGACAAGTCTTTGAGCCTGATAACTCTTTTCATTTTTATTTCGAAATAAAATGGCCATGACATTTTCTCTTTTGTGTCCTCTCAAGAAAGAAAATAATACAAGTTTTGAACAGAAATTTTCATTTTTAACAAAGTCACGTCTGTCTGACTTTTGCTTTTAAACAGAATTTGAACAAAATTTCACAAGGTTTTAATACTTATTGGCATGTTTTTTTTTGTCTATAGATGCCAGTGGGAGAATATTGAAATGATTAGTGCTTGTACAGACAGATTCTCTCTCCTCTTTTCAGTTTTGGTCTGATGACACTGCAGAGTGTAGAAAGATGGAAATGGTTGGGTGAATCAATAGGGGATAGAGAAGAAAATAATAGAGAGCACACTGGCACCCATGTGTTTTTTTAATCTCCTAAGGCGTTTCTCTCACTCTTTCTCTACTCTCTCTCGCTCCCTGTGCCTCTCCTGAATGGCTGCATGACAGCAAAGAAGGTTATTCTTGGCAAGTTCTCTCCTCCCTTTCAGCAAAAAACAGCCTTTCCTGCGCTGGCCTGCTCCAGCCTGTCTGGGGCCTCTCTCCCTCTTTTTTTTCTCCTCATCTTAATTTTTTTTAGCATTCTCTCACTCTTTTTGTGTTCCCACTCACTTTCCCATTTTTGAAGAATGTATTTTTGCACTTTGTATTTAATTTCCCCCATATTTCTGCATCACATTATTATTAAGCATGCCTTTATCACTTCCCCTTTTCTCACCGGTGAAGTTCTTTAACTTTTTGCACAAAAATGAAGCGGTTAAGTTTTTCAGTCTGCCGTTGTCCTCATCTGCAGATTAATTCAGACTCCTAATCTCAGGGAACCACTGAGGTCCCGGGAGCTCTGAGATGTTCTTGATTTACGCTGCGTTCGGATAAAAAAATTCTGACCAATAATCTCACAGTGGAAACCTACCCAGTTATAGCTATGTTTTCATTGCTGTAATTCAAAATCAGTGGAGTTTAGATGAACAGAATGAGGAGAAACGTCTGTTCTCAAAAGAGATCCATTTAATTCAGACCCCCACTCTGCAAGGCTCTGCAATTTTCAGGGAGAATGGCTCAATCAATCAAAGCAAATGGCGGGTATTTGAGAGCATGAGATCATGATTCTTTCCATCGTTTTGTGTAATTCTGTTGATATACAACCACATAATAAATAGCAGAGAATTATGTCATAATATATTAGATTAAGAATTCTTAAAGTTGTGATGGAATTCCTATAAAATTTAATAAGTACTATGTGCAAATTTAAAACCTTGTGGATTAGTGTTCTAATGCTCAAAAAGAGACCTGGTGACTTTTCCATCATGTTCAACAATGTTTATGTAATCATCCATCTGCTTCTTCATTCCATCCACTCATCCATCGCAATAAAACGAATTGCATGAAATGCAGATTTGCCAAATGAGTAAAAATGGCTTTAGTCAATGTATTTTTTGTTATTTCTACATTATTGAACATAAGTTTATAAGTTTACAATAATCCATTCTCTGGAATGTGCCTTTGAATTTTTATGAATTGTTTGTTGACACACGCATGCGTCAGTCTTTGGCCGTCGAACAAGAGCAGACACCTGCGGAGCAGTGTCCGGAGACTCATTTGTGTATCATTATATGTTCTCTAAAGCAGACATCCAATTGGCTGTCGGTGATGTGCCTCTAAGGGAAATGAAAGATTAACTGCACTTTGTCAGCTGTTGAAGTTTTAGGGGGAAAAAAAGGCTCTTGACATCCATTATCCATAAAGCAAAGTTTGCTTCACAGCTACCGCACTGAGGTTAGATCAGGACCCAAGCAAATGGACTGCATGGCCTCAGAAATCTTGAGTTTTTATTAATATACGTAGTAGATGGATAGAAAGGTTGGACTTTGCGCTATATACAGTAATATTGCAGTAAAGCAGTAACTGTAATATTACTGTATACCTGTAATCATAGATTTATTCAATTTTTTTCCCTTGGTTCTGTTTTGCTTTATGTTATTATTGTATTCCATTTTTGTCATTTTGGGCTTGTAACTGCTTCCTCTCAGGTTGGATATTATGACTCTTCATTTAGTAATTTCCCCTCTTTTTCATCAAAGAGAGAAGGTGAATGAATGAAAACATTTGGTCCTTTTCTTGGTAACATCAGGACTCGAGTACATAATAATGCATGTTTATTCATTTCTTAAACTAAAATGATGCAGTGTGTAGAGAATAGGTAGAAAACAGTAGAAAAGTCATCATTACTAATGGAAAAATACTGCAATTAAATAAACTTGTTATTGCCTTTTTAGACTTTTTCTTTGCAGAATACTTCCATTTATTGCACTTAATAAACTGTGACTAAGCAGCAAATAGCCCATGACTCTAATAAAAGTCATGATGTTGAGAAAAGACTGCTTTTTGCCAGACTGGAATCCAAGATGGCAAGATAAGCAAGAGAACTCTATTCAGAACCGACAACAAACCATCTGAACAAAACCACCCTCATCCACACAGACCTTTTTTTGTGTTCGCTCTTATTCCTGTGATGGTAAAGATGAATTCTCAGCATCATTACTCCAGTCTTTGGTGTCATATGATCTATTAGAAATCATTCTAATATGCTCATTTGGTTTCTCAAGAAACATTTCTTATTGTTAACAATGATGAAAACCATTGTGCTGCTTATATTTTCATGTAACCATTTTCCAGAAGTCTTAGAATAGTAAGTTGAAAAGAATGTGTCTTAATTTAATGGTTAATTTCTTTCAACAACATAAAAATAATCTTACCATATTGTTTTACAACTTTCAACACAGTTAATGAATCAGAAATGAATTAAGTTTTCCTATTATTATAGTACAGTATGTAATGTATCGTCTGTGATGAAAGCAATACCAGAGTGCACTGCGACAAGCTCTGTAAAAAAAAAAAAAAATCCATTATTATTATATAGCTATTATAAAATCAATGCTATTTTTCGATTTAAAACTCACTGTTTTACCCTAAATGTGTGTTTTGTCCAACGCATTCTCATCCTTTAGCGTCATATAGAACGCTATATGACAAAACGGCACTATACTACGCACATGGTACCCGTTATCGTTAATATAACACGCGCTGTGATGGGTAGGTTTAGGTGTGGGGTAGTCTCATATTACGCTAAAGGATTCATGACGACTTGGGTTCGCGTGTTATATTAACGATAAAGGGTGCCATGTGCGTAGTATAGCGCCATTTTGTCATATAGCGTTCTATGTGACGCTAAAGGATGAGAGCGGGTTAGTTTTGTCTGTATGGTCATGATTATTAGACTTGTTTCCTCTCACATCACCTGTATCCAAATTATTTGTGAGTTGACTCTCCCTTGAACTGTGTTTGTAATTTATAAGACGCAGAGTTGCTGCCAATATAGAGCGTTTGAAATCTGTCACTTATGATGTTCATAACAGTTAACTTGCTATAGAAGGCTCCTGTCTATGTAGGCAATATGCAGCGAGGCAGTTCGGTGGAACAGAGTTGCATGTCTAGCTTACTAGTCGAAACCTTTTGTATAAAATTCAAGTTAGCACTGATACGCCTTGAATGTGTTTTCAATGACCCTTAGATTGCACTTGAGAGGTTGTATCAGGCTCATTTTACACTTATAAAGGAATGCATCTTCTCTGTTTATTGTAGATGATTGAGGACTTGAGGGCACCTGCCACACATGAAGATGAGTGATAAACATATTGCTTTGCTGTCACATATTCGGCATGATGAACAGCCTACTCAAGGTGCATTACTACACACAGCAGCCTTTAAGTGCTAGTTTGTGAATTCAACTCACTGCTGTCCAAATCACTCATACTGTGAATTTGATGTGTCAGAGTGGGACTGAAGAAGTGGCTGGGTGGGTTTTCACTGTCATTAGACATCTGTCCTTGGGTGTGAGGCATCTTTCATTTTGGCAGGAGTTACTTGGCCAATGGGGGAGAGCTTTGAGGTATCATGGCAGAACAAGGCAAAGCGCAATCAGTCTCAAGCAAAATGATTTTCATTGGATGGGTAGTGGGTATGGATATAACCTTGGTCCAGTTGCTAAGCACCAAATGTGAGTTAGGCAGCTTAATATAAAAAGCCCAGTGAGGTGCCTTGGAACACACAGCTTAGTATGATGCGTTGACGTAATTTCCACTGAAACAGGAACCATGGCGGTCCTATTGAATGGCTTTTCAAATAGCCAATAGCGTTGGCAAGACTGCAAGTTGTACTTGATAGTACCGAATCTGAGCACTAATGATGCATTGGACTCAATAGAGGTGTGACTAGACCCCTTTTGCGCCGACGTCACAGTTACGTCACGGCGCTAGCTGGAGGCAAAACAAAGTGAAAACTGGAGGCGGTCGATGCAAAACGGCACAGATTCGGCTACATAATAAGGAGCTTAAATAATTGTTACTATTATTAAATGTCATCTTGTAATGTTGTTTGGTGCAAGAATTATTGAAAAATGAATATGCTGTATCTGGAACTTTTATTTCTAGAAAATATTCACATCATTAAAATCGCACTGTAATGTCACTCTTTACATTGTCGTGGTCTCGGCGCTGGCTCGGCAGAACTGCGGATCGTACACACAAGTCTTGTACAGGACCATATAGGCATCTAAAGATTTATATGCCTCAGTTTCTCTTTACGATCGGTTTCTCTATAAGGTAGGTGTAGAAGTCAGGCCACTCACCCGAGGTAACGTACGTTAATCCTGTCAGATCATCCATGCATTGAGTGAGCGTGTAGGCGGTTACAGGTCGGCCAATCTGGTTCCGTCCGTTAAAAATAACTTTTGGAAATAACAATCGCGGTCCTGGACACTGAGTGACCTTACACATTAAGATAATATCGTATTTTCTCCAGTCATTGTTAAAAAACAAGCTAACAATCCTTGCTAACTAGCGTTAGTGAAGCTGCCAGATGGATCTTTCTGCCTCCACCTAAGCTCCGCCCACAAAAAAACGTCACCATGTTTACCAACTGTAAAAGGGTCTATATTCTAGCCATTTTATTTTTAACCAACAGAGTTGGAAAATAGAAAAAAAAACTTGAGCTTTTGAACGACCGAACACACATCTCCAACCCATACTCTGTGATGTGTCTACGGTCGCTTTGGTCAGGTGATATCTATAGCATAGGGACTAGGGAGCGGGACGCTTTAGATTCTAGAGAGCATTTGATTTGAGAAGTCCATGGTGATAACATAAAAATCCGAGATCCGTTTTAGCGGAAGTGGGAGACTGTAAGTTTTGGATGCTTACATCTTCTAAATGCGAATTTTTTTCATTGTTTTGGAACGTGCCAACTTATTCATAACCTTGAGGCTAACATATTCCTACTAAAAGCTAAAAAAACGTAAATTTTGATATCAGGGGGCCTTTAAGAAATGTACATTGTGCAATAAAGAAGTACCCGTAAGTATCTGTAAGTCTCAAGCAATGTGTCAGTAAATATAATAATGGATATGTACTTAGTATGAAATAAACATATTTTAAATACATTTTGGAATATTTTATTTTTTTTCACTGGATAACTTATTGTAAAGTGTTACCAAAGTATTTATAGATTTTCACCCACTGTGGATTTTGGTCCATTTGACCCACACTGTGAATCCCACCCTCTTTTTTTAATAAAAAAATATGCCATACTATACCAATTGTGAAAAGTGATTTGTACAAGGCAATGACTAGTAACTAATGATCTCCACCTGTGATTGGGAGTGACAGTAAATGTGGAAATTCTTCTGTGGCTGTTTTCACTTCGGGTTTGCAGTCGCTGGTGTGATTAAAGTGAAAAATGAAAATGATAATGGCTCAGACTGGTTCAGCTGTCTCATAGATTTGCTGTGAAATTGAAAACAGAACAGATGAGCAAATTCCTAATCAATTACAAGAAATGATGTGTGAAAGAATGTGTTTGCGCAGTCTTCTCTCACAGACACTCGTCCACTTTCAATTTCCACCTTATTCTCTCCATTTGGTCTTCACCTCTTTTCTCTTAAGAGGGAGGAGAGCGAGGGAACCGGGCCTTGTGGAAAATATGAATCCTATTTTACTGAGATGCCTTACAGTAAAGTGGATTTCAGTCCCACAGCCAGGGTGCCTTTGATCTGTTCTGTCCATTCGTCTCATTGGCTTTTCTGCCAGCGGAGCTGAGAGGGGCTAAACTAGCCATGCTTCAGCGACCGAATGCTCTCAGCAGGGACTAAAGTGTCCTCATGCTCCACATACACACGTTCTTTCATTAACATGCCAGATACTCGGTAAATGAGAAAAACATACAGTACACCTATTTGTTAGGCTTAATCTGGCAGGGACCATCATTCGGCTTCATGGTTTCAAACTGAGTTGAAGACGGATGATAAAGCTTTGGTTTGTTTAGCTCTGTTCCAAAGCCTAGTGAGATACCTTCATAGGCAGCATTTTAACACCTACAGGGAAAAAACACATTTTGGCAAAGTTTAAAGTCAGCACGTATCCTTTTTGGAGATTGGAGAGCACAATCTCATATTGCCTTGTGCTATTTGAAAAAATAAATAAATCTAAGATAAATTGGCAGATGGATCATAGATTATTAGATCACTGCTTTCTGCAAAAAAAAAAAAAAAAAAGATCTCTGTTTGGAAGCTTTTTCTTTTTGTATATTATTTTTGATATTCTCAAAAGCACATGCATAACTGTAGGATATTTTATATGTATTAATTTATTTACTCAAAAATAAATCATGCCATAGTTTTAGTAGCATATGTTTTATTATAAGTCTCCCTGTAGTCAATCCTTTTATTCCCTAAATCACCAAATCACCTTGATTACCAAAATTACATATTCAAACCACGTTGGTCTTTGGTTCACTGCAGTTTTAAAGAGAAAATGAACAGAACAGTGGTGTATTTGTACATGCTTTGTCTTAAAACATATTAAAAACACCACATAAAAATATAAACGTTATGTTTAAAAGCTTGATTTTCACCACAGGGAGACTTTAAGTATTTTCTAAATGCATTTATTCATGGCCCCATTGACTTCCTTTCCAAAAATAATACTATGGATGTCAATGGGGTCCATCAACTGCTTGGTTACCCATATTCTTCAAAATATCTCCTTTTTTGTTCAGCAGAATAAAGAAATTCATACAGATTTGGAACAACTTGAGGGTGAGTAAAATGATGATCGAATTTTTATTTTTGAATGAACTATCCCTTTAAAACTGCATAATTCAAATGGATGAAAATTGTATGTGCAATTGAAATTTATCTTAAAATTAGGCCCAAATATTTTTTGAGCGTTTTTGATAAATATATTGCATATTTAAAATTTTATGTCATATAATAATATGATTAAATATGTGTCAAGTCTGTATGTTGTGGCAGTAATCAATCTAAGATAAATCTATTTTGGTTTAAGCTGGGTATTCCATCAGTGCGATGGAATACTCATCACCTTCCAGGTGCTGTTTTCAGGAAACAGACTGTTCCTCATGGTCAGGCCTGGATTGCTGTCATCTTCGCGAAGGCCACTGGGCACAAACACGTGCACCGGCTGACAAGTGTTCCACCTCTGCATAAGGACAGCCAGCCTTCATTCCTTTTGGAACTCGAGCCCAGGGCTGACTTAATTGAAGTGGTCAGTGTTAGAACTGAAGTCAACACACTCGCATTCATCAAGGTCCATGGAATGAGTCTACACATTGGAAGACCAGCTGGCTAGATTCTTCATAATATAGCGGTAAATAATTCAGCTTTAAAGAGAAAGTGTTCCTCAAATAATTTAAAAGGCTGTGGCTCGGCAGACTTCCAGTACATTAGCTGCATAAAAGTAGTATCAAAACAATTTTAAACAATTGACAACACATAAGTTAGGTTGTTGTTTTGATTGCCTCCAATCTGAATAAATCAATGAAGTAAAAATGTACATAATATAATGTATTCAACACACATGCGCACACACACAAACTGGGCTTAAGATTTTCCTATTCCAGAAAATGATCCAGTTGCTAAATCCAGAGTGTAAAATTGAATGCTCATCTTCTCATCCATCAAGCTGGGCTCCATTCATTCTCATGTGTCCCATGGTGAAATCTACTTAACAGCCTCCTTTGGTTTGGCCATCTTGACTGATCGGGATTCCACGTCCATTTGCATGCATTACATTCAATCTGTGTTGACACTCAAGCAAAGAATGTCTAAATTTACTGGTCTGAGCCATCCCTCGGCAGGCTTTAGAAAGCTGCTTGCAGTGTTGCTGCTGATTGTTTTTGAGTGAAAGCAGATGTGGTTTCTTCACTTCTACCTCCTTCTCTCCCTCTCTCTCTCTCCCTCTCTCTGATGAGGCAGCCTTCGATCACAATGCTCAAGATATTGTCTTTCTCAAACATCCGGCTCTCCGGGAGGCCACATCTGACCAGGCCTCCTTCTCTGTCTCTCCTCTACATTGTAGAATACATAAAAGAATGTTTTTTTTTTCTTTCTCCTGGCCAATACAGCAAGAGCTTCAGAGCGATGAGGCCGACATGTTCTGCAGCAGAAACTAAATGCAACACCGAAGCACCCCACCCCTTATTTATTTATTTTTATTTATTTATAAGAATAAATAAATAAAGCCACATTGCTGGGCATATTATATTCACATCTGATTATCTTGAGTTAAAATACTGTTCAAATATGCTTGATGGATCTCCAAAGACACACATATTTAATTATTAATTACTAAGCCAAAAACCTTACTTTGAACGCTGGACCACCGTGCTCCAGCTCAGGCATGGGCAATCAGTCACACTTTCCCATTTTGTTGGATGAAAACAAGCTTTACTGGTCATTTATTTCCCCTCAGCAGTGTCAAAGGCTCCTAATGAGAAAAATGCCTGGACAGCAGGGAAGAACCCAACAGCATTACTTCTAGAGTATATATATATATATATATATATATATATATATATATATCACTGATTCTTGAGAGTTGGGACAAAACACGTTATAAAAAACTTTTTTTTTAAATACACAGTATGTCAAATAGAGTTGTATGTTTCTGCAGAGAAAGGTCTTAGCTATTTAAACATGTAAAGGAACAGGTTCTAAATAAAAACATATTTTTAACAAATAAACATGTTTCCCTTCAGAGCTGGATTTGTGTCAACTCCGTCAGACACACTAAAAAGTATACAATTTTAATTCTTCCAATCCAACAAGAATCTAAACTTCTGAAGTATATTGTAATAGTGTATAGTTACACTGATATGTAAAAAAATACAATATATAAACTTAAGTTGTGATTTCACACAATTCTGAAAACTCAGATTTCTAAATATTTGCATTTTTAAACTTTGATTTTAATTTCAATAGTGTAAAAACAAATTTCTTAAATAAACAAAACATAAGAAGATTTAGATCAGATGGTCCTTTATTTAAAAAAACAACATAAACTGAAGGAAGAAAATTTTTTCCCCAAAAAATTAACAAAAACATACATCCAACGCTGTTGATGAAGATCTGACGGTGTTGATGAAGATCTGACGGTGTTGACAAAAAAATATGTGCATTGTGATTATTGAACAGATGTGCTTTTTAAACTACTACTAAAACTACTCCTTGTTATTAGAGTATTGAACTTACTGTAAAGCAAACTATAATAAACATGTTGCACATACACTTAGTTTCCAACTATTATAAATTATACCATTTCCAAATGAAGAGTTCAGATGCAAAAGCCTCTAAGTGCCATTTGAAATTTTCTTCTAAAATGATCATTTTTATCAAGCTTGTATATTTAAGTTCAGTAATTTCACTTAAATGGCAATGAAGATTACCTATTAATTGTCATTTAAGTGAAATTACTGAACTTAAATATACAAACTTGATAAAAATGACCATTCTAGAAGAAAATTTCAAATAGCATTTAGAGGCTTTTGCATCTGAACTCTTCAAATATAAAAAAAAAAAAAAAGAAGCCAGAAACCAGGGGCCCTCCTCCCCTTCTGTTTTCATCTACCCCCCTATACAACTTCCTGCTCTCCCTTTTCTCATCCTCCTCTTCCTTTCCTCCTTTGTAAGTAGCCATTTACTTTAAAGTGGTGTGGGTGTGGGTGTGGGTGGATGTGGGATTGCCCTGCACTGCCTACTTTATAGTGATCTTAAATGGACATTCCTTGACAGCAATACTGGGGCCTCATTTATAAAACTTTGCGTAGGATTTGCGTCAGAAGTGGCGTACGGATGAAACATAGGACGTGTGTACGCACAGAAATATTCGGATTTATAAAACCGTGCGCACGCACATCCTACGCATTTTTCCCTTAATAAATCACAATCAATTCTAAATGTAGCGCAGCTTTTGCGGCTTCATGTCACGCCCATAGTTGCCCATAAATAGTCCGTGAAACGCCCACAAGTTAATATTCATCAATTGCGAAATCATGTTAAAAACAGAGAGGAATTTAAAAAAAAACTTAACTCCACTCAATGTGAAGTAGAAGTTATCATTGGCGAGGTGGAAAAGAGGAGAAAAATGTTGTTTGGAGGGCACAGTGTGGGCACTTGAGTGGCAAAAGATTGCAGACGTTGTAAATGCTGTAGCCTCACAACCTCGGACTGTGGCCGAAATAAAAAAGAAATGGTCGGACATCAAAGTCGAGGCAAAAAAGCGTCTAGTCATTAATTCAATTAGAGAGGTGGCCAAGGAGTTGGGCGAAATCAAGACTGTCCTGACTGAAATAAACTGCACAATGAGGGAATTCTTGAATAAATAATATATTTTTTCCACACCCTTTGTTGTGAAGATGATGCGTTCACTCCGAATCCTTCCATTTAATCGTCACATCTTCTAAGAGCTCAAGATCAGCCACTGTGGGTCATTATAGCCTACGCATTGTGATGAGGCATTTTATTTCCGTCCATTTAATTCAGCATCTGACAAGCTACGGTTATAATCTAAATGGGAAATAGTTCAGCGCAAATGTAATTTCTTGCAGCTTTCTGAATGGCTGAGACATACATCATACGTTATTTTATCAAAAATAAAACAAACTAAAGGCATGAATACCATGATTCCGTAGCTGATGAAGATATTTTTACAATGAAAACGACTTTCCCCAGTGGACAAATAATACATCTATCTATTTATCGATCTATAGGCCTATATATCTCCCTAATTATCAATCTATCTGACTATCTAATTGCTATCTGCTCCGTTAGACGGACATAGGCCTATTGGCGAGAATATTTTGTACATGATTTCGTTCTGTTCAGTGTTTACCATCTTATTTATGAGGATAATTTGTATATGCCAATATTATTGCAGAACTTATTTCACTTTCTTTTTGGAAATATGTGTTAATTTGCATTTCTGTTGCAGATCAATCAAACGGGTGTTCGTGTAGGCTGTTAATTGTAAGACTTGTGACTTTGTGAAGTCTTCGTGTTATTTATGAGAGGCAGTATTGCCATTTATTTTACACAACCGTCTACAGTTACACACACTTTCACATGTTTTTTGCAGACGGTGTCGCCATTTCTCATTTCACTCGTTTTTGTGCGTACACCTGGGTCAGAGCTTGCGTGAAGGACCGCACATTTTACCGTCAAGTTTGCTTTTTATAAATACCAACTATAGAGCGGTGTATGCCTTCTTTTGTGCGTACGCAACGTTTATAAATGAGGCTCCTGGACCTTTTCTGTGCCTCTCTCCAATACTTTCTCAAATTCCTCTTTGCCCTGTCTCCCATCTCGTCTATTTGTTTTACTTTTTTGTCTTTAGCTCTCTTCTTTCACCATTGTCTTTCCTTCTCTTGCATGCTTGCTCTCTTGGTCACTGTTTATTTTTTCTCTTCTCTTTCATTGGTACTCTCTATTTCTTCGCCTTTGCTCCTCAACTGACAATTTCTGTCTGGCCATGCTTCCCTACAATACAAATTTAAATAAAGGAAAATGTACATGAATAAGACTATAGAATCAGATTTTGATAATTCAGATCATGATAAATGTTTTTTTGGTCATAATCGCCCCCAGCCCTAGCCTGGTAATACCAGACTCTGCTACTTCTCTTTTCGCGAAATAAAATTAGCGGAAGTAGGAAGTCTGACGTAGTCAGGCTACCCCAGCCCTACATTGGCTTCTAATTTCTCTATCTCTGTCTCTACATATAAAGATACACTATATATATATATATATATATATATATATATATATATATATATATATATATATATATATATATATATACAGTATATATGTGCTGGCAAAGTTACACGTTACACAATAATAAGCAGACCACTGCCTCACCATTCTCTACAAGCCAGATGTGTATGGTTAAATAACGTAATGCATGCTATTATAGCCCTACAAAGCAAAAAGGCAGTAACTGCAGTTTTGGTAAACCATTAATTATTACAATTTTCATGACATTCAAGGCATCCTTTGTTATGACAAAACATCTTATCTTAAATGTGTGTCGTTTTAGAGAAAAATGGTAGTCGTTTGTACAGTAACTGCAAAAAGCCCTAGCAAAAGTCATTTTTCTCAGTTCTGCACTCTGCGTAGTTACTGCCTTTTTGCTTTGTAGGGCATTTATGTCTCAGTAAAACCCTATAATAACAGTTTAACCCTTCACTATATTCACAAATAATATTATATTCACACATTAAGAGGTTATTGGTAGATTTGTCAACTCCGTCAGCTTACAGGTCAACTCCGTCAGACATAGAACCTGACGGAGTTGACGTCTGACGGAGTTGACGTAAGGGCATGTATTTTCCCGCCAAAACATGTATTTAACACTGCAGCTAGGTAGTTTTTCCTCAGTTGCTAACTGTCCCAATAACCTCACTAAAATGCTTTAATTCAATCCACTATGTTTTAAAAAAAGTATCTTAAATGAAAGACAGTATTGACATTGTGCAGCTGTGACCAAAGGAATATTGACATTGTTTGTCTAAAATATAAAAAAATGTAAAACATACCAGAGCATGTGTGGTATTGCTGCTTTCACCACGGACAGGGAGATAAAAAGGGGTCCTCAAGGATATAGCTGACCATGCTATTTCCTGATTTTAAGAGCTTTATGAAAAAATCTGACGGAGTTGACAGAAGCTGAGGACGCAACTTTAATAGGCAGATTTTTATGGAAAATATTGTTTGATGTTCACTTCATGCATTGTTTTTTTATATTTATACCCCTTATTTTTATTTGATATATATGTTTTCACAATTGTAGAGCTTTTTTCAATATTTTTGGGATGGTTAATATTGTAACTTCATGCTGAGGACAAGTGCCTTAACATGGACTATCTAAGCACAGACCATATATTTAAACAACTTTTCCCCAAAAAGATAAAAAAGTTTATTCTGAAAATCAGATAGGTATATACAATTCCTTCCGATTTAACTTTGTAAGTATGCCATACATGATGAATTTCTTAATTTTTGCTATAAATTAGACTTTTCTATGTGGGACATGTTTTGTCCCGACTCTCAAGAATCAGTGATATATATATTGTGTGTGTGTGATTTGTTAACCCATATATCTCATATATCTCCCGTCTCAGTGCACATGTGGCGGGGACCTTGGAGGAGTCCCTAACAGATCTCAAGAGTTCCTTGTTGACCAAGAGCTTTAATTAAAGTTGGACCAATTCAGGACAATTCAGTCTCAGGACAGGACATCTTTCAACCCCTCAACCTTTCCTGCTCTTCTCTGCAAGTATGTTTACATCATGCACTTTATAAATTCAGTTTCAGTCAAACTAAAGTAGCAAATTGGTAATGTGATCCTTCTGAAATTTGGATTTGTATCTCCAGAAACAGTTATTATTATCAATGTTAAAACATGGTTGTGCTGCTTAATATTTTTGTGGCAACTGATTTGTTTTATTTGATAAATAGAAAGTATTTATTTTTAAATAGCCTTTGTGTACCCTAATGTATCTTTCCAGCTAAAATACACTCGCCTAAAGGATTATTAGGAACACCTGTTCAATTTCTCATTAATGCAATTATCTATTTAACTAATCACATGGCAGTTGCTTCAATGCATTTAGGGGTGTGGTCCTGGTCAAGACAATCTCCTGAACTGAATGTCAGAATAGGAAAGAAAGGGA
This sequence comes from Pimephales promelas, assembly GCF_988280905.1. Taxonomy (NCBI): domain Eukaryota; kingdom Metazoa; phylum Chordata; class Actinopteri; order Cypriniformes; family Leuciscidae; genus Pimephales; species Pimephales promelas. Next base: position 21,003,663 of record NC_142787.1, read on the forward strand.
ATTAAAGCAATTTTGAGCGTGGCATGGTTATTAAGGCCAGACGGGCCAGTCTAAGTGTTTCACAATCTACCGGGATTTTCAATCACAACCATTTCTAGGGTCTACAAAGAATGGTGTGTAAAGGGAAAAACATCCAGTATGCGGCAGTCCTGTGGACGAAAATGCCTTCGCTAGAGGTCAGAAGAGAATGGGCCGATTGATTCAAGCTGATAGAAGAGCAACTTTGACTGAAATAACCACTCGTTACAACCAAGGTATGTAGCAAAGCATTTGTGAAGCCACAACACACACAACCTTGAGGCGGATGGGCTACAACAGCAGAAGACCCCACCGGGGTACCACTTATCTCCACTACAAATAGGAAAAATAGGCTACAATTTGCAAAAGCTCACCAAAACTGGACCGTTGAAGACTGGAAAAATGTTGCCTGGTCTGATGAGCCTCGATTTCTGTTGAGACATTCAGATGGTAGAGTCAGAATTTGGCATAAATAGAATGAGAACATGGATCTATCATGCCTTGTTACCACTGTGCAGGCTGGTGGTGGTGTAATGGTGTGGGGGATGTTTTCTTGCCACACTTTAGGCCCCTTGGTGCCAACTGGGCATCGTTTAAATGCCACGGCCTACCTGAGCATTGTTTCTGACCATGTCCATCCCTTTATGGCCACCATGTACCCATCCTCTGATGGCTACTTCCTTACTGTACTAAAAGGGCCCCCACAGTCACCAGATCTCAACCCAATAGAGAATCTTTGGGATGTGGTGGAATGAGAGCTTCGTGCCCTGGATGTGCATTTTTAAAAAAAAAAATATGTCATGTAAATGCTTCGGTCTAACTAAAATTATTCTGCGCTGTCAGACTTACCGATCTCTAGATAATGCAATTAGACGTTTCTGATTGTACCGATCAATCAGACTTGTATACATGTCAATCTGGTCAAAACACCATGACAACATTTCCTTCAGAAAATATAAAAAATAGTTCATGCATTAGCACATAGCGCTTACTTTAGCTTGTTTTTCTCAAACAGGACCATTTGCTTTTTTTGCAACAGCACTCTGAGAGTCTTTCGTCAATTTTCTACCCTCTTAAAACTCAGAAGACGAAAAATAATGTATTTTCAGGGGGCATTGAGAGCTATTGCAAATAACAGTCAACAATGAGACCTGGGTCGTTTTTTCCTTTCCATTACTTTTGGGTACATATTGTAAATGCAGAAGCATCGACTCTTGAATTATATTTGATTAAATTTAAGATTAGATGGGTCGTTCATTAAAGGTCTAATAGGCAAACGATGTCAACAAACCTCTCAAGATACTGAAATGTCTCTAATGGACCTCTTTGACTAAATAAAGACCAGAATGGGACCTTTTAACCAAGAAACTACAATCCTAAAGTAAAGAAGAATTTCAAAAACATAGTGGGTAAAGAAAATGATGGTCATTTGTGATTGTTTACTTGACCCTCTTTGTTTTGTCATGTTATGCAGACAGCAGATGGCACTGATGGGTACTGTTCCTACACAGCCTTCAGGTGTCATACGTGCACCTCATTGTCCCTGGCTCTTTGATGTCATAGAAAAACCTATCTGGACTTTCCAGACAGTGGACCCACAGGAAGTGAATTTTGAAAAAGCAGAATTTTCTCTCAAAGTCACTATAGAAAATGCCCAAATTCCATCTGGACCTAAAGATAAGCTACTGTACAATAACGAATTAGAAGAGTAAACCAGAAACGCAGTTGCTGGAATGAGTGCTGAGACATGTGATAACTAACACAAAAGCACATTCCCTATGCCATTATCTTCTGCCGGGTGATGATAGATTGTTGAATGTGTCTTTTTTCCCTCTAACTGTCACGTTAAGCATTTTTCCTGAATCATTTCTGGTTATTAAAGTGGCCCATTTTTCCTCTCCGTTGGTGTGCGTGTTCACACGGCCGGTGACTGAAGTGCTCTTGTGAACAGAGCAGTCCCTGAACCAGGGTCAGGCTGGCTGTGAGCATCTCTGCTGTGCAATTCCTCCTACGTGCCACATGACGTTGTCAAGACAAGGCGATTTAGTTAATTGCCTCATTTGGAGGTTGAAATATTATGCAGCAAATGTACTCTCTTATGGCTATATAGTGCTTTTCTGGATTGATGGTTTGTGCAGAATTGATTTTTTTTCTCTCTAACTTTTGCATAGGCCAGCTTGATTTTTGGTCATTCATTTGTCTATTTAGCTATTGGTTTTTCCCTAATTTTAAGAAAATTGTACCTGTTTTTCTCTCTCTTTTCCTCTCGTAAATGCATTATTTTATTTAGAATACTTCATATCATATTTTAAATGTCCTGATATTAAACAAATGGTTCACCCAAAAAATTGTTTTTGTCTGTTAAAAACCTTAAAAGTGGCCATAAATGTGTTCATATGATTCTTAATGATATATTCTAGTCTTATGAAGTCTTATATATTTGAGGAAGTATTTGTTATTCATATAAATCTTAGTGTCATTTGCATGGATGTAAAAATATTTTATTATGGTACTTGTAGGCTGCTCTTTTTTTTCAATATGTTTATATATATATTTACTCCTATGGATGCATGTCATTGTAGTTCATTATATATTTTTTTGTTTTCTTAGTCATTAAAAACTACTTGAATGGCACAAGCATGTCTGATTTAATCAGATTTCCTGCTCTTGAAATCTTAGGTTGCGAGGCGTAGACGTGCTGCACCATTACATGGACGTAAAACAAACAGAGAAACAAACCCTACTGGAATTCAATTGTACACAGAGGTGCCACTTGGCATGAGAAAGTCTTGTTTTGGAAATCCATCCTGCAGTGCTCACTCTCGATAGCTTTCCAATGGAAGAAAGCCAGGATTTCCTAATTCAGAGAGAATGGAGAGTTCTTAACAGATTGATCGGCTGCAGGGGACAGTCTATTCTTTAAATGACCGCTCGGAGGGGAGGGGAGGGGAGGGGGGGGGGGGAATGGTACTTCATGGATGTGTGTTTCTAAGAGGAGCCTCAAAGAAACCTTTTGTGTTGTCCTAGGTACATGTCAGGAGGAGAGAAGCTCTCTCTAAAGAGATCACCGCAGGCTGGCGTAGCTCCCTTCATCTCTCACACAGACCATCTATCTGCTGAAGCTGTTCCTCATGGATCCCTTCTGCCTTGATATACACATGGGTGAGTCTCAAAGGCTGCGATATGTTAGATTTGTTTTTCAATGGGCTTTTTATTATAATTATCCTGCCTACAGTGTTCAGAGCATAAGGGAATATTCCCAGTCTGGGAGTTAAGCACAGTTGACAGCATTTTGTAGCATCATGTTGATTACCACAATAATTAATTTACACTTCTTGGAAAAAAAAAAAAAAGCAAAAAAAAAAAAAGCAAAAATTTGAGTTGCAATGGAAGTGAATGGGCCCATTTATATCCAGATCTGCAAACCTAAAAACTGCTATAAAAATGTAATTTCGCATTTCTGGTTGGCCCCATTCACTTTTATTGTAAATGTCGTACATTTACTTTTGATTTTTGACCAACTTTACACCACAAATGCTTTCGTAAAATACCGTAACGTGTATTTAACCCAGAATATTCATCCAATTGTAGGATTTTACTTGTAGAAAATGAGAACGAATAAAAAAAATAATCATAACATCTGCACTTAATTATATAATCAAGCCCTTTGTTGCACTGTAAATGTGTGGATGTTTGTGATAATTGCAGCTGGAATAAAGTGCTTCTTGGAAACGTTCTAAACCATTTGATAAATGGTACAGTACTCGAGCATTCAAGCATGAAGCTATGTCACAAGGCGATGATGTATTTTCCAGCAAGTGATTGTTGGCATTTTAAAGTTGGTTCATGCCATTGGACGGTGACTGAGCTGGTTTTTACTTGGACTTTGTAAAGGTCATTCTTCTGGCATACAAAATCTTTCTGTGCAGGTTTCTCTCCCGGCAGGAGCTGAGAATGCAATATCTTGGACTCGGCTGAATAGCAAATATTAGTTGGCGAACCGCTGCTGCTCTTTTGAGCAATAAATATATGCTCTTATTTTATGTGCCCTGAAATGTGCTTCTTTGCCCTAATATAGCTGTGTTTCGTGTGTATCCACCTAAATAACCACAAGTACATTTATTTCAAGGTTGCACAGGCTGGTCCTCACTGGGGTTTTATGTAAAGGCTGGACCGTAGGCTAAGTTGTTTGGCTCGGCTACCAAACTACGGCCACGGATTTTATCCATTAGGACGAAAAGAAAGAGAAAATAGAGAGGGAGGAAAATGCTGAATTTAATCTTAACGCATAAATATGAGTCTGACAGAGGTTTGGCAGGCTGCGGAGCTGTCATACAACTGGGAAGAGCCGGGGTGTTTGTAAAGAGAGGCTGTTGAGTATTGATTTTGCAACAGGGCTGGCACGGGGCTTTGGAATGTAGGCCAGTGCTGTTGCAAAAGCCAGAGAGTGTTTTCTGTGAGGCTTTCTTCACGCTCCACCCTGAGCTGCTGTATGTCAGATGGACACGACACTCAGACCTTTTAAAGTCTTTAGAGGGAACGGTATCAATCCTTTGATTTGAATATCAATAGAGGTTAAAAAAACAAATCAAATTTGCTTTATTCCTGCAAAGTAATTTTTCAAATCTTCAAATACATGTTTCACTAGGCACCCTTACACTGAGGAAGATTTCCTTGCCTATCCCTGAAGAGTGCATATTGATGTATAAGAGGGTTATAAGGCACAAATGTGTACCTTTTGATGGGACTTCTGTAGAGACAACCTGAAGATAGTTTTTTTTTTCTAAATTTTAGTCATCATTTAATTTAATAATCAAAAAAGGAGTAGTTCGATTTGGGTTGTCTTGCAGCCTCTCAGGTGCAGGAAACAAGCACTAGTCCCTAGCTGAATAATTGACAAGACATGCATGTTGTGGGTGCAGTGATCCAATAGGGAAAAAAACATTTATTTGTGTCCTATAGATAAACATGTCAGTTTGATGGTAAGTGTAGGTGTGTGTGGGTTTGATTAGCTATACTTTTGGGACAAAATCCTCCTTATAAATGAGTAAAATATGACATAAATATAAATACTATACAGAAAAAAAGCCAATGTCAGACTGCAAAAGTTTTGAAGTTTTTGTTCTTGTTTTTGGAAGAATCTTATCCCCACCAAGGCTGCATTAAACGTGTAATATTGTGAAATATTTCTATTTAAATATTCTTTAAAATGTAATTTATTCCTGTGATGGCAAATCTGATTTTTTTTTTTCAGCAGCTACTAAAGGAGTAGTTCACTTTAAAAAAAAAAAAACTTTTGCTGATAATTTACTCATCCACATGTCATCCAAGATGTCCATGTCTTTCTTTCTTCAGTCGAAAAGAAATAGGTTTTTGATGAAAACATTCCAGGATTTTCTCCATATAATGGACTTCAATGGGAACCAAACGGTTCAAGTTCCAAACGAGAGTTTCAGTGCAGTTCAAAGGGCTTTAAACGACACCAGACGATGAATAAGGGTCTTATCTAGCGAAATGATCAGTCATTTAAAAAATGAATAAAAAAGTTGCAGTTTTATAAGCACTAATGCTCGCTTTGCTCTGTTCTGTGACGAGCATTCGTGACTCTCCTGTTCAAACTCGTTCATCAAAATGAACAAATCTCTTTTCGAGTCATGACTCGAAGGGTCATAAGACCCTTATTCATCGTCTGGTGTTGTTTAAAGCCCTTTGAAGCTGCACTGAAACTCTCATTTGGACCTTGAACTGTTTGGTTCCCATTGAAGTCCATTATATGGAGAAAATCCTGGAATGTTTTCATCAAAAACCTTAATTTCTTTTCGACTGAAAGAAAGACGTGGACATCTTGGATGACATGGTGGTGAGTAAATTATCAGCAAAAGTTTTTTTTAAATTTAAAACATTATTGCATATTATATAATATTACTCGTTATTTTAGGGGTAAGGTGAATTATTGTGGGGTTTTTGTAGGTGGAGGAGGGGTACCAGTAATATATAAAACAATAGAAGACTTACTCTCATTTAGTATAAGTAAATGTGTATGCAAATATATCCATTCATATAATTATCTGATCTTTTCATCATCCTCATTGGTTAACACATGTCATGTGTTAAAGCAGGCTATTATTTCACAAAGATTTGTTGATTGCAGTCTAGACCGGGCTTGACTTCAGCATGCTTTGTCAGCTCATTTTCCTGTTTCGCAGCTCTCTGAATCTCTCCATCTGCCTCAGCCACACAAATCCTGCTGCCTCATAAGTGACAGTCGTCTGCCAAAAGAATCAGATTGGCAACTAAACAAAATCCCAGAAGGCGGCGTGTGGAAGCTTTGGCACACCCTTGTACACTTTCATGATTTAGAAAGCAAGAAAGATTGTCTCTCTGCCAGTGCTTGTAGAAAAGATTGTTGCTCTGTTTGGAATCAAAAGCTTATGATATCTGTCATAAATGCAGAGCAGATTTCGACCCTATGTTTATGCCATCAGGTGTTATTTAGGTCCTTTCTTGAAAGGGATCGTTTAGGGGTTCACTAGCCAGATCCAACATTAACCGGTTGATTTGTTTTCAGAACATTAAAACGATGTTCTTAATGGTTCATTAATATCTCTCTGAAACTCTGACAGTGTGGCTGACTATGCACTTCTGTACTCTCAGAGATTGCATGTTTTGTTATGCAAGCTGCAAAAGAGGCACAAACAAATTATCACTACATCCTCTACCCTTGATCTTTCTGCCCCATGTGTCCTTTTTCTATGTACTTCTGTTCCACTTTCACCATCCTTCCTTTTCCCTGTATGTCTCGGGATGAGGTTCTATTGATCGTGGAAGTGTGTGACTGTAATACACTTTGACAGCTCACCATGCAGGCTTGCACTGAGAAGAGAATCGTGCAGCCAATCCATGAGGCAGAAGATCACGCCAGCAAAGCCCAAACTATCCTTCATGCATGGGTGGCCACCCTCCACGCAATCTAACCATACCATACGTACTCTGACATCACCTGAACTTAGGCCAATGGCTATTGCATTGTGAAGTTATGACAAACTTGATAGAAGGTTTAGAATTTAACCTAAAAAGCTACATTAGCATTGTTAGCTACACTCTTAGAAAAGCACAATTGACTTTACTTCTGTATGGAATGTGGAGACCGATATTAGAGATATTTTTATTTTACTGTATTTTGAAATCACATTTAATTATGCATGGTCATTCCTCCCATTTTTACATTTAGATATAATCATACACATATTTAAAATATGTGGTTAAAGACATTAATAATTAAAAGATTAAATGTTAAAAATAAAAATTCTTCATACTGGACATCACAATGTTGGCATGCCTAAATTCACAGCATTTAAAACAATTGATTTTAGTGTTGAATTTTAAAATATCCCTATTAGCCATAATATGAAAATAATTATCACCATCCCCATTATGTATAAATTGATTTTATTGATATATTGAAATAAAAACGTTTATTTTGTCGTAATACATGACTACTTTTGAGTGATTATCATTGGAGAAGCATTCTTTTTGGCCATCGAATTGTGTAATTTGATGTCATGCAAGATTCTTGCCGAAAGCAGCTCCATTAGTCAAAGATTTTATTGATGCTCTATTCTGTTGCTGATTTGAAATTATAAGAAATTGCTTTTTTAATCAACATTTTTATACGTCAGCTTTCCCACCACAAGATAAGTGCTTACACTTTATTTTAATGTGACGTAGTTAAATTGTAATTACTCAAATAAGTACTGAGTAATAATAATGAACTACATGCACTTACTATAGAGTTACTGTTAGGGTTTGGCTTAGGGTTAGTTATGCATAATTTACTGTTATTACTAGTGTAAGTTCTTGTAGTAACGTGTAATTATGTCACCTTTAAGGAGTAGTTCACTTTTAAACAAACTTTTGCTGATAATTTACTCACCCCGCATCCAAGATATCCATGTCATTCTTCAGTCGAAAAGAAATTAAGGTTTTTGATGAAAACCTTCCAGGATTTTTCTCCATATAATGCACTTTACTGGAAACCAAACGGTTCAAGGTCCAAAATACAATGCAAAGTGTTCAAAGGGCTTTAAATGATTCCAGATGATGAATAAGGGTCTCATCAAGCGAAACAATCAGTCATTTAAAAAAATGTTCTGTGATGCACGTTCGTGACTCTCCTGTTCGAACTCGTTCATCAAAATGAATGAATCTTTTTTCGAGTCATTTGGTTCATTCAATAAAGTTCGAACAGGAGAGTCACACAGAACAGAGCAAGGCGAGCATTTGAGCTTATAAAACTTAAATGTATAATGTTTTTTTTTTTTTAAATGACCGATCGTTTCGCTTGATAAGACCCTTTTTCATCATCTGGAATCGTTTAAAGCCCTTTGAACAGTTTGCACTGAAACTGTCTTTTGGACCTTGAACCGTTTGGTACCCAGTAAAGTCCATTATATGGAGAAAAATCCTGTAATGTTTTCATCAAAAACCTTAATTTCTTTTCGACTGAAGAAAGAAAGACATGGACATCTTGGATGATATGGGGGTGAGTAAATTATCAGCAATTTTTTTCTTTTTAAAAACTACTCATTTAAAGTGTTACTGGATAAATTACAATTTAGAATATATTAAATATATATTTCTGTTTACAATACTGTTGTACTGTATTGAAAAATAGCTTTGAAAGAGACTTCTTTCAAAAACATATTCTTATTGACCCCAAATTTTTGAACAATTAAACATTTACCTTTTTTTGTTCTTCTAGTTGCCATATAGCTTAGTCTACTTGCTTAGCATAGAACTAACTGCTCTTTTGATTAGCTAGAAAAGTTCATTTTGCACTACGCTGGCAACTAAACCTTGATCCCTTGGTGTGAATACATCTTCCCGTGGAATTTTGTCCCCCCCACCCAGGCTCAAAGTAAAACTCCTCCTGTGTGTGTACATTGGTTTTGTCTTTACTATCGTCAGAACATGTTATAAATTCAGAGAGGTGGTATTTAGCACTCCGTAGATTGCTCGTTTAAAGTTGTGTAAACTCTCTGGTTTGGCTGGGCACACCACACTCGGCGAGCACTTAGGATGTGTGCCTACAGTGAACTATGATTGCACGAGTGTGCTTGCTGCTTTCAGCCAAGACTAATGAACTGACTTCTCTGAATATGTTCATCAGCTTCCCTATAAACCCCCTAAACCCTGTTTCCCATCCATTAGCTCCATTCAGCGGCTAAATCATAATGATTTCCAAATGTGCTTTGTTTGAATGCACTCGTGGGGTCTACCAGAGTTGAATAGGTACTGTGGCACACCACAAAAATGTCCTATTTAAAGACAAGACATAATATTATTCAAGAAGAAGAAGTGAAGACTGGAGTTTAACCACAGTGGTTAAAAATGAGACCAAACCAAATGACTTAAAATGTATATTTTTCTCTTTTTTTAATTCATAGCATGGACTGTTTAATCAAATTAATCACAGTTATCCTTTGAATAATTATAGAATGGGCGGCTTGCAGGGAAGGGAAACAGGAAGGGAAGGAGCAGTGCTTTCACCACATCAAAGTCATCTGACAGTAATTACTGTCTATGAAACAATAAATAATGAAACAGGATCTATCTACAATTTACTTTAATGTTCCTGCATGATGTAATTTAAAATAAAGACAGTAAAATGATTTTTTTTTTCAGTGCAGACATCTTCGTATTGATCACAGTGAACTAATGCAGCTGTGCTGCCAAATTTGAGAGGAAATTAAATTAGAGGCCAGTGCTTAATGCTATATATATTATGTGGTCTGTTTTGAAATAGACAGCAGACTGAGAGGCCGCTACATTTGAATTCAGTAATATGTTTATGCACATGTCCTTCATAGTTATTTACTGAAATATGTAGTCCATTTCATTCAAAGGACTTGAAATACAAACGTTAAACGTTTGTACAGAGTACAATGGACGGAAACAATGCCATTGTATGAGGAGTTTGGAGGCTATACTGTAGATCATATTTTTGTTAAAGTCAACATAAATCGATGTGTGCAAACCATTTTACTTCAGTAATGTGATGTATTTCAGACAGGATATTTAATGAAAACAAATGTAGGGAGGATCTTGTGTGGATTATGGCACGTTACATGCCAAACAGAATGGGGGCCAGACAGAATATGAGTTTGCTAAATTGTCTACAGTGTTAATCAAGTAAATTTTGTCAATTGTTGTTTTCATGATTTTTTGAGCTGTAAGGTTGTCCCTGTTGTCCTGTGGGTATTGCTGTTTACTTCAACATTTGTTTTGTCAGGTGCAGTAACTTACAGACATAACAGATTGCTTTTGTTTGTGGCTTTTGGATGGTTTTCTGCCTCAAACATTATCAACATATAGAGACAACAGGAAGGAGACAAGTCACTGATGGACAAATTGACAATTGTGTTTTTGTATCCAATTGTATTCTGTAGTCTGGTTCTTCTCTCTTGACGAATAAAACTCTGGGCGGCAGTTACCCAGTCATGTTTAATTCACACTCAGCACTCGACAAGTGCCATGACAATAAGGATGGCTAGTCTCTGGGAATGTAAGCTGGTGTGTAGTAGTGATGAGAATGGATATGATAAGGAGGGAAACCACTATATGGGAAGGATGTAATAGTAAATAAAGTATTCCATAGTCAGAGGAGGGCATTTCAGACACTCTCCTTGGGCTCGTCCTGTCCAGGAAACTGGTGCTCGAAATAGCATGCATCCATATTTTTCGTACAATTTTTGTGAAGTGAAGTGGAGCCCTCCGCGTTCTCTGATTTTTATATTCTTCCAATGTCCACAGTTCTCGAAGTCATCAACATTCAGCTGTAGCATATCAACTATCTTTTGCATAGCTGTTATATATCGCAACTATCCTCCACAGGAGAGATCCGAGCCTCAGCCTCACCCATTCGCCTTTCCAGATCCGATCCGTAAATTGGAGAGAGAGAGAGCTCGACCGAATCGATTGATGTTTTTAAGTCACTCAAAGTACTGTCTATCGTGTTCAAACGAGATTCAACAGATTCATCCATGTAGTTGACGCGCGGCTACGGATTGGTTTCACCATCTTCAGTAGTCGATCACACGGTCGGTTGAGTCTTCGATTTCTTCTTCCCAATGGGCAGACCGGGCGTTGAAAATATAGGAAAATCTTTGTCACTAAGAGGTTTTGGCATACTTGAGAAAAAAATACTGAAAAAATGGATGACGTTTGTTTTGGGAAAAATGGGATTATAATCTGTGGTTTAGCGAGGAGCGAAGTCCCAAACGTCCATCCTGCTCAGGGTCACATGACCACCCTTGCAAACTCTTGCGAAAAGCTACGGACGGTTCCTATCTGATGATTCCAGCGGAAGTTGAGCGTTGCTATGGTACTGATAAACAAACCTGAATACTTAACAATTAATAAAATGAATAATGATTTTATAAAGATAAGTTGTCATAACTTTCTAACGTTATTAGGGCAGTTAATACAATTAAATTGTAGGCAGACATTGAACTATTGACCACTATACCCTATATAGTCAACCTGACATGTTAACATCCTGAGAAAATTTCCTCACGCAGCAGCCTTCCAATTAAAATCTCTTTAACCCTCATCAGAGAGATCATACAGAACTGACAGAATCAACCTATCTAATCTCTCCGCCATTTTTGTTCTACCCTCTTCCGACGCTTTTCACTGTGTAGTACGACGTCCGTTGGGGGCATGTTGCGTATTACGTAGCTGATTTCAACTGCCAGTGTGAAAGCGGCGTAAAACTGTTGGAAGATTTTATCTATTGTGAAATAATGTACTCTTGTGTGTATTTACAATGAGCTGGTAAGCCTGGTTAATGTGAAAAGTAGAGCATCTGTTAGGCCTGTAGGCATCCAGTGAAGACCACAGAGCGGTTCTTCCTGAAACTGAATAAGCTCATAGAAAAACATCGCCTAACAGAACTCATGTGGTAAATCTGTGGCTCACTTATCACTTTATTACTTAGTGAGATTCAGGCATAAAGTTATATTAATCCCACTTCATGAAGTATGTAGTCTGGAGACAGCACATGGCAGCATAGGAAACCACAGTCTCTGATTAGATCAGTGATGGCTGCTGCCTTTCAAGAGTGGACAGATGCCACTTGTCAGTGGCAATATATGTATCAATATATGTTCAGTTTCTCAACTAAATTACTCAACCATAGTCAGAACAGTATTTGTACAATATTTACAAATGGCAATACACAAGAAACAAGATTAACAACATCAAACTAAATGTCAAACGAAACGCTGCCAGTCTTTTTCAGTTGTTGGTTGTTTGTGGCAAAGTCGTACCTATTTGTGCCTATTTATGTATTATGGCGCTTTTCCACTGCATAGTACGGTACGGTTCGGCGCAGTACGCTTCGACTCGGAGCGGAACAGTTCGGTTCCCTTTGTGTTTCCACTGCAGTAGTACCCCTTCAAAGTGTGTGGGACTGATCGTTATTTGCGCGCGCCTCTACTGCCATGACATCATCTTAAAAGCGCCACATTTTCAAACCCACAACACAGGAACAATGGAGACTATCAAGGGGATGGTGTTCCTGATTCTCGGTATGTGGTTGTTTTTAACTGCTAGCCGTAAAAATGTGTTTAAAATGAGGCTGATGGCAGCAAAACAAAAATACTGCTAAAAAGTGTCTCGTGTCTCGTGTCACAAATCCAATGACGCTAGTAGTGACGCTGGTAGTGACGATTCTGTCTGACCAATCAGTGATCTGCAGTGTTTCACGTCACATTTTAGTACCGGTACGGTACGCTTGGAACCTCAACAGACCAGGTACCATTTAAAGCGTCCTGAAGCGAACCGTACTGTACCGTACCATGCAGTGGAAAAGCACCACAAGTGAGCCGTACCGAACCGAACCGTACCGTACTATGCAGTGAAAAAGCGCCTTTAAAGGTAGGGTAGGTAACTTCGGAGAGGCTAGCAATAGCAAGCTAGCTTTGAAAGCATGCCGCTTCAGAACAGCTCAGAGTAGAGAGGGACTTAATTACGGTAATTACGGCATGGCGTGAACACAGCATAAGCTTGTTGTTTTGTTTTGGGACAAGTGGAACTGTAAAATGTGACTGATGTGTGTTGGCTCAGTACTCCGCTCGGACCAAATGCAATGATTGGATGAAATTTTTTTGGTTCTAAATTACACAGAAGATATATGTAGGCTTAGGTTTTGTAATATTCAAACAGTATAACAAAACGTGTTTAAGTAAACCATTGCTTACCCTACCTTTAATTTATGAATTAATTTATTACATTTTATATATGCAATTCTACCATAAAGACTCTTGAGCCAAAATGACATAACAAAGCATAAATTTATTAACAGCCCAGCAAGTATTGTGTTATAAAGTTCTTTGGCGTAGCCCCTGTCCGTAGCTCGCAATCCGAGGGTACGGAATCTGTATTTCATACCTGAAGATGAAGGCAGGGGCGCAGCCGACCCCCTTCGAGGTATGTGTAAGAACCGATATATACTACGAGTATTAGAACATGATTGGTTAGATGAGAAGGTAATAAGTGACGTAACAATTGAGTCTTCCTGTCAGAACTTACTCTGAAGCTTTCATTACCGGTCTCTTCAAAAGTCTCTTCTGCTCATCAAGCCTGAATTTTTTTTATTAAAATACAGAAAAGGCAGTAATATTGTGAAATATTATTACAATTTAAAATAATGATGTTCTATTTGAATATACTTTGAAATATAATTTATTTTTGTGATGCAAAGGTGAATTTTTATCAGCATCATTACTCTAGTCTTCAGTGTCACATGATCCTTCTGAAATCATTGGAATATGCTGTGATACTTTCAGGATTCATTAATGAATAAAAAGTTAAAAAGTACAGCATTTATTCCAAATAGAAATATTTTATTTATATAAATATTAGAAATATTCATTTCTTTTAAAAAAGAAAGAAAAAAACTTTTGAATGCTAGTTAGTGTACAGTATATTGTTAACAAAATATATTACTAATATATATTATATATTATGATATTCTATAACAAAGACAAAAACTAGATAGCCTATATATATATATATATATATATATATATATATATATATATATACTGTATATACGGTGTATATATGCACACATATACTTTTTTCATAAATAAATACATAAATTCTTTGCTTTCCAGTAGTTAGGAAAATCCCAGGTCCCCTGACCAACAAAAATGACCTAAGGATGATGGGTGAGAGAAAATCAATCGTAACTGCCTTAGATCAATATTAATAATGGTGATGCTGTTGTCTGTCCCTGACCTAACAGAGACAAATGATCTTATACAAGGAATGGAAACAAGAAGGTTTGTTTCGAAGGGCTGTCTCTCTACTTGAAGTAAAGCCCTACTGACCAGAAGCTGAACAGTTCCGATATTATGAAGTACACATACCCAATAAATTTTAGATTTAGACAAATGAAAAGTCAGCTTCAAGTTGTATATTTTCATAAATAAAAAACCTCTTGAATTTTGAAGGCTAATTGCTTGCTGAGATAATAAGCAGTGTAATGCTTTTTTCCTCCACTTGAGGTGAGCTTTGACCACTGGGGCTTATTCACAGTGACCTTTTAAAGGCAATATGTGTGAGAATGTATAGGAGAAAGTTTTTCAGGTGCTTTCTTACAATTTCAACATCAGTTAAGTTCACATTTTTTTTTTTTTTTCATACATTAAATCATATTAATTTAGCATGCACTTTTGGTAACACTTTAGGGTCCAAGTCTCACAATTAACTAGTTTCTTATTAGCATGCATATTAGGATATTGATTATTTATTAGTACTTATAAAGCATATATTAATGCCTTATTCTGGATGACCGTCCTTTAATCCTACCCAATACCTAAATTTAACAACTACCTTACTAACTATTGATAAGCAGTAGTTAGGCTATTATTAAGGCAAAAATAGTTCATAGTTAGTTAATCGTGAGAATTAGACTCTCATCTAAAGTGTGACTGCACTTTTATCCAAAGTGAAGTTTACAGTAAGTCAACATGCTTTTTGTGCATGATTCAGCTTGTTATTACATTGTAAACAAATAGTTTTTCTTCATGTTTTTACCAAAAATAATAATTTGCCTCAAAAACGAGTTATTTTTCAGATTATTTTACAAACCTTTCTTACATTTACTCTCGTTCTCATGTTTGGCATGCCAAAATGAAGCTTTTTCTATTTTCTTTTTCTGCCTTGCAATTTTACTATCTTCCTAAAACAAAAATCAGATAACGAGAAACATTTCAAAGAAAAAAGTTGTGCTAATGGAGACGTATAGAGTTGAGAGATTTCATGCTTCCGAACAAAGTTTCCCATTCAAAGTTGCACAGGAATGATTAGTCACCACTAGGTAATTAATCCCAAGACTCCCTTGTGTCTGGGCCCAGACGGATCCCAAACTCTCATTGTTTGTTTTGATATTATGCTTCAAGAGGTAGTGTGATCTCCTCCCTGTGTGGAGCATATGTTATTGGTTTCATTGAGTCATTGGATTTAGATTTGTCACCTGCTTCATATGCGATGTGGCGGTGAGTTCGTTTCACGCCATTAGTGAATGAAACAATATCAATGTCTGCAGAGAGGATTTACAACGTTTGATTAGGTATCACCATGATCCCTCTCCGCAGGCCCCTGTCTTTGCCCTCTTAGCCTTGCCCGAGTGGCAGTGGAAAGGGCCGGACATCTGAGAAGGCCTGATTGGGTTCCGCATTAGCTCTCCTCAGGTGAGCTGCCCACTGGATCTGTTTACTGCCTGGGCAGCGACCACAGGGAAGTGATCCCCAGCTTTAAAGTTTGGCCCCGGATGAGGCTATGATTACTCGCGAAAGTGTGTGTGTTTTGAGTGTGTCTGTTTTTGAGGGAAGCATTGTTCAACCCCCAGCTGGGAGTTCAAACAGAGGTCCCACAGCTGTGCATCTCTGGGGAGGTAACAAGGGACTTATGAGAAACCAGAGAGAATGACATATGGCCACACCAGCGTTTCTGAGTCTGAGAAATACAGCTAGCTTCGTTTTCCCTCCACCTTCTGTTTTGTTTTTTTGTGCCACGGCAACTTTTTCCAGTTGCAAATGTCAAATTATATCTTAATTTGGAGCTTGTGTGTGTGACGCCAGAAATCTGCACATTTTTTGTCTGATGTTTTGATGTGTTACGGTGCGGTATTAACATCATAATGTCATCTCTAGGGTTCTGTTGTACAGAACAAAGAGCAAAAGGAGGGAACACAAGCAGTGAAATGGAAACAGAATCACAGAAAACAAACAAGCACAGTTTGGGATCCTAATCTCAAGGTGGTTTGGAGTAGCAATGGGGTTTATATTTGTCATAAAACTTCAAATAATAGCCCAGGCTTTTATTTTCCCTATATGAGACGGGGCTTTATATTTTATTGTTGAGATGTTGTTCATTGAGGGTAGACCTAGAGTCTCTCTAATGCTCCACGTGAAACTGCGGTCTTCCGACCTTTTACTATCGTATCAATTGATTTTGCACGAGGGAGAGAGAGCAAGACAGCACTTGTGTTGTTTAAAGTCGTGAGAGTGCGCGCGCGGTGCGCTCTTTCTGCTCGTAACGCGCCGTGTCAAGTGCAGCAGTCATTCTATTCTACATCACTCACCGATTAAAATAGGCTTTAGCGGGACAAAAATTTGCTTTGCTGGACGCAAAAAAGCGGACGATCTGATTAAATGCCTTTATTTACCCAAACCTGTAGCCACACCAGGCGTGTAAAAGAGACAGGCGTTGTATTTGGGACTCGGCTATTATTTAAAGTTTTCAGTAGTTAAAGAACCACTCTTTCATTAAAAAATTTGATTTAGGCTATGAAAGTTGAGGGTGACCTTGTGTTTAGCTTAATATTCTTGCTTCTGACTTCTGAACATTTGAAAAAGTCTCTCTAGATCATGCGTATGCAATATATTACACCAGTTTGAAGAACATGCAGTGCATTCATCATCCAGAATCATGCTCATGTTGTTTAATTCCGAAACAAATAACTCTTTTGAGTTGGTTTATTTGCTCCCCTGTTTACCGTAGTCTGATTCTGAATGGATGACTCTTTTGAGCCCAGTCTTTTTAAAGAGTTCATATAATGCCATTTTTGTACAAGTTAATATGAATCTTTAGGGTCTAAATGAAAACTTTGTAATATACTTAAAAATTCTTACTTAACTTACTTATACTTAAAAATTCTTATTATTATTGTAAGAAAACACTCATTTTACCTGGTTAAAAACAGCTCTGGATTCAGCACGCCGTTTCAGTGCATACGCCTTTTAATGATAATGAGCTTTGTTGACTCTGTCCCTCCGTTATTTGATGTTTTGATACAAGGCACGTGGAGTGTTGCCTTAACAACAGTTGTGGGTATTTTTTGGAGAAGAGAAGATGATGACAAGATAATGGCCCGAAGAAATTCGACAATTAAGGCTCGAACAGGACGTTTCTGAATGGTTGGTTAACGTAATGTCACTTTGATCTATTTTTGTCTGTGCTGGCAGTGAGATACGAATGCTGTGTTTGCTGATGTAAGTTATACGTTAGTTTACGTTAGTTTAGTTATACAGTACGTAACTTTTTTTCGCGATTTGCGAAGATTAATATAAAGCTTAATAAAACTTAACACTCACTTCTTCTGGAGGTGCAGCAGGAACATGAATAGTTAGTACCAATTCTTTTTTCAGGAGCACCTTCTTTGCAAAACCAGCTTTATATTGAACCTCATTTATAAAGCAGTCTGCTGAGAAATGAATCCCGCAAACATGAAAGCATTGAGGTTGATCGTACTCAGCCACTGTGTCTTCAGCGGTTCAGATTTAAGGCCATTGCTATTAAGGCCATTGAGTTCGAAATTTTCGAATGCGTTTTTTCGTATTCATGATTCTTGTCTCTGAATTGTCAAAACACCATTCAAACTGTTTGCTACGGATGTGAAAAACGCAGAAAATCGAACCCGATTTGTTTTTTTTTTTTTAATGACGGAGGAAAGTGTGCAAGCGTGATATACATGACGTGAGGGCAAAAATTTTGGACGCGAATTTCGGACCTTTAGGAGCATCAAAATGACTGCTGTGTTCGTTATTACACCCAAGAACAACACAATCGCTTAGACGCCATTCTGCTCCAGTGTGGGAGGGCCGTCCAATTTAGTGACGCCACAAAATCGAATGGCTCGATTTGAGGCAGGGGAAAACCTATAAGGAGATTAAAACAAAAACACTGGATTGATTTTTATCATTATATGATGGTTGTGTACAGGCACTGCCAACACACATTTCAGTACAATCAACTTGTAAAAGTGCATGTAGCATTATATGACCCTTTTAATTAATAAAAAGCATACAGTGTGATCAGTGTAATCTGAATCCTAAACAAATTACTCTTTAAGGCAAATTATTAAATGAGATTTATGCCCCCAAATGTAAAGATTTTTCAAAGTGATCTTATCATTAGGCTGTGGAATTGCATTTTTTTTTTCACTACTACTAAAATAATTGTTAACGGAACTGCTAAAAAAAAATCCGGATCATTAAAGGAGAGGAATCGGAACCCAAACCCTTTACAATTATCATTCCTAATCTTGAAGCTTATTCTTACAATCTTATCCGTACTGTTTTGCTTTGAGATCTTTAGATTAGATAATAATGTCGGACATGTGTATTTGACTTCTCAATCACCTTGCCTATTCTTGTGCTCTCTCGTTAGGATGTTCCAGGTAACCCAACACTGCATAAATATTTGTCCAACATAACCGTGTCCCTTCAGATCATAATGATGCTGAAACCCGACAACCCCCCCACCCCAGGAGGTAATTCTACCCAAGCTTGCATGGCCATTATTGATGGCCAAGTAAGTGTTACTGTTACAAACCAATTACTCAGTCATTCATCTTTGATGAGGGACTCTACAAATAAGCCGAGATGCTTATCGCTTTCCAACTCTCGCTTTCACCAATGCCCACCCTTCCTGCGGCTCACTTTTTCCTCTCTTTCCTATTTAGTAGGAGGAGAAAATGACAGTTGGCTGTCTCGGCTGGTATCAAGGGAAAGTTTCTGCTGGTTCAAGAGGTAAAGAAGTCACAAGGTGAGCAATGTGTCCCCACAGTGGCACTGAGAAATCTGGTGACCCAGTAAAGTGATATCACGCCAAAGAGGTAAGGAAGGACAAAAACAAAAAAGTGTTCGCCACCCCTTCATGTGTCTAAACTGGTAAAAGATGGGAAGGTGTGTGTCAGCGATGCAGTGAAGGACGCGGAACTTCCTTTCCAGTGTTTGCACGTGTGAGTAGGAGGTTTGTATGCACAAGGCAACAGTGGCAGACACCCTGAAGCAATACAAAACCAAAGTCTCACAGACTGGAATTTTTGACAGGTTTAGTGTACCTGTTTAATGACTATAAATGACCTGTATTTGTCATTGCGATTTGCATTTCAGATGCGTCTGGAACTTGATCACTTGAAGGCGGCAGTTCTTTTTTCTCCAAACGCGTTCTTTTAATTCTCGTCAAGCTGACAGAGGCATTTGTGTTATTTAACATCTGATAAAAAAGGAAACAGGCGTTTCCTCAACAGGAAGGATGTGCCTGGTGAAAGTCCCCTGTGATGTGTGAGAAAGGGAACCAGGCCCGCAGCCAAACAACGCTAGTAACAGTTTAACTAATGAGGTCGTGAGATTCATTCATGGAATTGATGGTCATAACGAAAGACTCGGCGGCATGTGATGCATACTCGGCTGGATTCGGTGTTCTGAAGAAGAAACCTGTTTGAGTTGACAGTCCACTGCCACAATCGCAGTTTGGTCAAGGACTAATCCTACTCTATGTCAGTGCAAACACACTAGAGAGATAAACTTTGGTTCTTCGAGCACAGGGCTTTGCTAGTTACTCTTTTTCTGACCGTGGGGAAGTTTCTCCTCTCTTTGAGGTTTCCTCGTCTGTTCTCTCTAGGCTTTTCAACTCCAATCCGACTCTTTCTAGCGGGATTTGTGATAAAAGGCGAGTTTTCCTTGTAGTGCCGCACGCTCCCTAGAGAGCAGAGCAGGGAAGCTGTTGTGCATTAACTCAGTACTGAGGCAAAGCATCTGGGTGATGTTTATGGAGATTTATTGGTCTCCCCCAGGCCCTAATTGCCTCCTCCCCAGTGGGTAGTCCTGTTAGGGCCGATGAGATTGTCATCCCTCTCTGGGCCTGATAATGGCTGGAGCAGGTGGACCAACGTATTGTTTACGTCTGTAGGTTATAGAGACAAATGGTGCCCTCAGACTCCTTTTGGCCCGGAGGACACACACAGATCAGAGGGAAACTTCCTCTCTTGGGTCATAAACAGAGCTGTTGCACCTCAACTTGGCCTTCATGTTCATTGTTGAGAGGCGGGAGTCACATCATGGCTCCCAGGTTAAGGGATATATTTGTAATAAAATGTGTTTAATGTGAACAGCATGTCATTTTCTGTCTGATTTAGAGTGATTAAGTGGTGAGCACTGTCTGGTTGAGGAATACCAGTGTTTCTTCTTTTTTTTTACTTTGTAAAGAGTTTTACTGCAAAAATGTGAGAGTAGTGCTTTAAAACATTGCTCTGGTTATTTGAGTGTCTTGAGTAGCATAGCAACACTGGCTCACCCAATGGCATGAGTTTGGGGCGGGGCTATCTGTTTGGCTGTCCAATGGCAGACAGGAAGAGTGTTTGGGAAACATGTTTGAAAACAATCATCAGTTTGGTGAGGCTGACGCAGAAATACGATTCTTTACCTTAATTCTACATTTCCAGTTCGTTTTGTGAGCTTGTCTCTTTTTATACTATTTTAATGTAGTATAGTCTTTTAATAGTATCTTCTTTTTTTGTATTCTGTGTTGTTCCTAACATTAAGACATTGCACTTCTAAAAGAAGTGGTTTGACTGTACTGTATTTAAAAAGCCATCACAATATAACTATATTGAGCTTCAGCTTTAACTCCAAGATTTTTTTTCTCCTAGTTATTTCAGTCAGAGTGAATAAGGGATGGAGATTTCTATTGTAGAGTTAAGCTGGTCTTGTCAATTGTTGTAAGGAGTTAATTGAATATTGATCTTGTGAATTATCGCAAGTTCTGTTAAGTTGTGTGAATCATTTTTCTTTTCTTTCATGTTTCTTTTCTTTTCTTTCATTTTTCTTTTCTTTCATGTTTTATGTGTTTACTGTATCCACTTATGATTGCATTGTTATGGAAACATGTTCATGAACAATATAAGTTATTACTTTGTATAGGATCCCTTTGAGCCCTAGAGCAGACCGGAGATCTCTCCATTTGTTGA
Organism: Pimephales promelas; assembly: GCF_988280905.1. Lineage (NCBI taxonomy): Eukaryota > Metazoa > Chordata > Actinopteri > Cypriniformes > Leuciscidae > Pimephales > Pimephales promelas. The sequence goes on from NC_142787.1 coordinate 21,025,006, forward strand.
ACGCCTTCCCGATGTTGACTTGTCTTATTCCGACGCCTGTCTGACTCCAATTTGGCCCTTTTGGTGGCACTAGACAAAAGTTTTATTTTCTTTGTCTTACGTGGAGTTTGCATTGGGGTTTAAAATTAACTAAAAGCCGGTCTCTTTGAATCCATCTTCTACTTTTGTCGAAATTTGACTAAAGTTTTGTCGCTCGAGTTGTCTTCGCTGATACAGAGAATGGCGGCGAATTCACAAACCTGCCAGACAAAGCCAGGTGAGAGTGAACGCGCATGACGTCACGCCCAGTCTCAAATTTCGTCCAGAATCCCTCTTACTGGAATTTATTTTACTGTACAGGATTATAGAGGAAGTCGCAGTGATCAGAGAAGGGCTCATTCAACCCACCACACTGTAAAAAATATTGTTGGTTTAACTTAAAAAAATATAAGAAACTTGGTTGCCTTAAAATTTTAAGTTGATTGAACTGGAAAAATTGAGTTAATACAATGGAGATTGATTTAATCATCAGAAACTCAAAATAATAAGTTATCTGTTAACTAAAGTTAACTAAATAAATTATTTAAGTTGATTTGACAAAAGAAAAAATGTTGTGATAACAAATCTTGAAAATATTTTTTTTACAGTGCAGGCAATTGTTTAAGCATGTATGGGTTAGAACATCACCTTTACCTTTGTAGACTTTCATATTTTTTATATGGTTACAGTCATAAACAAAAACAAAAAAGTTTCAAAAAATGTCTGCAGAGAAATGGAGACATTTCTATGTGTGGGAGGCAGGCGGCTGGTGACAGGCTCATGATTTTTGCAGAAGAACATGACTTCAGAAGGCCTGTCTGATGAGTCTGAGACAGGCCTGTCAGAGAGAGTGTAAGTGCACTAATGACTGCGAGCAGCCTCGCCACTCAGGGCATGAATATTGGATATATATGTAAGTGCATATTTTCTCTACTCCCCATCTGATGCTTAGTCCCAGGTCCACATGTACCAAGAGGACCGTCACACAAAATCAGTGACCAAAACCAGCGAAGCACAGGCCTGATGAATATCTCAAGGATATTAAATCGAATTCTAAATTTATCAGACACTCTGCATCTCATTTTTTGTGACGGGGATAGATTTAGATCCAGTCACTGAGAGCTTCATTTTGAGCAGGAAGAGGCTAGAGAAATAAGCGATAAAAGACACACCTTGAGGTTGATGATGTTTTTATATCAAAATTGACCCAAATAGCTTTTTTGTGCATGATTATTGGAGCATGTTGTTCCAAAAAAAGAATGTTTATTTTTGCCATGTTTAATGATTTGCACCACCTCTGAAATAACATAAAAATGTATTTCCTTCAATCATGCTTATCATCAACTTGATTCAATCAGTGCTCTTTTTCCTCATTCCTTCATTTCCTCATGTTATCAGAAGGTTGAAACGTGTTTCAAATGCTGTTTTACTATAAATTCAAAACAGTCAGTGAGTCATGTGGAGGAGTCAGTAGGTGGACCAGACATGTGGGTGGCAGATGTTTAGGGGCCAGTCTGAGGGTGATATCTGGGTGAATTAGGAATGATTCACCCAGACACAGTCATTTCACACCAGTAACAGGTACGAGCAAATCATTGTGGCAGTCAGATTAAGCAACACTGTGTTATTGCAGGACTAAAACTTCTAGAACCAGGGGACAGATGCAGTGTGGAAAGAGTTTGCAACAACCCATGTGTCTTTGTGCAACACTGATGCATCTATTTTTGTTACAGCTCACTTTTCACCCTTGTAACTTGTTTTGAATCTGTTAGATGGACCAAATCGAATATTGAAATGAGTTCCAAGCCCCATCTGCCCTGCTTGTGCTTGTGCATGTGATCTGAGCCAGATAAGAGAGACTGTTCCTGTCTGCCTGTTGAATACACAAACGTGAAGACCAATTTACTAAATGCTAACTTTCCATTGTAGAGGTTTCTTCAAAGCCATTTCTAAGAACAAAAGAAGCATTATAGTCTCAACATTATTCTTTCTTTCTTTTTCTAAATTTGATATCATTACACATTATATAATCCATATATGACAATTTGAATACAAGTTTAATTACAATTCTAAAAATAGCTAAAAACTAAAAGCAATCATTTAGTGAATTTCACCATTTTTTGTTTGCATCACATCATCATAATCCTTAAAGTAAACCATCATAATCACTAAAAACTAAAATCAGTCATTTTAAAAGTGAATTTATGCATCACACAATATAATGTACAGTATGAAAAATGGACTTCATTTTGATATTTGCATTCAATAAGTTATTCACTTATTCGTGTTTAAGATTAACTTGAGTTGATGGCAAGGGTAGATTTCTTATTAAATTTACATCATCACTTTTTTTTGTTTAAAATCCTAAAACCTTTTTGGTTACACTTTATTTTAAGGTGACATAGTTACATTGTAATTACTCAAATAAGTACTGAGTAATATTAACTCACTAATGTACTTACGTTACATTAGTAGCGTTATAGTTTGGCCGTGTGTCCACCAAAGTGTTTTAGGCGCTATATGTGAATCCGGCCTTAGCCAGCTGAAAATGCCAGATCCTCTACTAAAGACGCCGTGCTTTGGGCGCTTGAGAGCGTTTTGGCAGCGCAGCGTTTTTGCCATTGAGACGTTTCGTTGCTATGATCCGCAGCACAGTTTACTTGTAACTGACTTCGCAGCTCATTTGTTTCATACTAAAAATGTATTTTTCATCCATTTTGTTTGGTTTGCTCTGTTGGTTGATGTCGTTGTACAGAAAGAATGTTGTGACAGTTGGTCAGTGTTTAGTCCCACCCCTCCACCACTGTGATTGGACGGCTGGGTAAAAAGTGACAGTGATAACCGCTGCGTTTTATCGAAAGTTGAAAATTTTTCAACTCTTGGCGACCAGTAAAAAACTCGGCGCTTCAGCGTAAAAAAAAAAAAAACGGTCAGCGCCTCGTTACGCTTAAACACGACGCTCCTATTGAAAAAAAATTTAAAAAGGTACGCCAGGCACGTGGAAAAAACGCTTTGGTGGACACACGGCCTTAGGGTTTGGTTTAGTTACTTGTAATCATGTATAATTTACTGTTAATTTATTATAATTTTCTGTTATTACTATATAGTATGTCACCTTAAAATTAAGTTACTTTATTTCCAGGTTTAAGTGCAAAACAAATCCGGCATTTTCAGTATGTTTTATGACTTTTGTATGCATGTGTATATACTTTACATAAAATATGCGCATATTTCGGGCTTCTCTAGGACTTTCTTCTTTATATGCTTTCCAAATCCACAATGTATTGAGCAACAGGGAGCAGTTATTCAGTTACAGACTAGATCCTTACTCACGAATGCATTGGTTTTGTGTTTGGGAGCTTGAGTAGGGACTGACTTTCTACAATAATCAGGTTGTCATGTTGTCACCAAGCTGTGACATCCGTATTGACTGTGATAGCGCTGAGCTCTGCTTCTAGTTCATTCTCTTTAGCACCTGTCACTTTCCATGCACTCCATCACACCTGCTGTGATAAATTCACCCCTTTTTTTTGTGTCCCAAAGGCAGTTGCTCTAATTTATTTTCCCTCTCGGTCTCCTAGATGGGTTTTAGTGTGTTCAGAGGCATATGGGAGGATTTAGACAACTTTATATTTTATAAAGATACGGTCGTAACACATTGGCAGCAGGAGTGTGGTTGGGAAAACACTCATAGTGAACCCGGTTAAAACAAAAGCTGTCAAAAAACATTTATAATTGCTATAGATGCGTGTGCTTGCCACCCATATCTCGGTTGCTATAATTACAGCCTATCAGGAAGTGGCACGACTTCTTGTAAAGTTCAATGGAAAAAACGACATTCATATACTGTACCACAACAGGGCTGACAACCACAGTGAGGGGTCTGACCTTACACAATGGTATTTCGAACATTAGGAAAACATAACTGATTGTCTAAAAAGTATTTAAACACATTAGCCACACTTATATATCAAGTAAAACGTTTTGCAGAAAGAAGTTTGTTAGGTAGGTTTCAAAGTGTGGCTTAAGTGTCCAAAAACACTTTATTTATAAAAAAGGACACTATTGAAAAATAACTCAAGATCAAGATCATTTTCCTCCTACTGTTTACCAGTACATGTTTCTTTTTTCTTCTTTACATGTTTGCTCAGGAGGTTGGTGAATTATTATTCTTGGACACATACGGCCAGGAAATGTTTGATAGCACATCATTCATTATCATAAATATTCAAGAATGCTGCTTAGGCGTACAGATTTAGAAAGTTCATGAAAACCAGTCGTAGATGCAGCTGTAGATTCTGTGGGAGGGAGAAGGGTGGGTATTGACAAGGAAACGAATCAGATAGAAAGCAAGCGAGGCTGCCGAGAATTGTCACTCGCACAACCATATGTGACTGTGCGTAGAAAGAAGAATTGTTCATGTCTGTGCCTCTTTGATTCATATACAGAGAAGGAGACAGCAGTCTCAGACTCTCGCTGTCTCTGTCCAACCGAATCTCGTGTCTGGCTCAGAGGGTGGATTGGGGAGAGATATAGAGAATAGTCGTGTTTTTACCACAGGCTGGCCCCAGATTGTGGAAAGCACCCACTTGCTTTTTAAACTTTTTGAGGTGGCTTGTTGCGTTTTTGTGCCTGCATGCCAAAGCCCCTTCTGTTCACATTTGCCTCTGCTAAGCTTACATGTAAGTTGTAAAAAAAAAAAACAACAACTATTCTACCTTCCTTTGATACCCAGCCCTTTGAAGTACTTTACCACACAGCACAGGAAGTTGGCCAGCCTACTGGGTAGACTGTTGTTTCTGTTACTCTACTTCACGCAGAAATAAGGGCATGGAAAAGAGCCAATGAGTAAAGATTATGAATGGTTATAGGCATCTCATATTTAACATTTTTATTTGAGCAAATAACTATCTTTTTGAGATTTCTGACTACAACTGTTTTGTAAGCTGAGGTCTGTTTTTTCCCCTGGCCTTCAAAGGTTTAGAGACATTACAGTTTTTTTTACAATTGTCAAGACACTAAACAACATTCTCTGAACTGTTCTCACTAAAGCCTACCTATTTGTTGAATAAAGCACTCTTTCTGCTAAACTCGAAACATTCTCACTCACTAAAACACATTTCGCACTGTGACACGTTTGTGTCGCCAAACACTAAACACGAGGCAAAAGTTCAACACAACTAAAACACTGTTGTCATCGTTTACACACAACGATTCAAAATTGTTCACACATGGTTCTAATGATGTGATCAAACCATCTGTACAATGAGGTGGTGGATGAGGAGGAAGAGGATGAGGATGAGAAAGAGCAAGGTGTAATGGGTGTTATCAAGGCTGGATCTGTCAGACTAGCGGGTGTATCTAGAGATAACATTGCCTCTGATGTGGAGAAAGTTATGATGACATGATGCTGAAGCAGAATCATTTAGTTTTATTTGACCTTTTTGGCTTTTGCAGTTGGACTTTATAAGTGCTGAAGATACAGACATTCAGTAGCCAATTTATTGCAATATTATATCTGCAGTACATACAATATACATTATATTCACCTTACTCGGTTGTAATTACTATGCTTTTTTTGAGTAATTGCAAAAATTGTTTACTGAATACAATATCTTTTTTTGTAATGTTCTGAATACTGTGTTCTCCATTGTTTGATTAGACTAATGAATGATCTGTAGTGCTTATGATCTGAAAGGATTGTTTATTTTGAGTACAGTTGAAATGGTTTTGAAGCGATTTTTTTTTTTGACTTTGACAGAAGAGTCAGGGGTTTTGTAAGTTTATATTGAAAATTTGGATACCTTTGGTCAAAGCATTCTCATCCTAGGGCGTCATCTAACTGACACTTTTGACCCTGCGTCCAAATCCAATACACATGGCAACCTTTAGCGTCAGATGACGCTCATCCTAGGGCGTCATCTAACTGACGCTTTTGACCATGCGTCTAAGTGCGTATTTAGACGCATGGTCAAAAGCGTCAGTTAGATGACGCGGGTAGGTTTAGGTCTGGGGTAGGGTTAGGTTTAAACCACTAGGAGGCGCCTCATATTGACGCTAAAGGGTGCCATGTGCGTCGGATGTTGACGCATGGTCAAAAGCGTCAGTTAGATGACGCCTTGGGATGAGAACAGACTGTTTTGGTCGAGAAAGATGCATTAAATTGATCAAAAGTGACAGTAAAGACATTTATAAAGCTACAATTTCTATTTCAAATAAATGCTGTTCTTGGGAATTTTTTTTTTAATCGTCAAATATAAAAAGTTTGTACGGTTTTCACAAAAATATTATCCAGCACAACCATTTTCAACTGTTATGAGAAATGATTATTGAGCACCAATTATAGAGTTAAAGAACATTGAATAATTTATGAAGGATTTAGGACACTGAAAACTGGAGTAGTGGCTGCTGAAAATTCAGCTTTACCATCACATGAATAAATTACATTGTAAAAAGAAAACCTTTTCTAGTTCAATATATTTTAAATTGTAATGATATTTCATGATATCACTGTTTTACTGTGGTGAGCAAAAGAGACTTCTTTAAAAAGCATTTTAAAAAAATCTTAAAGGCCACACTCTTTTGAACAGTGGGATGGATGAATGGACGCATGGATGGACGGATGGATGGATGGATGGATGGATGGACGCATGGATGGATGGATGGATGGATGGATGGATGGATGGATGGATGGATGGATGGATGGATGGATGGATGGATGGATGGATAGATAGATAGATAGATAGATAGATAGATAGATAGATAGATAGATAGATAGATAGATAGATAGATAGATAGATAGATAGATAGATAGATAGATAGATAGATAGATAGATAGATAGATAGATAGATAGATAGATAGATTCATTTCATGGGGTCTTCAAAGCTTAAAACATCTTTAAGCACTTGGAAGTGGAACATCTTACATTAACATGTTCCAAAAAAGCTTACCAAAAATTAAGCTTATATAAGCAAAAGTAGGTCTGAAATCCTTGTATTCTGTTGCTCATATTACAGTTCATTTGAGAAAACCCATGTAAACTGATGATCATACAGATTGTAGATAATTCGAGTAGGTTTTTGAGAATCATCAGTGTGTAAATGTTTAAATTAGCAGCGGAATGAGTCAGCCTGTCTCGGTTTCTTCTCACTGTAGGGTTGAAGTGAAACCACCATCATCAGCAGTTTGACCACTCTTTTGCAATAATAGCATTCGTTTTCTCATTTTACTGTCGACCTATAAAAACTCTCGGCACATCCAGCCCGCCCAGCTGACTCCACACTTGTTGAAAGCACATATCATTTTGGAGGAGTGTGATAGAAAAACTTAGTGACTCTCGAGGAAAAGAAAAATAAATATTGCTGTTTCAAGCGAGATTTTATCTGCTGAGATCGTTGATACGGTTGTCATGAACTTGTGCTGGGGAAAAGGGCTGATTTTGTAAGATGCAGAAGAACGTTTGGGGCAGTGGTTCTGCTGAGGGCATGTCATCTGTGCTTCCAAGAAAAGAAAAGATAAAGGCATCAGTCAACAAACTCCCATTTAACACTAAACACTCTTGAGACTCACTTGTCTTGGGCCGTGCCAGTTCGGTGACATTGAGTACTTGTATAAAATTTGCTGATGACAATAAAACCAGAGAAGCCGGAAAGCTTGGATTCCAAAACAATAAGAAAATAAATAAGACGGGATGCTGGCCTAAGACAACAGTTACTGATGAAACTGTCAAGCTGCAAGATCAACATTTGTCAGTTGCGCTTCCTCTGGAAATACACGACCCTGAGATTTTATCAGGGGATCGTTCCCGATCCAGTATTTGTTACTTTGACACACTGTTTATTTTCATGCGCTTTTGATTAGTGAAGCTCTCTTCATTGTAGCCTGGCTGCTTCTGGAACGCATCCCAACACAATAGGGAATATTCAGCCCATGATTTACATCATACTGTGACCGAACAATATAGAGTGTCAGCGTTTCTTTGAAGGTCCTTTGGGTATACTGTTGCTTTACATAGCAAAAGTCAATATGGCGAGTTAAAACATCGGCCTTGCTGTGATGTTTATTTCACCATACTCTGTCAAAAGACCAACTTGTTGTTTTATGCTAAGTCACTCATACTTTTCCCACACCCACATGTCACTGGCTGAGGTGAACAGGCATGGAAACAAATTTGTACTGAATCTGAGCATTCTTTCAATGCGGGAACTCTTTGTGTTCCCTGAATAGTGCTCATAAAGACACGCCAGGGTATAAAGCTGTTTTCGCATGAAGAAGAAGAAGTTGTTTTATTTATACAACGTCTTTCCAGAGCTCAAGGTCGCTTTACATGGTACATTTATAATACATTTAAACACTAACACACAACTTACAATCACAAAAGGTACATATAATCACATTTAAACAAAGTACATGTCAAATAGATATGTTTAACATGTATGCATTGCATTTGGTTTCACGATCACAAAACAAGAGTGTTTACTAAAGGGATAGTTCAAAAATTAGCCCATGATTTACTCCTGAAGCCACTTCTTTCATTCTTCTTTTAGACAAATACAATCAGAGTTCTGGCTCTTCCAAGCCTCATAATGCCAGTATGTCTTTGGAAGTCCATCAAAGCGCATCTATTGATGATTAAAGTGCTCGACACAACTCTCCGGGAGTTAATAAAGGCCTTCTGAAGTGAAATGATGCGTTCGAGTAAGAAAAACTTTATCAACTAAAATAACTTGCTTCTTTTGTTTGAACTGTGAGAGTCAACAATTGCCGTCATTATGTTGTGCGTCATGTTCAAGGGTTACTCTTTTGGCGTAAATCGATGCGTACGGCCTTCTGCCGGAAGCTAGTTATTTTAGTCTATAAAGTTTTAAATATGTATATTTTTCTTGCACAAATGCATCGCTTCACTTCAGAAGGCCTTTATTAACCCCTAGAGATGCGTGGAGCACTTTAATTATGAAAAGATGCGCTTTGGTGGACTTTCGAAGTCAAGGGTCTCGACCTGACTGCAGTTCATTGTCGTAAACGACTTGAGTGAGCAAATGCTCATATTCGATGGTGTCTGGCACTTTGAAGAAGTGTTCTCTTCACGGATGAATCCCGTTTTCACAGTTAAGGGCAGATGGCAGACAACATGTGAAGAGTTCAGATGCAAAAGCCTCTAAATGCCATTTGAAATTTTCTTCTTTAATGATGATTTTTATCAAACTTGTATATTTAAGTTCAGTAATTTCACTTAAATGGCAATGATAATTACCTATTCATTGTTATTTAAGTGAAATTACTGAACTCAAATATACAAGTTTGATAAAAATCATCATTAAAGAAGAAAATTTCAAATGGCATTTAGAGGCTTTTGCATCTGAACTCTTCATGTATAGCCCGGAACACACCAAGCCGACGGTCAGCCGTCGGGCAGTTTTTGTGAGTCGGCCGACTAAGTTTCCTCGGCGTGTTCCACACGGTTCCGTGCCGTCGGCTGAAAATAGTCCTCGTCGGCTTTGTTTCGCACGATTCGACATGTTGAATCGGCGTTGGGCCGTCGGGGAAAGAGAGGACTCTGATTGGCTGTTCAGCTTAGTGAAAGAGTCAGTGCACGAGAATAAAAGGAAAACAGCAAGCAAAGAAGTCAAAACGGTAAAGATAGAAGGCTGTTCTTATGATTATATATAAAGAAAGTGTTTAGCAGGATTGATATTCAAAAGGGTAAGCACGGGCTGCTTTGTTTATGGTGTGTATCTGCAGCCGGCAGCGTCGGTTTTCCTTTTTGAATGGCGAATATAGACTAATATATATGCAGAAATAGACAGTTGGCTCATTACACGCAGGTGCAGAACGCACATTATAGCTGACAAGTCGCCTGTAGTTCTCTCGGTGTGTTTAAGTGCAGCTTTTTACCCCGACGAGAGGGGACGAGAGGCGACAACACAGTCGGCTTTCTTCAGCGCTAGTTCGTCGGCGTCGGCTTGGTGTGTTCTGGGCTTATAGTGTCATGTGGGTGAGCAGTTTGCGCTGATGTGAACGTTGGGGATCGAGTGGCCCATGGTAGCGGAGGGGTTATGGTATGGACAGGCGTATGTTACTGTATGTACCATGAACACAGGGTTCAGTTTGTTGATGGGATTTTGAATGCACAGAGATACCGTGACGAGATCCTGAGTTCCATTGTTGTGCCCAGACCTCCCGGACCCCCCAATACAGTAAAACTGCACATTTTAGAGTGGCCTTTCATTGTGGCCTGCCTAAGGCAAATAATCATACTATCTAATCAGCATCTTGATACACCACACCTTTGAGGTGGATGGATTAGGAGAAAGGCAAAGGAGAAGTACACACAAATAGATTTAGACAGATTTGCAGAGAGAGAGAAAGAGAGAGAGAGAGAGAGAGAGAGAGAGAGAGAGAGAGCCTCCATTAGTCCCTTCAATGCAATTTGCTACTTTTGTCAGTTTTTGCTTTTGTCTTGACTGGGAAAGCTACACTATTTAAAAAATGGCTACTGTCGCACTACTACGTTCATTTAGTCAGTCCAAACACTGGCATGAGTCATGGTTGTGATGTCCGTGGTGAGACTAGGCACTTGAATGTAGGGTAACACTTACAATAATAGTGCATTAATAATAAAGTACTAATACCTGAATTAATAATTACTTTACTATGAACTATTGATGAGTTGACTATGTTTTATTTTTGACTATGTTATGTTGTAATGTTTTTTGTACTAATGGGGAAATAACCTTCACAGGTTAAATGTAAACATTGCAAGACATCTAAGCCCCTTTCACACAGAGATTCCGGAAAATGCACGGATAATGTGACCCGACATTTGTCTCGGGATTTTTTGATTTCGGTTCATTCACACTGCCGTGATCTGTGAGCGCGTTCACACACAACCCGTAAAGATCACGGAAAGACACATGACGTCAGGATGAGATGTGTAACGTACGCGTCGAAAACATGTACACGCACATAACAATTACTAGGTCCCCAACCCGGTATCAATCCCGGGTCGTGTTTGCGTTCACGCAGAAGGCGTTCTGGCAATTTCCCGGGATCAACGCACTGTGTGAAAGGGGCTCTAGTGTCATTCACTGATGTTTGTGACAGGTTCTGGTGTCAAATTTATAAACAATTTTACGTTGTGCCCTTTTAGTATATCTTTCTTCTGATCTAGAACATGTTTGATTTAGTTTCCTCCGAAATGTTAATTAATGCATTAATTAACAAGCGTGTACTAACGTGTAGTTATGGAATTCATGACTCATGTTGTAGTTATGGTTAGTTCCTCATTAGTACATGTCTTAACTCATCATTAGTTCATAAGTAATTACAGTATTAATCCAGGTATTTGTACATGATTATTAATGTACTATTATTGTAAAGTGTTACCAAATGTAGAATATGGAGTCATTGTCAGACACTTTTGTCATTTTGCTTGAATGTGGCGCATGTACTGCACTGACCCCATTCATGGCTTTTCCATAAGGTGTGGTTGTGTATTTTTTGAACTGGAATATCTGGAGGAAACCCCCTGCTTTTATAAATGAGGCTGTGAAAAGCCTACTTATTCTTTCTATAATAGGCCATACAGTGTTGTTTTTGTTTGTGGTAGATGCGTACAGGCATGAGGTGTGTGCAGGGGTCAAAGGTTAAATTGAAGTGAGGCAGGAAGATTTACCAGTGCTGGTTTCTTTCAGGAACTTATCCTTCTTTATGTGGTTGAAAACCTCCTTAGTGATTATAGAGCGCTTAAGAGCTAAATATAGACTGGCTGGAAATTCTCTATACAAAATAAGTGAATTGTCACCATGTGGTTTTTCCGTCTCCTCTAACCCAGCGGCATTTTAAAACTCTCATTTTCTCTCCCTGTGTGTCAGAAGAAAAAAGACAACTTCTATTTTGCAATAAATATTGTTCAGTCTCCTGAACCACTACTCTTTTTTTTCTTCTGCTTTGGCTTTTGGGGAGGTAAAAAAAAGAAAGAAAAAAGCATAATTTATTTTTCATAAACAGTACGTGCACAAAAAACAGCACATTTGAATACTTCCCTAGAGGGCTTGTGTTCAAATGAAAACAATGAAAACACAATCATAACACTGTGGTGTTGTCGGAGACGTTATAATGGAGAGCTGTTTCAGTGCAGCTCTGGCCCCTGTCCAGTGATTGTCAGATGTGATCAGAGGGTGGTCTTCACTCTTGATATAATCAGCCTGGAGGAGTCAGAGGAGAAGTTGAAAGAAACACACAAGACTTCTCACGTCGCTCTCTCTGTTCGTCAGCTTGAATTCTCGGTCTGTTCAAAATTGGCACGTTACCATGAGCAAGAAAACGATCACATGAGCACAGTAATGCATAGAGATAAGAGGTTCTTATGCAGACCATGAAAGACAAGACACCGTTCACATACACACTGCTGATATATATGTCAGTCACTCCTCCTCTGAGTGCTTAATCCTGTTCACACATTTATGATCATGTCATTTTTTTTTAAGTTAAATAGCCTGCCGCCAGTTTTCCTCAACTTGGCTAATTAAGAGGCGAAATTTGACCGGCATATCATCAAAATGTCCGTAAAACGAAATTTCTAGCGGCAACTCTCGAACCAGTTTTCTTTTCGCATTTCAAACTATTTATTCGAGATTCATCCAACTCACTGGTTATGAGCAAAGTCCCTTTCAAAGAAAGTCTGTTGGCCATATTTGCAACGCCTCCAGGCAGCTATGTCAGGCATCCAAGACCAAGCCCTACTGTTTAAATGGGGGAATCCTGAAATCTCAAAAACTGTTTGCCAAAGTCACAATTAAATAACATATTTTAAATCAGAAACAAAATCTGTCATTAACTGTCCAATAAATGTTGTTTCTTATGCACAAATAGCGTTATAACAGCTTATTTTTAGGCTTGACCAGCCAATGTGGATGTGCAGTCCTATGTCCTTCTATGAGCACCGAAGCTTCTAACGTCAACTGCAGTGAAGCAATGACTTTACCAGTCAGCAATTGGCTCTTTTACTTAGAAGGCGATACTTATTCCGCCATATTGTGCGTTACACTTTCTCCCATTCATAAGAAATAGGAGTGAACCGTCTTTATATAGTCTGTTATGAGTGACCTATGTTTAAATTGTGGGCTGTTCCTCACATCATCTGCCATTATATGTCATTATAACAGGCGTGGTCACGGTGTATTACTGTTTTATGTAAATGACCAGTGATTTTGTTCTGCAGAATATAGAAAGTCATACAAATTTGGAAAAAAAAAATATTTATATAGATTTAATTTCCATTTTTGGGAACTATTCCTTTGTGTGGTTGTAACTCCCAAAAGCAGTATGTGGTCATCGATAACAGGAATCATCATGACAACAGATATCCAGAGTACATGGTGTAGTATGTTAGCTCAATAGTTTATCCTTTTGCAATAGAGGCAAAACGGATATCTTCTGGCGCTAATGCATTTCAGTCGCATCACATGTCTGCTATGCTTTTTTTACACCAAAATAAATAATTCACTTATACAATTTGCATAGTATGTATGTGGTTAGTAAATAATTTTTCCTCTTTATCATCTTGGAGGGGATTTTTATGTGATGTGTCTACATTAATTTCTGTGTAGAGCTACAGATCATCCTGGATAATGACTTCAGGATTTCCTGCTCTTCAAAGCAGATCTAATGTTTAATCCAAAACAAAAACTTTGACACCATAAGCTACTATTTCAGGGCCTACTTCTTGGCTGGAAACCCTGAACAATGGCCGCTTTGTGTTTCATGTTTGGGGATCAGTTCTGGTAGATATAATTAGATGTTATTTTATTAAGGTAGCTCCCCACAAGAAGCCAATAAAAGTGGTTTCCGGCTGGAAATCCATACAGAAGACAGGGCTACAATTACAACCACAGATAAGGTTAAACAAACAGCTCCCATCCGTCCCGCAACAGCCGCGGGGCCACTGATCGACCCTGCTACAGTCTTCAACTAGACGTGTACTGCCATGCCTACCACTCTGGGTAATCCAACCCAGCCCCTCATTTCATCACTTTCCCAGCATTTTTTAAACATATTCATATATGTGAATAAACTAACAGTGATAGGGAGTGCAGTTAATAGCCCACCCCCATCCCAATATGCCAGCACAGCTTTTTTTTTCTCCAATTCGGAGCATATTAAGGGCATGGAGTGGGAATGTAAAGAAGCACACACACATGCATTTGCCAGCTCTTCACACATTGCATGCTTCCCGTTGGGGGAGGGGGGATACGAGAGTGAGGCTTCCTCCCGAGCCTGAAGCTGAGAAAAAGAGAAGCGTTACGCTTGCTTTCATTGCCGAGGGCCCAACAAGGGTTTTATCTCGGTCCTGTGAGACTGCGCTAGGGTGATTTCTTAAGAAGTTAAGCAGAGTGAGATTGGAGGAGATGAGATGGGAGGGGAGATGGAATGGGGTGTTAGGGGGGGGAGGGTGGATTTCTGTACCTTTGGATCTACAGAACATCCACAGGAAAGAGTATTGTTCTGACAATATAACAACAACAACACATCCCCTTCCCATGTCTACACCCTTCAAATCTGATCGCCAGTCATCATCATCAGGACTCCAACAAAATAAGAAAGAAATAAAAAGGCATTGACCATAACAGTGTATTCCAAGTATTTTGAAGTCATACAATAGACTTGTGTGATGGACAAGCTGAAATGCAAGGCGTTATCCAATAAAAATCTTTAAGTTCTCTTTCCTTGGAGGATTTAAGAGAGTTCAAGAGAAAAGTGTTTCATGAGGGGATCGTTCTTTTGAATCAAATCTTTTCTAAGAATCATTTGATCAAGTTCATAAAACGGGTCTGGAGTGCATTTCCGAAAAGCATCGTAAACGTAAGTAGATCATATGATCTCTACGATCTACTTAGACTAACTAGCTTTTGGGAAATGCAGCCCTCTATGATTCATTCATTCTTCAACCTGATTCAATACTTCTGCAAGTTCAGCCAAAGTCTCTTTCGAGGAAAGTGAATTCACTCAGCGGCAATACTTGCAAAGCCTCCGGGCAGATATTTCAGGCATGCAACACCAACTCCTATATAATTCAATGGAGAAATAATTCCGTCTGCTCACCGAATTCGCTTGTCCCATTATGCTCAAAGAGCGTTAATAAGCATATATTCAGGTTGGTCCAGCCAATGCACATGTTCTCAGTCCCAAGCATATGTTTCAGGACACTAACTTCGATGACTTTACCAATTGGTGAAATTTAGAATGTGGGACATATTTCACCATATAGTTTGTTGCACTTTCTCCAAAATGAGTGAACCATCTTGGTATACAGTATGCGGTCTTTGGTTCAGCTCACTTAATAATCTGATCACTATGGAATAACACCTTAAATTGTAGTTTGTTTGTCAAAGCTGTTGTATAGCTTTAAATCTTAGACCTATTTAATGTCCTTTTTGAAGTTTCAGTCCTAATCCAATGTAATTGCATGGAAAATTTTGACCAGTATATTATTTAAAACTTTCCCTTTAGTATTCTAAAAAAAAAAAAAAAAAGCACACAATTAAGGCAGAGCTTTTGGGTTTGGAATGAATTTGAAGAAAAAAATTAAACACGGTTGTAGGGAAGAAGAGTTATCCATTAGTTTCCACTAAAAACTGAATCATTAAAGGAAGAGGAGGGCTATGTGGACAGATGTCAGTTGTGCTTTTGCCAAGCTCTCCAATTTGCAGATGCCTTTAATCCCTTAGTGATAAAGGAAATAGGTTATTCCTAGTTGCAGGTCCTCTAGGGGGCTAGTAGCCCTGGGGCATTCTGGGAGTGCCAGAACTAGCCTGTATCATGCAGGCGTTGTGGAATCGGAGGGTGACTTTGAGCGAGAGATTTACACCCCCAGTCCTTAGGCATACCGGTGATGACAAGGTGTCATCACAACCCTCGTTCATCACCAAGAAAAATTGATCCGGGCATTACACCGTAGACGTGAGTAAACCATTAATCTTGGCTATAATTATGCACAGAACCACTGACAAACCCAGTTGCTGTCATTCTTCCTGCTGAGCAAGGTTAGAGGGGCCAGAGACTGGTGAATTATGGCTGCCCAACACCTCCTCTCCCACAACAAGTTGTGCTTGTGTAATTCACAGTGGAGGATGGTAAATGGACATGGTCATTAAGGAGCACTCTGCAGTACTAAAACTGACGACATTGACTCTTTTTCAGGCTGCGGGATGGGTGAAAGAAGGAAACTGCAAACTGTGTGATCTATTGCTTCTGATATTGCCAGGTCTGAAAACCAACTGACGTGATGTCATTTAGTAAATGCGGAGTTAGAAAATCAACAGAACAGCACTTAACCTGTTATAGCTTCTCAAAATGTTTTTATCAGTATTTCCTGGTTAGTTGCAGTGGGAGAGAGTTTTATATATTTAAATATAGACCGAAATAAGACAATCTACACTGAAAGGAATAGTTCAAAAATAAAAACAATATTGTTCACATGTTTGGGGTCGGTGAGATTTTTTTTTTAATGTGCTTCCGGTCCTGGTCATATGTACAAAATTCATTTTAATATGCTGATTTGGTGCTCAAGAAACATTTCTTATTTTCAATGCTGAAAACAGTTGTGCTGCAGCTTGCTATGGAAGCTTGTTTCCGCAACAGAATGAAAAATAAAAAAGGTAATTGTGACTTTTTATCTCACAATTCTGACTCTTTTTTTTCTCACAATTGCGAGTTTACGTCTCGCAATTCTGACTTTATTTCTCAGAATTGTGAGATATAAAGTTAGAATTGCGTGATATAAAGTCGCAATTGCGTGTTATAAAGTCAGAATTGCGAGATATAAAGTCACAAATGCGTGTTATAAAGTCGGAATTGCAAGATACAAAGTCAGAATTGATTGATATGAAGTCGCAATTGCGTGTTATAAAGTCAGAAATGCATGATATAAATTCTAAGGGGAAAAAAGTTTGTCTTTTTTTTTCTCTTAGAATTGGCCTAATAACTTCTGAAAAGATGAAAAGAATTTCGAGATATAAACTCGCAATTATGTGTTATAAAGTCAGAATTGCGAGATGTAAACTCGCAATTGTGAGGAAAAAGTCAGAATTGTGAGATAAAAAGTCTCAATTTTGTCTTTCATAATTGCATCTTTATATCTTGCAATTGCGACTTTATTTATCAGAATTGCGACTTTATATCTTGTAATCGCGACTTTATTTCTCATAATTGCGACTTTATATCTTGCAATCGTGACTTTATTTCTCATACTGTAATTGCGACTTCATATCTCGCAATTGCGACTTTATATCTTGCAATCATGACTTTATTTCTCATAATTACGACTTTATATCTTGCAATTGCAACTTTATTTCTCAGAATTGCGACTTTAAATCTTGCAATTGCGACCTTTATTTCTCACAGTTCTGACTTCAAATCACGCAATTGTGAGATAAAAAGTCGCAATTATTTTTTCATTTTTTTTATTCAGTGGCGAAAACAAGCCTCCATAGCTTGCTTACCATTTTTGTGGAAACAGTATGAATAGTAAGTTCAAAAGAAAAGCATTTTTTGTAACATTGTAAATGTCTTTGCTGTCACTGTTGATCAATTGAATGTATCCTAGCTGAATAAAATATTTAATTTCTTTACAAAAAAAAAATCTTTCTGGCTCCAAACTTTTGAACAGTAGTGTATGCCATTCCTCCAAACATTTTTTGCAGAACATCCTGGCTGCTCTTTTCCATACAGTGAAAGTCATTGGGGACATGGGCGGCTAGGGGGCACCATACCGGTAGACGAATACTGGAAGAAATTCGTCAACCGATATAGATTTTGGACTATCATCTCTAATGCGGTTATGCTCACGTGACGGTGCAGTGCTACACGGTCACGAAAGCTCATCGTCTGCATGAGTTGAAGCGCAGTATGCAGCGACACCTCATTTCGTTTTATGCACGTGCTGTCAGAGAGACTGTCTCAGCATTTTCTGAGCGGCGTGCATATATGAAACCTCTGCTCACAAAGCGCGTGAGAACTGAACTGAGTGCTTTTTGTCAACTAATTGGGCTTGAACGGTTAAACACACACACTTATGTGTCAAAGTGACACTGTCTTTGCAAGTCAACAGAATCATTTATGTCTTATAAGTGAACTTAAAAAGTTGAAAGAAAATGCACTAACATATTGGATCTGTGCAGTTGGTCTTAAAGTGACAGAATCCAAATTTACCTGCTCTCATTATTAATGCTAATCAAGCAACAAAAAAGAGAGAATCTTTCACTGCTCTTGACTGAATCACTTTTTTCACTTTAATATGAATAAACGTTTATTTAATTCAAACAGTAAAGACTATGCATTGTTTTGTTTTTAGTTTTTTACATTTGATTACTTAATACAACTTATGTACTATTTCCAGTGCTTGAAGTTTTTTTAGGTAGGTCTATTTCATTAATGTCTTTGTTCTATAGTAGTTTGTTTTCTTTCCTCTTTATTACTGTTTACTTGTCTTCAGTAAGCGTGAGAGTTTTATTAGGCTAGTATTAGTTTTTTTAAATGATTTGAATTGAGAATGGTGATAATGGTGAAAGCAAAAAAAAAATATATCGTTGTAATATATCTTTATTGTGAAATAAAATCACTCGTATCAAAACATAAGATTTTGGAGTTTATTCTAATGCTGCATTTTAAATTGTCACACCAGGTTTGAGCCTTTGACTGATTTGAGAGTGTCAGAAGGGGAAGATTTAGCAAATACCTATTTACATTTGACTCTTTTCCTCACGTAAAGCTGTTATACTGCTTCGGAAGACTTGGTATAATAGAGCACATGAAACTACTTTCATAGTACTTTTTTACTGCTTTTTTGTCCGTTTTGGAGCTCGACAGCCAAGTACAGATTAAGAAATGACAGAACCGTGAAAGCCCCCCATGGAGCAACCCCACCCCCCCAAACCCACACACATTGGCTGTATTTACTGAAAACATTTAGTCATTTTTGTCATTTTAAAAGCATTAACAGAATATATCTGGTCTGTTTAGAAATATTCCCACAGTAATATGGTGATAATTAGAATTAAAAGTAAAGAAAATCTGTCTAAAAGCTATTCAGTATTAACAAAGTAACAGATTACTACTTGATGCCTGAAATTCCCATTTAAAATCATTGTATGGAAAGAAAATACTACAGGTTTGGAAGAACATGAGAGTGAGTAAATGATGAGTTTTGAGTCATGAGTCTATCCCTTTAACTGATGATCTAAAAAATAAAGTGTTTAAAAAAAATGACTCGCATGCCAGTGTAAATGCTTAGCAGTATGCCCTAGATTTGTTTTGCCACGACTATGTGTGTCATATCTTTTTAGTGTAAATTTTCTCACACTTAAGTGATGTGGCTCTAAGCCTTCTGAATCTGGCTGATCTGTTTCTCCCGCTGTGACGAGCCCACTGTATATGCGGATCTCAATCATATGATCCAGACTTTTTGTGGACTTTGTAACACTAGGATGGAATATTCTGTGTGTACGTGTGATTTTGCACTATGGCGACTGATCCCAAAGGATATACTGTATAACCTAAACAGAAAAAAAAAACCTCCAAAAATCACATGGAATTATTCCTGCTCCATGCTTCATAATTGTGCTGCATGCAAATGGGCCAGAAACAATAGACAAAAAAACCCCAAGTGACAGTGAGACTGAATGTAAATGGAACAGCTCTATATGGTTTGCCCTTCAAACAGCCCCACGTTCAATTGATTCCTGAACAAAGCGAGAGGGACTCTAGATAGAAATTCCTCTGGTCTGCTTTTCTGCCCAACTGTGGTAAATGTGATTACTTTTGTCCTAAAATCCCACAGCATACATTATCATCCCTTTGTATAATGGCTAAGCCTGTATCACGTTTCCATTTCGTCCTATTTATTTATTTGCTTTGAGGACGAATGAACAGAGAATCATGTTACTGGAATACTTTACAATGTTATATATTTAACAAAAGGAGTGGTAGAGCTGCCGCTTTTGTTCTCCGAATGACAAAAGTTAAGAAGACCACAGTGTGGTGAAATGGTGTTAATGATCAAGAGAAACCTAAAAGTGAATTTTGCACAATGTTTAGGCTAGAGTCTGATAGGAATGAACATATTTTTTGTTATTCATGGTTTCCCAACACTTATGGAGCCTAATCATCATTTTAACCCATGACAATGGAGAAGTGGTGAAATACCAAAACTTCAATTTTGCAATGCAATGTAGTTAAGCATTATTCGCTTGAGAAAATAACCGCACCAAATATATATTTCACCTTCTGTGTTCAACTGTTACTGAAAATAATACTCCTACGTTCTGCATTTGATCATTATGTATCTATTAGCCTGGTTCTGCTCTTTTGATTTCCATTGCTGCAGGGCAAATCCTATTTGTTTGATGATTGTGGTCCATTTTTTTTTCCTCATGAGTAGTAGAACATAGTTTTCCAAGACAAATGATACCCAATTCTCACCTGTAATATCTCGGATTTAGATCTCTGTGCACCAGTGTAACGAGTTTAGAAGTTTAGCTTCCTTTTAATGAGTTCCAGTGTATGTGATTCTCAATTCCATACATCTCCGTGTGCACATTTCTTCTCCAGTTTATATGGCAATAGACATGCAATATTTCTTGTAAATCTATGGCCACATCCACTGGTCATCTGCTGCCTGATAATATAGCAATTCTTTGTATAAACAAACAGTGAGCGGCCCTGCTGCCTCTTTTAGTCACATAGTGTGGGAATGTCTTTGGTGTTAAAGCTCAGTAGTTATTGAAATCCCTGTAAGCTTGTCTTAAAGATTAATTGAAGGCTAGATCGATCCTGATCACTGTGTCTTTGAAAGAACAAAACCCCCCCTCAGCAGGACCGCCGTTCTTGTTAATGTTTTATCAGGGGTAGTTTTGCCCATTCACCATGTGTCTTTTTGTTCATACATCCAGCCACGTTGAGTAATGGGAATCTGCGCTGGGCATGGCGGGAGCCGAGGTATTTCAAAAGACGAAGACGTCAAGTGAGCGCCTTGCTAAAACGGCCTGCCCCTTTTTATCAGTGAGTGTTTATGCTAAAGCCTGAGTGAATTTTCTTGCATTTGAGTCACAATCGTTTCACCTGCAGCCTCGAAAGCTCACGTGAAATGACATTATGGAGCCGGAGAAGCTGAGCTGAGCGACTCAGAGGTCTTATTAGATTCGCAGTGGAGTCCGGCCTCAGGGGCGCCCATCAGTTCTTGTCAGTGAGGTCGGCCTATTAGTCACCAGGCCAATGACAAGACTCCTTGTAAAGGATAGCTGACCCCCTGCAGTGGGCCAAGTGTCTCCCCCAATAGAGTCATGACCCCTAGTGCCGGGAGGGCAAAAAGGCCAGTGTTTTGTGGAGGATGGAAGAGCAGAAGGAGCTTTGGGTGTAGGGGGTGGGCTGAAGGGGTTCTCCTGCCTCTAGATGATCATCATGGGGGTTTCTACAGGCTGACCTGCCCCTGACCCACTGCGTTAAGAAGCTAGCCCGCCAATGACTCCCTCTGAAAGTCTGGCGAAATGGCAGAACCCCAGAAAAAGAGAAGGGAGAGAGTGAGTGAGTGAGTGAGTGAGTGAGAGAGGGAAAAAGCACAGGGGCCCCTCCTAAGGAAAATCAGATAGCCAACGATATCACTGATTCACCGTCTGCTGCATAGATAGGGGTTTGAGGGGACAGAGAGAGAGACAGACAATGATGAAAAAGAATCATTGACAGCTTTTTTGAAGTTTTTTTGTCTTTTGAATTTCAGCTGTGTGCTGTTAAGTAAAAGACATCCGCTGTCCATAAGTGCAGGTATGTATCGACACACTAGGAAGCCTGACGGATGTGCTCTCTTTGAAGTTGTGGCTCTTCTTTTCCCTCCGGGGCTGAAAAGAGTCACATTATACTTTTCAAAAATAACAATAAAACTCTTTGGCTAACTTGCATGTTATAAATGTGAAAAGACAATGTTAACTTATCACATTAATTTGGCTGCACTGAAACATTTTTGCTAGCTATTTGTTTTTGAAGGTCTGTTAAATGTTTTGTTTTTGCTGGGAATTTTTATTTTTACAGTCTTTTAAACATTTAGGGCCCTATCTTGCACCTGGCGCAAACTTCACACACTGATCCATGCATCATTCCTATTTTGCACCAGCGCAAAGTGGACTTTTCCTTCCACAGATGCACGTCAGTAAACTAGTGAATGAACGTGCGCTCCTTGGACGGGTTGGTGCAAAAAGGAGGCGTTACAATCTTAACAATCCCTGGTGCTGTTTTGCAGTTCAAGAAAACAATTGCGCCAATGGCCAGAAAAAAAAACTAGTCTAAAGTCAGTGACGAGTTGCGCGTACATTCAGATGCTATTTTAAGCGCGCATACTTGGCCATAATACAAAGTGTGAACAACGCACTTTTTGCAAATGATACATTATTATAAAGAAAAATATTTAAACACGAGGGAAATCATTGTTTTGTCCATAAAGCATAAATGCATAAAGCTTACACATTTACCAAAATTATTATATGCATGTTTAACCAAAGCTAATTTTGGTGGGTTTGTCCCATCCCCAATGTCACTTCTCTTTCTTTTACGGCCCTGACGAGAACATCGATCTCTTTGGCTGTGAACCGATTCTGAAGCGCGCCTTTTAAATGCGTTTCTAAATCTATAAAACATTTTGTTTCTTCATTTTTTCAACATGTTGTGTTTTGCTGTCTGTTAAGCATTTAGTGTTTTGTTTTTCCCTCGGTCTAAACATTTTAACGTTTTTATTGCTGTTCCAATCCAAAGAAAGAGTAGTGATATGAAATAGATTTCCTGGAGGAATGTTTTTGTGTTTATATTTATGCGTGATTCAGTATCTTGAGAAGATCCCCTGCTCTCTCCAGAAGGCTGTTGGAGCTCAGGGATATGTTAATGTTGAGTAGTGGCAGGTGGAGTAGGCCTATGCTGTGTTATTGTGACGCTCTCATCTGTCCTACTCATCACTCTTCACCATCTAACCATCAGACACAATCTCGAACCCGCCTCTTTTAATATGCGCTTGACTGGTCGCATCTGTTGGCACGAGGTCCCCACTGAGACAAGCACCCCTGTTGCCAAACAAATCAGGTAAGCACACAATGTTAAGGGATAGTTTGCGAGAAAAAAACAAAACATTTTTTATTATTTACTCACCCTCATGTTGCTCTGAACCTGTATGGCTTTCTTCTGTGGAACCACATAAAATAATATATTTTGAATGTTTTTTGGGGGGTTTTCTAAGCGTTGTTTTGTTTGGACCCCATTGACTTTCATTGTATAGACAAAAACACGTTCACGTTCTTCAAAATAGTCAATAATGACATAATGCTAATTTTCTGGTGAATTATCCCTTGCCATAGCTCCTCGTTGCTCAAAGTTTCACTTTTCAGCAGCTCGATGAACAGCCAAGCTGGTTTGAGATCGACATGAGGGGAACTCTACATCGCCTTAGCGTTTTCACTCTTCCTTTTGTGTTTGCTGGCAAGCCAGAGCCGAATCACATTAACACAACAGAGGGAATCAGTCATATTAAGCCATCTTGCTGTCACTTGCTTTAGAAGCTCAGCTCCTCTCTGCTAAGCAAGCGTGTCGAGACATAAGATCCATGTAAAATATGATTTGAATGAGGAGCTTTATTTTGTCTTTTTTCCCTGCTTGTCATTTATTTTTTTGTGGGCTTGTTTATCTTTCTCTTTTTCTGGGTCGCGGTCCCACCGGGCTTAAGCTGCACTATTTAAACATATTTGCAGGTGCTGCCACCAGCTAAATTTTGATTTAAAATCTGTTTGTGTGACGTAATGACCACAGGCACCTCTAAGCGCAGTTTTGGGTGTGAGAAACGGTGGGTGCCGTGAGGGAAACGATGAAGTCAGGCCTGTTTTTCCCGGCATGCTTACGAGAACGGTGAGAAAAAACATGACATCATTGTTAGTTTGAGCAAACGCAAGGTGACAGAGACAACTTCCCAGACTCTGCTGATTGCCACCTGATCAAATTCTCATATGGGATGACAGTCTAACTGCTGCAGAGACCTTACATATGCAGATTTTCAGCTTTATTTGTTTCAGGATCCAAAACCACTCAGTAGGAGCAAAAAAGCATCTGTCAGAGCATGTCTTGGGGGAGAATATTTATGTAGTATAATTTATCATATGTTTAAACTGGCAGCCTCCGTTTATGAGCTCAGATATGCTTCTCTCATTATAGATGAAGACATTTCAGTATTATAAAGCGTTATAGACTTATGCAATAGCTATTTAGTCCTGTAGGCTATTTACGATCTGTGAACCATTGGCTTTATTCTCGATGAGATGTTAAAAATTACCCCAGAAAACCCTTTCCGGCTGCATGAATTCTTAAATGGCCCAAATGAAATCAAGAATATCTGCTAGGGAATATCTGCTAGGGAATATCTGCTAGGTCTATATGCTCTTAAACCGAGAGGTTGAAGGCTGGGTTTTTTGAAGAGCTTTGCTCAAGTTCATGGCAGGACTGGGATATGATTGACAGCCTCTCTTTCCTTTCATCTCAGATTTCACAGATGCATTTGGGTGTTTCAATGTCAACACATCTTTATTCCGAGCCTCTCTGGCACCCACCACCTCCCCATCCAAATATTCTCCTCAAGCTGCAAATTGGCATTCTGGGACAGTAATTTCACTCAGCCAGGATTCGTCTGTGAATGGAAAGCCTTTGAAAAGTTTTTCCTCTGCCATTGTAAAGAAAGACATGTTCGTCTTGCCTTATGGAGTCGCTGTGTAATGTCACTAATTTTGATATGGCCAACAGAAGTCTTCAGAGATGTTCTTTTGATATTATTGCATAGAAACACAAGGGAGGTTTAGTGACATTGTTAACTCTAGGTTTCATCAGTTTGTGGCAACAGTGGCTTCGTCTGAAATTGCATAATCTCTTGAGTAGGTACTTATTTTGAATAAGTACTTTCCTTTATAAAAGTACGTTCTATATAGTGTGAATGTCTGTAGTGAATGTGATCTGGACATACTACAATATTTTGTGATAATGACAAAATGGCTAGTCTCTTCACTCCCATTCACAAATTCCCTCCCGAATATTAAAGTGTCCATTGTATTTACACGTCAGAATTTCACCGGAAGAAGTATAGGTCATCACGGTAGTTTTTGCCCACTCTTTTATGCTGTGAACTTGGACATACCACTCCTGTCACATAGTGTTTTTCGCCAGCTATATAAATGGGATGTATGTAATTTCAGGTGCAGCCAGTGTCTTTTTGAGTGCCGAGTCATTAAAGTAATCATTTGCTTAACCAATTCACTCTAAAACACTGATTTATTCATGAATGAAACTTCACATTAGTTACACTTTTAAGGAAAATCAACCCATTAATGGCTTAAACTGGGATAGGAGACAAAATTCTATAGTCAGTAAAACATCATTCGCAAACCCACTTTTGATTTTTCGTATGTAATGTCTACTTTTCACAATTAAATCAATTCTTGGTCATTAAAATAAAAAAATTAAAAAATATCTCACTTTATCTCACTTTATCTTAAATTATCTTAAATTACAATTTTATAGATGTAACCAAGTTTACAATAGGTTACACAGATTTTAAAGAAAATAAAAATAGAAAAAAGACTGCTTGTCTTTTTCCTGTAGGTGATCAGCGGTGTGTAACTTCACATTCTTAAATAATTTCGTCATTTGTGGAATTTAGGAAACGGAATATGGGAAATTATCTGGTGGTCTGCTGCTCTTGGATCTGAAGTTTGAGCTACGGAAAGAACTGACGGGAGGGGTTCAAGAACTTCTGTTCTCTTTTCCTCAAGGTTCTGCTGTCTTTCCAACCCCTCCCCTTCATTTGAGTTTTTTTCTGCAGGGTGTTTTTCAAATGGTGGATGGGGCATTGGCTTGCGGATGGAGAGGAAAGGGGTTAATGGTCTTTGAAACAGTTCAGGCTTCCCCTTGAAGTGGGAGACAGTGGAAGGAAGTGTCCAGATTTATGGCTGCATGATTTGACCATGGCAGCTCTTTTCACTGTGGCGGTTGACCAAAAGTAGATAGAGAGAGTGAGAGAGAGAGAGAGAGAGAGAGAGAGAGTGAAGAGTATAAATCACAATAGGAAAGTGGCTTGAGATGTACACACACAGACAGCCTCACCTACACGTGCAGATGATAGCTGTTTTAGAGCACGGACTGGTTGAATGATACCATAACCAGTCATTCAAATGAATATACAGTATGCACATTTGCTCTCTATTTTATTGATTCATTTTCAAAATGCCTATAATTTTTTCACACATCAACTTAATTTAGATTTTTTATTCAAAGTAGGAATTACAAATAATTACAGTAAAAATCAAGTAATACTGAATTAAAAATGAAAATTTGATGTAGAAGACTAAATTAGTTCTGTATTGCTGAAGGGTCAATGACCCACCGGTGGGCACAAATCCATTACATTTTTAAAACAGTAATATCCTTTACTAAACCTAAACAAATCTTGACTATAAATCATTTGAAAGCTTACAATCAAAGTTTCAATATTTGGTGATTGATTTGCATAATATATTTCAGAGGAGTCGTAATTCATCAATTTGCAACAAGAAAATGTATTACTCCTAAGGCGAGTTTAGACCTTTATTTTGAATATTGATGAACATGAAAAATCATGAAAGAAAGGTAGAAACCTCAATTTGTTTTCATGCCAAGAGATCAAAAGAATAGCATCCATTCAATTATTTTAGAAAAAAGGTCTGAATTTTTTTTAAATATAAAGAAAAAAATGGTAGATTCACCATTTGTGATGTGGCTTTTTATGTTTCTTAGAGGTTGAATTCATATCAAAATCTGCCAAACTTCTCATATCACTTCTGAATACTGTAGGATGTCTACCCTGTAAATATTGGTTCAGACCACTCAAAACGCATATGGAAATGGGGGCACCCTTATATGGGCAGTAATGAAGTACTGCGCCCAAGCAAAATCTTACTGAAAGCAATTTTTTGAGATATCAACCTAAAACTTGTTCAGATTTTTGGCTTTTTTTTTTTTTTTTCAGTTTTTTTTTGTGCAGTTTTAGAGTTACCCAGGTTTTGAAAATATATATTTTATATAAAATATGAATAATTAAATTTTTTACATTGTACATTTTCATAACGATTTAGGAGCAAAAAAATGACTATTGCACCCAAGAACACCACAATCGCTTAGTCTGTCATTGATACGCAGGAGCAGAATGGTGGCTATGATGACAGCTCGCTCAGTCAATCAACTGTAAATCAGCTGTCATTCAACAATCGTGAGAGGGCCGTCCATTTTAGTGACGTCACAAAATCGAACGGCTCGATTTGAGGCAGGGGAATTCATATAAGGGAAAAAAAACATATATAAAACAAAAACACTGGATGGATTTTTATCATTATCGTTGTGTACAGGCACTGAATGATAAATGATATATATTCCCTTTAATGAGGTCTTTGTTGTTGACTGTAGTAAAATAGAAATGCAAGT
This sequence comes from Pimephales promelas, assembly GCF_988280905.1. Taxonomy (NCBI): domain Eukaryota; kingdom Metazoa; phylum Chordata; class Actinopteri; order Cypriniformes; family Leuciscidae; genus Pimephales; species Pimephales promelas. Next base: position 21,052,550 of record NC_142787.1, read on the forward strand.
ATCAATTCTCAGTTCATTGTGTTGGTATTTTAAGCCAGCATTGGACACAGACACGTGCATAGATTATTCTTTTGATTATTATGAGGCAACAACAGTAAGTAATTTGGCAAGTATTGCTCTAACCCCAAGTGGTTTGTGTTTTCTGTCTTACACAGGAAATAATGTCTGCCTCAGTCTGCATGAGTGCATTATCATGTGCATCATGTGTTTATTTCTATACTGTGATTAGTATCACAGTTTTGAAATGGATATTTCAATTAGCATTTAGTGAGCGCTAAGTGTCTTTAACTTGTACTTTTGGCATTGTGATGACAATTAAAAAAAATTATTGGTAAATAAGCTTCTGGGGTAAAAAAATCAAGAAAATCAAGATTTATTTCAAATGAAGCACTTTTTGAGAATTCAGTGGGTTTCTTCAGAATCCTTTAATTACATCATCACTCTCCGGCTCTGTCGCCCAGGTAAGGCCATTTGTGATTCAATGATGTGACCGTTGTTGTGTACTCGAGCGCCTCTCTCTGCGGTTTGTGTTTTTCCAGCTGAAGTCCAGCAGAGCTCAGCTTTCCCCCAGCAGAGATGAAAATAAATCATTCGGTGAAAAAAACATGTGTTGCCTGAATCCCCTGTAATGGGGCTCATAGAGCCCCAAAGTCTGTCCCTTTTTGTGTATTATTTATGCACAGTTATATGCTATTTTGTAGTGATTGCATGATCACACACAATGCAGTGTGTTGTGAGTACCCAAATTAGGCACTTGCTGAAGATAATATAATATTGGAGACTTTGGAAACAAGACAGAACTATAGAAATGTGAGGTAAACACTTTACCATCATCCTACATTGTGTTTGAATATTTATTTTGGGCACTAGTGTATTGACTTGGATTCAGGTAACATGCTAATGCTTGTAGTCCTACCAAATGAGCAGATTTGAAACATCATTCCTCAGTGGGAAAGTAACCGTAAAATCAAATTGGATAATTCTTGTTTTTTTTTTTTTTATGGAATATTCCAGTATTTGTTTTAATGATTTATCTGTGCACATCATTATTTATTTTTATTCATGTGCCCTCCTCATAATATCAAAATAATTTACCCTCACTCTTGCAATCATCTTTTCTGATGCCGTGTTTACTGGCGTCAAGGCGGGAACAATCTAAACAATTTCCGAAAGACAAGATCAAGTACGGTCCTACTTTTTCTTTTTCTTCGAGAAACTGTTTCACAAACCGTCCAAGTGTTGTAAACTTATGTTGAAAAAAACCCTTTATAAAAACCCATAGGAAAATCTTGAGGGAACCACTGGCGAATTAGTCTTCCGATCTTATAAGTTCGTCCCTGTCTCACTTTATAGGGGTTAAAAAGAATATAACACCAACTTCCATTTCATGCTGTTACCAGCCTTTGAAAATACACAAATTAGTACAAACACCTATTTGTACTAGTCTTTTCAACACCAAGAAAGCAGAATTGTTTCCTTAAGTAGATTTAATTAAAAATATTTTTATTTATCATAGTCACCTTGTATTTCACATAGCCTACATTTGTCTTGTGATTGTCTACATTCCAAACACACTAGTCCCGTTCCTTGCCTTCCTGTGAGAGTTTCCTCCTTTCTGGTTGAAAATGTAATCTATTCAGACTGGTGAGTATCGGACTCTGAGGGACAAAATGATTCCCATTTCTTTGCCTTGGCAATAAACCGAGATGTCAGATATTTATCACGTTGCCAATTTGAATGTAGCCAATATCTGTATAATGGGATTTAAAGCTTGATGTATGCCAGCGTTGTGGTGGATCCCTGCAGTGGAGCTCTCACTTGCTCCAGCAGAGCGATTGTGATGTAATGCCTCAATATTGATAACTGCCCTCAGAGCAGTGGACTCTAATTGCCTATGAAAATATTGAGCTGTAGGGCCGTCATTTCATCTCTTTTCCTCTCAATTCAGCTGCTCTCCATCGTATTGTCATCTCCGCTGCACCATCGCGAGATAAATCCACCGTTTCAAACGGATTCCAGCTTGAATGAAATCCCCCATAGCGACGAAACTGTCTAAACGGTCTTTTCGCATTGAGTGGTATTAGAGCAATCTGGGTATTTTTCCTTGCGAAATCATCTCATCTGCTTACTGATTCTCTGACCGCACATTGGAAGCTGCATGTGGTTGTCAGTCATATTGATGTGCTTTAATGTGTGGTCTACTATGAAAAGCCTCTAGATTATGCTACAGTTTTAAATCAGACTTTGACATTTTCGTTTACTATCAGTAATTCTGTATAGAAATATTTCTGTGCTGTATTTGTGCACACTTGGTACTTACAATTGTATGAATTTCACTGCATCGGATCAAAAATATTGAACCAAAGGAGCGTCTGCATACAAATCATGCTAGAGTTTGCTGGTGTAACATTAAAGGGATACTTCAGGATTTAGAATTAAACTTTTTATTAGTAGAAAACCTGTAATATTTCTTCGCTAGCAGGATAGCAGCTAGCAGGATCTTGTTCTGTGGAGAAATCAGAGTAGTAGGGGTCACCACCAGCCTTGCGCCGTTCTCTCGCGGCCCTCTGCCTCGCCCTGCTCGCCACAGTAAACATAATGAATGGCGACTGTAGAACGCAAAAGCCGAATCCCGGACATTTTGGGGGTAATCAAAGCTGCGTAGCTCGAATCAAAGCTGCGTAGCTAAAACACAGTGGGAACGAAATACCAAACTCGCCAAGCTAAGCGCTTTGTAACTAGCAATGACCTGATAACTTACATGACTGGTTCAAGCTGACAATACAAAACCTGTAGCCATGTCGATATTAGATTACCCTGGTAGTAATCTCAATTAATCTCCAGTATTATTACATTGTTTGATACAATATTGTTTTATTTGATATTATGGAAATGTGAATTTTTATTTAAATTGGTTTATTTATTATTACCATATGTTACTTGTGTTTACATTGTTTGAAGATTTAAGTTAATGTTGTGTCCAGTTTGGCCCTGTAAATAAAAGGGTATTATTTTTTGTCAGAGTGTGTGGTTTGGTTTTCATAAGTACCGTTTCAAGAACCGTTTAAGCACCGGAACGTTTAAAAAATACTGAGTAGGTACTGGATAAAACCCAAACGCTACCCAACCCTATTCTCGAAACACATTTTTGGGCAGACTCATCACGGAGACTCACTAGTAGCCTAGACTTGTTGTTTAAATACTGTGCTATGTTACCAGTAGGCCTCCTAGGCCAGCGAAGCAAGTGCATTCTGGGAGTTGTTGTCTTTCATCCACATAAGCCAAAAATACATTTTATGTCTTTTCTCAGTCTAGAAAGCTCCAAATTCCAAAAAAATCACATTTCTTCTAAATAAATGACCCATTTTATATGCACATTCATCTTTCCAGAGGTGAAGTATCCCATTAAGTACACAGTAAGCAAGCTTGATATAACCCAAGTGCTGTATTTATTAACTTCCAGTGTGAACAGATGCAAAATAAACAACATACTTGACTTTACTTGAAACTTTAGCATAGCATTTTAGCATAACTATAACTAAATATAATACACTACCATTCAATTGATCAAAGGTAACAGTAAACACTTTTATAATGTTACAAAAGATTGTTATTTTAAACGATCTATTCATCAATGAATCTTGGGATTATAAAAATAAACAGAAAAATTATAACCGTTTAATATTAACAGCACTGTTTTCAACATCAGTACGGAGGAAGTGTTTCTTGAGCAGCAAATCAGCATATTTGAATGATTTCTGAATGATCATGTGACACTGAAGACTGGAGTAATGATGCTGAAAATTCATCTTTGCCTTTAATTATATTCTTACTGACCACAAACTTTTGAACTGAAGTGCACAGTATACAGTATTTGTATACATAATCTGATATCTAAGTGCAATAAAATTCATATAGAAATTTCCTTAATTGTCCAGATTCTTGTGCATGTCAAGTTCCCTGTTCCTTGGCACAAGCCAATCTGAAGAGGAAGTCAGCTTCTGGGTTTTGCAGTGTCTTCAGAAAGCACTCTGACCCCATGTGAGGAATTTGACCCATTCTGCTTTGCTGCTGACCACAGAGAATCCCTCAGGCTGAAAGAGGGGAGAAGTCCAGCTTTTTTACTCTTCTTCTTTTTTTTTATCAGACCTCCAGGCTCTTCCTCTATCCATCCTTTACTATGGTTTTCTGTATGTCTGTGTGAATGTGTGTGTGATCAACCTTGGATTGGATTTCTAGATATCTGGAATCCGTGCAAATCAGTTTTGTTCCAGATTTTTTTTTTTTAAAGATTCAGTTATAATCCAACTCCAGGCTTCATCTCTTTTATGTAGGTTGGGAAAAGATTTAAATTTCCTTATGAATCTCGTGCTGTGAGGAACCAGGTCCCCATAGTAACGGCAGAATGGCATCAGTGCAAACACCCATTATGGATGAGCGTGTTGCAAACGCTCGAGCACAATGGCAACCGAAAGGACCGTGTTCCATTTATCATGACGTTTGAGACCTGAAAGAGAAACTGTCAGTGTTACCTCGGCGGAGGTCGTCACGGCGATGTCCCCCCAAGGCCTGGACGCATTATTCAAACGCGAAGAATCCAATAGAGATGCTCCACTATAAACACTTGCACGTGAAGATGGCGAGAGAGAATTGGTCTTGAAGTGAGAAGCCCTAAGAGACCCCAAACACCCTTTGGAGATTTATATGTGGGGAGGTCAGGGGTCAAGCAGCCATTAATCAAGGCCAAAGAAAAGGATTAAATAGCCAGGTCTCGCGGGCAGATGAGAGAGAGGCTGATTGAGGCGTTTAAAAGAGTGTGTTGTGTCTGTCTTAGATTACAGAGTGCGAGCCGTAGGCTAAACATCCATCTGAACCACGGCAGAGTGCTTACACTCTATAATCAGCAGGCTAAAGGACCTCTACAGTGGGCAGTCATACATCACAAAATCCCTCATGAAGCGCACAGGGAAAGTCAGTGCTTCTGCAGTTTAGAAAAACTTTCTTATTTAGTAGTACTTTAACAAAATCTTCCTTAAGTACGCCGGCCTATGGCGGACTACAGCGGACATGTATGTATCTTCTGTTGTGTCCGAAGCGCAGTCAGTATGAAAAAAAATATATATTTAAACAAAATAAGAAAAAAATTGGACATCGTCATCATGTTCAAACGTTTTCATGCCACTTATAGTTCTCACAAGCCACTATTTATAGTATATAGAAATAATTGTCACTTGTTTTGACATTTTGTTATCTATCACAGTAACATTCATACATTATAGTGTCCAAATATTTTGGTGGCCACTGGATGTGACATCACCAGAGCTTATGATGCACAGTAGGTGGTTTCAATTGGGTCTTGTTCAGAGACGTGACCGCGCATAGCGAGGGCCAATTTCACATTAACTTGCTATGTTCTTGCTGCTATTTCCAGGGCATTGTTGATTATCATTTTTGCATCTATGTAATATAAGAGTGAAATGTTAATCATTTGCTTTCACTGGCTGCTTGAGATTCCTTGCGCCGTTTCTGGAGTTGTGTTACGCAAAAAAAAAACTCCCTCCTGCTGTGCCTCCGTAGGAAATGTTACAAAGATAATAATCATTATGCCACCGTTCTGCTTCAGATAACTTAAAAATTTGTATGTAGAGCACATAAGCGTACAAATACAAGTTTGTGCCATGGCTCGTGGCTTATGTCATCACCCACCATCGTTGATTTATAGGTTCAGATGGTGTCCAGAAGCCGTAACATACAGTACTGTGCAGAAGTCTTAGGCACGCTAGTATTTTCGCCTCAAAGAAATGGTTTTAAGCCAGTTATTTTGTTGTAGTGTCTCAGTAGGAAATATCAGTTTACATTTCCAGATTTACATTTCTGTTTCTTCATATAATTTCAGATGCACTCGTTGATGGTGAGATCTGACCTCCGTGTGGAGCATTGGCTGTTGTCAGAATCCTTGTGCATTCAAAAATTTCACTGGATTATTACAATTAATGTCTGGAAATGTCAACTGATATTTCCTACTGAGACACTACAATAAAATACATAAATAACTGGCTTAAAACCATTTCTTTGAGGCGAAAATACTAGTGTGCCTAAGACTTCTGCACAGTACTGTACATCAACAGACACTAACATGCTTCAATTGTACAGTCCATAGAGTGAGCATAACTATTGTCTCTGTACTGTGCAACTCATATAAGCTTGTCACAATCTGAGTGTCTCAATTGAAAAATGCACATGAAGTCACGTACCACTGTGAATGTAAAGGTCTGCTTAGAACAAAAACTGACAATACTGGTTAAACTACCTGGTGGTGAGACTTTTAGTCTGTGTGACACCCGGAAGGGTGTGAAGGGGAAAAAAACGCACACCACAGTGTGGTCACATCCACGCACCCTCATCTGAGCCCAGTCACGGCCGCTTTAGGTTTATTGCACAGCATAGACAAACGGCTTTGATCTCTAATGCGCAGTGCGCTGCATTAATTATGAATCATTCCCCCAGCCGAACTGCTGAGAACACCTTCAAACACTCAGCGAGCGATGCAGTGTTTTCGTAGGCCCCCAGGTTGGCTCCAGGACTGCATGTATATATACATTTATCTGCATGAACAAAATAAGAGAGCTTTGCAAAAAAACTTCTGCAGTGCCTCAGAAGTATTCTGCTCCTGGACGGCCGCCAACATTTTTTAGCCCACGGTTACTCATGCTGCTAGGAATTCTCATATACATCACCAAAAGCCTCTTCCATGTGCGCGCTATTCGCAACTCAGTGGACAGGTCCCCGGGAAGCTAAGACAGCTGTGTGAAGTAACGATAAAGCTCCGCGACGATATCCAAATGACCGGGTGTAATATTGAATACATGACCTAGTTCTCTCTGGGCTAATATGGATCCTGTAGTGCCACATGCTGCTGTAGAAAACTGGCTTCGAGGCCTGTTCCCCAGCGGCAAAGTCGGATTCATCCACAACAAATACATTGATTCATTTTTTTTTTTTTTAGTGGATATGGATATGAATGACAGGAATGAGGCTGCATGCATAGTTTACTGTAAACACATGCACATAGAGCAGTATTTGTAAAGTATTGTTTCATCACTTCCCTCATCCTCCAAAAAAAAAAACAAGGGCATCACAACACAGCCTTCACAGCATATTATATCCATGACCTCTTTACTTAATCTCGCCAAGCTCTTACTGCATCACCTAGTGTGGACAACTAGAATAATCATATAATCCAAGCTTAAGTATAAATAGGAAAGATTTAAATAACAACCAATGTTAAATGTAAAAAAATAATGCAGCTGAAAAATTGTCACTGATTGAAGACATCCAATATGTCACATATATTACATTAATAATTGTGTAATAAAATTATGCGAAAGTAAAAAATATATATGGTGACACATTAGCGCATGACATTCTTTTACATTTTTTGTTCACTAGCCACATTGGCTAGCCTGACTTCGTCATACTCATTTTCAAATAAGAAAATGAGTCTGATACCGCTCCGTTGGGCTTTGATTATGAGGCGTATCTTAACCGAACCAGGAAAAAAAACCTCTGCACTCAATTGGATAGTCGGTAAACCTACAACCAATTGATCGAGTCCAGACCGAACTTCCCGACCAAAAAATGTTGTGGGCGGAGTTCGGGCTGGCATCCAGGCTACACATTGGCTTGTGGTTTTCCAAAGTTACTAGCCACTCAGCATTTCACTAGCCACAATTTTTACATCAATACCATGGGAAAAACGTCTATATAGATATTATTAATTTTAACTCATAATTTGGCAGCAGTTAAATTAGGTTGCTGTCACTTTAACACCTGACGCAGAGATCCAAGTGTTTTCTTTTACAAATGTTTACATTCACTTAAAACAGAACTGACTGTGTTTATGTGAATACTCGTCATGACCAGTATTTTGACATTATTTTGTGTAGATCAGATATTTCAGTTTAGATATGTATCGAAAAATATATTTTTGACATTATGTTGCACTTAGTTTATCATCTCAGATTAATTTTTAAAGTCCCCCCATAGTCAATAATTTTATCCCTTTAAACTCATCTTTGATCACAAAAAATGTAAAGACTTTTCCTGTGAAAAAAAAACATGTATTCATGCCGCCTGCACTCACTCATACAGGCTCGTTCTCATCTGCAAGTCGATATATCAGAATGGTAATGTGTTTTATGTATCGCTCTCTACAACGTCGGACTCATAATGGTAATTACTATGATTAGCCTTTGGCTTGACTACGTTATCAAACAGCTAATAATGTGTTGCTAATGTTACACAAACCATGTTCCCATTCGCAACCTCAGATACACACAGCTGCTTTCTAAAAATCAGCATCCTTAGAAACGCTTTGAACAACTCAGAACGTCAGTGGTGAAAGGCATGGTTATCATAACATTGTAATATCATATACATAATTCACCTGCTATATTGTTAAATGTTCCCGATTTATCATGTCAACAAAAAAATATACGAGATAACCAGCTTACGGGGTTGGTACAGCATGGGGGTGAGTAATTAATGACTTAATTTTCATTTTTGGGTGAACTAACCCTTTAATGTGATTAGTTACAAGGTAGTTTCTAATGTAAGACATTTCAGCAATTTTCATTTTTTTTCACTGCAGTTTTAAGGTGAAAATACTCTGTATACTGACTTTTTTGTGTATTTGTGTGCACATGTGTGGCATATGTGGCACGTATATATATATATATATATATATATATATATATATATGTGTGTGTGTGTGTATATATATATGTATATGTATGTACATAGGCTATATATATATATATATATATATAGCCTATGTATATATGTATGTATGTAGGCCTATGTATGCATGTATGTATGTATGTATGTATTTATTTACAATGCTTCTTATTCAATGACATTTTTTTTATTACAAGCTTCTTGAAGGCTGTAAGCAGGCAGTGCGGCACAGGAGGGGTTAAAGTTCCCCTCACGCGTCGTTGCTAAATGTGCCCGCGTGAACATTAGTGGGAGTCCCCTTTACTGGGTCCCTTTGCAGTAGTGTGGACTGGAGAGTTGTAGACAGAGCCGAGCAGAAGCGTGAACAAACAGAAGTAGTGTCATAAAGTGAACATTTGACATTATCGCAAAGCATTTCACTTTTACCGCGTGGACCGTCTTACTGTCATCAGAGAGGGACGCCGACAGCTTACAACGCGCGCGCGTCAGCTGGCATGAGCTAACCGACCAGACATGGAAACCAAACCTTTCTTGTCATTGGGTAAGTTTACCCCCAGACTACTGAAAGATATATATATTTTCCACCAGAGTTTCTTTGGTTTGCTAGAGAGAGTTGAAGAGTAGGCTACAGTGTTTTACTTTTCAGTCTAGCACGAGGGAGGCAAAAACAAACGCTTAAAAAAAAGAAACATGGAATTGCTAGTTTAGATCGCTTGTTATCGACTCGGCTATATCGAAGGTTTACATTCGTAGCGAACGGAAAGCATGTAATCATAATCAATAATGCCGAACAGTCAAGTGCATGGTGTGGATCAGGACATTTGTTTTTAAATCCAACTAAAGGTAAACACAAAAGTTGGGCGTGCTAAAGAGGTGGCACGCGCTCGGACAGTGACACCTCATTAGTATCGCGCTTAACGTTATTTATTTAATGTTTTAATCCTGATATGCGGAATGATTTAACATTAAAAGCGACATGTTTTTAGGGCTATGTTGCAGAATTGAAGCTCATGCAATCTTATGTATTGGATTCTCGCGCATCATTTGTATCACTTTCCTGGCTGGAAAACAGAAAAATGCAGACGTGTGTGTGTAGGATTCTTCGTATTTACAAACGCAAAGCAACATCGCGTATCAATCAAAAAATTAGCGAAAAATATAACGTTACATTCCTTTAGTTTGAATCCGTCGGACGTTTGTAAGATTTCATTAAATCTCAAACAGGTCTGCCACGCTACTGAAAGAAAAAAGTGGGTTTGCTTCAGCGAATATTTTTGTTTTCCATGTATATTAATCTTTACTTGCAAAAAACACACTTGATCAATTTCCTTGCACTTTGGTCTCAAATAATGCCGCGAGCTGATTATGACCGTTTGTGTATGAGATAGCCTAGTAGTTGATGCGTGATTCGGTTATGAACTTGGACAAACTTTGGCTTTTTTTGTGGAGTATAACTTAGTTTACTGAGGGAAGTGACATCGTTTCAGAGGAAGAGGATTTCATTTGAAATGTATTTATTGTGACTAGATTTAATAACAAAATGACTGTGTCCGTGCAACAAACGTTGCTGGCTGATTCAAAAATCTTTTTTTTAATCGACGTCTGAGGAGAAATGTAGGTGTGGTTTCCATATGTTATTCCATCGTATTAAAGGAATAGTTCACAAAAAAAGTAAAAAAAAAATAAAAAAAAACTCTACTAAAAAAGCTGCTCATCCTTAACTTTCTGTCTGTGTAACACCAAAAGTGAATTTGTAAAGAATGTTCTGTCTGCTCTTTTCAATATAACAAGTGAATGGCATCTGAGACTTTCAAGATTCATAAAAGACACAAAAGCACCATAAAGTTATTATAAAAATAGTTATTAACCACAAACACTAATAATACATTTAGTAGGACTTATGGCAAGTTAAGCTAAAATAATATGACATTTTAGGGTTAAATAAGTCTAAAAAGCAAGTCAATAAAATGTACATTATCATTCAAAAACGTATCATATGCTGTTTTCCAAGTCATGTAAACTGAGTTCAACAGACTGAAATTTCTACCAAAGTTGTGAACTTAAAATCTTCTCCTCTATTAAGATGTTCACTGTTGAGACCTGATCATTAAATCAGTTCATCTGGTTTTGTGAACTAGAATTGATGATTAATTAAAAGATCAAACTCAAAACGACAATTCATTAACTAATCGGACATTGCTACTCTCACAACTCACATGAAAATCAAGAGCTCGTTTGCGTTTTTTTTTTTTTTTGAAAATTGTGTTGTTGTTTTTTTATAAGCTTGAAAGAGTGTCCATACATTCTCAAACATTAATATTCGTCCATATATTCTCAAACATCCATTACAATGAAGTAATCCAGATTTTAGAATGACACGAGAATAAATAAATGATACATTTTTTTAGTTTGTAAAACATATTCAAGGCAGTATCTATATGATTTTCCTGAAAAATGGTCTGTCTTTTTCTTTTTTTTCTTTTTTTCATTTTTTTTTAGAAAAGATCTGAGCCTCTTAAATTCCAACGGTCGGTGTGTGATTATGAAATCATTGTGCAATTTGCAGCAGTAGAGATAATGTGATATCAGTGACTGATGCCAAAAATAGACCAATTGGCAGAAGATTTAGATAACGTGATGTATAACATCTCAAAATAATTAATAACCTGGATGAAAAGCAGTTTTAAGTCTGAGTATTTGTCTTGTACATGCCTCGTACTCATGCATGAATTTGTGGTTTCACTGGTTTGGCAAATGAACATGTTCTTCAATAAATGATACACATTACTCTCTTATGCATATGAATTTGCTTGTCATGCATAAAGATTAGTTCAGTCACACGTGATCCAGTTCTCACACAGAGGCCCGTATACCGTAAGTTATGTTGAATAACAAGCATGCTGTACAGTTTCACTCGGGATCTATAGGCAGGACTGTTAAATTGTTTCTCTTTCATGCGGGAGTCGTGTTACACCTTGAATACATCATCACCCCATCGGTTCACTGAGATGAGAGACGGCAGGAATGCCGGGCTTCCCAAAACCCCCGAATGTTCCCAGCACAGTACCAGAAAAACCACAGAGCTAAGCAACATAATAGACTATTTGAGAAGGTGTGTTTAGGCTTCTCTCTTGTGTTTTTATGTTGGGAAATCTGGATGTAAAAGCTGAAATTAATTTTGTGGTTTTATAGTTATGTTTCTGTTGGCATGTGTTTTAATAGTAGCAAACTAAGGTTTGTCAGTAAAACGTTCTTATTGGAGATATATGCTTTATGCTTCACATAATGTGCACGGCTAATTTAGTCATTGTCATAAATCCTTGTCTTTTAAAAAGCTTTGGTTAAAATATTCAAATTCTGTTAACCATAACTGGTTGTTAAACTTTAAACCTTTTTTTTTTTTGGGTAAAAATAAAACAAAGCCTGAATAATAATTTAAGATTTTAAATAAATAAAAAATAATATTTGTAAAAATATGTTTTGGTAAAAATAAAACAAAATAATAATTTAAAACATTTGAAATAATTGCAAATAATATTTAAAAAAAATAATTCCTAAAACTTGAATCATTTAAAATAATATTTATGATAATTTTTTTATCTGTTAAGAAGATATCTTTTATTTAACTTTTAGACGTACCTGATCCCCCCCCCCCCCCCCCACACACACACGCATATATATATATATATATATATATATATATAGGGCTGTGAAATGATTAATTGCGATTAATCGCTTCCAAAATAAAAGTTTGTGTTTACAGTGGGTGCACTGTGTATAATTATTTTACATATGTAAATACACACACATGCTTGTATATATTCAATAAAAATGTTCATGTATATACTGTGTATAGGTTTATATATAATTTATATAATATATAGATATAAATTTTTATATAATTTTTATATATTTTATATATAAATAATGTTTTTTTCTTAAATATACATGCGTGTGTGTGTGTGTGTGTGTGTGTGTGTGTGTGTGTGTGTGTGTGTGTGTGTGTGTATATATATATATATATATATATATATATATATATATATATATATATATATATAAAAATAATTATAAACAGTGTACCCACATATATTATGTTAACACAAACTTTTATTTTGGATCCGATTAATCGCGATTATATATATATATATATATATATATATATAATTATTTTGTCTTTTAATAAGCATATTCAGCCAAAGCTTATCATGAAAGCCAAAAGAAATCCTTACCTCAAGTTTCCAACACAAGACATGTGGCTGCTTGCAAGCGGAGTTCTGTTTCCTGATGTCAAGCAGATGCAGCACTGACCTGCTAAAATCAGACACATAATCACTTAAACATGAATGATTACTTGTATTTACAAATGCTTTGGTGGAGGTAATTGAGCAGGGTTTCAAATTACAGCGCTAGATATACTCGTGATGTTTTTGTTGTTCTGCAGTGTGCAGAACAGGGTTGGTTTATTAACTTTTTTTTTTTCAGCCCAAGGGCACAGGTGCTAAATACCTTGTATTTGTCTATTTTTTTGCCTACAAGGATTTAATGAATCCCTTAATGGAAATCACAGAGAAAAGTACTAAGGACTGTGAAAGCTTGTATTGCATCATACAAACACAAGTTATGGAAGTGTTCTGCTTTGTGAAATCACTCCCTGTTTATCTGTAAACCATAGGGTGTAGATGGTTGTGTCCTTGGCCTTTTAAGGACCATAATAGTAAACCACATTTAGTTCAACAAAAACAGTTTTTAGGGGGTCGAGAAGGGGGGTGAGGAGCTATTTTTGAGGGACAGGAGGTGTTTTTTTTTCTCCGCCCCCATCTGTGAAGTTCATGGTCTTGATGAGAAAGTGACATTCACAGTTGAGGGGGTGCATTCCTCTGTCAGCCGTTATTCAGGAACAAAGGTGGTGCTAGGCATGTGTACGGTTTGAAGAGACTTGATTTGGGAGCTGGGTGGACTGATTACCTCTTAAACCCATAGAAGTTTTTTTTTTTTTTTTTATGACAGTGCAGTTTTAGGTTTCTCCTGCAGCTGTCATTTTTACAAGTTTTAAGGAGAATATTAATGTCTTAAAGAGCTAGAGCTCCCAGTACATCTTTTGTTGGTGTACTGGTTGAACTTCAAGTGTGGAGATCCACGCATCTAATGGACACAATTCAAAAACACATGTCTGTGAGCTAAACTTCTTGGGTAACGCCAAAGGTTTCTGTCATGATGATCAGTCCAAGGATGAGATTGAATTCAACCACGATACAGCGTTTCACACTCGGGTTACTGATGTGTTCAGAAATGGAGCTCTAAAATGGTTATGATAGCCATGCGTCAAACCCTTGTTAATAATTTGTGAATTTTTCAGCCCCCGACCGTCGTGAGCGTTTTATCTTTAAGGGGAGCTGTGGACTCTGAACCTCAGACTTTGACCTCCGCTCCCCATATGTTTTATCAGCTAGAGGATTTGCTTTGGACTTATAGATTTGAGTTTTCACAACGTTACGACTGATTGTAAACTATAGCGGATGTTATACTCTGAACTCTCGCTTGTACATTTATCACGATCTGATAGGACTGATATTGTGCTCTTTATGTAAAAGTAATTTATGAGAGATAAGCATTTTTTAGTTTTGTTGAATGAACTCCCTCTGGGTAAGTGAAGTTTATTCAGACTTCCCAAAGAAGCTTAATTTGACTGATATGATTGAAGCTTTTCTGTTTTTTTTTTGTGCGTTGTTGTGCGTCCATAGAACAATATAGACTGTTTTATTTATTTCATTTTTTTTAGCTTTCACTACTTATTAGTATGGATAATGAGATATGATCGAGAAATGTGAAGTAGATTCAAACCTGTGTCCTCTGCATGAGCACCACAGCTAATGTGTCAGAGCATGTGATAACCACAAAAGCTTTTGCCCTTTTTTGTTGTATTGCCACTACTGTTCAAAAAGTTTGGGTTCAGTAAAAAAAAAAAAAATAAAAAATAATAATAAAGCAGCACAACTGATTTTAACTGATAGTAATAAGCAATGTTTCTTAAAGGGATAGTTCACCAAAAAATGAAAATTATGCCATCATTTACTTAACCTCAAGTTGTTCCAAACATGTATGAGTTTCTTTCCTTTGCTGAACAGTGAACACAAAATAAGATATTTTGAAAATGTTGGTGTCCAGACAGATGATGGTAGCCATTGGCTTTTTTTAGGAAAAAAAATACAATGGGAGGTCAGTGGTGGCCTACAACTGTTTGATTACGACATTCTTTAAAATGTTATTTTGTGTTCAGCAGAACAAAGAAAGTCATACAGATTTGAGGGTGAATAAATGATGACAGAATTTTCCCTTTAAACACCAAAATACCATATTAGAAGAATTTCTGAAGGATCATGTGACTCTGAAGTAATGAAAATTTAGCTTTGCCATCACAGGACTAAATAGTTTTCTATTTAAATCTATTTTTAAAATGTAATTTTAAATTGTCATAATATTTAACAATTTTACTTTTCTATTTTTACTGTATTTTGTATTTTTTAAAAATCCGCTTTGGTGAGCATAAGAGACTTCTGTAAAAACAAACAAACAAAAAAAAAAAAACGACATTTTACGGACTCAACTTTAGAATGGCAGTGTATATAATGGGTTTGCTGGCCTTATGGAAGCAAAATCAGCACTTACCTGTCAAATATCTGAAAATTAGAAATACAAACATGGACTCTTTGCATGGAGTCATATTAAATGCTTCTTGATGTGCAGCCTGAATCATAATTACACCATGTCGGTTCATTGGCCAGAGGAGAACTGGCCCCCCGACTGAGTCTGGTTTCTACCAATTCTACCATTCTGTCACCTGATGGAGTTTGGGTTCCTTGCCACTGTTGCCTCTGGCTTGCTTAGTTGTGGACATGTTTATTTAACAATATTATTGACTGCACTGTACTGAAAATGTCGAATGAGAACTGAGCTGGACGATAACATCATTTTTCGCAGAACTGCTTTATAGATGAAATTAACTAAATTAAAAATTGAGCATCTTTACAACGGAACTGAATTCAGCTGAACAACAGTCGAAATGCACACTTTTCCTGTTGTCATTGTAAAGCTGCTTTGAAACAATATAAATAAAGGTAAGAATCTTGAGTTGACTTGCGGTGGTTCGGTCAAAAAGCAGACTTTCCATCAAACCGCTTTGGGGTAAATAGAGTGCTGTTTAACACCTTACTAGGTGCTAGCCAGTGACTGTGCCAAAAATGTGCTGTTGCTACACAGGAAGTCTTTTATATATGTATATATTGACTGCAAACTTGTGAGGTTTCGCATGCACGCTTTAGAGTAGGTTTCTACCAGTTAATCAATATTGCATCTGACGCCCCTTGGTTCTCTCATTTTAGTACTTCTTTCGTTCTCTTCTTTAGTACTTTTTGTTTCTTGCTATTTAACAAATGCTTTTTTTAAATTTCTTTGTTAGTTTTTCTGCTTGGAACATCAAGTCAACAGATAATAACACTTAATTTATTAAATTGTCATTCCACACTGTTAATACCGTAATAAGACAAATAAACAAATAAACAATCTACAGCTTCCAATAAGGAAAGGAGAAAATAGATAAATAAATAACTGACAATTTTGATATCTTAAAGCATTTTGCAATATAAAATAACATTTTGCAAGTGTCTTGAGAGTTAGCCAGTAAATAATCTGAAAAGGGACGAAACAGTTTATCAAAGGTTTTTAAAGTACAGTACAGGTCTGTGACTGTCTGATTTTTTTTCCAATACCAAATGCCTTTTAATCCAAAACAGGCACGACTTTATAAATCTCAGGAGTCATGTAAATTGCTGGCCAAACGCTTGATGACGCAACACAATCACACCCAGTCAGAACTATATGTTGTTTAGTGTATCGTTATGTGAAATGTGATTTTGGACCAATGTGTTTAAGGCTGTTTGGGACTGATCCTGCACCCTCGGTGTCAGAACTGCAGGCCATTAACCATAAGCAACTCTACAGTGTAGAATTCATATTCCAGCACAGTGACATTAGCCTTTATCACACAGGCGTTAATTAAAACGCACTGACAGAAATGTGAAGTAGTCTTCTATCTATTTCAGAAGGCGGGGCGACACATGCTTTAGATCGTTTTAAATCTTAATAATGACTTTCTAGGTTTGCTCGTGTGAACTAAGGTGTCTGTGACTGTTCTTGGGACGTGCCATGGTGCATTCTGAGCATCGAACACTATATGGTTTTGGCCATTATTTTGTTTTCATCATAAGGCAGAATAGCGTTAAGTTTACCAATACTACCAGTACCAATTGGTCCAAAAAAAGTTGATACCAGTATTTCTGCAGTATTGGTAATACAGAGTATACAGTATATATATTGTGTCACAATATATTGCAATACAAAAAATCATAGATAGTTCAGCCTAAATGAAAATTTAAATATAAATGAAAAGTTAAATATAATGTATAATAATGCAATGGGGGGATAATTTGTGGGTCTTCTTGATAATGTCTTATGTTACCAGTAAAAGTGGCCTACATTATTTTAAATATATGGGCCATGCTAGAATTGGCTTTATGCACAGCTTCACTACTTCCTGAATTTCAGCCAGCTCCTTGTTTCCTGTCTGCCATTATTGGACACATTGATTAATTCAGGTGTGCTTGACCTCAGTAGTCATGGCAACAATAATCAGACACACCTGAATTAATCAATTTTGCCCAATAATGGCAGACAGGAAACAAGGAGCTGGCTGAAGTTCAGGAAGTAGTGCAGCTGTGCATAAAGCCCATTGGTTCAAAGTCTGGAGTTGGAAACGTCTTGGGGGGGAAAAAAGCTGAAAAAATTGGTATGTATGCAAATTGTATAATATACAAGGTAAACATTTATGTAGGAAAACTCAAACTTATTTAAAAATAAATTATTATTTTTTTAAATCAAGGAAATTTCTCTGGCATTTCTGTCTTTTTGCTGTATCGAAAACATACCGAACCGTGACACCACTGTGTCGTATTCAACAGAACCGTGAATTTTGTGAACCTTCAAACCCCTACTGGTGACGTGCTTACTTCTCCGATCAGTTTACTTAAACCCCCAGACAAAAGTCTAAAATAGTGTGATTGGTCCTACAATAATGATGGTGGTAATTTATTTTATTTATTTATTTATTTATAGTAGTTACTATAGTAATTACAATAAATTCTGCACAATTACATACTACTAATCCTAAACAGCACCCTAATCCTAACCCATGTGACATACTCCAGACGCTTTCCTGTTCCAAGCAAAACATCGGCAACATCATCGCAATGTTACATGTTTACTTCAGTTTTACATGTAAATGAGAGTGTTAGAGCGTAATGGTTTGTCCAGTCTAACTCTGTAGATCGTTCTCAGAGTCAAATGGTCTGCTTTAGCTTTTACCCAAGATTCCTGGGCTCATATACTGTAATCTGACATGTATCAATTGTAACTGGCAAAAAACTTCACTGGGCTTTAGCGTTCTGGACTGCGTGTTAGTGTGTGTATGTGGGGGGTTTTGTCGTTAATTCCACAGCTTACACTGGAAAGCCTAAATCAGCCCAGCAGATTAAGGAGCATGATTGCAATTATGATAATCCATATCTGTTACACCAACCAAAATACGATGACAAAGATAAGATGAAGGGATTTGTATGCAAGTGGATGGCAACTCTGGTGCTGGAGTGAACGCTGGAGTGAACGCTGTCCTTCACATCAGGTTTTTTTGACTGAGCCAGGTGCGCTTTTACGCTCCCAATCCATGGTTTGCCCAAACAAGGCCTCTTTTTTTTCTTTCTTTTTTTTACCAGCGGCCTTGCAAGAGTGATTTACAGTTTGTTCACGTCAACTGCAGACTCTCACTTGTGTTTCAAATGTACTCCGAGACATGTCAGCTATCTCTCTCCGTCTTTGCTATGGCTGAGTACGTCTCCATGAGGTATAAGATGATGGTGGAGACAGTCTGGGCACATATCTGTTTACATAAGTCATGGCACATGTCGGAGATGGTGTCTCTTTCACAGATCTGGCCATTCCAGCGAGAAATGGTGCTCTGGTGCCTTCTGACCTCGCTGCCTTCCTCTTACTGGAACAGCAAAAGAGCACACCTCTTATTACCCATTTGCTGCGAGAGCCGCTGCTATTTGTCAAGTGGCTGTTGAGCTGCGGCTCACTCCAGCTGAGAGGCCTTTTAATCTTAGAGGTGTGTGTAAGCCAGTTACTTCCTATCACTTACTGTGTGTGTGTGTGTCTCTTAAGTGATTCTAGTTCTGGGACAAAATAAAAGTTCGGCTATAAAACTGAGGAATTATTTTGGTTTATCTGGTCAGCATGGTCAAAGATTTTCCCCTATTTTTGGATGAAGATTTTTGCCTTTTTTGCCTGAATTTTAATCAGAAATAATTATATGACAAATAAGTTATTTTATTAATTTTTATTTTTTAAATATTGCTTAATTTGTAATGATATATACTATATTATTATATATTTAGATTGTTATTATATTACTTATATATTTTTCATTATTTTCTATAAATAACAAATACAATACTTTAAAATTGTTTATTACATTTGATTATAATTTTTTCATATTTTCAATTTCTAATATAATTAGATATAAAGTTAGAATGGATACATTTAGGCATGTTGTGAGTGATTTCATAATTTTGAAGGAGAAAATCTAATGAAATGTGATCATGTGTTATTTAATATCAGAGTAGAATGCTTGCTATTTTTAATGCTAATGTCAGATAGATATCAAAAGAATCAGCTCTAGAATCAGTGGTTTATTTGAGCACACGTGACGTCGGTTCATACTAGATAGGTGGTGTATTTTAGCACTCACTGCATTGTGGGAGGTAATTGTGGTTTGGCAGTCGTCCCTGAGTAGTTGTTTGCATTGGAATCGCAAGTGCAACTTCCACTCAGCATTTGTTAGGCAGTGGTCTGGGCTGAGAAACGTGTTTACGGTGGAGTTTGAGAATGCCTGTGGCAAAATCTTCTGTGGGGAGTTAGGCAATACAGACAGGAAGACAGTCGAACAGATAGGCAGACGGGCAGGCGCTGGCAGTTTCTTTCACGTCAATTTGTTGCATACCAGAAGGCTTACATTCCAGCGCCTGCAGAAACGGCACCCGGCAAGTTCAAGTGTCACATTTAGGATGGTTTCTTCTGTTTCATACTAGAATAAGTAACATGAAACTGCTTCGCATTATAAAAACCAGATCAGAGCCTAAGCACCGGCTGGAGGGTTAGTTAGTTTACGCAGGTGTGTGTGTGTGAGAGACGTTCTGGCACTGTTTGAATACGCCGGCTCATTTTAAAGGCTGCGAATAAAGCAGAACAACTCAGCACAGAGCACTTGTGTTGCAAGGTCAGGGGTCATGGTCAGGTCACAGCCTGTGAGAAGTACGCTGCACTGGGACACAGGAGCGTGTCGGGGAACAGCACAGTAGGGAACATTGCAAACATCTTGCTGTTAGTTTATCTTAGGAATGTGGAAAAATTCACCTCTCGAAGACAGCAACACCATATTTTCTGGTCCTAGTTCTCCGTTTCCTCATCCATTATATGTTTAAAGCTTACTGTGAGCTTCTTTTCAATGATAAAAATCTAAATCTTAGAAAGAGTTAAGGGGAACTAAAATGTGGCACATCTGGAATGCTTCAGCAAATATATTTTGAAACATCTGGAGGAATCTCATGGAATTTATGGGTCCCTCCTTTGATTTAGCCTTTTTTTTTTCTCCTCCGCTCAGTCTTCGGCATCTTCAAAGTCCCAGGCACGTCTCTGGCACGTAAATGAAGGGGGGTTTAGACTCCTATTACAGTGCGGGTCGAGTCATTCCAGACTTTATTGTGGTCTAAATTGGGCTCTTGTGCCTGGTTTCCCTTTGTGCAGGCGGGCTAATTAAGTGACACCGAGGTGAGAGACGGAGAGTGAGCACCAGTGAAACTCAACCCCCCATAAACCTCCAGTGAGAAGGCCGTCCGTAACAGTATCAACCACAACAACAGTCACTAAACCTTGCTGAAAAGCGCCCTTTTTATGTTTCTTTAATGAATATTATGAGAGTGTCTAGGACTTTTTTGAATTTTTCACCCCAAAATTCAAAAGAAAATTAATGTTTTTGAAAAATAAATTATAATCATTAAATTAACATAAAGTAGAGGTAATAAAACAAATTCCACCAAGATTTTTTTGTGAATCCTGTCATTTTATAAATATATATTGTGGCTGGAGGAGCAAACGACAGACACAGTGGGAGTGGTGTCAAGCCTCGGAGAGCCATTTATTAAATTAAATAAATATAAAATGTCCAAAAATGGGGGAAATAAAGTGTTAAAAGAAAAGGGGATCTGGTGTCCTCGTTGTGCCACGTAATTGTGAAGGAAGGTTAGTGAAGAGATGGGATGGGTCCAGGGGGGCGTTGTCCGGTGATCGCACGTGTTTCTCTCTCCTTGGCCGGAGGCGTGAAGGTCCGGCGGCCCCCTCCGTCAGCGCGGGAATCCCTCTGTGCTCCCTTCCTGGACCCACGAGGACACCAGTGTGCATGCACAGGGAAGAAACTGGTCTCTCGAGGAGATGCGCGCTCAGCATTTAACAGGAGCGATGATGAGGCTTCATTCTCGTCACACGCTGCCAATTCTCCTCTTCAGCGCCCCTCCTCTCCAATCACACCACTGTATGTTTTATATACACAACACATACATGGTTTGTAGTAGGGGTGTAACTCTTCAAATTACGGTTCAGTTTTATTCAGTTTCAGGACAGTTTGGTATGTATGTTCAGGGGAAAAAAAGCTGCTGTCAAATAAAAATATTTAAATTTAATTTAATAATTAAAAAAAGATTAAATAATCAAACTACAAGCAATAGTGAATAATAAATAAATAAATAAAATAGAGCGAAGATGCAAATAAAATAGTGCTTTCATTTTTTTTGGTATTTAACAGTAGTTTAAGGGACAGAAATTGAATAAAGTAATCAAATGTAAAACAGCGCTGCGAATGATCTTCTCTGTATAAATTAAATAAAGATTAATCTTTATTAAAGTTACAGTAGCTATTCATTCAAGAGCAGTGAGTTATTTCCTTGTCTTTTGTTGTCTGATTTACATTAAAAACACACAGGGGGAATATTAGGCGGCTGTCACTTTAAGACATAATGCACTGATCTAATACACTGATACTGTACACATGCGTTGTCTTTCTCGACTGTTTACGTTCACTTAAGACATAGCCTATGTTTGCTAGGATAGTCGCCGAGATGGGAATGTTGACATCATTTTTGTGTGAATTTGTCCGTTCAAGCACAAGACTTAGTTCTCAATATTTGTAGAAGCGGCTTCGGGTGAGCGAACACAAATTTTTTCACAGCGATCATGTGAGTGTTTTCCATCTTATTGCAGTACTGAGAACCATTATAGCTCTAGTTTTTAGTTTCATGAGAGTTGTTGTAGTTGTAGCTTGAGAAATACTAGCTAAAAAACATAATCTCTGTCTCAAAGAACCATGTAGCATTGCATTTTACTTCCACAATTAGCAGACTTTCTTTTGAAAGCTGAATGTAAACGTGAGTATAAATCAATCCTGAACATAAATCCAAGCCTTAATTGTCAGCTTTTTATGTTGAAAGCAGCTTTGATATGTGATGGTAACCTTGCCTGAGCTGAACCTCTCTTGGGTCATGGAATTAAAATTCTGTTTTAAAAGACTTCAGTGGATTGAGTGTGTGCTCAGATCCACACGAGGCAGCGGGTTTCACTTTAGAAACTACACATTTCGTTAGAGACTCCCATCCCAGACTGACAGATGTCAAATTATTTCATCTTTCTAGGCATAGAACGACAGCACATGTTATTGTTGTAGCTTGTACAGCACAGGTCTTTGCTATTGCCGAGGATTTCTTAAAGACTCTTAAAGAAAGATTATTTCTGAATTGGTGTATTTGATGGCCATTTAAATGGGAAAATCACAGTCAGATAGTCGTTACTAGTATACCAGGATAAACCATGGTAATAAGGGCTCATTTTGGGGTTATTCTGCTTCTTAAACAGCTTTTTGCCACAAACTTGAATTATTATTTATAATTTGAGAAATAAGAGACTGCTGAGGCAAGTGAGCTACTGTATGAAGCAAATTAGTAACGAAGGGACAATCAATAATATGCTTTTTTGGTCCCTAAATTCTGAATTCAATGATCCGCCAATAAAAATCATGTATTCTATAGCAAAAAGTTTAAATTATTAATGTGCTATTTTGATGCTGTTATGATTATTAGTTTTGCCTGATTGATAAGGTCTACAGCCCTAAGAATGTTCTCAATTTCTATGCTGATGTTAGGCTGTTTTGCATATGGTTTCTTAGATTTTTTTCAAAATATTGTTAATGCATTTATCAATATTATTAATTAAGTCTTGAAAAACTCAATATTTGAAGAAGGAATCTGGTCATGTAAAGTAATAAAATGTGTACATAAATATATATTGTTCTAGCTAAAATATTTTCTGAAATATTTCATCAGGAAGAAATAATATATTAAACAAATCTTTACCCTTATTTCTTATCCAGTAAATCCTAAATAACTGGAAAAGTCATGGTGCCTAATATTGTAGACAGAAGGGGCCTTCGAGTCAGAAAGGTTCTGCAGGTCTTGTCATGGCTACTGTTGCATGTACAGAGCTTTAAAGTGATATATTTTCCTTTACCTTTCCGATTTAGGACCGTCATACCTCATTAGGTGGGAATTTTTCCTCTGCCATTCCGAATTTCTTGCTCTGTCACTCTCCGGTACCTGGTTATGACGGATGTCTAAAGAAGTGTGTTTTTATTCCTAAAAGCCCATTTCAATTTTAGCGCTCTGTTTCTCTGTCTGTCTCTCACACTCTCACAATCTCTTTTCAGAGAGATAGAAAAAAAAATGCAGCCAGTTGGTTAATCGTGTCCCCCTCTGTCTGCGCGCAGAGCTATTTTCTCTGTGTTGCTGTGCAGATGGCCTAGATCTTTCTGCCTGACTGCATCAGGAACAGCAGGGAGAGGCTGATACACATCATCATTGAGTGTGTGTGTATTTAAGTGTGTGTGTTGCTTCTCTACATTATTTAATTCCCAGTCCTCGCTGCACACACCCCACCACGTCCTCCAACGCAGCACAAATCAGGATCTTTCTATCAGCATTCCTAGAACACATGGCGGGCATGCCGTGCATCTACAGTCGCTGCCCTGGACTGAACCATAGACCACCAAAGTGGTTGAGCCATGTGGGTTGTTCTCAAAATGCGTTTTATACATTATCAACGGATCAAGAAGATAAGTGGCCGAATGGATGTGTTGTATTCACATTCGTGTGTGCTTGTAGGGTTTTAACTCAAACCAATGGCTGTAACTACATTCATTCAGAATGTAGGACACCATTGTGTCTCTAAACCTAAATGACATCCTGTCACTTTTGTTAAGTATCTGATATTGGGGTCTCTTGTTTTTGTATTTAGTACTATTTTTATTTATTCTTCCCTGAATGCTGACTTGAGCTTTTCCCAATCTCTCAAAAAACACCAAGGCATCAGGGAATTTTAATGTTGGAGAGCTTGTCACTGTTATAAAATGAAAAGGTAGCTTTTGATTGTCAGTAATCATTGCATTTTTTAGTACATTCACTTGAGGTTTCTGAAAAGATCACCAGTCACAGAATGTGACTGTAATTGGCGCACTGTAGGTGGAGCTTCCAATTACGGACCAATCTTTGACTTTGTACTTACCAATGATTGGATGAATCGGCAATGTGTGTTTGATTGGCAGTCTCACACATTTTTTTTCTGCTTGTTGTCAGCTTAGACCCATGACATTTGCCTCTCATAAGATGTCACTCCGTATTAACTATGCTTCCCTAGATGCAGACACAGCTTTTATACCCCTCCCCCCCTTTTTTTTTACCTTGTCTCGATTTATGCTTAAAACATGTATTTTACATAGTTACTTTAGATCAGCTTAGGTCAGTCATTCTATTTTGTAAAAATAGTTTTTTTTTGTTGGTTTAACGGAGATTTCGGTGCCACTTAAATGCCTCAGCTGTCGGTTGAAATATCTGCCCTCTGGTTCTCCGAAACGGACGTAAAAAACATCATCACCTTATGTGATCGCTAGTTAATGTGGCCTATGTACAGTTCATAAAGCCTCTTTCTCACAAATATTAAATGCAAACATTGTATAACCATTCCACGGAGGGACACACTAAAAACCTACCCATATCTTGCCTTGTATACCTGATGTACTGTATGTTCTAAACAAGTCGGAGTCAGCTGGATTTTGAATTAAAGATAACGTTGTTATGCTAATTAACTGTTAGTTCTGTTTCAAAAGACAAGAGTGTCAAATTGTCAAGGCGTCCTGTCAACATTGTCTAGATAGGTTTTTTTAATGTCACAAATAGCCTATGCTATCTCACGACCAATTCATACGAATTCGTACGAGTGATTAAAAAGTGGCTAATTCGTACTAATTCATATGACCTTACTCGTACGATTTCGTACGATTTGTCCAAACCCACGTGATTGGTAGGTTTAGGGGCGGGGTCAGGGGTAGGTCATTCGTACAAATTCATACGAATTGGCCAATTCGTAAAATATGTACGATTTAGCAAATACGTACTAATTCGTACGAGTGAGGTCATATGAATTGTTACGAATTAGCCACCTCGTAAAATTCGTACGAATTCTTGTGAGATCGGGTTTGTAGCTAGTTAGTCTGTAGCTTTTTTGCGTTTTAATTTATCCAAAATACATATTTGAGAAAATACATTACCAGCCAGTGTTAAGAAGCCTGTAGGAAAAACGTCGGACTGCAGCTTTACATTTACATTTATTCAGTTATTACTGACACTTTTATCCAAAGCGACTTACAATAGCTATATAAGTCAGAGGTCGCACGCCTCTGGAGCAACTAGGAGTTAAGTGTTTTGCTCAGGACACATTGGTGTCTCGCAGTGGATTCGAACCTGGGTCTCTCACACCAAAGGCATGTGTCTTATCCACTGCGCCATCACCACCACTGCTTTAATATTACTACTGGCTTGACTACTGGCTTGACAACTAAAGAGACTAATTGGCATAATCTAATTAATATTAAAGGATAGAGTTCTAATGCATGAAAAATGTGTATCTTTAATGTGCCACCATGACAGATCGCTGTAGCTCCTCAGTCAAAGCTGCTTGTGAACCAATCAGCTCTTCCTTCTGGTTAATTTATAGCATCAAATAAACATGAACGAACAACAGATGGAATGTTGTTTCAATCGCGGAAAGATGTCGGCACACATTGTTTTTCAAATACAAGTCCACCGACGTTAATAGACTAACTCTCCTGACTGCTTTGTCAGACAAAATGGCAGATTTGTTGTATGGCGCATTATGATTGGTCAGATCGCCTGTCATTCAAACTCCTTGCGAAGGGTGAATTAAGACCATTCATTGCCAAGGATGATAACTGTAATTATAAAGAGTTTTAAAATTGTTCTAATTATAGAAGAATAGCAAGAGTTCACAACACAACCATAGCAATAATGGCACGGAGAAATGATATAGGTGGAATCACTCTCACAATTATATTTTCCAGCTGATGAAGGATAAAACCATTAGCCTATCAGAATCCACCCTGCTTTAAAGCTGCAGAAGACAAAACTGCACGTTTAGAATATACAGATCAATATCATGCATTGGTGATGATGCACACTTCCAGGAATGTAATACCTGCAGTATGTACGTCTGCATTTATTTATACAGACCCCGAAAATAACCCCACAGCTAAATACAGTGTGCAAAGGGCAGTTGATGTATATTTGGCAATTTAAGCAGAATTGTGAAGTTTGGTTATGACAGCGTCTTCCTGTCCACTCAGACAGCAATCTCTCTTCTGTCTGAGAGGTTGCCACTGTTTCTGACTCAGTGTGTTTAACTTGCTGTACACACAGCACACACATCACTAAGAATCTCGCGCCTCGCTGATCTGGACCTGCCCCCTTCCCTCATTCCCTGCTCAGCCCTTCACAAAACGCAGATAAAGCTGCAGTCAACATTTGTTTTGTAAATGGGCACATGCTGTAGAAATGTAATCCTGCCTACAGTTGATCGCTCAGTCATGTGACTTGACCTAGTTTTCCATCTCTCCCTCTCTCAGAATTCCATCCTCCTTCAATTCTCCTTCCTCTACGCTCATTCCTTTGCTTTTCATTTGGCCTCCATGAAGAGGAAAACATGTTATATTCCCTATATGTGTTTTCTAGGGATGTGCAAAATTACATCAAATAATCTAGTTGGTTAGTTGTCTCAATGACTAAGTGGTCTTGGACTAACTGAAGTCCGGTATAATTTTACCGGTTTGGGGTTATGTCCACCCTACACTGATCATCAGGTGCGTTTCTTAAAGTTCATTCACCATGTTTTGAAATGCATCGATTTGAAATACAATTTATTTTTATTTTAACACAGTTTACCATGCTAAGGGTGCTTTCACATCTGTAGTTCGGTTCATTTGGTCCGGACCAAGGGTGAAAAATTATACTTTGTAGCATTTTTCAGGGGTTTTGGTTCGTTTTCACATCACAATGTTTGCTCTGGTCCGAATCAGTTGATGAGTTGATGAAACAAACCAAAATATAGCCACATGACAACATCCACATTACTCGTTGGCCAGATATGTCTTGAACATATTTCCATAACTGCACTTTGGTTGGTCAGAATTAACGTGCATGAAAATTCCTGGAAGTTAACAAAGAGAAGCAAAATCTGGCTGACATGCGGAGAATTCACTCACAATGTATGTTCAGAATCAGCACAAGCTTTATCCTTTCGCAAATCCCCTCATAAACAACAAAGTATAGAGGCGATATAAATAAGAGGTAAGAGGCTATAACTGTCACGCAAAATTAAAGAAATACTTCAGTCACATTGTCAAACGTTAAAAGGACAGTCAGTCAACTACACTCTAACAATGTAACGTAACTATTGCTAGCTAATTCTGCTTCACTCTTGGCTTATTTAACAGCCAGACTGATCTCATGAAGTAGCGTGTGTATGACGCGCCAATTCGTATTTCCATTTTTGGCGGGCTATCAAGATGCATAATCACTTTCAGCGTGTTTATGAACGCCGTTGACTTAACGTTATTACTGTATATATAAATACATGACTTACCTCAACCCCGTCCCTAAACCTAACCGTCACTGGGGTTAATGGCATTTATGATTGTTCCCTTACCATCCTAGGAAAAAAAAAGATCACTCCCCAGATGTAGATCTACATTTTGCTTCGTTTTCCGCAGACATTTGACGGCGTGTACAGACACGCGGAATCACTCGGACGTTAATGGCGTAGACATACACGCATACACGAGGATACAGGCGGATAGCTTAAAATGTGTAGAGATAACACGCCACTTGACTCGAAAGTGGCGTGTATGTTTACGCAAAAGTCATGATGTCATGTTGTAACAGCAGAAAAACTGGACATGATAGTCACAAATTTTGTCCTGCTTATTTGAGTTAAGAGAACTAATGGGGATGTTATTTTAATTGTTATTCAAGCAATGTAATGTGACCAACTCAATGAGTGTTGCCAACAGGAACAGTGTAGAGTGCCCTCTGGCGGACAAACTATACAACTCCAACACTCATGACATGGTTCAAGCGTGTTTCATCCGTTTTTATTTTATTTTTTTAAATATTCATTTATCGGCTATTATAACTGCCGATACCAGGGACGTTGGAACTATTTTGTGAGAGGGAGTTACGCACCGTTTCAAAATATTGGTATTAAATCCATTTTCTGAGAATTTATCAGTCAACTTGTTGATTAAAACGATTGATTGAAATGAAATACAATTTAGAAAAAAGAAATTCTTTTAAAAAACATAATAAGTCAGAATTACTGTGGGCCATGTCTGACCCATTCCAAATGTTTTCCGATATGGTGACTCTACTGATGGACCGCTCCTTGATCCATCAGTGCTTGAGTCACCATATATCGGAAAATAAAACGTTTTAAACATGAATAAAACATATCCTGTTAAGCAGAGCATTAATTTAGTTCGTTTAAATAAGAGATCTAGCGCTAAAATGTTTTGTTTTTGAAATCAAGAGGAACGCTTGTTGCCGCTGCTGTCAGTTGTAGGCTATGTTCTCTGTGGCGCGCAGTCTTCACTCGGACGCGCACTTTAATTGCCTTTACGTCGGAGACTCTATTCATTCCGGTAAAATCACAAAATAAATGTGTCCTATGCTTGATATTGACTGTAACCACAGATGGACATATTCTGTTTTGATGAGAGAGAAAAAAAACTGTACCTAGGGCGGATTAGAACCCGTAACCTCTGGCACTCTGGTCTACCACTAGACCATTAAAACGGTCAAATGAAGTCTGGCGGATCGACGTATTTATTTATGGGTTGAATAGAAAGGCTGCACAGTTTGACAAGTTTGTACCCAGCACTTCCGAATGTGTCTCTGTGCCCAGCAAATTTCAAACTGACGCCCGTGCTTAGGTGAATTTAGGGGGCGGCCGGGGGAGGGGGTCGGCCGTAGGAGGGGGGGTGGCCCCCCCTCCCGCCCCCCCTGTTCCAACGTCTATGGCCGATACCGATAGTTTGGAAAATGCCTAATATCGGCCGATAATATCGGCCTGCCGATATATCGGTCTGGTTCTAATATATTATACCCCTTCTTTTTCCTTATGTTAAACTACTTAAAATGACTTCACGTCAATCTACACTCCATAATCCATAATGACAACCATTAAAGTCAGTACTTAGTTTAGGCACCTTTACAGTCTCAAGTCTTTTGGGGTATGATGCAACAAGCATTGTACATCTGGCATTTATCTGCTTTTCTTCTCCTCATATCCTCTCAAGCTATGTTAGGTTGGATGGGTGACCGTCGGCAGACAGGCATTTTCAGCTCAGGTTCTGAATGCTCAGAACTAGGTTTTCATTAAGGTTATCTCTATATTTTGCTGTGTTGAGCCCCTGCTGCTGAGACACCACCCCACAGCATAATGCTGCTATCACCACACTTTGGAACTGAGGTTCATCAGACCAGAGTATCTTGTTTCTTACATTCTGAGAGTCCTTTAGATGCTTTTTTGCTAATTCCAAGTGGGTTTTCATAAGTCTCCACTGAGGAGAAGCTTGAGTGTGGCACCTCTGCCATAAAACACAGATCGGTGGAGTTATGCCTTCTGTAAATTTCTCCCATGTCCATATGATCATGTAGCTCAAAACAGTGACATCAGCTTCTTGGTCACCACTCCAACAAAGGCCCTTCTCCATCGAGTGCTCCGCTTGACCAGAAGGCCAGCTCTAGGAAAGAAGAGTCCTAGTTGTTCCAAACTTCTTCCATTAAGGGTTATTCAGGTTACATGCTTAGTGAATCTTCAATGCAGCATATTTTTGTGTGAGTGTGTGTCTTTGACCTCATGGCTTGGTTTTTGTTATAATAAGAATTTTCGGCTATTAGATCTTTTCTTTAGTTGTGTGTGCCTTTCCAAATCCTACCATGATTCAATCCAATTGAATTTGAAGTTTTGAACAGGTTAACTCCATTTGAAGTGTAGTAACATCGCCGAGCGAAATTACAATGCTCCTAAGCTAAATTTCAAGTGTCTGTCTCAGAAAACGGTACGAGTACTTATAATATGTAATTATTTAACTTTTCAAAGTTATCAAAATGAGTTTTTTGCTTAGTCATTATGGTATATGGAGTGAAAATGAGTGTGGAAATTATAGCAGTTTAGCATAAGTCTGCAATATAACAAAATGTGAAATCTTTTTCAATCCATTCTTACTGTTGCTAGGCACTGTGTATAGCATATACAGACAAGTTACGACCCCTAAATGTTTTTGTAATTAATTATTTTTTATATATAATTGCCTATATTTATATATTTTTTTATATATATATATATTTATAATTTTTTTTTTCTATGCTATCCCAGACTTTATTAGCAAATATATCTTGACCCATTCCTAGAATCCGCATGTGTTTCTGATCTCCAGCTTTCACTGTGTGTCCATAGTCATTGTTTTATTGTGCTTCAGGTTACAAGAAGCTATAATCACTTTATTTTACAAGAAATGGATTTGTTTGCATTACCACATATTTTAAAACAGCATGCACTTTGTTTGTCATCGGCATACGTTCAATTCAATCACAGGCAGCCACTGTAGCGCTGGCAACCTGCGTGGTTTTGTAATCACAACTCTATTTACATTACTGGCTATTGTTCATGTTTTTAGATGCATGCGAGATGCAGACTGAGAAAAACAATGAAGACCACAGGCTTGCATCAACTTTTTCACACTGACTTGCACATCTGGTTGGTCTCTAAACTAAAAAAACATGCTTATAATACTCCTTAAAAAACTCATTGATTCCAAAGCACGTTTTGTTGTATTTTACAGTCAAGATGAAATGCCCCCATCGACATACACTATCTGATTAGTTGCTCTAGGAAGTGATTGATTCACATGAACATCACTTATGAGCTTCACATGGGGTCCTCTCTTCATTTGTCATTTCAAAGCACATGCTCATACGCTGGAGTGTTTGCTTAGCAAACTGTTTGCAATTCTCTTCTGGATCATAATCTTGCCTCATGCCTCCCCACTTGGCCTGCTGGGTGAGTTTCACTTTCATTGTGAGAGCAGCGTCCCAACACACATTCAGTTCAAACACTCTGATTTCTTTTTGTTTGCATAATTGTGTGTGTGCCATCATATGAGAGATGTGGACACAGGTGCCCAGTTGATGTACTGAGATTTATGTACCAAGTACTTGTAATGTGGTTTCGACCTTTACATGTGTTTTAGGAAAAGAGATCTACTTTGCGCACCAAGTCTACAAAACGTTGACGCTCTAAAAAGCACATAGCCATAAAAAAACGTATAACTAGAAGTTTAGTAAGGAGCCATAATCAGTTAATTCTGTAAATAATTCAGGCTGATTCAATAGTAATTGTAACAGTTACAGTAATGCTGTTGCAGTAATCCATGTCTTTTTTAATAATTCAATAAAAGTTTTGTTCATGAATCAGACTACAGCCGTCCACTGATATTGAAATCCGATGTTGACCTGTTTTTATTTCTGTCTGTATTTCATGCTTGCGCTTCATGACTTGACGGTGAAACGATGATTGCGAGATTGAAATAAAAGCCTTCCGCTGGCAACGAATTAATTACATACCGAATTCTCTGTAGGGATCAGCCCTAGAAAACACAACATGTTGTTTGTTTGAAATGTTGCAGATCATGCCAACAAGCCTAAATTCAGAGTTTTTGGATGACTCCGTGGAACCTACTAGAATTTCCTGTTTGATACCACAGTTTTTTTTTATCAGTTTAAGACATTTCTAAAGCTCATTATTATGAATAGAAGAGTAGCACTAAATGACTTTGACTAGTACACTAGCTGCATTTGTTTGATCAAAATTACAGTAATAACAGAATTACAATTTCAAATAACTGTTTTTTAATGTAAATGTACATTTAAAATGTAATTTTCTCCTTTGATAGCAAAGCTGTATTTTCAGCATCATTACTCCAGTCTTCAGTGTCACATGATCCTTCAGAAATCATTCTAAAATGCAGATTTGGAGCTCAAACATTTCTTATTATTATCAATGTTGAATATATTATTCAACATTGTTTGAATAATTTAATATTTTTGTGGAAACATGATAGGCTTTTTTTTTTCGATGAATAGAAAGTTTTGCATTTCATTTGAAAGAAAACACATTTGGACGGCAATAAATGTTGCATGTTTCCTGTCGACCAAGTGTCAGTTTGCTTGGTTATTTCTGTATAACCCAGCTCAATACCGGAAAGATAGCATTGGGGTTAATGTTTTTTTTTTTTTCAAATGATGCAGCATGCAGCAATCCCATTTAGATGTGTAACAGGATGTACTTGTGGAGCACAGGTCATCTTCTGTAACCTCCACTCACTCTCACTACTCATCATCTGTTTATTTGGACTCAAATTAGGGCCAGTTTCTGCAAATAAATATACTCCTAAAACAGAATTTATTTTTGATGTCTCTCTCTTTCATCCAAATCAGACTCCTATCATGTGCTCAGTAACAGTAGAGATGTGAGATGGGTGGCAGGATTTTAAATGCTTCCTTGTTTCAGCTTTCGCCAAAGAAAGCTCTTTCTTCAGTCCAATCACACAAATTTGGTTATGCTGTTTGCCCAAGGATCTTTTCAAAAACGCTGGGCAGTAAGTAAGGCCCTTGTTTCCAGCATGTGACCTGCAGCAGGCCTGGCCTGCCGTACAGAAGCCATCTTTGACATTTGCCCCTTAACCTCATTACTGCCTCCTCCTTCCTTCCTGGCCCCTCCTGTCTCTTTCTGTGTATTTTTTTTTTGCATTCTTTCTTTCTCTCTTAAATGCTGTCCCTCCTCCATCTTTATTAACATTATTTGGCTTATTTTATTTTTAATGATCAAGTCATGAAAAACACCTTTTTATCCTTATCGAGATGTGTGTGTGTATGTGTATATATATATATATATATATATATATATATATAATTTGAATTAATATTTAATAAATTGGAATAAAAATGGATCTCTAATTTAAACAGACTTACTTCGAATGGCAACTTCTTGATTCTGTAATCAAATTACAGTATTTCTCAAAAGAAAAAAAGAAATTGTTTGAAAAAATATGAGTAAAAAGTAAACACTGTATCCAACAGGCCACTCGGTAATCTAAGTTTGTGCGCACTAGGCATCACAGTTTTTTTTCAAATAAAGACAAGGAAACACTAATTCTACATACAGCACATAGTAAAATGACTTGAATATAACGAAGTGGCCAACCGAATATAGCGCAGCAAAGTTTAAATTCTAGGCTTTATGTATTGTACATTTTCAGTGACGCTGACAGTGACTCCTGTCCACATTCAATTCACGCAGTGCACTGCAGTTTATGAATTTAAATGTTTATTAGATATTCAAAGATTCGTTTAAAGGATGTAAATGCATATTTGCTGAATGTTGACGGTAAATGAGAAAAAAATGCCAAATATTGGCCGATATATCGGTCGACCACTACTTTTTTGCTCACCAGCCACAGTGGCTAGTGATTTTCCAAAGTTAAAAGCTACTCAGCATTTCACGGTCCACAATTTTGACATCGATACGATGGGGAAAAACCTACCATATAGATATTTTTAATATTATCTTATTTCCTACACTAAAATTCAAGATTTGTAACACCAACAATATTCATCTGAAGCAAATAAAACAAATGAGTAAGGGGAGGTGGGTTTGTGTGTCAACTCACTGTCAGAGAGATGGAAGGGTGAGAAAGCGCAGCTAGTGTCTATTTTGGGAAAAATGCATACTTTTCATTCATTCATACATTGCACTTAGTTTATTTCAAATGCTTTTTAAAAGACTAATATTGAAAATGTGTGTGTTGTATATAAAATTCCATCCGCCAGTGGCTAGTTGGAGTGACTGTGTTACAACGCTACTGTTGAATCCACCTGGTCATAACATGCAAATATGCAAAAATATAATTTTTGGTCATAACGTGGTCAATTTAGAATATTTTAATTAGTTTGAAAAGTGCAAAAATATCAGAAACTGTTAAAAATATATAAAAATTCAAATATGAATAAATGAAATGCACAGTGTGACAACATCATGATAAAAGAAACAGTCAGACGCAGCATGTGTAACTGGTCTTAAGGGTGTCTGCTGAGTCCGTGCTGTGTTCAGAAAGAACATTCAATGTGAGACAGAGAGTAGCATCTGTGGTCACAACTGTTAGTGGCACATCCCTTTCACACCTACACAGAACCACACTGAAACACACACTTTGTCATCTTGAGAATAAGAAGGTGCAGGCTCCAAAAAAATGCATAATTTGTCAACTGAAGACATCCACTTGTTAAGCCCTGTTTTAAGGACTTGTTGTCAGGTTGTGGACCTGAAGCTGGGGAGGGTTGGAATAGAATTGTGCAAAGCTATACACTCACCTAAATGAATATTAGGAACACCTTTTCAATTTCTCATTAATGGAATGATCTAATCAACCAATCACATGGCAGTTGCTTCATTGCATTTAGGGGTGTGGTCCTGGTCAAGACAATCTCCTGAACTTCAAACTGAATGTCAGAATGGGAAAGAAAGGTGATTTAAGCAATTTTGAGCGTGGCATGGTTGTTGGTGCTAGATGGGCCGGTCTGAGTGTTTCACAGTCTGCTCAGTTACTGGGATTTTCACGCACAACCATTTCTAGGTTTAGAAAGAATGGTGTGAAAAGGGAAAAACATCCAGTATGCTGAAGTCCTGTGGGCGAAAATGGGCCGACTGATTCAAGCTGATCGAAGAGCAACTTTGACTGAAATAACCACTTGTTACAACCGAGGTATGCAGCAAAGCATTTGTGAAGACACAACACGCACAACCTTGATGCGGATGGGCTACAACAGCAGAAGACCCCACCGGGTACCACTCATCTCCACTACAAATAGGAAAAAGAGGCTACAATTTGCAAGAGCTCACCAAAATTGGACATTTGAAGACTGAAAAAATGTTGCCTGGTCTGATGAGTCTTGATTTGTGTTGAGACATTCAGATGGTAGAAAGAAAGGGGGTCAAACGCAGTATTAGTATGGTGTTCCTTATCCTTTAGGTGAGTGTATTGTTGTTAATATTTTATTGTCCAGATGGTGGTTACCTGAATGGCTAGTTGAGCAAGTAAACTAAATGCATTTGGGATTGTTTAGGCAAGATGTGTTTGAAATCAGAATGGCAAATGGCAGGACATGTTTCCTAAAAGTTGGACAATTTTAATTTGACACCATAAATATTCAGTGCTCTTTGTGGGATGTTTAAAACAATTTGTAAGACGAAGGTGTTTATCAGCATGAGGATGGCTGTTGTGGTTGTGCTTTAAAGAGGTGCATAAAATAACAGTACTATATCGGTCATTTTATTTTTTAATTATATTTATTGTATCAGTTGATAATTGAAGATGTCGGACCATATTAAATTATTAATTGTGTAAATTGATTTGGATTACCATTTCAATTTACAATGTGTAGCTCGCTCATTAGAGTACCAATGTCTTACTTAATTAGGTTACGTTCAGAGTGTCGGTCCAAATCCGATATTTTTGTAACTGATTGGAATCTGATCTAAAATTATTGTAGCATGATTTTTTTTTTTAAATGTAGAATGACTAAATTGACTAAATTGTTTTGTAATGTCTACTTAACCATTGTGTCAAATGTGCTTCATAATATATTTCAGGGTGATAAACCTAGAGTGATACGGTGTAGTATACAGTCTAAAAGAGCTGGTACAGGAAGGTTGTGGTTATGGGTTTCTGGGCCGTTAGGGTGGCAGGGGGTGGATGTGGTATTTAGTTTAAAGCAGCAAGCACCTGATGATATCAGCGTAGTGGGGTCTGAGAGTGGCCTTTGACTTGACACTTAAAACCGCTGCGCTCAGCATGGGGCCAGCAGGCAGACCTGGTGTCAGTCTGTGTGACTGGTCCCTTTTTTTTTTGATTGTTCAAGGCAGAACACCTGTGGTCTCAGCAGTGGCCTTGTAAAGGCTATAATTTCAGAGCAAGGTAGGGTTACGCCCCCTATGGGGACCTTCACTGTGAAAAGAGGGCGAGATAGAGACAGAATGTGTTAAATTTTCACATAAAACATACAGCTTTTCATGTACTTTTCAAGCTTTTTATGTCTCACTTTTATCTTGACCTCTGGACAGAGTCCTTCTTTCCAGTCATATCGAAAACCTGGTTTCGCTGACTGAATGTGAAGTCAAAATGCGTTACGGGCCTGCAACGTCACATAGGTTATTTTCAAGGAGAGTGGCGAAAGAACAAAGGCTTGATGGAAAAGTGCAGGGAGAAGGTTTCCAGTTGAAATGGACAGTTTGCTGAGCAAAGGTTTGACATTTCCTTCATGCTGATCAGCATCCAAGACATGTTCCCTGTGATGAAAGAGCGATTGTGCCCATGCGTCATTGATTTACAGAGTAGCTTTTGGGGTTTAACCAGGAGACCCAACAAAGTCAGACTGGCATTCTCGATGGGCTTTGATTAAAGCACCGTGGAGGTTGCGTCTGTCCGATGTAGCATAACTGTCAGTTCAGTAATTGAATCTAATGAGAGGCTTCTCTGCCTGCTTATTTCTGTAAGTGGAAATCGAACATCTGAAGTTCATTTTTGGACACCACAGTGGAATACACTCGTAGGCCACGAGAGAACAGGGGAACCGCGTTTGGCAAGTATATCCACAGCGAGAGTGTGTTTTGAAAGGGTTATTGGTTCATCAGTTCAGGGGTTGTTTAAAAATCCTCCCCATCCTTCGCATTAGATTGAAAATACACTCCTCTGAATGCTTCCACATTCAAGGATGAGGCAATCTGCTTAACCTCACTAGCCGCTAATACATAGAAGACGACACAATAGGCCTTTCAAGGACGCGAGGAATGCGCTACGCTCATGCTTCTCTGAGCTCTCAAGGCTGTTTATTGGGCCCTGGAAAAAAGACCCTGCAAAGTGTTCTTACAAAATTGAGTTGATAATAAGATGGGCACGAATATATTATTGCAGATGAATCTTTGTGATCCAAACCTTTTTTACAACTCTGTCCTCTGGAAAAAAAGCAGCCGAACTATCTATCTGAAATTGTTCAAGATAAGTAAAAAAACCCAAAGATATATAAATAAAATAATAAACAACTAATAAATAAATTGTAATGTTCTCTCTCTCTCTCTCTATATATATATATATATATAATATTTATATTAATATCTATATATAACATATAATGTTATATATTAACCTTACTAATATAATGATGAATTTAATTACTATTACAATTTTACTGTACGTTTTGATATTATTGATTATTATTATTATTGTAATGTTTGATAATAATTCTATTAATAATTCTATATAAAAAAAAAATTAAATGACACCACCTTTGAACATTTTTTGTGCCAAACTAGTAAGATAAAAAAATTTCACCAATGCTATAATATATATATATATATATATATATATATATATATATATATTAATATATGCATATACATGTGTTTTTACCACCATACAATGAAAAAAAATCCTTTTTATATAAATTTTTTTAATTAAAAAATAGCATTTTTATTTTCCATCAAGCCATTTTCTCAGTAATATGATGTCATATTGCTCATGCTCCGCCCACAACCACTGACGGACTGTCCCGTATTAGCATTTTTCCTCCCCCATATATACAGTATAAAATGTATATAAAATATTAAAAAGGTATTATAATTAGGGTTGGGTATCGTTTGAATTTGAACGATTCTGATTCCGATTCCTTCTTTCGATTCCGGTTCCTAACGATTCTCGATTCTGATTCTTTTAAGAGGCAGGGTCAAAAAAGTTTAGCTAACCTTGCTAACCAACGGTCTTTCTGAAGGAAATAATCCTTTCTGAAGGAAATACTCCTGTCACAAATACTCCTTCTGTCACAAATTTTGCATTTTGCCTAAATTTCGTTATTTTTAGAAAAGTGAAGTCACACTTTGGACCGCTGACGTAAGCTACTAATGTTCGACTCGCGCGGTTATGCCAACACTTCCGGTAGACGCTTCTTCGTTGGTGTTGTTCAGCGGTTTCTTCTTCCGCTCGGCGGACTGTGAATATCGAAACTAGGAATCGAAATTTTAACTTTTGAACGATTCTGGGAAAAACGGAAAGTTAGTCCCGGTTCCAATCGATACTCGATTCTCGATACCCAACCCTAATTATAATACATCACAGACATATTATAATACACATTTTATAGGATTACTATAGTTCTTTTTCATAAGGGAAGTAGACAAATCTGTCCCACTGCCTAATACGAGTTCAACACCAACTACTATATCACACAGGGATCTATTCACACAGTAATCTCTAAAATCCAAGTCCCTGGAGGCTCACACAGTTCTGTGTGTTCATTAGGAAGGATGTAGAACGTTTATATTAGAAAAATGTATATTGGCAGTACAGAAAACAACACAACAACTCTTCGGCATGATTGCCGCGTGTATTTCTATGAGCGCCAAGGCAATATTTTCCCCCACGGACTAAATTCACATCACGTGACGGGGGGTTCCCAGACCAACCGTCCGTATGTTTGGAAGAGAAACATGCACCGATATGGGTCGCTGTGAACAGAGCTTGAGGAGGTAAAAATTGTGTTGTTTTACACAATCATTGAGGAATTTTAACCAAAGTTTATTACAAACTTTACATGAACTCTGATGATCCCTTTAACATTTATAATATTCATCTATCAATACTTGATCTGATCAGATACAGTCATCCCAAGCTGCTGATAGCTGTGCTAGTTTCATGTCTCTCTTATCACTTTGCCTTCTCTTTCTTCTAATATAATAGAATAATTTTAGCTCCTCCTCTTGCTAGAGTCCTTATCACCCTGCCAACGTTTATTTGGTGATAATGATGGGCTGTTTGTACAACATTACATACTTAAATGACATTTGTGTTTTAGGATTATGTTTCATGAGATGTGAAAAATTATTAATTGAAGCCTATTTTTATAAGCACATAATTCATGGGAGCAATGTCTTCCTGTATATTTACTTTGCAGATTGTCTACTGATTCAGGATACCGAATCAGAAGAGAGAGATTAAACGACTAATCAGGGATTTACGCCAAGACATAAAGCTTGAGTCAAGAGGAGCTGTTAGAAGACAGATTACTTAATCTTAAAATTCATCAAGACTGTTTAAGATACCATCACATGTTCACACAGTGGGATGTTTACACACTTCTCTGATTAAAAGCCATAAATAAAAGGTACACAGCTAGAAGAGCTGCCCCATTGGTGGGTTCTAATTTAGAAATGAAACTGTGTCCTGAGTGCTGTATTATTACAGGAAATATGATTTTAATTGGACCCATTAAAAAGCCATAAATGGCCGAGCATATCTGACAAAATTTGAGCATACCTGAAGCATTTCAAAGAGTGTTTTCTCTCATTAGACCCATTTTTTCTGGAACTGTGATTGAGAACTTCCTTTTCCCTTTTCCTTTTTGGTTCCTGTCCTTCTGCATTACCCATGTTTTTGGAAAAGCTGAGGTTGACTGGGAGCCTTAGCTCATGTGTTAAAGCGGTAATTTTCAGTGACATCGCTCAGAGCAAGCAGGGATGTGTCATTGTCCGCCCTTCACTGGTTACACAATACAGAATCTGTTGGGCTGAAATGAAGGTGATTCACTCCGTCGGGCTTTTAGGCAAGAGCTAATGGGCCCCGCTGACCAGTCGAGCCAAGAAATGAGGGATATGCCACAGGGAAACGTGTCCCCAATGGCCTAAATTAATTTTGATGACCATTACTGATTCATTTATTTTAGCCATGTTCGAGCCTTGTATTTCATGCTTAATTTGGTTTACACTTGCGGGGTATGTCTGATGTTTTTCAGGCTGGTTGAAGTGTGACATCTTAATACCTTTCCTTTTTTCATGTCTTTTTCACTGCTAGACTCTTACTTTAACGAATAGGCTTCCACTTTAGTCATTGCTTATTGGAGAATTTGCACAGATTAATCACCTGATTTATAATCGGACTTGTGTTCGTGCGTGGCTCAACAGTTTCCTTTAATCTCTTGTGGTTTCATCAATGCACAACTTAGCTACTATTTTTTTTTTTAAACCAGCATATTGGTTTCATTTAGATGGTACAGTATCCCTGATGGGACATGAAGGGGAAAAAATTAGATGGAGGAAAAATTATTTGTCAATGCTTTTGCGTTCCCTCGCAATAACTTTTGTGTTCCACTGAACACAAACTTTGATTCAGGAATGTCAAACTTTGCTTTCGCTTACAAAGGCCTCAGAATGTTTTGCGAGGGAACTCAAAGGTTTTGCGTATGAACGCAAAGTTTCTAGGATGACTTGAGGGTGAGTAAATCTTTGGCTAATTTTCATTTTTGGGTTTTTGGGTCATTGAAAAGAACTGGCTTAATGTAATGGTCAATTCATGACATTGAACTGATTCAGATCTCCAGTTCAACTCACTGATTCAATGATCCAGTTATAAGGATTCCCAAGTAAACAAATTACTGAAGGGGAATGGATGGCTTCAGAAGACCTAGGAATGTAGAGCACATGTCTATTTATATATATTTATATAAATGTATGTATTGTTTTTGTCATTTTAGTCAAACAGCTGCAGCAGGTGCCTAACAGGCAGTCCGTCCGTCTGTCCGTTTCCTGCCTTGCCTTGACCAAATCATCAGCATCCCAGCCAGCTTATCATGGGAAACTAATTCAATATCCCTGTGCCTGATTTAAATGTCATTGGCTGAGCTCATCTGGAATGACATGTTTTTCATGGTGGAAGTAAAGGCGCTTTATTGAGCAGGGACCAGAGTGGGGGGATGTGGCTGCCCTTCGCTCTTGATGTTCGCTCCCATCCGAAAGGTCTATGAGCTTTTTAAGATCATTCGGTGCACATTCAGTCAGTGCACACTCGCTCATCCTATCTTTCATTGGCTCTGTGAGTCATCACACAGCCTTAGCTGACTTGTGAGTAGACTACAGGAAAAGTTACATCCTCAAATGTCAGTCTATATGAGTTTTTATTTTGTGATTTGTTTTAATATTACAAATATGTTGACTTTTTTTAAGGATTTTAATTTTTAAGTACTTAAAGGGGATAGTAAGGGACTGTAGGGGACTTCACCTACAGTTGGGGCCAAAAAGTATTTAGTCAGCCACTGATAGTGCAAGTTCTCCTACTTGGAATGATGAGAGAGGTCTGTAATTTTCATCATAGATACACTTTAACTATGCGTTTATCTATTTAAAAAAAAATCCAGGAAATCACATTGTAGGATTTTTCAAGAATGTATTTGTAAATGATGGTGGAAAATAAGTATTTGGTCAATAACAAAAATTCAACTGGATACTTTGTAACATAACCTTTGTTGGCAATGACAGAGGTCAAACGTTACCTGTAAGTCTTCACCAGGTTTGCACACACTGTAGCTGGTATTTTGGCCCATTCCTCCATGCAGATCTCCTCTAGAGCAGTGATGTTTCGGGGCTGTCCCTGGGCAACATGGAGATTCAACTCCACAAATTTTCTATGGGGTTGAGGTCTGGAGACTGGCTAGGCCACTCCAGGACCTTGAAAGGCTTTTTACAGAGCCACTCCTTCTTTGCGTTTGGGATCATTGTCATGCTGGAAGATCCAGCCACGTTTCATCTTCAAGGCTCTCACTGATGGAAGGAGGTTTTGCCTTAAAATCTCACGATACATGGCCCCGTTCATTCTTTTCTCCAAACTCAACCATGGTCAAAACCAAAGAGCTGTCGAAGGACACCAGGAAGAAAATTGTACACCTCACATTGTATTATTGCACAAAACCAGCAAGAACACATCATCTCAAACTGTCAGTAGTGTTCTGTGTGCTCGTCACCTTGTGAGTCCGTTCTTTGCATTCTTGCTTTTGAGAAACACCCTATGCAATCTCTTGCCACGTGGGTGATGATATCAGTTAACCCATTGTACCAGAGAAAAGGTCCCTGTGTGAGGAATGGCCCAAAAAACCCTGAGATGCACAGCATGGTGTCTTGCCATGACCCCCACAGGCATGCCTGTATCATCTAGCCTTTTGCCCATACTGAGTCATCCGCCTCCGATCTCACCCCTGCTCCTTTCTTAACTCCCCCCTGGCGTTTTTTACCCCTTTGCATCCCGACTCGCATGTTTGGCTACTTCTGGGGTTGTGAGTTGGAGAAAAGGGAAAAGCTGGAAATGTGAAAGGTTGGCTGGGGCTTACCACAGCACATAGAGGGGCAATACACAAGGCAGGGACGAGTCAAAGTTGTTGCTCCTTTAAAAGATCAATTTAATTATAAAGGGCAAATAAACATCTGCTCTGTCAAGTCTGCCAGTCCGATCTAAAGTGGGAAATCAGAAGTGCATCTTTTTCAGTAGAGAAGGGACAACATGGCTAAAACTCTCAAATGCCAATTATAATTGTCTGTTGTAATACAATATTGTAAATGTTATGCTTTAGTTATTCAGGTTCCATTCATTTCAGATGTACTTGACTAGCAAGTAACTTAATTCATGTCATTTTGTGGAGATAAAGGGTTATTTATTAATATTACGTTAACCTTGTGTTTGTTTAAATTCATTGGTATTGGAGGATGTGTTTCCCCCCCCCCCCCCGAATGGTTATATTTAACATTATTACATGTATTTATTATAATAAGGAAATAGTTTTGTCAACATAAGTGTAAAGTTGAATCTCGTGTTTTTTTTCCTGTAGGGTTCCTGAAGCCCCAGTGCTCAATACCACCACCGCCTCAGAGAGGACGAGCAGAAGCATGTACGTGTTTCAGCGGAATGTGTGCTCTTCATCAACGCAGACTTTCTACAGGTAACGAATGCTTATTCAGGACTGCAAAATCACTTATGTTCTCTGTAGAGCGTAAGCTTTTAGCAATATTTCAACTGTTGTCAGCTGTGTACCTCCACCATATAATAATTCTGCCTCTTTGTGTGCGTCAACTGTTCCCATGAAACCTTATGGTTCTTACTTTGAAGAACACTCAAAATGCATGCATAAATCAATGCATTGAAGTCATATTTAGAGCCCTAAACGGATTTCCACCACGCTCAGCTATAACTCATGCCAAATGTGTCTGGTCTTGTAATAAGTCTGCATCTGCAAGAAACAAGACTCATCTTGCGCTCCATGCGTACACATACAAACACACTCTCTAATTCGAATGTTTCGGCCCTGCAGTGTGTTATTTACAGTTTGTTATGCTAGGGCTGATGGACATGTTACCAGTAGTCTTCTCTAAGTGATCCTTATGGGGTAGAGTTACGGCACATTCCAGCCATGTCCTTGTGGTATGTGGAGAATGATATACTGTTGGCTTGGATGTTAACATGTTTTGCTACATGTCTTTTATTGTGTTTTCCTAATATAGTGTAACATCTAGATCTGTTCATAAGCAAATGACATATCAACTGATTCATGAAAAATGGGATCATGAAAGACTCCTGAATCAATTCAGTTTAGAGTTCTGTAGGACTGTGGTTCTCAGTTGGTTTTGTGTCTAGATTTTTCACTGCCCATCAAGTTGAGACCGGACAAAATTGATTGTACATGCCCTCACAATGAAATATTGAAATTAATTAATTTTACAGTTATTGATAGATGAATTGTTCAGTCCTTAGACGTCAGCAACAAAATATACGTAAAATGTTTACTCCTAATGTTGATAAGCCAATTTATTTAGCTATTCATTTGCACAATTATATGGTTAATTAGGTTCAACTAGTTGCATTTAGCATCATATTTCTTTCCCTATCATAACAGATTTGCAATCTTTTTTGTGACATCAGATGAGAACCACGGATATGGGAAACAGTCCTGTATGTATATAATTGAGTTCGTTTTTTTAACCCTACACATGTGCTGGGTGCATTATGGGAGACCTCATTCATATATGCTATTCAAATGAGATACCATTTCGATTCATCTTTGATTTTGATTTTATAATGGGATTGGATTTGACAGTCACTTCTTGGATTTATTGTTTTATAAAATATTTTTTTTTACAAAAGCCCCAAAGGGTTCAGCGTTTGCTCAGAAGCACAAGTTGAAGGCTGGTTTATCCCTCAAGTACCCATGTGATTTGATTGAATCCATGTTTTATACTCTCTCAACTCAGAAAGGCATTGCAAACATGTTTTAAAAGCCACTGCAGATGGTTTGCATACATCATTTACAACAAAGGGCTACTTTTGATGATGGTATACGGAGATATTTCCTTGGTTTAGTTGCTTTATTTGGAGCTATTCGTGCTCAAGTCATTCTGTTTGTGAAAAATGTTAAATATTTCCGCAAGCTGGCGTGGTGGTCTTGAGACGCTCCAGAGCGTTTTTGGCAACACAAATTAGTTTGCTTATAAAAGTTTCTTTCTACATATTGTCTTTTCCAGAGCCC
Organism: Pimephales promelas; assembly: GCF_988280905.1. Classification (NCBI taxonomy): domain Eukaryota; kingdom Metazoa; phylum Chordata; class Actinopteri; order Cypriniformes; family Leuciscidae; genus Pimephales; species Pimephales promelas. The sequence goes on from NC_142787.1 coordinate 21,097,354, forward strand.
ATAATAGAGCTTGTGGAGAACGAGTCTTTAAAACCCTGCGTGGTGCTCAGCAGCCTGTTCGCGGTGAAATGGTTACTGTGGAAACCCTGTGGTCTGGTGTGGTGGCTAGCCTAACTGGAGTCGCTCGTTTATAGAAGTAGTAATAGCCGTGTTTCTAATTAAGGAATGTGTTTCTGTAAATCTTTTCAGAGCGGGAGGATGTGTTCCAGTCTTAGCTTGTTGCTTGTATTGTGGTGACCAAAATCACACATTCGAGTGAGGAAGATGACATGGGTTTCCTGGCAAACGAAGCAGGCAAATTAACGTTACCAAGGCAGATCTGAATCCCTGATGTGGCGGCACTTTGGCTTCCAGTGGTTTTATATTGTTTTTTTTTGTTTTTTTTTTACAAAACATAGCCTTACTGGAAAGAGACCGTGAGAAACAGCGTCCTTATTCAGTTCCAACTTCATTTCAAAGGCGCTCGGTTTTTTATTAATATAATTTTTTTTGCTCGTATGAAGTGCGCAAGAGGGAGCACTTAAAAAAGTGCTGCGGAGGGGCCTCACAATGCCGTCCTTGTATTGCGATCTGGGCTCTTCTTGCTGTAGCGAGTAGAGGAATGGAAAAGATTATCCACAGGAATGTCTGGGGTGCCCTCAAACGCAGCGCTCCGCGTGTCCGGCCAATGGGAGAGCTCAACTGAGTGGCGGGCTAATTTTTTCCTGATGAACTCAGCCGCCTGCTTCATAATGGAGTCTGATTGCCAGCGCTGAACTCACATATGGTCCATGTTTGCAGAGCCCAAATGACAGGACCACTTCTGTAGCGGGCAGAAGGAGATGATCGCTGGCTCAGTTTTTGGTTGTTTCATTAGGGTTGGGTAAGGACGAAGGTTTAGTCAGACTCATTTCGGACCACTTTCTCCTTCAGGTGTGGGTGTTTTTTTTTTTTTTCTTTAATTATTCACTTTTTATTGGCATCACTTATCTTAAACTCAAGTTACGCCCTAAAGCCAAACCTTATTACTTCTAGCCACACTTAATTATATTGGTTGAGTCGCGGTGCATCTCTCAGCTTCATAAATTCTCCCAATTAATTTGGAGGCTACTTATTTTCCAGATTTCTTGGAAACAACTTTTGCGGCCGTATTAATTTACGACAAGTGGCTGTAGAATTAACTGTAAAAATGACTTGGCTTGAGGTGGGTGTGTTTTTGCTCAGTGGAACATCGCCGGCTGCCTACAAAAAGACAAAAAGAAAATGCGGTCAGGCTTTCCGAGACCAAAGCATGTGTTTGTAGACCTTGTGGTCGCACGGGAAGGGGAAGGGGCACTCTAGGGTCAGAAGGTGAGGGGGGGTCAAGGAAAGGAGCTTGTTAGCTGCAACATGTTCCATGGTCCTTGTTTTTTAATTGGGTCTGGTTGGCGTCCATGCTCGCCCCTCACCACTTCCTGTTGGCCCGGGGCCGCCAAAAAGGGGCCTGGAAACTCCAACTTGTTGATTATAGAGTCAGGCTCTTTATTCGCTCTGAAATCCATCACTACCCGGCCGTACAGGCTATTTTAATAGTCATATTTATTTAAACTGGGCTTCAAAGGTAACCCAGTGGAGAAATAATAATTCGGCTGCCATTTTTTAACATGTCTTTGTCATATGTAGTCATGTTGGTTTATGTTCTCACAGCGAGCCTGCAGTCTGTCATTATTTGGGTCGTAGCTGCCAAAGGGGTTTGGGCTAATTGGATTTTGAAGTTAATTTTCATCAGCTATTTGATTAAGACCTGGCATCAGTCCTAAACACTCCAGCCACCCCCTGTTTCTGCACCAATGAGCACATTCCATACGTCGGGAGTGTAATGAGGAGAAGCAAAACGAAAAGTTTGATCCGAGTGATCTCATCTGGGAGAGACGTTTTACTTTATTCCTTCATCAGCCCGTGTAAACACTGGAAGCAAAGTGGGAGTCATGTGGCTTGTTGGGATGGAATTTTCCCCGTGACGCTATCAAGCACTTTTTGAGCTAATCTGCCAGCTAATTGAAAGCAGCTTGCTTTCATATCTTGTGTTACTCTGCCCATGCCTCTTGAAATGAAAATGATGGAGGACACTTCTATGATATTGGACTTTGTGTGTGTGTGTGTGTGAACAGTGATTAATATTAGAGTTTTTATGTTTTTATTGTAAATTTTTAAGTGTGTATTTCACTTGTCATCCGTTCTTTAGTGTGATGATGATATTAATATTCCTTGTTGGATTAATAATGATGATGAATATTATTATTATTAATGTATTGTTAATAATAAATTAATTAATAAAAAAAGTTTTAATATTATTATTGTTAATATAAATAGATGTTTTTATGTTGTCACCGAACTCTCCCTGCCATTATATTCTCTCCTCAAAGTCATTGATTTATTTAAATTGACATTAAAAAAGTTTTGTGTGCGATATTACATTTCTTTTTTAGGACTCTATTTTAAGAACACCCCTTGTGGAAGATATGTGGGTCTCACAGTCAAGTTGGTTTTTTTTTTTTGGCAAAATGAAGAAACAATCCTGCTAAACTCTTGCTTTGACCGCCAATACAAACACATAGCCACACTTTCACCTCAAATGACTGCAGGACAACACGCACTGTATTATGGAATGAATATGACGTCTCAGCTTAGGCTATGTGTACGTGCATGTGTGTGGTTGGTGTGTATGGTTTTTTAGGTGGCGCCTGGAGAGTGCGTGGCCGATACACCTGACACTTGTTGGATGCAGAATAAAATATGGTGGAGACAGCTCGTGAAGTTGGGCCTTTTGAAAATAAATGTTTTACTGAGAATTGACAAGTCTCATCTCCTTTTAGTTGCAGCCTGAGAGCCAACTGTAACAGACTATATGGAATGACCAGCGTGTGCGTACGCATCATAAACTAGGCTAGTTGTTTCGGTGACCATCTCTGAAGGTGAGGCCAGCTGACATTCTTCGTTACATGCCAGCCAATCAGAGCCAGAGCGTGTGTGAAACAAAAGTGTGAGTGGCAACAGTTAGAGAGATGGGGCCAAATCTGCAGGAGGAAGCAAAGTGTGTTACAAACCGAGGAAGTGAAGCTCACATTGGCAGAGTGTGACAGCAGCCGCATGGGTCAGGAAAAAAATCAGAGCGACTAAGCCTTTGATAAATCTTTGAGCTCTTAATCTCTGTGTGCCACCATCACAGTGAAATTCTATCTCATTGTCACAGCTGACCGAGGAGGGTTTGTGGGCGGCAACACCGTGTCTCGCTCTGCATCTCACAGCCTTCTGGGATATGCTGCTTTCTCCCTGACCTTCTCTGTCTGTTTCATCATTAGGGTTTAATTTATGGTGATTATGGCTTGAGGTCAACGAAATCAAAATGAACCCTATTTACTTAAAAAATAATATATATATATATATATATATATATATACATTTACTGATCTTATAGTGATGATGCACATTGTTGAAATGTTTTTTTTTTAAATAAAATTTCTCAACTTCTGAAAAAAAAACTTTTCATTGGCTCAGGCTGACGTTCTTCAAAAACACTTATTTTTTATTTATTTATTTATTTATTTTTATTATGTTTACAGTGCAATTGACTGCTGGAAAAATGTACTGAGATGACAGTCTTTCCAAATGCAGGAAGCAAATATTACAAATAGACTGTTATTTGTTTGCACCATGCATTGTTTTAGGTTCACACTTAGGGTGACATATAAAAACAATTGTGAATTTGATATATTGTGGCATTAGAACCTCTATTTTCCATTCAGGCTGCGCAACAATATATTCTTGCATACTTGGAGTCTTAAAACATTAAGACATTCAGTGAGGCCCTTCCAAAGGAACTGGCCAATCTGGGATGACTCTTTAGAACACACTGGCACACTTGTGTGTGGGTTTATGGAAGAAGTGTTGTTTGGATGGACTGAAGTCATCTGATTTTAATATGCATACAATCTATCCTGCCAGGGACAACAGGATGTTTTGGATCAGACACACATAGGTTCACTGTGCATGCTGATTTTACAAACATAAAGTACTAACCTACTTTAGCACTGATCTTTCATGCTCCTTTGGGATGGATGGGGGAAGAACTTAAAGGTCTTTGGGAATCAAATGCAAAAATGGTTTGGATTAGGCAAGTTATGCATGTAATATGTGACCCTCTCCGGTCATTTTGAGTTATTTTGAATCAGAAATGCATTTATACTTTGAATCTAAAGATTGTATTGATAGGATTTGGGATCAGTACGTTTTTTTTTCTCGTTTTTTTTCGAAAAGAAGGCTCTTGTTCTCCTGAATTTTTAGCAGCCATTAACGCTAGTCTTCAGTGTCACATGATCCTTCAGAAATCATTCTAATATATTTTGGTGCTCTAGAAACATATCTTATTTTCATTGTTTATAACAGTTGCATTTTTTTAGGGTTCTTTAATTAATAGAACCTGACCCCAAACTTAACTCTCTCTCTCTTTTAAATAAAATATATTTTTTAAATCGTATTTTGTTTTTTTTAATGTGTATTTTTTAAATGTTCAATAGTGTTTAATAATCTCAATAGTTTCTTACATCAGATGACGCATTGCTGTGTTGAAGGCATATCGTGTTTCGGCATACGTCTGCACTTCGTCTGTTTGTTAACTGGACCGTGCCTTAGGCTTAGCAGTTGTCAAAGCTCAGGTGTCCTTTGGAAAGTACACGGTCAGTTAGCTCTATCCACAAAGGCACAAGGAGGCTGGTTTCCCTTAGGGTGGCCACTAAGAGCTTGAGAGGGCATGAGGGCTCGTAGGGGAGGTCATGGATGGGGTTCTGTTGGGATTTTGACGCTAAAATGATTAGACATACTTGGCATTATACCCATCGCTGTGGCAGAGGGGTGCGCAGTCAACTGGAGCGATTATTTGATCTGAATACCACCACCAGAGCTCTTCTTATGAAGGACAAGGTCAATGTTCAGACAACTGCCATCGTTGCCATCTTTTGATGCAGGTTAAAGCGGACATGAGATCACTGAACAAAAGAAGATTGCGACCTTACTATGTCATACAGGTAGCAACAGGGCCAACCGAGTGTGCTAATTTACTGCAAAGCATTCTGGGATACAGTCAGAAAGAATGGGACAGATGTGTTACTTGTTGCCCATGTTTGCACTGGAAGTGGTTTGGTACATTTACAGCTAATGGAAATGTCTTGTTTTAGTGTGCCTCTGTTCAGGGACACACAGCTGTGACTGGTTCTAAAAAAAAATCTTTTTAAAGACTCAGAGTTTTAGTTATCAGTCACTTTTTAAAGAATGAATCAGAGTTTTAGTTATCAGTCACACTGATATATATCCTTCAGATTCAAAAGTGTACTATGTATAAAGCGTCATTTTGGTGAAATTGGACCCATCCATTCATTCTGTGAATTCGGCTCCACTGCGGCTGTTCCAGAGGAATTCTTGTGGAAAGTTGACCTTTTACCACACATGCACTCCCCCGGTTTAGGCTGCTGTGCATTTGGGAGGTAGGGAGCAGAGCATGTGTGCCCGAGCGAAACAAACGCCACAGGGGCATCATGTCCACAAATCCATTGCAGCCTGTGACATTGAGCTAATTGACTGATGTTGCCATGTAATAATGAATATATGAAAGCAGAAATCAAACGCAATGCCATCAGGAATGACAGAGAGGGATGTTGTGTGAGGGGGAAGGATAAACGCTTTAGTCTAGACTATTATTGAACATGTTATTAGTGATTGAGTAGTTTATTAAATTTAGTATTTACACTTCAATCTTTAAAATCCATGGATGATTTTAAACAAGACCAATTCATTTTCATTTAAATCTAGGCTATTTTTCTTGACTAGTTTTGTGAACCGCTTTCATTAATTAATTGGAAGGATATCATTCAAAAGAATAATTAGTTGTACATAATAAATCCAACATCAATGTAAGTTTCTAGTTAAGTGTTTGTCTGGGTCAAATTTCACTCCAAAATCAAAAGAAAGACAATAACCAATACATTTCACAACAATAATGAAACCCATTTTTAAAGGGATACTCCGCTTTTTTTTTGTGTGGAAATTGGCTCATTTTACAACTCCCCCAGAGTTAAACCGTTGAGTTTGACTGTTTTCAGATGTATTCGGCGGTTTTCTGATATTTACAGTAGAAGAATATCAGTAACCAGACAGTTTCTGGTCTCATTGACTTCCATAGTATATTTTTCCTACTATGGAAGTCAATGAGACCAGAAACTCTCTGGTTACTGATATTCTTCTAAATATCAGAAAATCGGCTGAATGGATTAGAAAACGGTAAAACTCAACTGTTTAACTCTGGGGGAGTTGTAAAATGAGTCTATTTCCAAAAAAAGTGGAGTATCCCTTTAACTCCATTAAGGTTTTTTTTTTGTGTGAAAATAATGTACCAATGTAAAATATATAGACGCTAGTAAAAATTATAGTAGATTTTCTTTGTGTAACTTTTTTTTTCTTCTTGATTTTTGGGATGGCACATGTTTAGGCCACTGAAAGCCTGCTTACTCTTGAAGAATGACTTTTAATGGCCTACAGGCAGGGATTGTGAATAAACTGGTGTGCATAATTCATTCTAAGAGATGTGCTTTCCTGTTGTCTCGGCCAGGTGGATTGCTTTTCACTTCTATCTCTCATTTAGTACTCTTTTTATTCTCCAACTTTTCTTATGGAGAAGAGGCTGATCCCAGGAAAGGGTTAACCATGTGTACGTGACGGAAGTGAGGGCTGTTTTAATGCTTATGAAAGCAGACATTCTCGGAACACTGTGTCCCTATCTGCTAATGCTTTTCAAGCGAAGATGTCCGAATGGAGAGGAAACAAATGGGATTGAAAGCAGAGATTAGTGTAAAGAGACACCTCCGCAACGCTTTTCCCTTTTTCTGGATTACACTCTTTCATGTATATTTGTGTGTACATGCAGCCTTGATTATATCTCCATCCGAGAGTGGACAACTGTTACCCCAGCTGTGCAGACAATGTTTCTGCCTCTTTACTGCGCGTTGTCCCGCATCTGATTACAGCGGAGGCACATCCCTCTTGGGCCGACGGGACTCTGTCCTCAACAGGGAGCTGTGTGGCTCGCTCGCATCATGTGTATTCAATCCCTCTTCGATGCAGATTATCAGTCTTTCCCCCAGCTCCTGTTTTCTGATAATACTCTTAAATCAGAAATGGCAAATAAAGCAGCTGTTTGTAACCCAAGCTGTTAATGCGGGCACGTCGTTGTTTATTTAACACCTCTCCCGCCATCTGGTCTGTTATATTGCAGTACGCTGCAGACACGTGTGCAGAAGATCAACAGCATTACAGAATAGAAACGAGCTGTGCGACCAGTGTTGCCAATTCTGCGTCTTTATTGCTAGATTTAGTGACTTTTCGGACTCCTTTAGCAACTCTTTTTCCAAAAAATCACCTTATCTAGTTTCCGAGACTCGCCGGTACTGCTGCACGAGCGCACAATCTTGCTTTCCCGCCATGCGCACATCTCTGTGTTTTTTTTTTTTTTTTCAGTTCAAATTGATTTTAGTGGAGAAAAAGATTAATAGCTTGCAAGGGAGAGCCTGGGTAAAAGTTTTCAGTCATTATTTCATATTCATTCTGACAACAGAAAGATTTATAATTTAAAACCGTTTTATTAATCATTTGGCTGTATTAAAAAGGTGAACAGAGTAGTTGAGAAAATAACAAATGCAAACGGCTGAATACGCAATGTGACAATGACATCATGAATATGCTAATTGGCATATAACTGCTTTGCATTGGAAGAGATTGGCAACTTGCTTTATATAACATAATAGCTCAAACCCTACACTCTTGCTCACTCGTTGCTCAGTTATTCAAAACCCTGAAGCTCAAATGATATAGTAAGGGATGTCAACCATCTGGATTTAGGCACTTTCCCATTCAGAGCAGGTCGATAACAGGTTCACATATGGATGGACGTCTGGCTAGCAATCAATTACTATGAAAAGCAAAATGTGCACTAGGTTCACACTACACACAATCGCAGGTAAATCTTTGCTCAACCACAAACAGGGCTTGCTTTGCCCATCCACCTGTATGGTTGAATGTCTGTCAGGTTGCAAGTACTCATGGTATTTATACCGAAAGGGTAAACTGAGTTATGGGACTCTTCCTGTGTTTGTGAGAGTCAATTTCTCTCTCATTCCTGTCAGTGTTGCTTATCTGTGGCAGGCAGGTTTCAAACGCCATAACTGGAATCATTTTCAATCTTTAAAAGGTGATAAAATTTAAAATTTAAAAGATAAAAGAGGCAGAATTCACCGCAGAATGACAGCGTCCTCAAGGTTAAATTGACTGAAGAAGACATGCAGCCAGTGTCCTTTTTGTTTCTTTTGCTTGTAATCCGTTAAAGTCACTCTTAGTTCCTCCCTTTGTTGATTCAAATGAAGAGTGCCACTCTAAAATTAAAAGCCTTTTCTCAGGTCTGTCTCCTCTCATATCCTGTTTGTTTTTCAGCTTATATTAAAAGCTTTTGTAAAATACTTAAAACTCATGCTTTTTGTGTCCCATGCATCGCTTGTTTGAGGTAGTGGCCCATCAGAGCAACACAAATCCAGTGTAAGCTGTGACTTATCACCTAACACGCAAGTAATTAGATTACATGCTATCAGCTAATTGTGGGTCAGAGTTGCAAACAACTTGTCGTCTTGATGTTGAATTGATAAGGAGAAACTCATAAATTATGGATCATGGAATATTTTCACCCAACATTGCACCCATTTTGTTTTTCTTCCAATTACGAGATTATGGTCTCCTGGAACATCCTTCTTGAACCGGTAACTATGTTGAGTAACATAGATGTTGGTGTCTAGCTGATCCAATGCGGTTATTTACTGTTCCAAGCTGTTTTTAGCTGCTTCCTGATGGTCATTTGCTGCTCTAAGATGGTTATTTACTGGCACAAACTGATATACCATGTTAGACTAGCGATAAACTAGCTACTCGCTTTACTGGTAGTTTTCTGTGGTATGTTTTTAGAACATGGTGGTTGTTTGACCAGCTAATAACCGGTGAGTGGAACAGCAAATGACCAGTTTGGACTAGCTAGAAACAATCCACCATGTTTAACTGGATATTCTAACAGGATGGTGGGTAAAGGTACTTTCTTAGGGATGTTGGTTACAGTTAGCATGTGAACGTCGCCAGTTTTAGTTGCTAGAATGACAAACACTTCAGAGCAAAAGAGGATTTTGAATGTTTAACTTCTCTGGTCCACATTGTTTTGTATTAAATCTTGCTGAACAATTTCAACAACAGCTGTGATGTGCAATTTTAATGCAATCTGAAAATGTTTTTTGCAGAGATTTGGAAGCAGTCATAGATATTTCTCATTCTTTCCTCAGACACATGCGGATTTGTAAAAAGGGCATTTTGGGCATGTGTTCTGCCTCAGTGTGCTGGATTGGTTAGTTTGGGTTTGGACTGTTGAGGGCAGTGCTCTGGATGGACACTCAGTGTCTCTGTTAAACTTCACAAGGCCTTTTGAGCAAAAGTTTTTGGGCTGTGTGTGTGTGTGTGTGTGTGTGTGTGCATGTGTGAAAGAGACCGCTGTCATGATCTGTCTATTCTCAGTGTTCTCATAAAACCTGCATTTGTAAGTGTGTGTGTGTGCACTGTGCATATCCCACTGTGCTTCTCTCCAGGAAGAGCGCCTAGAGACTTCCTGTTTGTGCTAAGAGTGAAAGGAAGAGCCTGAGAAGTTAAAGCAGACACAAATATGATAAACACACCCACACATACACACAACTTCAGTATTAACACAAAAAGCGATTCAGTTTAATGTTGTTAAGCTTAGGTGGAACAATCTACATACTGATGATGATTTATATTATTTGATTATTATTTACTTTATTATTAATTATTTACAGAGTTCTTTTTATCTCGTCATATTTTCTTTAACAGTACATTTTAGGTTATTGTTTTGTTGTTAAAATGCACCTTTTTTAATCTTTAAATAGTTTCATTTACTCAACAATAACAGATTAGATGTAAAATGTAAAAGTAAAATGTAGTGTCTTTGAGATGCAGCTTTCATCATTTTTTCCCCTTTTCGTCAACAATAATGAAAATGAAACGAAAAGAAAGTGTTAGTAATTTATACAAAAATATTTTCATCAGTATTTTTGTTGATGGATTAACACATGTGTGTCCTACATATACGCAAACACTCTAATATGACCCACACAAACAAAAATCAAAACTAAACAATCATGGTGCATCATATTTGGCTCAACAATAATGTAAACAAGCTAAAAAAGAAGCTTTGTGATGATGATTAAATTTTTTCGCCAATAATTTCAACAAACATCAGACTAGATTAACACTTTTTTTTTGTCCTCTGTGAACACACTCAAATGTTACTCAAACACAAACAAACCTATATTTAAGGTTCTCATCTGTGTAAACAAATGCATAAAAATGATTAGTTTCCCCAGATAATCACTTCAATCGTCTGGCCTGTTTACAGTCAAACTCATGTTCTTTCTTAGCCGTTTTCACATCTGTTTCCAAATACATGTGAATACAGAAAGCCATTAAATGTTCACTTTTCTTCTGTGCCACAAAGGAGCTCTGCGGGCTGTCATTTATCAGGACTCCGGGCTCTTTGTTGTAATTGACATGTAATCCGTCGGGTCCTTTCTGCAGAACAGATGTCACAATTGTTGGTGCAGTTGCTCATTGCTTGAGCTCATTGCTTGGAGGAAAAAAGTGGAAAAGGTTTAAAGCCTCTTCGTCGTACACTTCCAATCACAGGCTTATGGCAACAGACAGAGGCTTTCTCAACCCACAGATAACGCACCTCAGCGCAGGCACGGAGTCGCTCTGGACCACTGAGTCAATAGAGATGCTCCAGGCTTTTTGATCTCCTCCTTTGTTGATAGAATGAGTGCAGATCGGTTCGAAAGACATTAACCTTTGCCTTGCGGGTAATTCCCATTTATCTTGCTTCATTGTGCAGTTGATTGGCTGAGCACACAGTAGTAATGCGGATGCAGGAGAGGTTGCACTGACTGGTGGACTCCAAGCAAGCGGGGCGAAAACACTGACTGTTTCCTTCTGTTGTCAAACCCTCATCTTTTCATTGCTCTTGGCTGATGCGTTTATATTTAATAAGAGTCCTAAACTGTTTTTAAGTGCACTTCTAGATGGTTTCTAGGTGTTTGGTCAAGGGCCGAAATATATATTATATTGTGGTCCTTAAATATCACTTTGATTTTTCTTTCAATGCTAGTTTATGAGATCATCCACTGAAAATTGTTAGTCTGATCTTTTGCAGTGGAAGCTCTTCATAATTCAGCCTACAAATGGCTTACTTACAGTTGTTGCTGCAAATTAAACGGAGAAAGTGTTTTGGCATAAAAATATGAGACTCCATCTTTAAAAGCTGGGTTTTCGATTATTTAATGGCTTCTTTTAGTGACAGGTGGTTCAGTTCCCTCACAATACTGAGAGATGTTTGTTTTATGTTCTGCCAGTCGCTTTTTCCCTTCACCTGCTTTAAATACTGTCAATTAAAAATGATTTGTGAGACTCAAGTTGCCATGACAGCACTCTGGATCAACAAATTATTTTCACTTAGACAAGTAATCCGTCAAGTTAAATAGGACGCATTACAGATTTAAGATTCCGCTGTCATTGCACATATCCGTGTATTTGTGCACATGTATTTCAGCTTGTTTGTCAGAGCCGTCAAGTGAATTCATGGCGCCAGGGACATACTATTTTAAATGTGCAATATCTTTTGCCTTATTTATTGACCAAAACAAGAATAATAAACAAAATATATTATTACAAATATATTTTATATTATAATCTAATATAGTTTATATATATAGTGAGAGATTGTAATTTACAAATAGATTGTAAATTAAATAGATTGAATTTAATTCAGCTGAGAGCAGTTGTTTGTCTGTGCCAGGGAGAAGTATTTTAAATGTGCAGTGTCTTTTCCCTATTATTGTAAATGGATTAATTTACAGTATGTAATTTTAATAATATAATTAATAATACATATTACAATATGTATTATTATTATTATTAGAGCTATATTATACAATATTGCTCTGTGTATTATTATAATGAAAACATTGCATCATTCAAATTATATATTTTTGTTATTTTTTTGTTTTTTTTGAGAAACTTGCCTTAAAATGCAACTATTCCAATTCATTTTATGTATATATATTTGTTATAATGTAAGAGAGCATTTAACCTTCTGGGGTCGGCAATCAAGCCGGTGTCATCAGCTCACTTTTTTTTTCTTATCAGTGCAAAAGAGATTTAAAATACTCTGCTGATTTTGATCTTACATATACGTATTATGCATCATTCAATCCTTTTAAGTGTCTTTTTTTGTGTATACTCGCAATAAAAACAAAGTGTCTGCTTTTTGTCAAATAAAGAAAAATAAACATGTTGCGCGTTTTACCTTCACTCTGTCAGTGAAGTTCATTCTGAAACGCGTCCAAAAATGAACTGTAACTCAGTAAATTCTTGTCACAGTCAACAGATTTCTCTTGTTTTTATGAAATTCTTTTCTTTTAAATAAGTAATAGAAGTAATTTAAATAAAAAAACAACTATTCTCAGTTTATGTAATCTGTATGAAAGGAGAGAGATGTCAGTCGTTTTCCTTTCAGCGAATTATTCCGTATGATGTGTTAATGTGACCATGCCCACTGAGAGCGTGCACTATTCAAACGCAAATCTTGAGGCAAGTCATGAAAATGCCCACATCAGCTGGATACAACATCTAGTTTAATAAAAATCTTGTACTTTACCTTGTCTTGCTGTGTTAGGAATAATACTATCTAATAATCCTGTAGAAGTTACCTCAGAAGCATAGCTGTCAACATTGAACATTGAAAATAATAAGTAATTTAGCTGATGTAGTGAGTCATTTATTCTTAATTGCTTTGTTCTAACCATGTTATTGAATATTGTCTGTAAACTGCACAAACATTGTTTAAATATGAATTGCGTGTCTATGAATGAATGAATGAATGAATGAATCCGTTCATTCACTATCGCTCCTACATTATTTTACATGAACACATACAAACTATATTGCTATAGCCTACTGAGAATCTGTAAAAACCAAAAAGACTGTTTAAATATGAACTGGGTGTCTGGGTGTGTGAATGATGCGCACTGTTACAGATGAAATATAAAAAAACAATATTTCGTTGACTAGCTTTGGATAGATAATAAAGTTTTACTATGAAATAGACATCAAATAAGCTTTAGTTAGATTCTGCTCATATGTTAAATATATAGTATGTTTTAAATATATAGTATTCTGCTCTAGTTTCTGCTCATATGTTAAATATATAGTATGTTTTGTCAAATATAAACTAAGCAGCTGTTACAGTGCTTGTTCAAATGCAAGCTATATCAAAATAATGAATCCTTAACTTTGAAATATGTATAAAATGTATTGGCCAACTTTAAAAAATATTAATATGGAAAAATATTTTTTTTACAAACATGTACATACATGTTGCTCACATATTCTGGTAGCCCTGTTTGTGCTAAATAGAGTGTAATTTCCCCTGTGCCGTTAATATGTTTATAAACAACTGAAAAAAGCACAAATGTCAGGGCACGTCAAAGCATCTCAAGGACCCCAAAAACACCTTAGACCCCAGAGGGATAAGGCATTAAAGCCTGATTTGACTCCACTTGCAGAGCTGCACATGCACAGAGAAATTACTCTGCTAATGATTACAGCTTCCACTCTGAGGTCTCACTGTTTGGACCCGTCAACACGGAGGATCTCCTGCTGCACGCCTGACTGAATGACTCAACGTTTCCTGAGACATCTGATGAGGGTCGCTGAGGGGCCGTGACCCTTAGACCCCCGTCACTCCGTTAGCCCCTAACAGCATGAAGCCGTACACTCCTGGCTGTTTGTGTCTCGTTGAGAAGCTATGACCTGGGTCTCTCAACTCAACGCCTTGCTTTTTCCTTTTCCTTTCTAAGGTAGAAGGAGCAGGAAAACAAGGTGGAAAGGAAATGATGGGGGCTTGGGAGGAGACTCTGATAGTCTACAGAGGATTGTGGGAACTCTGCGATAAAGGCTGGAGCTTAATCCCACGTAAAGCTAGTGTGTGTGAGATTGCAGCACTCACACAGACCTTTCGTGATCATTAGGAATGAGTTGCTTGTGTGTGTGAGTGTGCTTTCTTATGGGTTATTTCTGAATAGTTTTTTTGTAATGTTTCTAAATCATTTCCATTAGTGTTATTTAGCATCCTTTTGCTTTTGAACTGTGTGTGGTCTGAGGTATTCTGAGCGTTGTTGTCACTAAATACTCCCAATGAAGGCGTGTGTGTTTGTGTGTGAGAGAGACAGAGAGCGTTTTTTGTGCCATGCCTTTACTGGAATTTGGAGCAGGAGCTGATCTTGTTTTGCTGCTTTATGAGTCTGAGTGGATGTCTGTAATTGAGGTTATGGGTGATTAAACTCTCCATGCCCCACACAAACCTCTAACCAGCCATCAGTCATTGTCACCCGCCGTCCTCTGCGCTCAGCCTGGGACTGACTGACTCACTCAAAACCCTCCCCGCCCCCCACATGGGATGATTTGTAGAAGTCAGATTGGCTTGAAATTTAAACAGTTTACTGACCTTATGTGTGTGTGCGCAATATAAGGAGGGTGTGTGGTGTTTGCCCTTTCTGCGCATTTTCATGTATTCCAGAGGTTGCATTTTTTTATTTGATTTTTAAAAAAATTTTTTATACATATTTAGCGATTAAAACAGTGTGCATACTGCATATGTAAGTGTGCATGTTTAAAATTTTAAAGTAAAACAATATGATAAAAATACTTTTTTAAACTTACCTGACATTATGTAACACGAGTTAAAATCAAGGCTCAACACAATAATACTAAGTATACATTATTGTAAAAAGGCTTACCGTATGCATGCATACTTATTGATCATTCTCTATTCTTCAGTAATTATGCATACAGTAAGAGTGTATTTTTGATAATCTGGTGATTTTTAAATATTTTTTGTAATCTTGACATTATATATCACTTGAGTTGACAAAACAATAATACTGCAAATGTCTTGCAAGAGTGTGTATACGTATGCAGTGCATGCATACGATGTAAGTTTGGACGAAATATGTTTTGTTTTGATTTTTGGTGTGTTCGTGCATGGGATTGTGTTTTTGGTATTGCGATTGCCTGAGGCGTGATGTTTTCTGGCCTAATTGGCATGTTGTGTAGACGCTGTGGGTGGGAAGGGATATGCTGGAAGCTAATGTGTCTTATCAGGACAGGCGGTGAGTGACCGCGGGGGGAGACCTGTCCTCCTCGGCTCCAGAAACTCAGCTGCGTCTGTAAGGCCTGGGATTTATACACACGTGTCTATGCATACATGACTGTTTGTGTAGGGGGGGCGGATGGGGGGGTGGGTGTCCCTGTTCTTTGATAAGTTTGTTTATTATGTGAGGCATAGCGTATAGCTGTCTTCATTAGCCTGATGTGAGAAATAGGGAGTGGGGTGAGTTCATTGAGTCTGGCAAATGCAATAGAGTCATGTCAGGTCAGCTGTGCCATATAATCATTGCTTATAGTGTGTGTATATTGTGTGTGTGCTTAAACTAAACTTTATTTAAAAAATACTGAATACTACAAATATAAAGCATTCTTTTAATTAGCACAAGTATAGCATGCTTCCAATATTTTTAAAGCTAATGCAGGTTAGATACAATAAATGTAATAATATACATTATTTTATTGTGTATTACTTTTTTAACATCATGAATTATCAATACACACATTATGAACTAACTTCGAGTAGTTATAAGGGTCTACACTTTTTGTTTATATTTATATGAATGAATATTGGTAATACTTTTTAGTCACTTGATTTTGTGAATCAAATCAGCCTTTAATGTGTTTATCTGTAGCCATGAGAAACCCTTCAAGTGAAAGATTTAGCACAGTGCCAGTGGATTTCTCGTCTTTTCTTTTAATGGTATTTTTGGCTCTTGAAAATGGGAGTCAATGTTCTTCCTTTCACATCACAGAAGCGTGTAATTTTCTATATTACAATGTCAAGTCATTCCTTTCAGCTACAAGAGAAGGCATGTAATGTGAGGTTCATCCTTTTCTTCTGAGTCATGTGTCGGAATCGTTCTTTTAATCTGCCGTCTTACTGTAAGCTTGAGTGGTAAAAGCTCTCAAAACTGGTGGAAAAACCCAGCAAAAGCTTCCCTTTAATGTCCTTTTCAGATTCTTTTTGTGTTTTTTGGCCTATGTCCAGAAAAAATGGAAAGGCGGGAGGAACGAAGTCAGCAAACTCCTTGTTTTCCAAATGCAGGCGACGGCCCCTCGGTTTTGCTGAGGTTGAGGTGTTTGAGAAGCTTTAGGTGGTCCGTTGTTGAGAGTTTGTGAAGGCGTGTGTTTTTAGGCCACCCCATTCCCACACGGTCGCCTGGCATGGTCGTCTGCCGTCCAGCAGTTCTTCCAGAGCTGACTGTAGCCAATCAAGAACCAGAATTTATGAGCATATTCCAGTGAACCAATAAAAAACACCTGCCTGCTCAAACATTTCCCCAGGTGCCAATCACAACACCTCGAATCGTGGGTTTACACGAGTTAGCCAGTTATAAATTGGGCACGGTGGGCCCCTGTGGAAGCATGAAAAATGAATTCAATCATGAAAAGGGTTGAGAAAAGCAGCCTCATTCACAAACAGGGCTGCGTAACATCATGAAACGCTAATGTTTGTAGAAACAACAGTCAATAACACTGAGCAGTCATTGGTCTGTGGAGAGAAATTAAAATGTGACTCATGGAATTCAAAAACATTTTACAGTATAAAAACCCCAGCACAGCCTGCTTTAAAGTTTGTGCCTTCAGAGAAAAAGTGACAATCTTGTCGTTGAAATTAAAATGGTAATTTTAGCCCAGCCGTGGGCCAACGAACATGCTAACAGTAGGCTGAAATGTGCTTAAATATGCAGTTACTTTAGCAATCTTTGTCTCTCGTATCGCCCGTCCTTTAGGAATAAAGAGGACGTCTGATGTCCCTCATAGGCAGATGACGAGTGTAATTCACTTGGACAGGTTGAGCTTTTAGGCACATGTGCTTCTTTTGACACGATGCGGACCAGGCTATCCGTTTTCCTGCCTCCACTTCATCAAAAGTGAATTTGGTTTCATACGTCTCCGTGCGACAAAAGCTCCCGTTTATTGCACTCACAATCTCTGCTCTCACAGGCCTTTCTGGCTTTTTACAGAAGGTCTGGTTGAACCAACAGAGCCCTCTTTAAAGTCGCCCTGAGGTTTAGCCGTGAGAGGGGTGAAATGTTTGAAGTGGTGTTATTTTGCGGCGGTCCGCCTGGAGTTATGATAAAGGCGGTTTGTTTGCGTCCGTGGCATGGCTGTGATAGGTGTCAAGAGACAAAGCTAATTGGACATGAAGTGTTTTTCAATGAAAAAGGCATAGGAGCCAGAGTAGGTATTCACCTCACATCGCTCAGAATAAAAGACTCTCACTGAACCCAGTTTATCCCGGGCCCCAGGGGACTCCCTCTGATGAGAACAGGAGAAAGAAGAGAGTGAATCCCTGTTAGCGAAGTCAAAACTCTCAGTGGTTTCTGTGGGGCTTTTTTCCCATTTATTTGGGGGCTCACAGACTCTAAATGATGATGCTAGATTGTGATTGTAGTGCCGGAATTACGTTTCGTAACGTGGGACATATTTTTAGTAAATACATAAATATTATAGAATAAAGAGTATTGGTACTGCAAAATATCGATACTGCAGGTATCGCCACAATAAATGATCAAATGAGTCTTTGGTCATTCAGAAAATATGACATTTCTATTATAAGAAATTATATCCTCTGGCAACATGACATGATGACTTTTGCGTAAACATACACGCCACTTTCGAGTCAGGTGGCGTGTTATCTCTACGCATTTTGAGCTATCCGCGTGTATGCGTATATGTCTACGCCATTAACGTCCGCGTCATTCCGCGTGTCTGTACACGCAGTCAAATCTCCAGTCATAAATGCCATTAACCCCAGTGACGGTTAGGTTTAGGGACGGGGTTGAGGTAAGTCATATATTTATATAACGTTAAGTCAACTGCGTTCATAAACACGCTGAAAGGCGATTATGCGTCTTGATAGCACGCCAAAAATGGAAATACGAATTGGCGTGGCATACACACACTACTTCATGAGATCAGTCTGCCTCTGGAAAGATGAATGTGTATTTAAAATGGGTGATTTATGTAGAAGAAATGTAAAATAATTTTTGAATTTGGAGCTTTCTAGACTGCGAAAAGCCAGAAAATGTATTTTTGGCTTATGTGGATGAAATACAACAACTCCCAGAATGCACTTGCTGCCCTAGGAGGCCACGCCTACCGGTAATAGAGCGCAGTAGTTAAACAACAAATCTAGGTTTCTGGGAGGTTACTAGTGAGTCTCCGTGATGAGTCTGCCCGAAAATGTGTTTTGAGATGGCCCAAAATGTGCGGGATTCGGCTTTTGCATTCTACGGTCGGCATTCATTATGTTTACTGTGGTGAGCAGGACGAGTGAGGGCCGTGGGAGAACGACGCGAGGCCGGTGGCGTTGATTACTGATGAGCGACACCTGTGAGACACACCGGAGTGGGAATTTTCTTAGCAATGTTAAAACGCACATCAACCGATCACTGTTTTAGCGTTCATGTAAACACTACATTCAGATTCACCAATGGAATGAATTCAGTTATTTTGAAACAAAAGGTGTGCATGTAAACAATGAATGACGACTGCAGAAAGCAAAAGCTGAATCCCAGACATCAACGGCCGGACATGTCCAGGAGAAAGAGGATGGTAACCCCTACTACTCAGCTTTCTCCATAGAACAAAAGCCTGCTAGATTAGCTTCCAAAAAAAAGATGGCTGACTGTGTACATTCTGTGAGTGAGATCCCACCCTCTATGGGCAGGTTGAAAAGATGCGGGACAGCCCCTACTACTGACTGTAGTCTTTAGCTTCTGGCCAAAAAATCCTCCGATGTTGCAAAATGACCATTTTTGCGTCAACTGAGGACTTTTTCCAGACAAAAAATACATCAATCTCTTGTCTCAGGGGGATATGAGGGTGGAAAGCTTGGTAATTCGAAAATACTACAGATTTTCTACTAATACAAAGCATTTTATGCCATGCTTTTAGTGGAAGTTGGAGCAGGAGCTGATCTTGTTTTGCTGCTTTGAGTCTGAGAGGATGTCTGTAATATAACCCACACTTTGAAATTTTTTTCAAAAAGATTTTGGCGTTTGTACATGTTTTTGTTGGTAGTGGATGTGTTTTTGAAGTGGGAATCTCATTATTCATAAAGAACATACTCTCTTCACTAATTTCGCCCATTTGTCTTGGAAGTGCAGCCTGCTGGTTCCATTTTGTTTGTTTGTTTGTTGCCGGCAGAGGGGGAGGATGGTGGGAGAGGATCGAAACTGCACTTTCGCCATGCGACGTATAGCACGTTTCCATATACACACACGCTCGCACGCACACACGCTGCCCCCTCCAGAGCAGCTCATGCATTCCCCTCGGCCTGCAAGGCCTCCTCCTGCCTAGATGTAGAGTTTCCCTGTGCAGATCCTGTCCCTGCGCTCACCCTAGGGGTCCGCACAACTCTTCTCCACTTTTCCGGGGGGAGGAGGTAGACGACTGGAGCGGCCCACCCCTGAGGCCTTCACGGTTCTTTTAGCTGCTCGCCAAAACCCAATCACTCCCCATTTGTGTTTCATTAACGAGACCCGAGAAGAACAGAGGACAAAAGAAAGGAAATCGTAAAATGAAAAGATTTCAAAGATTTTCATGTGGTCAGTAAATTCAAGTCTTTCCAGAATGCGCAATTGGTGCCTTTGTTTTTCTCCAACACAAAAACCAGAAAAGATTCACATAAATCTGGCTGTGTGTGATAGAAAGAAATTGCACCTTTTTTTGAGGAGCATGATATTATCTTCCCAAAGCAGGCCTATATGTGGACGGACAGAGAAACATCTGCTGTGGGACATTGCCAAGGACATGCATACAAACACACACTCGCACCCGAATGTTTTTACTCGCACATTCATGCCACTCTGTCATTGAAATGGGCTTCGGTGCAAAGCGTCACACTCTTGCACCTAACTCCCACGGCGGGAAGATTTACATGAATTAACCAGACCTGTTCTCTCGATACACTGCAGAACAGAAAGTGAATACAGTGTCTGTCTTGAAATAGCCTCTCAGCCACCGCCGTGCACACACACACACACACACACACACACACACACACACACACACACACACACACACACACACACACACACACAGAGAGAGAGAAAGAGAGGAAGTGACAAATTCCACAGCGCTCTGCCATCAGCCCAGCAGCCTCACTTCATGTAATAACCATCAAATTGAATAACAGCCATCTGATTGGCCCACACCTCTTCAAATCCAGACTTTAGAAGAACCAAGTTGCATATTACACTTTATTGTTCCTTCCTCTGTCGTCTGGTTTTGTTTCCCTTTTTTAATTGGCGCAAGTTGTGTGTCAATGTATCCACACGTGCGCTGAAAGAAGCTGGTGTTGTTGCAGTGAGGGCTTCTGGGATGTGTTAAAATCCAAGCGCCAGACCACCAGACTCCCCTCAAGTCCCATAAAGACAACCCACTGCTCCCAGCTTAGGAAACGCTGAAAAACCTGGCCGCAAGCCATCTCGGTTAGTTTTTATGGAGTTCTGGTACCTTTAGTACAGTAATGCAGCTCTTTAGAAGACATTTTAAGTGCATGATGGGTATTGTTTGAGATACGATTTGTTATTAGAATAGCATTTTTGTCTTAGAATTAGAATAGCAACTTATTGTCCTGAAAAGTTGTAGTCTTGTTGTTTTGTTAATACCAAGGAACCCCAAATGTCTTGACCCCTTGACCCGCTTCTTAAAATATATAGGTAAGGATATATTTGAGGAGTATTAAATGTACATTTTATTTACTTTAAATTCTAGTACTGTGAGAAAAATAGTGATTTATAAAATCCACATCTTTAAAAATGTTGTTGTACTAAAACCAAATAAATTAAAATATGATTTAAAATATATATATATTATTTCAAAACATTATTAATGCAAATTTATTTATTGCACTTTTCATTATAAATCTAAAGTTTAATTTTATTTTTGTATTTTTTTTTTGTACAATTTTTTTAATATTTTACACTTACCATGTTTAAATATATATTGGATAAAAATCAAACTAGAAACAAGAAATAAACGAATAAATATTTTTTTTCAACATTTATTTTAATATTTTACACTGTTTTAATTTGTTTTACACTGAAATGTTTACCTTGTATATACAGCTCTAAAGAAGATAAAAGTGTCATTATTTAGCTCGATTTATTTCAGTGTTTTATTTGAATTCAATAACTGCCAGTTATGAAAAGTTCATAAATTATGAAAAGTTCAATTCATCTATAAGCAGAATCATCTTCATCAAGATTAGTATTTTCTAACACATTATAAACTAGCTGTAAGTATTTTTTATATAATATATACCTGCCTTTATATAATTAGAAGAGGGAAAGTAACCATTCAATTTGGGATTCCTTGGTTTTAAGTCTAAAACCCCCCATACTAATCTGTGTAACCCCTAGAGTAAAGTTTGCAATCACATGTACAATATTTTTCTGATCGTCCACTGTTCGCCTGCTTTGATTCAGTCTCCTCTATTTGCGCAATCCTGTGGGCAACCAAAAGAACTGTTAAACCAACACTTCCTATCAGAGGTGACAAATAGTCTGATCCACCCAAGAGAGATCTGACCAGAAGAAGCCAGAGCAGCATCAATCGTATAATGCCCTCCATTTTAATAAGCCCTTCCTTTACCTCAGCAGGCCATTCTGTTAGCATTAAAGCCAGCGCCACAGGACTCGTTCTCATTCGGGCATTATCGCTAATTCATTTATGGATTTCAAATGAATGCTTTTCGGTACGGTTTCATGCTGGGGCTCCGGCTGCTTGTCTTTTTTTGTGCGACATGAGTATTGTGTATATTTTGCCTGTTCTTCTGTTGTCGCAGCAGAGAGGGATCGCTGAGCTCCGCTGAGAAGTGATGCGAGTCTCGCTTCGGCTCTCCGGGGAGGGGTGCCATGGGCGGCAGTGTGTAATTACCCTCCCCGTCATGTCCCGCTCCTGCTCTAATCATGTCTTCGACTGTCATAGAGCTCTCCTGAGGAGATTCCAGCCACCACCAGAACCACCTCTCTGGGTCTTAAATAACCCTGCACCCTCCTGCTAAACTCATTCTGAATTATGCTAAGACTTGAAATGTGTCATAGCTGCGGCACAAAGCTACAAAGGAAAGCAGATCTGTGGGGGATGAACAAGGTTGTAATGATGGAGCTTTTCTGAAAAAGTCTTAGGGAGTTTGAGGCAGATCAAGGGTGTGTGTGTGTGGGGGGTGTTTGGTTAGTGGTTCTAATAGTGAAACTTTGTAACTTGTTTTTTAATGTTGAAAACGCGTGGTGCCGATTCAATATTTTTGCGGAAAACTAACGGTAACGGTAGTGTATCTTTTTACATTATTTTACTAGAATCACAAAAGATAAAGACATTTTTTTTAACATTAATTTAAATAGTATTTGATTCGTTTTTAGCTTATTTTGTTATACCAAAAATACTTTTTATTTATATATTTTTTTGATTTACTAAGAAAGTAAAATTTGTACTATTTTCGATTTTTTTCAGATTCATTGCGATGAAACATAATTACTATCATAAACGTTTTCTCATTTTTTTAATGCAACAGTAAGAACACAAAAGCCTTGTTTTTATCTTTGACAGCAGCTGTGCAATGAATGATTCCTTAAAGTCATTTGCTAATGAATCCGACTACATAGATCACACTGTATGGATAACTCATTACAAAGAAGTCGTTTTTTATGATATGGAGATAGTATCTGTGATATCAGCATTACATAAACTGAGACAAGTCATCCACGCGGTGTCTCGGGGTGCATATTTTCGAAACAATGTGGCTGCATTGTTTGCAAATGAATTATTTTCTCATTCCCCACCCTCCCAAAATGATTACTTCTAAAGAAAGCAGGAACAGTGCTACATCAAAGTTTCTGATGTTTTTGTGTTTGAACTCCCTGTTGCACAGTTGGCTTCCTTCCACAGTAGACCATTAAATCAAACCGGCTTCAGCAAAAAGTAAAAATAACATTCTATGAGAATTAGTTTTGTTCATAAAGGCGAGGCCTTAAGCGGCATGTTTAGTTGTTTAGATAAAGTATGTGCGCACAGGGTTGTGCGTTCTCAAGCGTGCGTTGGCTCAAGGGGAGACTCGTATCACCTCACAGTTAAAGAGTACAATTAGGCCGTATCAGAGCGGTGTGATGTTTGCAGCGGCGTGAGAGGAGCGATAGCAACTGTAATCTCTTCTTATCTGCCCTCATACTCAGCCAAGTGCGTCTCCTCCACTTTCTCTCCTCTCCTCTAGGTAAACATCATCTCTCTCTTGTACAGAACACCCTCAAAAAATGGAGAGCCTGACAGCAGAGTTGAGCTCTTAATGATGGCAGATTCAGAAGCAGATCAGTGAAAATAAGACGTTAGATCCATCAAACCGTGGGTGGCAATTTACCACACTCAACGATATCCTCGGTGGGCCGTCCAAGGCTTTTTCCTGTGAACACTCATCCAACATTCATTATTTTGTTTTTCTTTTCATTTTGTGTGCTGTTGTTTTGTTTGTCTTAACACTTGTTGGTTTAAGGGCCTTGGCAAATTCATCCTTCGGAGTAGAAACAGCGGAATCGCTGTTCAAAATGCTTCTGGGTCCCATTACACTCGCGGTTCCGCTGTCAACTTGCATCTCGTCCGGTAAAGATACTTTAGACATAAAGGCTCTGTATCTATGGGTGTTTCTTCAACTACGGGCACTTTTTTTGTAGACTTTTGAAAATAACATTTCAAAACACACTTTTCACACCCTCAATAGTTATAAATAACTAAAATAATTAATTAAAATAAGACTTTCCAACAGACATCACAGGACAATATATTTTTTTTTGTAGCAGAAAATAGCAGTCTGTTGAGGACATAACATTTTTAACATGGAATAAATTGGCTGACTGTTGTCTTGCATTTTGTATCCTAAACAAAGGATTACATATTTTGTTCTTTTTGCATAATTTGACAAAATTCACAATTAACTTGTATTATTTATTATTTATTTAATTGGTCTGCTTGGTGGGAATGACACCACATCTGTTGGTCGTAATTAAAAAAAGTATAATATGGATATCTTTTTCACATAATAAATATTCAAATCGTCTTTCATTAGATTATCATTGTTGTAAACATAGTAAATATATATATATATATATATATATATATATATATATATTAGGGCTGTCAATTAAACGCGCTATTTACGGCGTTAACGCAAAACCATTTTAACAGCGTTAACATTTTTTTTTTTGCACGATTAACGTTCTTTTTGGCCTAGCAAACTTTGTAGTTTTCTTTCACATGCTTTTGCAACAGGACGCGGCATGCACTGCGTCGCGCTATGAATTCCATTCATTTCAATGGCTTGCGCCGTGTGAGGACGTTCGTCGACTAAAGCACAAGCGGATCTAGCTAGACCGGAAACAAAACAACAGGCACGCCGCACACACTCGTTTGGGCTTGCGAGTCGGTCACATAGTTGGTTAACGTTACGTTTTGAGTGGATGACAAGCGCGAGACGGCGAAATGCATGCCAATAAGATTCTGAATGGAAAGTTTACTTTTAAAAAGTTGCCAAATGGTTCAATTGACCGGACCAAAGTGTTCTGTGTGTTTTGTCATTGTGAACTGAGGCCCCCGTCCACACTACTGCGTTTTCGTTTAAAAACGGAGACCTTTTGCTACGTTTGCACCTCCCGTCCAGACTAAAACGGGAAAAACGAAGACCTAAAACGGAGAAGTTTAGAAACACTGCAGCTCCGTTTTTCGTTTTGAATCTCCGGAGGGCGTTTTAGTGTGGACGAGACAAAACGGTGGAGTTTAGAAACGCTGACGCAGAGGCTGACGCTCGGCTCTATGATTGGGTGTTATCAGTCAGTCATGACGCATCCTTCCCTGATTCGCCAACCACTGTTTACACCGGCACGCGCATGCCCAGTGTTGGTGAATGGTCACGTGATCCGCATTTTCAGTCGTTTTAATGTGGACGGAGATCATTTTTAATACGCAGATAAAACGCCGGTGTGGACGGAGATCATATTCGTTTTAATCCTCCGTTTTTAAACGAAAACGTAGTAGTGTGGACGGGATCTGAGACTCTAGTCTGAAATACTTCTTGATGATGGCCAAGCACACACACGCACACACACACAGCTGATGCGAATTCTCCACCCTCTCATCAATATCAGGACCTCGTCCATATTTCTTTCACCCTTTTATTGATGGACAGTGTTACATTGTGTGAGAGATTATTTGCTCCAAGTGAGAATTCTAGTGTGAATTTGAACACAGTATATGACGATGCTGTTTTCAATAAAACATTTGCTCAAAGCAAGCCGATCCACTTTTCCATTTTGATAAGAGCATTAAAATGAGACAAAATAATCGGACAAAAAGAAATCAAGAGACATTTAGAATAGATAAAAATGTGTGATTAATTGCGATTAATCGTGAGTTAATAAGACATTAATCGCGAATCTACCCAGCATGCCTTTCTGTAGAGGTAGTTTTACGGTGGGTTCACACTGTCCTGTCACAATATGCTGACAGGTGAGCGTATCTCCAGGGTGGGGTGCAAAGAAAAGCCCTGTGCAGGAACAGGGGCCCCCTTCACCAGGGCCACTTTATGTTCTTCTTGGCTCTGCATCCCGGCCACCAGCACTCCCAGAGTCAGAGTAAACACATCAGCCGGCTCTATTTACTTTCATTGCTTACACAGCGCACAGCAGATTAACCTGTTTATACAAACACATACAGAAAAATGGCTGATTAATGCCCGCGCTAGGCCTTGTTTCTTTGCGTTCACACGCTGAAAAATGTCCACACACACCAAGCGTGGCCTATTCCGCATCCATAACAATAAACAACAGCTGCAGTTTAAGCGGTAATGATAAGAATAACACTAATGATGACTGTCAAAGAGGCGCGATATACAGTAAATACTGTATGTTGCTTGTTAGTCTGTGACTTCTTGAGTCTTGTTCTCTCCACACGGTGGCGGGGGCCAGGGCGGCTGTTTGCTCGTCGATCTTGTGCTGTTTTCTCCAGCGAAAGTCAAACTATCCAGAATAGCATCTCCATTTCTCCGGTTGCCAGTTCTTATTTTTAGTCCCTGCATTAATTCAAGCACCGGCTTGAAAGTTCCTCAGGAAGTTGCAGTGTTCCCTCCTCTCGCCTTCGTCCTTACCTACGAATAGACATGAGCATTTTCAGAGAGATGCAAATGATATCTGTTTCATCCTGCTGTCAGAGCTCCCACAATCTGTGGGCTTCAAAAAAGCACGGCAGCCAGTGCCAAACATCTTTATGAATAATAGATTGTGTGTCACTTCCAAAACAACAAAAAAAGGCTCTAAGACAACATAATTCAGTGTATTAGTTGAAAGTCTCTTTTCGTCTTTTTTCCGCAAAGGGTTTATTTGCTCCTTTTGTAGTTGTTGTCAAGGGATACTTGCAGTGGCCTGGATTTTCCTGGGAAAAGTGCTGAAGATTGGCCGTGGAACGTGAGCAAAGAGCTCCCTGAAGTATAGTATGGAAAAGCTAGGACAGGATCAGGAGCTTCGTTTAACCAGTTATTGTGAATCAGGTAGGGTCTGTAGTTAACTACATTTAACTTTGGATATTAAAAAGTTGAGCCAAGTACTGTGCTTTTTCATGCTATGAAACTCAATAGGGTCCAATGTTTGCAGAAGATCTCGTCTTTTGTGTTTCACAAAAGAAAGATTGTCATTCAGGTTTGGAACAGCATGAATGCTACTGCTTAGTCAACAAACGTATTGACTAGTGAAACTGATCTAGATTTTTTTTCTTTTTTTTGTTTTCTGGTTTTAAAATTCTGTCATTTCTCCCGTACAATTAGTCCATAGTTCAGACCAGTGCATATAAACAACAGAGGCTTAATGAAAATGCTAATTGCTTCTCTGCCAGTAGGTGGTGCTTATAGAAATACCTTGAAATACCTTGGTTACGTAAATACACGAAGCACTGCCCAACTTTACGTTTCTGCTATCAGCTTGTCAAGGAGAAGAAAGGAAGTAAAATAATATTTACGTGCTTTCAATTAGCTGTTCAGGGTTTTTTTTATTCACTATTTGTTTATCAAACAATATGCATAACAAACATACAGAAATGATTCTAGATTGTTCCTCTGCTATTCATTGTCGCTTAGCAAAATAGTCTGTTCGTGGGTGCCACAAAAATGTAGTCAACATCATATTTGTTGCCTCGCTTTATTAGCAGTCGATGGAAAACAGATTAGAAAACGTCTCCATAAAAAAGAAAAATCTGTCACATTGATGATGGCATGCGAATGTTCATGTTGGTCTGAACAGATGTTCATTTAAATTAAAATGTTTATCACTCTGAATATTCGTCCTTGAGTGAACAGGCCTTTATTGGTATATTAGACCCTTTCTCACATTATTCTTTGGAGCATCTCAATGAACATTTAGGTTTTTAAGGTGATGTGTCATTTTGAAAATAGTCTAACTATAATTCATATTAATTAGTATAGATAAATATTTTTAAAATATTATTCACAATCCAAACCATCATTCTCCATTTAGGTGTTATTGAACAATAAAGCTTCTTGTTAAGATCTCGTGAACTATACAGTTAAGACAACCATTTTAGTCAAGCAGACTCCCACAGTTGATTTTTTAAATTGCACAGTTGTACCTTATTTTTTTCTGACGAACCCCTTTATTAGATGGCAGCCACCTGTGAAGGTTGCTTAGACCTGAAGTTTTCTTCTCATGATCTCGGTCCTCCTCTCTGGAGTTAGAGGATGAATTATAGAGATGAACAGCTGTTGCAGACTCTCAGCCCCATGCAGCTCTGCTCCTGTTTTCCATTCATAATGCAGACGCTGCTTTTGCAGATTCCTGCTTGCTCTTAGCACCAACAGGACACACCAGAAACAGTTGGATTCAGACAGTGAGGAAAGGAAAGGGTTTTTTTGTTTTTGAGACTGTCTTGAAAATACATTATTTTTGTATTATTAAAAAAAAAATATATATATTCTGCTGAGACACCAACCTGTAGGGTCTTTCCCCACCCGTATGTTTTCCTGACAAATTACGGCTAGCCATGGCACTCATTTATAGACTTTGTTTATCTTGCAAAAGGAATGCATGCTTACTTTGTTCTTCGCCAGTGATGTAACCGGCCCAGAGCAATAAGTGGAATGAATATGAAACTGTGGTTAAAGCGCCTGTCACAGCAGACCTGTGAAGCGGAGATCAGAAGAATACAAGAGAGGCTCTCCCTACCAATCACTCCCATTCAGCTCCTTTCAAGTGCAAACATTAGTCATGCAGTCATCACACCAGCAGGCCTAACATGATAGTGTGCAGGCGCGTGTGTGTGTGTGTGTGTGTGGTCCTTGGGTATCATGAGAACAGGCGATCTCTTTATTTCCCTTTCACCTTTACACTCTTTCCTTTCATTGCCTACAAAGGTGAGTCGAGTGCCACCATGGAGCTACATGATGCTAATCATTGGGGAAGAGAATTTCATTCACTTTATATTCATAAATTTACATTTATTCATTTAGCTGACGCTTTTATCCAAAGCGACTTACAATTGCTATATATGTCAGATGTCGCACGCCTCTGGAGCAACTATGGGTTAAGTGTCTTGCTCAGGGACACATTGGTGTCTCGCAGTGGATTCGAACCCGGCTCTCTCACACCAAAGGCATGTGTCTTGTCCACTGCGCCATCACCATATTTATACTTATGTACATATGCAAATGATGAGACTTATGAATTCACATAACAAAAATAAATAACTTTAACAAAACATTACATTTAGAAAACACATAGACTTCCAAAAAAAATTCTGGAAAATTAGGAAATATGTAAAATTGCAATTTACCAGGCTTGGAAGCCATGGAAATTAGTAAAATATTAGAGGGAGGGAGGAGGGGAGGGTGATTTCAAAGAAAAATCATGAAAATGTCTCATGTCAAAATATAGTTTTTTCTAATTATGCTCTGGTCAAAAGTGTTTCTTTGGCTAGATCCGTTTTTTTTTAAATCACAAAGTAGCGATTGTTGTAAAACCATGGAAATAACAAGGCAAATTATTTGTCAAAAAGTGTGGAAACTGTAAATTGTAAAGTTGCTTTCATATTAGATTTAACCCTCTGGGGTCGGCTATCGCACCGGCTCGACAAGCTCACTTTTTTTCTTATCAATGCAAAAGAGACTCAAATTACTCTGATTTTGATCTTACATATACGTAAGTGTTGTATATCATTAGATCCTTAAAGGAGTAGTTCACTTTTCAAAAAAATGTTGCTGATAATTTACTCACCCCATGTCATCCAAGATGTCCATGTCTTTCTTTCTTCAGTCGAAAAGAAATTAAGGTTTTTGATGAAAACATTCCAGCATTTTTGTCCATATAATGCACTTCACTGGGAACCAAACGGTTCAAGATCCAAAAGACATTTTAAGTACAAACTGCAAAATGTTCAAAGGGCTTTAAACGATTCCAGACGATGAATAAGGGTCTTATCAAGCGAAACGATCGCTCATTTAATAAATAAATAGTTTTATAAGCTCAAATGGTCGCCTTGCTCTGTACTGCGATGCATGTTCGTGACTCTCCTGTTCGAACTCATTCATCAAAATGAACTAATCTTTTTCCGAGTCAATTCGTTCAATGAATGAACCAAATGACTCAGAAAAAGATTCATTCATTCGTTCACGAAAAGATTTTTCTTGCTGTTTGCCGTGGTAATGAACAACCTTAGTGAATGTATAATCATCTATCTGAGGCTAAATTAAAAATGTCTCCTTCTAGTCACTTCTGAACTTCTCTTGAATAAAGCTCACGGTTAAGGGTTGCCAGATATCACACACAAAAAAAATTAACCCCTTAATTAACCCCTTTATTAACCCCTTCATTTATTATGAATAGAGTAGTTAAATATAAAATATTCAGATATTATAAACCGATTGATGAAGTTTAATTATGCCTATGAGTTGTATTTAATATCAATCAGTTTAAGGAAGTTCATCTAAGAGATGATGAGTGTGTTTTAATATGTTTAGCTATCAAAATAGTTTACCAAATAAATAATTTACCAAATTATAGAAAAAGAAAACAATGTAAAGTGCTTTTCATTTCTAAAGTATTTGGGTTTATTTATTATACAAAGCCCTTTTTGTCATTTTTCTCAAATAACTAGATATATAAATAATTATATTGTGAAATATAACGTTACCGTGAAATAAAATTAGTCATATCGTGAAATAGAATTTTGTTCATACCGCCCACCCTAACTAATTTGGTTGTTTGTACCTGTTGGATGCCTTGGAGGTGATCGGCAGCAGATGACAGCTGTGTTCTGGCACAAGAGTGAAGATTGGAGGGCTGCCACTCTTATTTAGACGTTGCCAGGTCTGTGATTTCTGCCTTACCTGCTCTTATCTAATCTAGCAGATTTATCCGGTTAGCTTCAGGTAGCACGGCACCCTGATGGTTTTACAGGTGCTTTCTCGGATAGCTTGTAAAACATGTTTCTCTTCCCAACCAAACAGGTCAAGACAAAGTAAGACAATGGGGAGAGGAGTGAAAGATGTATGAAACAGATAAGAAAGAAATTAACTATTTTATGACACAATGTCTTGTGAAGGGATACAGAAATGGGTTTAGATTAGCTATGATGGTCGATGCAGTTTTTTTTTCCTATTTCTTATCAGTTTTGCTTTAATTACCATGCTTCTAGCTGTTAAATGATTGATGATGACATGTCCAGTCAAGTCTTTGGGCAACCCACTGACTAGTCCATTTTAGATTGTTTATTCACATCCCTAGTCTAGAGCAACAATTTTCTTTTTAACTAAAAAGTTTTCAAACGAAGCAAGTCTCACATCAACGTCAATGTGAAATACTCTTCTTCTCTTTTCTCGATCCTTTTCTCTCTCTATTCTGTTTTCCACTAGCTATGCCCCTCTCAAGGGCGGATTAAATAAGAGCTACTTTTATCCGTCTGTAATCCTGATCTGGCAACCCTAGCCTTCAGAGAGAAGAACACACCACCAACTGGCAGCACACACACATCTGAATAGTACAGGCCATGGACATATGCTGTATATTATAAAACATAGACCATGCACACATACAACATTAATTTGTTTTCTTGCAACCAATTAAATGTTCAGAGTATTTTTGTTTGTAGTAACAGATCAGATAGATTGTCTGTTTTTTTTTTTTATTTAATTAATTTGTTCTTGAAATTTCAATATTTCTTTTTGTTTGTGGATTTATCAAAAAAAAAAAAATATATATATATATATATATATATATATTTAAATATATTTATATATTCAGTGTATTTGTTAACTTTGTGTAAAATGTAACCAATTAAAAAAATCTTCAATATCCTAAAGATTCCTAAAGAGTTGGTTAGGATATGAGATTATACTCCCAAACTGACCCTGGATCTGCTGTGTCCCCAGTGTGTTGCAGCTGTCTGCTAACAGATTGGCATCAAAGTGTTTCTGAAACAGACCATCTCTGGGGGTCTTATCACCTCAAGATAAATCCCTCATTAGACTGAATAATGATTACGTTTCACTTCCATGTGCCGGGAAACCATGTTTTCCTGTTTATGTGACACCGTGACATTAGAGAATTAATTAATCACTGTTTTTTGGCAATCAGCGGGTGTGAATGTGTGTATGAATGCATTGACAGAAGCTGCAGCTGATTTCAGGGTGTTTGCAGGAAGTGCTCCGGAGGAGGGCAGGATGTTGGGGAAGTGTTTGGCGTGGCGGATCTGGCAGGCAGGCAGGCAGACGCTAGCATACCCCGCTGACAAGCTCTCTCTCTTATATACTCCGTCCGCCCCTCTCGAGTGCCTTTTGGCCTGGAATCCATCACAAGACGCTGTGAAGTGACATCAGACAAGTGGAGACAGAGAGCTCCTGAAAAACACAGACTGGACATGCTGTTTTTCTCAACTGTCACCTAATTGAGTAATATATCATCCATATTCTGCGCAGCCCCCTTATGAAACTAGCCTGTTATGAGTCTCGGCGCTTGCGTAACAGTATTAAGTCATGAAATACAAAAAAAAGAGAAGCTTTTATTGTCTTTCTTTGTTTTGTGCTTAGAAAAAGTTATACTAGAATTTGTGGATAATGAACAAGCCCACATTGTGCCCTCAAAACTCTGCTAAAAAGATTTCCGCAGTTATGGATATACTCTGCCCTTTGTGTATTGATGCATATATTTTACTCTATATATACAGCCATCGTAAAGAGAAAACACAAATATTTGTAGAATATCTGAAAAAAAAAATCTTGAAAAAAATTAAACGACTAAATAGGCTTTATTCACACATAATAACCAAAAAAATATTGTGTAGGCGTCCTTTGGCCTTGATAACAGCTTGCATTCTTGCTGGCATTGTTTTTTATGTACAGTACTTTACCACAGTCTCTGTTGTTATTGACTTCCAAATAGATTCTAGGTGTTCCCAAAGACTTCTTTTGATAAAACTTGTGTGCAATCTATCTTTGAATCCACTAAATCCCAAATTTGTTCAATAGGATTCAAGTCTGGAATTTGACTTGGCCAACTGTGACTGTGACTAAAGAGTTTATAACACACTGCTGGATGAACCATTACAAAAATAAAAGTAAAATACTATTCGTTTAGGGAAGCTGTAGCACAAACCTTACATTGGGTGGGGGGTCTAATAGATTTAACCCTTTCATGCATAGTCACAACAGTGGACAGCTATTAAAAGATTATTTTCTTGAATTTGCACATTCAAATAGTTCAAATTGTATGAGGTTCAATTGCCTTTGCAATTTTTCTCAATTATATTTTCTATTTTATAGTTTTCACTTGATTTTATTATATAATTTTATTGATTGGTTTGTTAAATATACACAATTTTGCTGTTATTATTGTATTATGTTTAATACAGTATCAGTTTAAACCATGAACGCATGCTTTCCACTCAAGTGAACATCTGAAAATCTCTTTGAAAATGTGTAAAAAAAAAAAAAGTCAAATCATGTTTTTCATGCCTAGGAGAAAAATCTTGACTGAGGTTAACATAATTCATGCGTGGCACTCTATATATAATACTCTACGTGTTTGTGTATGTAAATGTTTATATTAACATGCATTTGTTAAACTTTGAATGATGAGGTTATTGTACCATATTGCATTTTAGGTACCACTGTACTTTTTTATCATTCTTGCTCCAACCCTTTAGGGGAGAAAATAACTGTAATGAAAAACAGAAAGATTCATGGACATAAAGCCTGCAGGTTTGGGAAGATTAAGAGAGATGGGGTTAGAAAGAAAAGAGGGTGCGTAAAAGTGTGAGGTAAATGAAAGTGAGCGAAGTGCAAGGAGAACAAGACAAGGTTAGAGAGAGGGAAAGTAAGCATTCATGGACACAGGAAATATGGCCTTGTCACCCAGGCAAGACTGACAGATGTCCCCCCATCATCTCTTCATGACAGCTGACAGCATGACGGACAAGTTCAAGGAGAACGAGAGAGCGGAGCATAGTGCGAGAAGGGAGGAAGAGTACGGAAGCAGAAAATGAATCTGCTACCTAATCAGTTGGCATCCTTAGGGCCCTTGACCTTGTATCTCGCTCTCGTTCTTTTTTTCTCTCTGTTTTCTGAAGCGTTCTCAAGGCCCATAAAAACATGCGCTACATTAGAGGTACTCTGTTAAAGTTCCAAGAAGTCCAGTCTTTGAATTTCCTTCTCAGAAAAGATCTGAAAATTCAAAAGTATATAAAAAATAATCTAAACCGTTTCAGGAGTCCACCCTAGTGACCACCCCGCTGGGGGCATCAAATTGTTTTTTCTGTTGCTAAGACAAAAATCTTTATATGCCTTTAGTAACCTTAGAAGATAACTAGAAATACATATGAAATCCTATATGGTCAGTCAAGTTCAATTCAAATGTATTTTTATAGTTATTTTCAAAATCATCTTTCCATTGAATATAATGGTTTTACAAACCACCAGTGAGCAACTAAAATTACCATATAGTGATTTTTAGAATGTAAATTACTCTGAATCATCTTTGCTGAATATAAAGTTGCTTTACAACACCACAAGTGAGCAACCAAAAATATCTATAGTTTCCTTGCCACAAGAGTCTGTTATTATTATTATTATTATTATTATTATCAAAACTAGCATCTGCTTTTACATGAAACCTGCTTTGTATGCTGTGTTTAGAAGATAAGTTTCTCTTTATGAAGAAAGAATGCTTCTGATTGTATTAATTTATGCTAAATGATTCATAATCTACTAATTGGTTACCTCTGCGCTAGATGATAAAGAAGTGCAGTGCACCCATGTGACTGCCTGTCTTTTGTTACTTTCTCAGAATAATCATCCAGTGTAAGGTTTAGCTAGCGGGTGAACAAGGTCTCTATCTCTGTCTGTCTCTCTTTTCAG
The DNA here is from genome assembly GCF_988280905.1 of Pimephales promelas. Lineage (NCBI taxonomy): Eukaryota > Metazoa > Chordata > Actinopteri > Cypriniformes > Leuciscidae > Pimephales > Pimephales promelas. Next base: position 21,132,089 of record NC_142787.1, read on the forward strand.
CTTGTATCAGCCTGTCTCGTGCCGTAATCCTTAAAAAGAGGAAATCAACCTTCTTCTTGTTTTGTTTTTGTTGAGTAAATGTTCTAACCGCTTCCTTCTACTATTCTCCCCACAGACTCCTCAGGACATGTGACGTCCTCTCCTCTCAGCTCGCCCACGTCCCACCGAGGGATGCATCCGTCACTGCTCAGCCCGAATTCTTTAGGCCACTCGGGCTCCCTGCATTCCCCCATCAGCACTCTGAGCTCGCCCATGAACGGCTTGGGCTCTCCCTTCTCTGTCATCAGCTCGCCCATGGGGCCACATTCCATGGGGTCACCAGGGATGGGTTACGGCCACAGCGTCAGCCCACAGGTAGGGCCACAGTCCGAGTCCCTCAAAGTGCTGTATTTTCAAGAAGCGCTTGCATTCAGAAGTCATATTTATTTTATAATTAAACATTGTTGCAATTCGTTCAGTTTAACTCGTCTGTCCCCTCTCGCTCTCTCTCTTTCCAATACTCTCAATCTATCTTTTGTTCCATAAATAGGCCTGCACATCTCTTTTGTCATTTAAAGAGAGGCTCACAATTAAGACATCAAAGCTGGCAGTGTCCTAGTTTTCTTTGAAAGCCTGATCCACATGAGTAAAATGGTTCTCAAATTCACACACGTTTGTAGAGTGCCGTCCGTTTTCTCATTGATAACTGTACTGTGATTTTTTTTTTTTATAGTGTTGTTAGGTTAGAGGAAGTTGAAGGGGATTTTGTTCTTTCCGCAAAACAGGATTGGTTCATTTCTACAAATCTTTTCTGAGGTCACACTTTAAATTAAGCTGTCCTTGTTACAGTGTAATTATACAAACAAGTGCTGAGTAATATTAATGAATTAACATGTAATGTGTTCAGGGTTAGTTGCTTGTAATTATGCATGAATTACTGTTATTACTGTAGTAAGGTTGTATAACAGACACTTTAAAATAGTGTTACCATTTCTGAAACTTTTCTCTCTTTTACTTTTCATTTTTATAAGTCTGAGCTACAAATCAGATTCATACCTCGCTCAGTACTGTTTAAGATCCCATCAAATCAATATACTGGAGTTTTGTGGCTTAGTCTGTGTATGTGAGCTAGCTTGGAGGTCCAAATGTTTGTGTATTTCATTCTAAACTTTAGTGAAATTCACTCAAAGGTTCAATACTATAACATTAGTTAATGCTATAGCTAACGTAAAAATAGCAATAAACTATACTTTTACAGCATTTATTAATCTAGTTAATGTTAATTTGTACTGTGCTAATACACTTTTCAAGTTTAAAAACTACTTTTAATTCAACTATACAGTATATAGCATCTGTATTATGTCAATTATTAGTATATCTTTGCATTAAAATCAACCTAAATAAGAAATTTTATTAATAGTTACACACAATATTTTAGTTCAATAGAGAATGCATTGACACAGTGCGGAAAACATTTTTTAATGATTCATGGTGTCTTTAATCGTGCTGTTATTTGGTAGCGACAGTTACAGTTCCACCCAGCAAGCCAAACGCCAAATATATATTTTAATACATTAGTTTACATTAGTCATTCATGATCAATCACATCATTATCTGGAGATTCAATTCTCTGGATTATACAAATTTTGAAACTTTGAGAGAAGATTTGGTTATTGTTTTGATTTACAGTTAGATGTTTCTTGAGAAACCAGTTTTATCTTTACACATCTCTCTCTCTCTCTCTCTCTCTCTCTCTCTCTCTCTCTCTCTCTGAGTGGGAGGCAGTCATGGGGTCTGATGGAAGGTGATTTGAGTCAGACGGCATTTGTCACTTATGTTTAGCACTTGGCTGACTGGCTGTTTTCAGGCCTAGCCGGGTGGAACGGGGTTGCGACTCAGTCCCTCTGTATTTAACCTCCGAGGATTCGGAACAGGCACCCCGCTGGCATAAACTGTCCAGCAACACACTGCACTCAATTCCCAAACATACAAGACAGCATGCGTCAAGATTAATCGTCATTTTGTCTAAAGATCTTTGTTTTGAAGGTTTAACGCCAACAAGTGTAACCACTTGTAAAAGAGAAAAGAGAATTGTGGGTCTGACTATGACAATCATTTTTACATGCATTCCTTAGTTACCCAACACCTGGTAAGACTTATTTATTTTACCTGCAAGAGGATCAAACTTTTAATAAATTGCCATAAAGAATGTAAAAAAAAAAGATATTATTAAAAGCCTATTATTTATTATTTATATATACATTTCTGTAGTTAATACTTTTTTATTCTTTATTTATGCTTAAATGCTTTAAATCTTATATATTTTTATTTGTGTATAAATAAATATATAATCTATTTTTTAATATACCGTTACCTCAGGATTTCAAGTGTTGGTACTGCCTTTGTTATGGCACCTACTGAGTGTAAAAAAATAGGTTTTTGTTTTGTCTGGATTCATGCGTCTCTGTGTAGAGTGTGTTCACTTTTAAATCATAACAGCATCCACCATCACATGGAGCTGGAAGTCATTTACAATACACATTTGTTTGAGTTGGATTGTGGTTGGATGGATTTTTTTTTAAATGTTCGGATTGCCTTCACTTGGGGAGGTTGGTTTTGACAGAAAAAATCCACAGCGATAGCTGCAGTGACTCACTCTTGCACACACAGGCACAACCACTGTCAGCTTAAATCCCACCAGCCTCGGCACAGCACGGACCCTGCCGTCTCCCAGCAGCTGGGACACATTAGGCAGAATGTGGTTCAGTTTACACTTCCAGCAACAATGAAAGGGGATACAACGCTTTGTCTCCCCAGAAGAATCCCTGAACATTTGCTAACTCTCGATCCTGCCTAAATGGCTTATTACGGTTCAGTGTGTACTGTACTGAAAGACTGGAAGTTGTTACTGGAAGGTCATTATTAGTGTTGAGGAAACTATTTTCAAGCTGTTCGAGCTGCTGTTATTTTAAAGCAATTAAAATATAGTCAAAGTAGTCTTGAAAAGTAGTTAGCTATACTACAATTGCCTAAAAAAAATTTTTATATATAATTTCATATATACAGTATGTATATATATATATATATATATAACTTTATATATATATATATAAGATCATATAGTAAAATTAATGGAAAGGATGTTTTTTCATGCTTGTTCAATGAACCATGAACAATTATTGTAAATGCACCTGTCCATAAGACACTAACAGGCGCTAGACATTTCACAGTTCCAATAACTTAGGACACTTAAGAGAAGTGAACATGCCATAGTCCTGCTGCAGGAGGCATGAGGACTGCAGATGTGAACAGAGCAATAAACTGCAATGTCTGTAATGTAAGATGACTAAGACAGTGTAACATGGAGATTAGAAGGACAGCTGATCATCCTGTCAGTGCCAAACTACATGTAACCATGTGTCCCCCAGACGTGTTTATGAACTTGCAAATGACTTGAGCAGGAGATGCAGTGTTGCACTGGTGCAAACATCACACTCTGACTGCTACTTTTAATATAAACCCCATTTGTTCAGTAACTCATTCCATTTCTTTTCTTAAAATTTATGTATTTTTTTAGCTTATTTCTCAGTTGTTAAATCTTATGTTCATACAAATTTTGACACACCAAAAATAGCTGGAATTAGAAAATAAACAGTTGAAAGTGAAAGAATATTTGTTTCTCTTTTTTCAGACTCTTAGACCATGGCAAAAATCTGGCTTTGGGATAAATTGTTTCAAAGAAATATTGTTTTCTTTCTTAAAAGGAAGTGTATTTAATTTATTTGATATTTGTGTTTAGTCATATCAGACTTGGTGTAATCTCTTATATATTTTTTGTTTGGTGAATTTGGGAGTTCCTATATGGGAGTTTGGTTGTGATCTAGAGAGAAAGAGCTGTCATCTTGCCTTCAATGTCGTCCTGTGATTCATTAAATAGCAGCAAGTACTTGATCCCATGACCCCTGTGGTGCTGCCCATCAATCTCTGCTGGAGGTCATAACCCTTTGCTCAGTCTCTCACATCAGCTGGACCGACATGCTGGATTATTGGCCAATTTGAGCTGCAATAAGTATAAATAAAAAAAAGTATTGACAGTGATGCACCTTCCCTTAGATTGTCTAGCATGGTACTATATAAATAAAACCTTGCTTATAATCAAAATATAAAAGTATAGAAGTACATTTCTTTCAATGCATTGTCTATTTACTTTGTTATCGTTTTTTTTTACAACAATCATTTGAAAATGGAGGTATGAGTATGAATGATTTATGTGTCAAAAGCATGCCATAAAAATCTGCTAGTAGACCTTCACTTTTATTTTATGTGAAATATTAATTTAAGGCCTGATTATGTGAATTTGCAGCCAGAAGTTAACTTGCAGACTGTATGGAGAAGAATGTACCTCTTAATTCTGAAAAATCGAGCAAGTGAGTTGAATAGAATACACACTCTGGCCTTGACTGAGATACTTTCACAGGGCCTCTAATGAGGAAAATATGCCTCTTTTGTTACTTCACATTCAGATCCCAAGGTTTGTGGGAAGAGGGTAAAGAGAGAACAAAATTATCAAAGAGACTGATCATGTTTCAAGTTTTAGTTTTATCTACTTCCTTACTTTGTCTGTAAACCTGTTCAGTGCCAGTAGGAAAATCCCAGTCTTTCCTCACTGTGGTTTTTAGTACCAGTGTCTTGTTTTTTTATTTCGTTCTATTTTTTAATTTACTTGACTTTATTCAAAACTGTCAAGTCTCTGATATTCTGAAATCTATATTACCGGTCTTATTTTTATTTCTATTGATTTATTTATTTTCATTTTTTATTTTATTCTGATATTTAGATATCATCAGTGTCTTTTTATTCAATGGAATTTAATTTGTAACAAACATGGACCTTTTTTAAATGAAAGTTGAAACTTCCATTCTGACAGAGAGTATATTAACCATCATGCTTTATGCTGTCTCTGGTCTGACCGACTGGTTTGTTTGGCAATGAAGTGCGTTTACACTACAGCTCAGTCTCTAAAACAATTAGCCCCTATTAAAGAAAGGTCAAGCAAAGTTTAGACCCAAACTGAGATATTTATGTAATATGAAACACAAACATCACATTAGCAGCCAAAACTCTTTTCTTGGCGACTGTTGTTAATAAGCTTTGTGCGCCAAAGTGCACACTAGCTAAGAGAGACAGAGAGGAGGAGGACACGGCAGCTCCCATTAAAACTTTTCACCCAACCCTGAAATTCTGTTAGTAATTTCTCTCTCGTGTCATTCCAAACCAGTAAGACATGTTCATCTTCGGAACACATTTGATAATTTTTTAATGAAATCTCGAACGTGCTGCATAACACGAGAATGAACCTCATTGGTTCTTTCTTGCTGAAGCTCAAACGTGCTACGTAACATGAGAATGAACCTCATTGGTTCTTGAAGCTCAAACATGTAACGTAACACGAGAATGAACCTTATTGGTTCTTGCTGAAGCTCAAACGTGCTGCGTAACATGAGAATGAACCTCATTGGTTCTTGCACGAGAATGAACCTCATTGGTTCTTGAAGCTCAAACATGTTATGTAACACGAGAATGAACCTCATTGGTTCTTGCTGAAGCTCAAACGTGCTGCATAACACGAGAATAAACCTCATTGGTTCTTGCACGAGAATGAACCTCATTGGTTCTTGAAGCTCAAACATGTTATGCAACACGAGAATGAACCTCATTGGTTCTTGCTGAAGCTCAAACGTGCTGCATAACACGAGAATAAACCTCATTGGTTCTTGCGCGAGAATGAACCTCATTGGTTCTTGAAGCTCAAACATGCAACGTAACACGAGAATGAACCTTATTGGTTCTTGTTGAAGCTCAAACGTGCTGCGGAACACGAGAATGAACCTCAGCTTCTGTTTACCATAACTGATGTGTGAGTTGATGTGAATAAAAACCTAAATTCAATCTGTTTATTTTATAAAACAGTCATGTCTCTTCACAAAATTTCTAACTAAACCTCTCGATTCATATGGATTCATTTTACAATTTCTTTATTAACTTTTTGACGCATCAAAGTTTGTTGCGTAGCTGTCAATGAAGGGACAGAAATCTCCCAGATTTCATCATAAATATCTTCATTTGTGTTCCTAAGTTGAAAAAGAGTCTTACAGGTTTGGAACGACTTGAGGGTTAATGAGTAATTATTGAAAGAATTTTCCTTTTTGGGTGAAATAACCCTTTAAGGGTAACAACACACTGAGAGTGTGTGATTGGAGGAGAGAGCGTTTTTAAAAACAGTTGTTTCAAATGTTCTCAAGGAGGCTTAGCTTGCAGGGGATTTTCTAAAGAGGCAGAAAAGAGGATTTTGATGTTGATACACAAAATAATTGTTTGCTCAGTGTGGAGAGATACACAATGCACATTTACTTTTACTTTACCAAAAAACAACTCTTATTCTCTCTCCACCTGTGACTGTGTCCTCAGACACTGTAGAGTCCATGCAATAGAAGCTGCAGACTTTGCCTGTTAATTTCTTCTTGCAACCATGATACTTTTACACAATAGCCCTCAAACACAAAGCTGATGATAAATTTCTCAGATTTCATGGTTTATTTCTCAAGTAAAACCTTGAAATTAGTCAAGGCATAATCTGGCAAGCTCAAGGACAGTGCCTTTACTTTGCGTTTTGTTTGCTCTGAATGCTTTTTTTTTGCACTGTGGTTATCACTGGGGTGCATCAGTTCAAATTACTCACAGTTCGGTTTGTATCTCAGTCTTAGGGTCACGATTCGGTATGTGCTACGTTTAAAGAAAAAAGTACTGTCAAATAAAATACCAATGGCTCCAATAAATCCAATAGAGTAAAGAATAAAATAAAATAAACAGCGTTTTTCATGTAGGTGTAACATTAGATGTCAGATATAGCAATTGAATAAAGGAATCAAATGTAAAATAACTTTGCATAATTTACTATAATTTAAAGATGAATCTCTATTCAAGTTACAAAAAGCTATTCATTCAAGAGCAGTGAGTTATTTCCTTGTCTTTTTTGCTTGATTAACATTAAAATAACAGACAGAAAACAAAATATTAGGCTGTTGTTTCTTTGATAATGCACTGATCCAATACACTGATACTGTACACATGCGTTGTCTTTCTCAGCTGTTTACGTTCACTTAAGACATAACTTATGTTTGCTAGGATAGACGCCCCAAGATGGGCATGTTGATGACATCATTTTTGTGTGAATTTGTCTGTCCAAGCACAAGACTTGAAAGAAAAGTCAATATTTGTGCGCTGTCTGAGGAGCGTCTGAGGATGAGCGAACACAAATCTTCTCACAGCGTGCGCGCGAGTTCTCTTCCGTCTTCATGCACTTAAATGTTTAAATTGGAAGGGCTTGAATGAGTTCATTTTAAACACCGATATCAACGTGCTGTTCTGATTTCACCTGCTCTCGCACTCACATTGAACAAAGTTTACAAAGAGTGACTGCTTTGTCTATGTTTTTTGATCATCACTTTTGTAATGTATTGGGAAGCCAGAATGTGTGTCCACCGACAAAAGCATACATTAGCGGAACTCTGTCTTTTTTAGACGTTATTGTCAACAAACCAAATTACAGATGAGTCGTCAGATTTAAAAT